>NC_143399.1:24258998-24858998 GCF_052110815.1 Crocodylus siamensis | reverse complement strand
AAAATCCATGTTAGCCGTGTTGAACTTGATGTAATAGTAATATCTCCTTAAGCATATGTGAGAGACAGTGTGTGGTTTTTGTTTGGACAGAAGGAGACAAGTCTGTACTACAGAGGTAGTTTTTTGAGTTGTGAGGAAAGAGATGATAGTTGTATTCATATTTGCAGATGACAACGTGTAGAGTGAAGAGGAGGAGACCAAGGATGGAATCCTGTGAACACATACAGAAAGTTGAAAGAAATACATTAATTCAGGATCCACATTTTAGAAGCCAAGCGTTATCCTCCATTTGGATTACTACTAAATAACAGACTCTGCAAAAACATTTTGAGTGAGTCTTTACATGATTGAGAGATATTAAGGGAAAGAATTCAGACTTACTTTCTTGCACAAGAAAACCTTTTATTCATAGGGAAAAATAATTCATCATGTATCTGACATTACTTTTGATTATAAAATGTGCAATTTTTTGTGGCTTAAGAAGAAAAATTTGCAGAAGTAGCTGTGTCATATTTTCCTCTTGCCTTTCACATTTTAAAATAAAAATAAATACATCCATAGTAAAAAATTTCCATGATACAGCCTTCATTCATGCTACCATATCAATGGAATCCGTGGAATTTTGTATAAGAAAATATAGAAATTTTCATTCAGTAAATCCATTTTTTCATTCTTTTTACATTTAATTTTCTTTATAAAGAATTGTCTCATGGTCTTACAGAAACATTCTAAACATGAATTTTCTAATTGTTCTAAGTGATGCAGTGATTTTTCAAGGTAGTCTGAGACAGTGATTCAGATGTAAACTCCTCTATCAATTTCACTGGAGTATTAGCTTTTAAGTTCAACGGTGCTACTTAAAACGGTAGTCTCAATGCCAACGGAACAAAGATTGTTTGTTTTGGAAAATGTCTTTTACTGGAGTGTATAGCTGGAAGTATTAGGTCATAGCTTTGAACCTGGGGTCTCAGCCTAACTGGAACAGCTGCTAACCCAGTTTGCCACTCTCTCAGCTGACTTTTAGGGTAGATATAGGTGGTCAGAACCCGCTGTCTGGGTCTAGCCACCCTCCCACTCCCTGCAACTGGAGTGGCTAGTCAGGGTCAACTGACCCTTTACCCCTTCCTTTAACCTGGAAGGGGAAATGTCTTAATCTTGTATGTAGGATCTTTTGCTCTTGGCTCTACTGACTCTCTGACAGATTCTCTGGCTGCCTGAACTGGTTTGCCCATGGACCTTAAGCTTGACCTGACCCTTTGGCTTCCTTGCTTAACTCTGGTTTGATCACTTGGATATCCAACCTAGATTACCTCCTAACCCTGTGCTCTGATCCTCTGGATCTCTGACTTGGTTTCCTGGACAAATCTTTCAGCTTCCTGGCTCCTTGGTTCCCCTACACTCAGACTCTGCATACTCCCCTCAGATCTTGGTTACTTCTTCTGACCCTGGCTGACCCTCTGACCTGGCTGCCCATGACCATGACCTGGCATGATGGAGGAAGAACTTTTGTTTCAGAAAGCTTGTCTAACACCTTGGGAGAGAAACAAGGGACATTAATAAGTGTGGTAAGGGAACAGGGTCTGTGGGTGGGGGTAGAGAGCAGTGGCTATGATATACTTTCACTTTAACAAGGCTTTTGACATCACTTCCCATGATATTGTCATTAACAAGCTATGGAAATTCAGGCTAGATGAAATTACTGTAAGGTAGGTACATAACTGGTTAAATCATTGTGCTCAATGAGTAATCATCACTGGCTCAAGTCTAGGGGGTAGGAGCTATCAAGTGGGGTTCCCCAGGGGTCTGTCCTTGGTCTGGTATTTTTAATATATTCATAAATTATTTGGATTATGGAACTGAGTGCATGCTTAGCAACTTTATGAAAGACACCACATTGGGTGAAGCTGCAGAGACTCTGGAGGGTAGGACTAGAATACAGAATGATCTGAATCAATGGTGCTCCAGCTTTGGGCCCTGTGGACTACATGGGTGGTACAGAGCTAGTCTGCAGGCCCCATCAAGGCCCAGGCACCAGGGTTGGGCTCCTGGCACTGCCTTCTCCTGGCCTCCCACATTGGGATTGGGCCCTGGGGTGCACAGCTGCCTCCACCTAAACCTGAATTCAAGGATTGGGTGTTCAATCCAGCACACAGGTCCTGCAGATCCCCATAGGTCCAGAAATTTGGACACAGGGGAGTGGTGCCAGTGTTTCCCTACCATCAAATTTCTGGGATTCTCCCCCCCCCCACACACACACACACACACACCTACCCTGCAGGCTGGATCTGAGCCACAGACTGGGGGTTGAGCAATCCTGACCTAGATAACACTAAGAAAATGGCTTGCAGTCAACCAGATGAAATCCAACAAAGACAAATGGAAAGTCCTGCATTTGGCATAAAATAATTGCATGTATAAATACAAACTGGGGAATGACTGGCTAGGCTGCAATACTACACAGAAGAACCTGTGCATTACAGTGACCATAAACTGAATATGAACCAACCAACAGTGTGCTTCTGGATGCTGGGTTGTATTAACTGAAGTGTCATTTGCAAATCAAGGGAAGTGATTCTTGCACTCTGTTCAGTGCTGATGAGACCTTATCTAGAGCACTGTCTCCAGTTCTTGGCCTCAAACAGCAAGGTGTCGATAGACTGGAAAGAATCCAACACAGAGGAACAAAAAGGATTAGAGGTTTTGAAAGCATGATTTCTGAATACAGATTGAAATAACTGGGGTTATTTAGCCCGAAGAAGAGAAGAACAAGGGAGGATTTGATAGTAAACTTAAAATACCTGAAGGAACTTATAAATATGATGGAACTGGGCTTTCTCTATGTATAGGGGACAAGAATAGGAGCTGCAAAAAAGGAAGTTTAGGCTCAGGATTGGGAGGAACTCTCTGACTATGAAAGTAGTTAAGAATTGGAACAGGCTACCTAGAGAAATTGTGGAATATCTGTCCCTGGAAATATTTAAGAGCAGGTTGGATTGACACTGAGGCCAGGAGTGTGTGCATTATGCTTAACATGCCATGTGGTCACAAAGTGCTGTACACCTATAACCAAACTGAGATTCACCACATATAGACCACTTTAAAAATGGTGGACCTCAGTCTAAGATAGACTTGGGTAGATGTAGTATCAGACTGAAGTGCTTTAGGTTAGAGGACTCTCTTGAATGTCTGCACCAGATATCACAACTCAAGTTAGATTGCAGACCCATGGCATCCCAAAGACTCCTCTCTGGGTGGCAGGCTAGCCGCATCCAGTGCTCCTCTGCTCCAGATGAGCACCATCCTAGCTCCACTTATGGGCTGTTATAGAGAGAAGACAGAAAAGGCTCTGTCTCCTCACTGTGTAGCCAGGCAGTGGGGAGGAGAATGGAGCACTCCTGGCATGTGGTCCCCCAGCTTGCTGGCTAAGATCTTGGGGGGCCAGGCTGGGTCCATGTGGCAGCTGAGCTCCATTCCCCCACCCCTGCCCCAGCCTCCTGACAGTTTCATCTTAAGCTATGCATGGTTTTTCACTACTCTGGGAACTGGGGGCAGGCATTTGTGGAATGGAGCCCCCCTGCCACATGGACCTAGGTCATTCCTCTCAAGTCCTGAGCCAGCAAGTGCAGGGAGGAAAGGGGGGCATATGGCAGGGAGTTTTGTTCCCTGACACTCCTGCTCTCAGTTCCAGGATCAGCAAAAAGCCTCATGTGACTCTGAGCTACAGCTCCTGGCTGCAGCTGTCAGGAGACTAGGGTGGGGAATGGAACCCCCTCCCCCCACCTCCCCCCACACACACTATGTGGACCCAACCTGGCTTTCCCCAAGGCCTGAACCAGGAATCTGGAGGAGAGGGGGCATGCAGCAAGGCATCTCCACTTCCCCACTTCCACTCCAGCCCCCTGACAGCTGCAGTTTGGAGCAGCACATGGCTTTTTGCTGCACCAGGAACTGGGGGGGCAGGCAGAGGGGAAGACAACCACTTGCTGAATGGGTCTGACCCAACCCCCCCCCCCAAGACTGGAGCCAGCATAGCTGGGGGGCTCATGTGGTGGTGAGGGTTTAGTTCCACACCTCCTTTCTTCACTTAGCCACTGCTCCTGACAGTCACCAGATTAAAGGGGGGGGGGTTACAGCTGGGGAAAGGGATGACCAACTGCTTGGCTGGGCTTGGCATTCTTCAGCAGCTCTGAGACCATACCCCTACTCCCCACAAAAGGCGAATTTCTGTTCTGTTCATTCCTGACCTAACCTAGAGCACCTTAAGTAAAGCACAATACTTAGAGTACTTCTGCCTTGGGCTTTTAAATGTATGTACTTAGCTTTAGATGGGATAGTTTAATCAGGGATGATTCTGTCTTGAGCAGGGAACTAGACTACATACCTTTCAAGTTTTCTTCCAGCCCTACTTTCCTGTGATCCAATATCCATGTATGCAGGTAAGCTATGTTTGCAAATATAATTGCTTCTTCCTACTAAACATATAATGTCATATTAAGAAGTAAAGCACCTCTCATGGATGTTTTTTCTAATTTCATTAATCCAACCTGGATTAGTCCTTTAGGAAGCTACATAAAATGTCTGCAAAATGTATCCTGGTTTTTAATTTTTCTTACATGAAAAGGTGAAGAAAATATTCATTTTGGCTCTGATTATAGTTATAGGCCATGTGTAAATGAAATGAAGGGCAAGTATGCATGGCACTTTAAAGGGGGTTAAATGCTTTTGCACCGCTTTAATGGTGTGTGCACGCATTGGTGGCGTATTGTACAATAATTCCAGCTGCTGTAGCAAATTCAGCGGTGTAATGCTCCTCAAATGACAGAGTAAGGCACTGGGCTTCATGCAGCTCAGGGGCCCTGCAGGAAGCCCTACAGGCAGCCTGGGAAGGTAGGCTCCACCCAAGGAAAAAAAAAGTGGCAAGCGTGATCTGCCTTCCTGAGCTGCAAGGAGCAGTTGCCATCTGGGGGTTGGCCACTGCTGCCACAGAGGGAAGCACCAGTTGCCCCTGCAGCCCAGGGACTGCTCCGCACACTGGAAGATTGCCCTCCCTCCCTGCCACTGGAGAGGCAGGTAAGTGCATGGGTGTGTGCACAACACAGGGTTTACATGGTCCTAAACTGAAGTGGTGTTTTTAAGGGCCCACATTTTCATTTTAGGGGTCCCATTTCTTCTATACACGCCCATAAAAACAAAACATGGCAAGCTGAAGAATCAGAAGCAAGGACTGGGGAGTTGTGGGATTTCTTCTCATGGCCAGCTTTCTGGGCTTGAGGTCTGCAGCAGTCACTAAGTTCTATAAACATTGCATGGAGATATGAGAGAAGACGTTTGACCTCAGATGCTAACATTTTAATATTGCTTCTTGAACTTATCTGGACTTTACAGGGATTGCTTAGGTTTTTCTGTGTAGAGGCTAGTGTGTACCAGCTTTAGGGCATCTTAAGGTTGACCCTGTCAGCCTAGACATGGACAAAATATGTGACCTAATAAAAAGTACAGCAATGAGAATATAGGATTTAAATGGCTCAGATCGCTACTCCATTAGCCTCAGAACTGTAAATTCCATGCATTTCCAAAGGTCCACAAAGCCTCTTAATAACAATTATGAGATAACTTTTATGTATCTGTGGATAGGTCTCTTCATAGTGTCCTGCAGCAAGAAGCTATCTGTCACTTGTAAGTCTCTGGATTTGGATGTATGTGATATATGTTTCTATCTCACAGTATCTAATGTAATTATTATGTACAATATTATTACTTATTGGGCATTATTCACATCAATGCCCAATCCTTTTTAAGATCCTGTTAAGCTCTCAGCCTTAAAAATACTATGTGGCAGGGAGGTCCACAGGTCAATTACTATCAAAATCAATTAGCTTTTTCTCAGTTTATATCAGTTAACTTCACATTTCATTTAGTGTCTGTTTCTTAAATATTGTACGAAAGAAAAACTAGAAGCTCTGATTTTTCTTTACAACAAAAGTTCTGTGAGAATTGTAGTGCTGAGACCTTTGGAAACTGAACAAGTTAAATTGTGCTAAATTACTGATTTATGTCCCAAATTGTTGACAATTGAGTTTCAAAATGTGGGTTCATGCCTTAGTTTCCTCATGTAAAAAATGAAAACATTTCCTTTCATGGTGGGAAAAATGTGAGACTTGCACCATTTATGTTTATAAAACTTTCTGTGATCCTTCAAAAGAAGGTGTTTGAAGTGCCAAATATGTGGTTTTGTTCTTATAAGCACAGAACAGAAATACTGTTTGTTCTCTGTAGTGCAGTTTTTATTGCAATTGTTGAGAAAATCCATGAAGTAAAAGCCACACTACATTATGCTGTCCAGCAGTGGATACTATGCTTTTATGTCTTTAATAGGATGGCATAATGGTACCATTACTACTGTTATATGCCAACATATAGAACCATTCCATCACCTTAAGGTGCTCTTTGAACAGCTGTTCAGCCCTGTTTCCTGTTCTTAGCTTCCTTATCTTTGATTTGTACTGACCCTGTACCCTGTCAATGTGATTGCTATATTTTAAGTATTAGAGAAATATTCCACTGAGGTGTCATTCTGATTTTTCAAGTAAATGCTGTATATTATTGAAGAATTGTTATATGGTATAGAAATGCTAGGATGACATTATTTAGTTAATTTTGGATTTATTCCAGATATACATGCTTATACAACGAACACACTTGAGAGATGTAGGTGTTTATAAAAACGGTACCCCAGCTAATCCAAGGCTGTACTTATTCCCCTCTTGTGACTCCCCCACTACCCCAGTACACAGACAGACAGACACATGTATCTGTTCTTTGATAACAAATGCTCACAGTACTGGGAATTGCCACCAGAAGTAAGCATTTGCAGGATTGTTTTTAAAATGCTAAAACCCTTGGTTTATCTGATGAGACTACAGCACAGTACTACAGAGGCATTTCGAGTGCTGCACTTGTGTTGAGTCTGCCACCCTTTTGTGCAGGAAGAGGAGAGAGCAAGAGATGGTGGTGTACACCATCAATGAGGGTGGCTGCCTGATGTTATATCTCTAGGAAGGAGTGCTCCTCCTCATTATTTTCTATTAAATTAAAAAGTGATGGTAAGTAGGCACTCCATTTTTCTCCCAGATGCCTGAAGCTGAGTAGTATCCATTCATGTTGAGGAAAACGTGCTGACTGGGACAAAATAATCAGAACTTAATTAGAAGGGAATAATTGTTAGGTTTTGTAAAGAATTCCCAAGTATCATCCCAGCATTTGTGAAGTGTTCATCTTTATTCCAGTGCAACCGCAACAGAAATATTTTAGTGCTGATGGACTGGCCATGCTATTAAAGCAGCTGTCCCAAAGATGGTGACTTGTGAACAAATAAAGGAAATTCAACTTACTGGGCATATTCTAAGATTAACATGCAGCACGGTAAAGAAAGCCAATAGACTAGGACACCTTACCGTCTTAGATCCCATTGTAAATCCTGTTTTATATAATGAAGATGCTGTTCTTCAGACACCACAGTCACACACCTCTCCAGTAAACATTTCCTGGTGCTAGATAAGAGTTGGAGGAGGAGCAGAAGGTAGTTGCTTTGCACTGTCAACATTTCCTCCAGTATAGTCACCAACCTGGGTAACATCTGTGGAAGCCTCAGGCTTGGAGAGGTCTTACTAAAACCTTTGGGCATTGAGTTTGAGAGAGATAAAGATTAGGGACATTATAATAATTATAAAAAATTGTATATTAGTCACAGAAAATAAAAGCTAGAGGTTACAGCTCTCTATGACAATATTTGCTACACGCTTTTATTTTCTACATCTGCCATAATGAGGCTGCTATGCTTTGTTTTTTTATAACCAGATCTTAATGTTCAACACGATAAAGTAGCATATATGCTATGAGGTTAAATTCTCTATTCAGATTATTTCTTTCTAAATGTATAGCACAGTAGAGTTCAGTTCTTTACAGCTAAAATGAAGAATACAGTATTCAAATAACAATATTTGAATAGAATTAATTTCTGTTCTACCATAACCACCCACAAAAGAAAACTGCTTGGTGCTATTTTTGTCCATAATATTGACCCTGGATGATATGCTCAGTTGCAAATGAGAAGATTGCAGCTCAGCTTCCAATCCTGGCTGAGCAGCATGCTGGGACAGTCTCATGGCATGACTTATGTGGGTCTGAAGGCCTCTCTAATTTGCACTAGCCACTTAATGGTGCCAAATAGCCATTAAGGGATCCAGGAGTCCCAGGTCACCACCAAGCCTTGGCCAGGCTCCCTACATGGGTCATAAAGAATAAATAGCATAACTTTTATGTTACCATTTTGTCATTGTAGATCTGCCTACACTGATGCTATCCATCCGGCATTGATTATTCTGGTATTAGGATTGCTTGCCATTAGAAGACAGCAGGTTAAAGCTGTTTCTCAGAAAGGGGAGAAGAGGAAGAATCAAGGTGAACAGCGTTACTTTAAATTATTTTCAGGGATATTTCCTATGCCATTTTTTCTCCATATACTAATTGTTTTATCATTATCATTATTGTTGTTGGTTTGTTGGTCTACTGGGTTAAATGCAAAGAGAATATTCCCAAATATTACTCATTTTTGACAGCTTGTTAAAAATTCTTATTAGCATTTAATGACAAATGCTAATGCAGCAATTGTATTTTATTCACTAAGCGCCCCACAATGAGGTGACTGTGTCTGTGACCTTGCAGTAGATGCCTGAGGACTTCTACTGGCTATGGAAGCCACGAGCCTTCATTTGCTACGAGGGTCATGCAACTTTCAGCTGGCTTCATATATGCTTTTAAGTTGATATGCACCAGTGATCAGCTACCATCATTCTGACAAGAGAAAAAAAATGGGGTTTGCAAGTAGGAATTCCTATAGGCATATGAACTTGTTCTGCAGTAATTTAAGGTAGCCTGACATTTCTGCATTTCAAATAATGCCTTGATTATTCAAAGACACAGCTGCCGTTTTCATGCTAATGAATAAAATCTTATTGATAATAAATTTTCCAAAAAAATTAAAAGAAACTATTCAGGCAACAAAGCCAGCAAATTCATGTAACTTTACCCAGGAATTTTCTCTTGGGAATAATTGTACAACTAGAGAAGGGCAGTAGTGCCAAGGCCTTTTCAGCAGCCACATCTGCAAATAGAAAACAGCAATGTATATTTCTGTACCTTCATTTGGTGTCATAAATAGAGCACCAAGACCCTCAGTCCCAGCGAAGATGACACAGACACCGTAATCCTATGTCAATTCATTTTTGTGCCCTTAGAACTGCAACCTGTTTGCCTCCAGCCTCCTTATGTGCTTTTTCCCCCTCAGCTCTCATTGCTTCCAAGTATATGCAAAAAAAGATTGAAATATAAACATAAACTTTAAAGATGCAGATTTGTTTCACTGTTCAAGTCTCCTGAATATTTAAACAGGAGAAAATAATCTCACAATTATTAAAAGTTCAATATCTGACAAATACAAATAAAATGTCAATCTTATCATTCCTTGCTGCAGAATTCCTGGTCAGAAGTAATTGCTGCCTTACAATTTGATTTTCAAGAGTAGTTGGGATCAATGCAATTGATTTAACAGAAGGTTTAATTATTTATTTTAGATGCAGTTTATTGTGGAGTTTGCCACACGTAGACTAATTATTTAGATAGGAAATTGTGACTGTCTAAATTAATATTGGAGAAGTGCAGAATTTACCCTCAGGCTGCAAAACTAGGATCAAGCAGGAAACTGTTTTAAGGAAGTTAGAAATGTGTATGTCATTAAAAGCTTCAAACTTGCACAAAAAAGAAGGGCAAACTACAGCAGTTATTTCCCACTGGAGAATATTTAAATACAAATAATAAAGACTGCATTGTCTCTGATGTTATGCATTTCTCCTTCTCTGAAAATGTATTCTTGAATGACAGCTGTCAGAGGGCCTGGCTCGGTGTGACACAATCTATTTGAAGATTTCTAATTGTGCAGTCTCAGAAGAAATGCCACTGCAGACTGTGAGGGCTCTCGTTTTTGCTAAGGCTGGTGGATTGTGTGACCACAACCTGGGACAATTGAACGGCAGACGTGGAGAAAAAAGAAGTTAAATAAACAATGCCTTCATACAAAGGTCAGAGTCAGAACAAGCTCCCTTTTCATAAAGAGAGAATCTAAGAAAGTGACTTTCAGCACTTCTAGGGCAAAAATCAACAGAGGACTGCAACACATCCTTTGAAAATTAGCTTGGAGGGCTGGCATGTCACATAAGGATAATCAGTCAAAAAAACCTGTGACAGGAACCTTCATCAGTAAAATCTTTTATGATATTCCACTGACATTTATGCATGTACAGGAAAGTTCTCGAACTTTCCCGCAACTCCTGCTTTCTTTCCAGATTAGGGAAGAAAGTGGAATTATAATTTGAGCACACATGCAAAGAAATGACTATGTAACTATTCTCACACAGAATCGGAGCTATGGCTCAGTGACTAATTGGCTGTTATTCCATAAAGAAAGCTGATATGCATAATTTGAAGTGGACAAACTCAAGTCCAGGCTGAGACTTCCTTGTGAATCAGGATCACAGGTGAAAGTCTCGCCTATCCCTGACATGTTGGGCTTTGAACTCAGGGGACACAATGAGTTTCGCTGTCAAAACAGAAGGAACTGGGGCGCTCAAATAGGGAGCACCATGGAGCATATCTTGAGAGAGGCTCTCTGGATTTCATTGCGCAAAAAGGCTCAGGAGACCAGTTGAATTTTTCCCTAACTTAACTGATATTTATAAGAAATCATTTCAATAAAAAGTAACTTTTTCCAGCAGGACAAAATTTCCCAGGCTGCTTATGGCTTTTTTTTTCCCCCTGAAGAAAGGCATAAAAACCATCAAGGTGATACTTAGAATGGTGAATGTGGACAGATACTGTAGAAAAATAATTTTCTGGAAAACATTAGCTAACTTTTCTTTCTCATTCCAATTCAGTGCTATTTCAGGGTGTACAAAATGTAGTTAATACAGTGCTCACATTCTGGAGTGCTACCGGCATTTTTTCTGATGCATATAAATGAGCAGATATTAATGCATATAAAACCTTTACCAAAGAAAATGTCAGGTCAAAGTAGAAAACTTTTCTTCTTAAACAATTTGTGAAAATTCAAAGAAAACAACAAGGGATTTTTTCCCCCTTCCCATATGGCTAAATTTTAAACCGTTTTTTAATTTTTTTTTCCTTTAATATATTGGTCTAATCTAAATGCCATGACTTTGGATCCAGCAGAAAGCATGCTAAATCTTCTTTAGACAAAGGTAACTTTTTCCCAAGACTGTGCTCATATTATTCATTTATTTTTGTTTTACCTTTTTGGTTCATAACAATAGAAACTTCACAGCTTGATAAATTACATGTCAGAACCTGTTTCTGTTTATTCTTTTGGGGCTTAAGGGATTATCAAAAAGGTTTTGGCTTTTTGTTCGGAGGTTTTTATGGCCACTTGAATACTGCAGGTAGATATACAAGTGTACACAGAGTAGTACTCTAGGCAGCTGATATCTGTATTTTTAATATTATTGTTGTTTGTAACATATTTAGCCAGTTCTCACTCATTTTTTAAAGATGCTCTAGGCACATCTGTTTATCTTACCTTTTCTTAAAAAGGACAGTTTTACCTGCAGAAATAATTGTTTCTTTGTATTATAAATCACAGAGATGCAGGCCCCTAAAGCGATACTGTATGTGATTTAAAAACTGAAATATGCTAAAAGGCTTAACAGGGGGTGAATATGAAATCTGAAATTGCTTTGACAGTAAGGGTATAATAATTTATTTTTACTGACTATTAAAGGTTCATTGATTCAAAGTCCATTAAATATTTCTATAAAATAAGGAAATTTTAAATTATGCTCAATCATTAATTTAAAAAATAAATTCTGAACTTTTACCTTTTGACTATTGTAGTGATTTTTCCCCCACTAATTTGAATTTCATCTTAAATGAATTAGCAAACAAATACAAAACAAACAAAAGCATCTTGTCAGGAAAGTGGGTTTCATGTTTTCAGTACCATTAGATGTACGATTAGTGGCATTCCAATCACCAGGGATTTGGTTTTCCCTGACAAAAAATTTCAAATTCTATGATAAAAAACCCCCAAATCTGCAATGAAAATGAAACACCATTCTGTGTGTGTGCGTGTATGTGTGTGTGTAGAGACAGAGACGGATCGATTGAACACAATGTTTTATTGATATATTTACCATTTTAAAGCAATTTGGAAGCCTACCAGTGCCTCAATCCTTATAGTAAAATAAATACTAAGTACCCATGAATTTTGGTATTTGATTTTGGGATTTTTATCATGGAAAATCAGAGCTCCCCCTGTCCCCTTAACCCACCAAGATGCAGGTCCAGGCCCTCACTCCCCAACCCCACAGCCCCCAGCCCTGCTGGTATCCCTCACTCTCCACCTGCATGGTGCTAAGGCAGCACAGGGCTCTCAGAGGCAAGGAGCTTCCCCTCTCGACCCTGCTCTACCCTGCGGCCCTGGGTCCCACCTGCTGGGCTGAGGAGGCCCTGGGGGAGGTGAGCAGCATGGGGAGCCCTAGCCTGCAACAGGCAGCCCACCCCACCCCACCCCACCCCACACACAGATTTGGGGAGGCATGTAGCCTCCTTGCCCGCCTGGGAGCACACAGTAGTGGGAGCCAGCCCCACCATGTGCTCCCTGGACAAGCCACCTATGGCCTTTTCCCACTCCCCGCCAGGGCCCTGTGGCTGCACGTTGTGGTCCTGGGCCTCAAGCCCCACATATCACCTGGCTGGGAAGCAGCCCCAGCCCTGCCCTACCCAACTCCCTGTCTCCCTCAATCCCTCCCTCCCCCCGCCCAACACACACACTTACTGGCAGAAGCTGCTCTCCAGGCTGCCTGGCAGTCACGTGCCTTACCACCCCCTGCCTTACTGCCCTCCTCCCACTCCCTCTGTACCAGTCTGCAGACAGCTATCTGCAAAAGAGCAAAATCTGCACGTTTCTCTGCTAAAAAGAGAAGTCCATGTTTTTCTCAGGTAAAAGGGAAAATCTGTGGTTTTTTTCTGTTTTTCCACAGGAAACTGAAAACCCAGATCCCTACTGATAACATCCTACTGAATTATCATCTATTTCTGAAACTTCAGGAATTAACCGAATTTAGAAATATAAGAGAACTCTGACTTCGTAAACCTTGACAAGCCAAAAACTATCTGGAACTCCATTGAAGGATCCCTTGAAGAGGCTTCCCATGTTTTATTTTTCCTCATCTGATCTTGCTGCAGCAGAGAAAGTCCAGTCTTTCATATTCCTTTTGGCTTAATCCTTCAAATTTGCTCAGCAGCTGCTCTGAGTTAGTGAAGGTAGTCATTCAGTTTAATAGTAGTTGGTGGTATACAACTCTTCAGAAGAATCCAGACCCGTTTCTTCAACTGCTCCAAGTTCTGGACTCTTGGGATAGTCAGTAGGAACTTTGAGTTACTTGCTGAATTAAATCTTAATTTTGTCTTTAATTCTTAATCTTTAATCCTTAATTTAAAATGTCTGAAGACCTCTCAGTATGCTATTATAACAGCCATATAAATTCTCAGTTGTGGTTTCAGCATTCGTTTTAATGATAGAATGATTAAAATGGTATGCTGCGCAGTGAAACTATTATCCTCTAGCTTACTAGGTACTGCTTAGGTCTAATTCCTGCAGTTTGAAAACAATCAGAACTCCAGCTGATCTCAAGTAGAAAGATAAACGGTAGTGGGAGTACTGTAGGCCCTGAGAGAAAGATATAATGATAGATGGCATAATGATCTATCCTTTTCCTGGCCCACAATGAGTATTTTATGATTCAGCAATACAACCTTGTCTCCTAACCACCCATGAAAACATTATTTTCCAATAAACATTACCTCTGATTTTCATACCCATGATATGTAAGTGGTAGCACAGGACTCCACAAAAATTAGCAGGCCCAAAATTTAACTGGACTGTTTTTTTATACAACTTCTTTCAATATTAACTTAGTTATCTTGATGTGCTATTTCCTCCACTCCCCAAACCGCACTTACCAATGCTAGTTTTTATCATTTAAATATGGCAAATCTATTAAAACAGCTTAACACTGGTGAGCTTTTGACCAAGAAATTGGAGTGTAGGTCCAATTAAGAAAGGTAAAACTAGTCAGAAAACAAAATGCAAGCTTTTAAAACAGTAACAACCAGAAATCTGTAAATAAACACGTAATTTAGAAGCTGTGTAAACTAAAAGTGCTTTGTTCATTTAAAAAAAAAACACCTAGAATAAATAGGCAAGTAGAGTTTTACAAAAAGAGTAAAAACAATACACTGAGTGAGGAGACAATCTTATTCTCTATTGTTCAAAACCAGCAACAAAAAAAACCCCTTAACAGTGTGAATTAGAATCAGGCAATAATTTTTCAGCACTGAAAAATGAAGATCCAGTCATGAAACCAATTAGCAAGTTTATAGTATGTTCAACAACTTGTCTCAGTCAAAGGGAAAAACCCTCCAAAACATTTTTCTTCTACAGTTATAAAATGAATCATTTTCATTTTTTTTATTTGAAAAGCTATTTTCAAAACATAATTTTTTTTTATTTAAAAACAGCTCAAAGGTACAAAGCTATAGTGAAATATTACGTCTTGTTCAAAGCGTTTGGTTCAGTTTGCAATTGATGTGTTTGGTGTTTTTCCTTTCACTAAAAATTTTGGGAGAAAAAAATTTTGGGTTGACTCACATGTTTTCCTTGTTCCCATTTTTTAAATAATCCCAAGAACAAAGAATCATATGTGTACACTTACACTTCTGTGAACCATGGCAAGATAGGGTGGCGATTCTGATAGTCCAAGGCAGTGGTTTGCAAACTTTTTTCATTTCCAGACCCCTAAAACATTTCAAATGGAGGTGTGGACACCTTTGCAAATTTTAGATGGAGGTGCAGACCCCCTGGAATTGTAAGTGTGGGTATTCACATACTTTTGATTGATCATAGTTATCTTTCACGGACCCCTTAGACATAGTCTGTGGATCCCCAGGGTTCCATGGACCGCAAGTTGAAAATACCTATCATATGCTTTAAATTCAAAATGACACAATGAATGCTTTATTTCTCTTTGTTTGTTTGACCCTGTAATAAAAAAACACAGATTATGTCTAGTTGTTGAGGGGAATCATATTTTATAAAAATTGCTACCAGAAGCAGAATTGACTACCATCATTTTTTTCCAAGTGCAAAATTCTTAGGTCTCTTCTTTCTTCAAATTTAGGCAAAGAAGTACCTTTAGCCCTAACTGCTGTTAGGTACGGCAGTGCTATTGTAACAATGCCGGGAGAAGACATACCTGTAGCCTTCCCTCCTGGCTTTATTTAAGGTCTACATAAAAGTTACAGTGTTTGCAGTTGCAGCATCTGGGGTTACAGGCACAGTCATAAAACCAATGGAGGGATTTTGCCCATTTCTGGTCTTGGGCTTCAAACTAGTTTCCTCTCATATTAATAACAGAGAGGTTTAAAAAAGGATCCAGGACAGTTAATACTACAGTCTATATTGCTACCAAAGTAGAAGCTGCAGTAACTTCTCTTAGTTATGCCTATGATTACATAACCAGCAGCAGGTGCCATCAGGGAACTGGCCTTAGGCCTAGGTTGGAGTCACTACTAGAGATGGTGTTGTGTTCTACCCCCAGCATTAATCACTTCCTCTTGTGACTTCAACAGTGAAACATCAGAAGCAAACCCCCGTTGTGGCAGAAGCACCGACAGCTCTAGTACTGCTGCAAAAACTGCAGCGGTACGAGTCTGACATTACAGATTAGTCAAAAACTGCATGAGAAAATGATTTTGTTAGGTTAGCCAGACCATCATTACAGACCACCTCCACATGGCTCCCTGCCCTAGGCAGTGGGGAGGGACCGTGTGCATACATACATCAACAGGGCTGTGTTCCGTTTTAGCCTGAAAAGATTATGCTCATTGAAAATTACTTCATGCAGTGCTAGTCAATCAACATTTTTTCATTCTTCAGATCATACTGTTTTTCTTTCAGAAGGGTCACAGGTAGTTTTGTGTTTCGGTGGGAGGATGAGGGGGGAGAGCTATAGTTGATTTTACTTAATGAAAACTATTACTTGTCTTTGTTTTCAAATTCTAACATCATACTCTGTGCACATATAATTACATATTAGTTATATATATCTTCTTTAAAAATATTAGCACCTGGTGATTTGATGATGAAATACTGCAGTTAGCTGTGATGTGACCCCTTTCTAAATTTAGAAATTTCAATGTAAAGAAATGATCAAGGCATGCGGTGGTTTTGGATGGTAAATGTGGAAGAACTGCTGGTCTTAACTGCAACCAGCAGTCATTATCTTAGTTGGCCGTTAATTCCCCAGGTACTGTGTTAACTCAAGGCTGCTGGTATTATTGCCACATGTATATTGTTTTAGGAGAAGTCATGAAATGGCATTATATTATATGGTCTTTCAGCTTCTACTTCTTACTGTTTGTTGTGTGCAGTACAAGCTTTATAAGGAAGGCATTGTTAGTTTTACAATGCAGGTCCTCTAGGAGGAGCTGGATCAGTAGGAAATTTCTCTTTAATCTGCATCAGTCAGTTCTTTATGAGGAGCAATTTCAACAAACTAGTGTGTATATGTCTGGGTTGAGTTCTGAAAAAGCAGATTGTGACCACCTCTGTTCAAGGACTTATAAATACAGGAAGAATAAACAAGTCACACTATGCACAGTCTAATTCCATATTATTAATTTATTCTCCAACAGGAAACTATGTATATAGGTATTGTGTTTTATGATCAGTGAAATTATCATGACCAGTTCTACAGACACTTTGTGTATATTAATGAACTGACTCGTGAGTAATTCCATAAAAGAAAGGGGGTCCAGGCAAGCAAGTAAAGTTATTTGCATACATTACCCACATATTCTTTCAGGATCAGACATTTAATTACTACTGTACATAAGGAGTATTTCTTGAGAACTAATTTCATATGTAGTCAGTCAATGCTCTCAAGAAGGTGTTGAAAGAGTGAATTAATTGCTGGTTTTAAAACACTTCCAGATCTTGGAGTATTTTATTATTACTGATTGAATCAACTCTCAACATTTCATTCAGTTTATATTCATTAATACAAGATCTATTCATTAAAATTCAAAACCAGGTAAATAGCAATTATGAATGCTATTTATTTGCCAAAATCCAGCCCCTACCCTTTCAAAAAAATGAATCTATCTACTACCCTTTGTGGAATACAGCCCATTTAGTGGAGTTCAAAGTTTTATTGAACAAGTAATGACTTGATAAACCCTTTTACATTTTATTCCAATTTGCCTGGTTCATTGCAATCTACTCAAGGCAGTTGAAAATCTGCTTTTAAATATCTGAAATCCATTTTAAACATCCAACACAGCAATATTTTTCATCAATTCCCAAATTGGCATACAGTTTTCAGGGGACTTATTTTGGCAGCTATTGATTAGCTTGTGAAAGCACCTTCCTGAATTCTCATAGGCCTTTCACTGTCTGCCAGTGAGTTGAGCCCATTGTCATTTGAAGGTGTCCTTGAACAGCGGGCAAGTTGCTTGCTGCTGGCCTTTCACCTCTTGGTCTGAATAACAATGGATTCCTTCAACATGTTCAAAAATCCATTATACGGTGTCAGAATTATGTATCTTCTAGTAATGGGCATCTGCATGAAAGATTGAGTGATAGGACTGGATGAGAAATACATTCAGCAGCAGAATGACCAGTCACAGATGATTCATAAGAATTCCTTTACTTTTTCCTTCCTACAGACCCATTCTTTTACTTTGCACTCTTCTGCTCTGAGGAACCAGAATATAACTTCCACTCTTCTGACAGAGCCCCTCTCGAAAACAGGAAAGGAGTAAGGAATTGGGCAAAAATGCGTATAGTTTTCTTTCAGTTAAAGTATTGATTCTGAAAACAGTTCCAAATAGTCAGACCCATTCTGTATTTGCACAAATCCCCATTGTAGCCTGCAAGGAGTGAGAGAAGAGCTATAAATGAATCAGACAGCTGGTAGAGGATGGATCCATGATTATGCAGAGGTTACAGAACAAAGTTTGGACAGCAAGAAGGAGAAAAATAATAATAGTTGCAGATAGCATTTGCCTTCTCAAAATTCATCTTGGAGCTCAAGGGGCAGAACCTCAGCTGATGCCACTTGTCATTGCAACATTGATTTCACTGAAGCTATGACAATTTACACAACTAAGGATCTACCCTTCTTCCCCTCACCCCCTCACTCATTGGTTTACTCAGCTGAGTACCCGAAGGGCAACTTATGCACAGTGATGCTCTGCTTTCTACAGCAATTTTTATTTAACTGAATAAACAGAGATCTTATATTCTGGAAAAGAATATAGGGTCTCTGCAATTAAACAGCTAAAAATGCTCCATGAAAGGCAATTTAATTAATACAAAGAGCCTGTTCATTTCCCAGAGAAGGAGAGAGGAAGGGGGAAAGGCTCAAAGAAACCTGAGAGGTCTGAGAATCAACAGAGTTAAAGTACAACAGTAAGTGGAAGTACATTATTGTCATAAGAATGTAAACCATATGATTTCAAGATTTTGTTGCATCGGTTAGGGGTTTGATCAGTTACAAATTGATATTTATAAAAAAGGGAGGTGGGGGTTGGGGACTGCTCGATATCCATGAAACAAGCAGAACATGTAGACTGTAGCTCTCTGCTAGGTTACTGAAATGGATTGTTTGCCCTGGATCAACTACTCCTCCCCCTTTTCCCACCCCATCACCCCCTTGAATGGAAAAATGCCCTAGTCATGCTTACAAAGCACAGTACTGAGCACCTGCAAAAGCAGATGGAGCCCGGATTTAAAAGGCAAGTTCTTTGGTTTTGTGCCATGTATTTGAACACAGAAAAATGTATTTGAGGAAAAAAGGATATTAAAATTGCTGTGCCTCCAGGGCGGCAATGACAGATGTACTGACCATTGGTTATTATCCTGCAGTATAAATGTTCTTGCACAGCTATTTAATAACAAAATGCATAGATTGCTCAGTGTGCTATATATGGTAGTATTTAGGCCAATTCTTGGATACTGGCACCTTCTTTAAAAATGCCACCTTGTTTGAGCTTTTATATGAATCTAATAGATAAGAGTACTTTTTTATGATCCTGAAAAACTGCAACACTGTGGGTAGCATTCATATTCACACTGAATCCCTTCATAAAATTCATTATTTTATGAAATAGTGAATCCACTGAGTATTGGGGGGAAAATATTTTGAATGTGTTTTCCTTCAGTTTCGCAGCACAAATTCTGATTTAGCTAATATATGAAAGGAAATAGGGATCACAATGTTATAGACCTGGAATTGCACTATAATGAATCAGTTATTATAAAATATGTATTTTACAGTAGAGGGTAAGGACTAACCAAGAGAGATTCATTATGATGGGTGCCATAGAAACACAAAATAGCAGATGGGCTCTTACCCAAAAAGCTTTCAGTCTAAATGGATGGAACAAAGGGACAGGAGAACACCCTCCTCTGTGTTTTAGGGTGTTCAGAGCCAGTGCCTTAATTTTGAATCTCATTATAGGTTTAAGTTTATATAGCAAGATGATATCTTTATCCAAATCCAAGCTGTCTCAGTATTCAAGGAGGCTTGGAATCTACTCATTGGTTATGTTCATATTTAATGAGTCATCTACTTTCTTTTCAATGCATGAAATTCCCACTGGTAGGTCTAATAATAACAGATGTGTTTTGAAGACACTCCTTAGGTTCTTCATCTTTTCACCAGCTTGAGACATATATCAAGGGGTCTGTTTTATTGCCTCAGCACCCCAGATCTAGTACAGACTCATTCTTTTCCTTTATAAAAGACAGAAAAAAAGTTGGACCTTTCTCTTTGCTTCTACATAGGAAGTGTGTGGTATATACACACGCATGCATACAAGATCTATTCATTAAAATTATATATATATATAAATTATATATATACATATATATGTGTGTGTGTGTGTATAACACACGCTTGCTATGGGGAAAGCACATATATATGCAAAAGATTTGGGCCAGCAAGAAAGATCCATACAACCCTCTGCAATGCATGACCGCAGTGGACTAGATGTACTGTTTGAACACCAGGTTTACTTTTTCAGACAGAAAGTGCACAAGGGGAAAAATGAATACAATCTACAAGGCAGCAAGGATCAACTGGACTGTGTAGTGCTTGGGAACACATGTAAATGTGTTCTGCTCCTTCAGTAGCACACCTGATTCTGAATCATTGTTTTTATTCCTCCACTGAGGACACAAGGGGCTCCTATACACCTGCAGGAAGCTTGCTGTGATGTGCTTTATCTTCAGCACATCAGAGCAGACTTAATTAATTGAGTTTGCTGGGGCATGGAAATTAATGGACTCCAGCAGCCTCCAGCATCATGTGTATCAGTGTCTCCGTGCTGAAAAATGGTGGTAGGGCACTTTAAACTAAAGCATGGTCAATGAGCTTTAGTTCAAAGCACCCCATTGCCATTTTTCGGTGCGGGGATCCTGATACAAATGACACTCTGGGTGCTTTTTAATTAGCACAGCTCTCGGAGCTGCGGTAATTAAAGTGAACCTTCTGGGCACATGTATAAATGCCCAAAGTCCTCAGAATTTAGAGTTTCTGTTGTTTTTTTTGTTTTTAAAGCTTCTTGTGTATGTCACAACATTGCAAAAGAGGGAGGAGTTTCCACCCTTTTTAAACAAAATACATTCACCTGTAAGGCCCAGACACAGCTTAATTTTAGAGCTGCAGGTGGTGGAGATTCCATATAGCAACTGGTAA
The DNA here is from genome assembly GCF_052110815.1 of Crocodylus siamensis. Classification (NCBI taxonomy): domain Eukaryota; kingdom Metazoa; phylum Chordata; order Crocodylia; family Crocodylidae; genus Crocodylus; species Crocodylus siamensis. The sequence continues at coordinate 24,838,107 of NC_143399.1, read as the reverse complement.
TGACAGAGGTGCATTTTGATTTGTTGAGAGCATCTACCCATCACCATTATACTTCCCATCTCCTTCCACCACAATGTCATCTATAAAGTGAATTTCTGACCAAATTGACCTTGTCCTCTTACCACAACAGAGTTCCATCATGAAGAGAGGGATTTGGTCTATCCAATCTCTCCTTTACTTTTCTTTTCTTTTTTTTCCAAGCTGACATTCAGCCAGAGAAAAATCTACTCCCTGCTAGGAATACAGGAAATGCACTGTAATGCCAAGTGCATCTTTAAGTATCAAATCATTAGTAAGAGTCACAGATCCTACCTAGAGGAAGGAAGCAGTTCTGGGTGTCTGTTTGAAGCTGAAACTGCATTATGCAGTAAATCATCTCCTCACAGTAGGCAGTAATTAGCTGGATAAGGCCTTTAAGTCTTGACTGAGCAAAGAACTTAAACAACTACATTTATGTCCATCCCTCCTTCGGCAAAACATTTAAGCATATATTTTGCTGAATCAGAGCTGTAGGTTTAATTATAGTTTGTTTTTGGTAGAATCTATTAAAAATGTAAATATTTAAAAGTAAATATATTTAAAATCACAGCACTGTTTCTGGAAGGCATTCACTGACATACAATGAGCACAAACTTTAAGAACTTTGCAAAGATTTTTTGAGATATTATCTGTGAAGTTCTATAAAGTTCCATAATACTGGTTCTATGTTCTCTTATCCCAGCTGTAAATAAACTTTAATAAAAAATAAGTGTCAATAATCTCCAACCTATTTTTAACCTGTCTCCTACCCTGATGTCTATAGTAATGATCTTCCTCTGACGGATCACAGCTGATCAGGGTCAGTCACTGATAAACGCATTTCAGAGGATTTTCCCCTTCTATCTCAGTTTGAAATTGTTATCCTATAATGGTATGTCCTTGTCGAAAATGCTTTTGACTCCAAATTTTTCATTCTTGTATCTAGTGTTATAGTACTTCTGGTAACTTTCCAGTTTCAACAGATGAAGCTAAATTCTGCTTTTAGTTGCATATCTACACTCTCAATGTATCAGTTTGCAAATTAGGGCAGTGTTTGAGCCAAGACAGTTATTTATTGAGGGTAAAAATGTGAGTATGACTTGCGAAAGGAAATAAAAAGAATCACTGCCCTATTTTGTGCAACACATAGGAGACTGGAAAGTTGCAAGTTTTTTGTTTGTGTATTTTTTGTTATTTTTTTCCTGCCTTTATAATAGAAATGGAAGTGTTGCTTACCACCAGTTGGGGGTGGGAGATGGGGAGGGGAGGAGATGGTATGTATAACTGCAGAGCTGGAATAGAGTATATAGGTAATGATAGGTATGATGTAATTTGTAATAATCACAGCCTTTGAAATTCTTTTTGATTCTCCCTGATCATTAATTAAAGGGCTACACAGCTCATAACCAGAGTCTGCTAACAAAATCAGCCTTTAGGGGTAAAAGCAGGACTTCACTGAAGTCAATTAAAAAGCATGTATTAACTTCACTGGAGTCAGGATTCCACACAATTTTTCTGGTATTCTGAAATTTAATAAGTGGACAGAAATAAACATTTTTAAAAGTCCTATAATAAAACTTCTCACTGATTGTATACATCAAAAGAAGAAAAACAGGAATTAAGACTATTTATTTCTTTACAGGCCACCTTTAATGATATTTTAATGGCATGCAAAATAATTTACATGAAAGTGCATTTGTGGAGAATTCACTGAATACAGCTTAATGAAATGTAGAGAAGCATTTGCAAAATATTCCTATCTTACTCTAACTCTCTTGTATATGCGTCACTAAGGTGCACTGGAGTAACAATGTATGAATGCTGCCCTCTGGGTTTCTCACAGTATGAAATGTTTATCCTGTGAGGCTCTCTGTTAGAAACAGATTTCTAAAAAATAACTCAAATGTCACCCTACTGCATTTTTTCAATTTATGCAAATGTAGAGAGTCACAGGACCTGTCTGAAGACTACTAACAACTCTTGTAAGCAGTGGGCCAAACACTTGTCTGACTTAGTGGGGTAAATCTGTCTAAGACTAAATACAGACATTCAAAAAGCCCAAGGCAGAATCAGTCCAATCTATGTGGGTTTCTCTAAGCTGTGTAGATTGGGGCAGCAGTGAATGGAACATATGTACACCCTTCAATAGGGGGATGCAGGTGATACCTGCCCTGGTTGAAGGCAAAAGGCAGGGGTGCTCCCACGTGCCTCCCAGTGTGCTGGATACAGCCAAAGGTAATAGAGCACAGCTGAGCAGGGACCATCCCTAATTGGCTGTCAGGCACATACCCCCAACAACATACTCCCAACCTCCTGCTCCCACTGTGCACCCTCCCCCGTGCCCCTTGGAGCAATGGTGGGGGGGGTGGAGGTTTCAGCTCTGTCAGACCACAGCCCCTCTGACTAGCTATGGCTTCCAACTTAGCCAGCAGGTAGCCCAGACTAGGGCAGGGGGATGGGAGGGGAGAAAAGCAGAGGCCCCTGAACCCCCACCCCCAGCCAGAACATTGGAAGGGCACAGTGGGACTCCCTGTCTTCCCTGCTGACTAGCCCAGCATGGTTTCTATATCCATCCCACCCCTTCCATCTGTTAGCAGCCTGGTGGAAGGGAGAGAAACTGGGGAAAAAGCTGGTATCCATGCCCCCACCACCCAGATTCAGCCAGAACAGTTGGGAGGGGCATGCAATGCAGGCTTTCCATCTCCCCCACTGACTGGTCCAGTGAGGCTTCTGTCTTCTAGTCCCAACTCTGCCCCCACCCCCTTTCTCTCCTTCCCCCCAGCCCATACCAGTTGGCAAATATGGGCCTGGTGACAGAATCGCTGCTGGGCCGGTCAGTGGGGGAGAGGGAGAGCCCCCACCATGGACACCCTATAGCTGTTCTGGCTGAGTCTGTGGGAGAAGGACCTCCCTCTGCTCCCTCACTGCCATGCATCCCTGCTCCCTTAACACCCCCCCACCAAACACACACACACTGTTTGGCCTGGCTGGGTGGCAGAGGCTTTACTGCACCAGCTCTGTGATACAAGCAGATGAGCATGGGTCGAGTCTAGCCTACTCACTCTGAGCCAGGGGCTAGCAGGGAGCCCACAAAGGATCCTGGGATGCCAGAGGACAGCAACCTAAGTTGAGTCGGAATGGATCTGGAACAGAAGTTTAATAGACCAGTGCAACCTAAACTGATAAAATCTTAAATTTAATACTACATCCATTCACATCTGACTTAGACTGGGTTCCACCATGTTTAAACCAGTCCTTGTGCACTGCACTTCTGTTCTATTAGGCTAGGGATAGAAGTTACACAAAAATGAGTTTAAGTGATCAGAAACTGGTTTAAACCTGTAACAGAACAGAAGCTTAGTGCACATAAGCCAATTTCAAAATGACTGAAACTGATTTAAAGTAAACATGGTTGAATGTGATATCAGATCTAACTGATTTGGGTCAAACCAGTTTATGAAACTTCTGCTCAGACACCTTCCTGGTTCAAGTTAAATCACAATACCCCAGCGTGCTTTGCAGCCCTTGTTTGGGCTGTGCTGTCTGCTCCAGAAAGCAAGGCTACCCCCACTCCCTAGCTACAGCAGTGAGGGCTGGCTAATAAAGGGGGTGGGGGGGACAAACTCTGCTGCGGATGCAGCCCACTCTGTAGAGGTGGTGCCTGCCCCCCCAGGCAAACCCTGGCTGGGGACTGGGGCCAGGGAGGGGGGTTAAACACCCTTTCCTCTGCACAAACTTAATGCTGGCTGACTGTGGACTACACATCCCAGAGGTACTTGGAAGTAGGGAGAAGAAGTGATGGGCAAATTTGCAGAGTCCAGCTGCTGGGATTTTAGACTGCAAATCCCAGATACCTCAAGGACAACAGGAAGAGGAAATTAACACACAGCTCATGCTGGCTATGTGCCAGAGAGCTGTGTTCTAGTGCCCCCTGGCTTCTGGCCTAAGCTACTGCAGGTATGTGACTGCATTGCCTGAATCAAACATAAATGTCTGTTCACTCCTGTTTCAATTTAATCTGCGCAGTTTAGACTAACCTGCAAAGACTGAATTGATTTGGCCTCAGGCTTTTTGACTGTCTGTACTCTGCCTTTCAGACTTAGACCAGTTTCTGATCACTTATACCAGTTTATGTGTAATTTCTGTACCTAGCCCCAGTTAACCAAAATATTCTGGGCTTTTCACTTACGTAACACAGATAAGGTTCTGTTGCTATTGTAACCTGGGTAGTATGTGGGAGGTACTCCCTCTTCAAATGGAAGGGATGTTAGCGGGAGTGTATATACTGTGGGGAGTGTGGCTGCGTAGGTGTCGGTCGGCTCACCTCTTTCCCTGAAGAGCAGACCAGGAGTCAAGGTGCTTCTTAACTATGTACAGGTTTAATATTACAAAAGAATATACAATTTATAACCCCAAACTTTCATACATATACACACACAGGGGTGTGTGTGTGTGTGTATGCATCAGTCATGGGAAATGTTTATGAAAAATGAAACTAGTTAAAGTTAAAAGTTAGTAGCCTTTAAAATTAACGTGAGTTAAGTTAAAAGTTAAATATTTCCACTTTCAACTAGTTAAAAGGTAAGTTAAAAAGAGAGTAACTAGTTAAAAGTTAAGTTGATTCATGAGAAATGTGTGAAATATGGTGAATTGCCTCTTAGCATCATTTTTCATTTTCAAATGCAGTCAGTGGGTTTCTTTTCCATAAGCCCACAAAAGCCCACTAATTTACTCAGAACTTACCCTGCTGTACCTGAAAACAATGTTATACTTGTCATGCAGTTTTCAGAATAACAATTTACCAATACCTATGTAATGTTAGATCCTTCTCACCCTCTCCATGTGAAGTACTTTGTAAAAGCAATGCATCATATAGCTATACCAGAATAACAGAAAGGAGATATCCATAGCCAGGTGACAAATGAAAGCTGTTTCCACAGAAAACCTCTGTTGTTACAATTTTTATTGCTCAAAAGGTAACAAAAGGGTATGAAATACATCTGAATTAGAAATAATGAAAGAGTCTGAAAAGCAAAATTAAACTAAAATTAGAAAATCAGTTTAAATGAGAAAAAGAATGTTTAGTTACATAGCAGAAACTGTTTAAACATGCTTATTGAACGTCAGCAAAAGCTGCATTTCAAAATTTACATCTGACAATCTTCCTCTTCTGTCTTGCAAAACTAAGCCCCCACTACAGGACAATCACTCTACATGGGAAGATGGGGGAATGCTTGTATTATAACAGATAAATAGTTTTTTTCATAGTAGGTGGCATCTCAGATAAATTTTTCACAGATGAGAAGTAATGCTCAATTTATTGGGCCCTGGGCTGCTGGTTCTGATCTTCATTAAAATTAAAGAAGTCATCATCTTCTTCACCCTCACTACTTTCTACCACTCTTACTGGGATCAATGTCTCTACTTACTCGTGCTTGTTCCCGCTCCTGCAGACAACTGGCTGCCCTGTTGACTTCTGCAATGCACAGAAGATGCCAGCATGAACTAAGGAACTCTGGGACTTGTAGTTCTTAAGAGACCATATCTCATAGGAAGGCACACTACTCTCTGTTTCTCAAATGAGTAGTCCTAGAGTTTCAATAAAGAAATATTGTTCCATGTAAGTCCTAGAGAGTGGCTGTGTCAGGAAAAACTCTGGCCCTTAACCCAGAAACCCCCCTGACAAGCAGGAGCCCTGGATCCCTTTCTACACCCCAAGGTGATTTGTCCCCTCCCATCAGGGGCTTCCACTCAGTCACCTGTAGCACAGGGGGGCATTCCTCCCCTGTGGGACTCCCCTTCCCAGGTGACTCATGACTCCCATGGGCTTCAAGGGGCTGACCTTGTCTCCAGCAGCATGTGTTGGAGGGGTGAGGCATCCCCTTCTCTGTGGGGAGGCCCAAGCTGCCTCATGCAGCTCTCCCAATCTGTCAGCCTACTCTCTGCCTTGTGCACCGCCATGTGTGCCACAGGGGCACCTGCACCTTGCAGTTGGGGGTGGAAGCCCAAGCTGCCTAGGGCAGTCCTTGGTGTCCTGTCTGCTCTGTGGCCCTGTACACTATTCTATGCACCAGGCAGGGCTGGAGACCCATGATGACTTGTGCAGCTGCCACGGTTTTGTCAGCTCTTGAACCCTCCATGTACCGTACTGTGCATCGGGCTCTCTCAGGCCCTGTGCACCGGTCCCTACACCAACTAGAGCTCGGCTCCTGCCTCATGCAGGGTTGGAGGCCCAAACTACCTTAGGCAGCTGCTGAGGTCCTGTCTACTCCTGGATCCTCCATGCACCGACCTGTGCACTGGGCTCTGCAGCCCGGTCCATGTACCGTGGGCTTCTGCCCCTGCCTCATGCAGGGTTGGGGACCCACACTGCCTTGTGCAGCTGCTACAGTCCCATCCACTCCCAGACTCTCCATGTACGGGCCTGTGCGCTGTCGTTGCAGCTCTCTGTGGCGGGGCTGGGATGCAGCTGCTTGCTGCTCACATCTAGCAAAGACATCTTCTAGGCACTTCTGGGGCAACTGCTCTGCTTTGCTGGTCAGCTGCATCAGGTGAGTAGCTATATGGTGAATTGTTTAGTGTGAATGAAAACAGAAACTGAGAACTAATATCAGCTCTTGAGGACTAGCAGTTTGTACAGCTCTATGGCCCAGGGTGAGGGGAACGTGAAGGGATTATGGTAGTGTCAGGGACTCAAGGCAAAATTCTGACTAACTCAAGAGCTAAGTTGTTTGAGCAAATGGTAAAAATGTTCCTGAAATATTCATAATTCTTTTCATCAATGCTCAAACAATTCCTACTGAAATCTTTTTAGAATTTTTTCAGTGTTTCTCTTTGACATCAAAAAATCATATTTTACCAAAATCAAAATTTGATGAACACTCAAAAACTGAATATTTTTGGCCAGCTCTATTCAGAAGCCTAAAGTAGGTATCCCACATTCAAGAGCAGTAGGGCCCAAGCTTTTTGGCAGCCATGCCACAAATTAGTCCTGTACTCTCCCAAAGCGCTACTCTGATCCCTTTTTCTTACTTTGCTTTCTGCTCCCTGCCCCATCTGCTTGACCCCTCTTCTCCTGTCTCATGCCACACACTGAGGCTGCTCATGCTAGTTGTGGCACATGTGCCGCAAGTTGGCCACTCCTGCTCCAGGGTACAGCTATGAGTTAGGCATGCATTATCTCCACTCTCAGTCTGATATCCCTTTCAGAACTCTGTGCTAACTGATGGAGGAGGCTATGCACACTCAACTCCTCTTTGTGAGGCCAGATGTGGTACCAGTCCTATGTGTAAGTATGCAAGGTGCATGCATATTATACTATTTATGAGCCAAGATATTAAAAATGCATTATCAATAGCAGATTTAGAAAAAACATTCAGGGCCCTGTTTTCCCCTCCCAAGGCTAGGGGGTCACGGCTGTGGAAAAGAAGGGGATAGTATTTGTTGCCCGTCTGCCCTAAAGGGTCAGTGTAATAGTTACTCCGTTTAAACTGACATTTCCATACGCCATCTTTATCCCTATACTCGCACTTGGTTATTTCATTTGTGTCATTTAAGGCACTCCAATATGTATTAAACTTTGCCACCGTGCCATTCGGGTGTACCCATTTCCAACTATAGACATAGGTAAATCGTTCACCTCGGGCCTTTTCATATGCCTGACATCTGGTAGGGTTAGAATCGAAAGGTACTATTCTTGTCTTTTTGGTCTGTTGCATCTGCGGGGAGATTGGGATGCTAACGGCAGAATTCCATTGATCAGCATACTTGGTGCATATTTGGGCCCATTTCAATGTCCATGTACACTGACTATGTCCCAAACTTCTCCCCGTACCATTACTGCTAATACAGTACTCTCCTAATGCCACTTGGGAAAGATCCCAGCTGTGGTTTTCATCCCATTCTTGACCAGTACTCTTAACATCTGCCTTGTCACTGACCAACCATTTTGGGGCCAAAGGAAAAGCCCTCCAAGGCCACTGTTCTCTGGCCTCTTGGAGCCCCCCACAGGCCCAGCAGTTGGTGAGATTAAAAGTACCTGCAATTCTTTCCATCATATCAACATACAAATTTGTCCCTGGGGGAGCAATTTGGGAAAGCGAGGGTGTGAGCCAGCGGTTAAGGCTGCTCAATTCTGCTCCTTTCATTATGCAGATAACAACAAGGCACATTAAGATTCCCACCATATTTTCCCTTTTACTTTCTTGTCTAATTTTCTGAGCTTTGATTAAGCCGTCTCAGGCGCACTTGGAGATCACCAGTAGGTTCACAGCTCCACTTGCTGGCTTCTTGTTCCGAAGACGACTCAGCTTCCGGAGTGAGTTCGTCTTGGGAGTTGTTGTCCTCTGACGCTTGTGGATGTCGTTTCACACGGGTATGGTGTATCCAATGATCATGGCCAGTAATCTTTACAGCGGTGTGGGTTGTTAGAAGTACCTGGAAAGGGCCACTCCACCTCTCAGTCAAAGGCTCCTTTTTCCACCGCTGCACCAAGACCCAGTCTCCCGGGGAGAAGTCATGTACCGATACATCTAAAGGTAGACGCTGAAAGGAGGCTGCATACCTGTGAAGAGAAAACAAGACAGACTGCAAGGCAATAACATACATATGAAGCTCACTATTACCTAATTCAAAAGTTACATTTTCTCGCATCCCAGGAGGTAAGACTCGAGGCGGCTTGCCAAACATAATTTCATATGGGGTCAATTTGAGGCCCCGTCGGGGAGTGTTTCGAATGCAAGTAAGAACTAGCGGCAACGCTTGAGGCCACTTAAGGCGTGTTTCAATACAGATTTTGGTGAGCAAAGTCTTTAAAGTTCTATTCATACGTTCCACTTGTCCTGAACTCTGTGGTCTCCATGGTGTGTGTAGTTTCCAAGTAACCTTGAGAGCTTGTGCGACTTCTTGAACCACTTTTCCCACAAAGTGTTGTCCTTGATCCGACTCGATGGACTCAGGCAGGGAATACCGGGGAATGATCTCCTGTAACAAATACTTCACTACTGTAGCTGCAGTGGCAGTCCTGGTGGGCCAAGCCTCGACCCAACCAGAGAGCTGGTCTACCATGACAAGTAAAAACCCGTGATGTCCGGACCGTGGGAGCTCGGCAAAATCAATTTGCCATGCCTGTCCAGGGTACGCTGCCCAGGGTCTACCTCCCATTGGCACAGGGGGTTTCCTTCGAGGGTTTACTTTCTGGCATGTGATGCACTTGGTAGCAATGCGCTGAGCTTCTACATATAGCCCTGGGGCTACTGCTTGGCGGATCACTAGATCACCCATGGCCAAACCTCCCATATGGATTCTTGCATGGAGCTGTTGCAGCACCTCCCGAAGCAATGGCCTGGGTATCATGACTTTTCCTCCTGGTACTATCCACCACCCCTGGGAGTTCTTTTCTGCACAAGCTTTCTGTGCAAATTTATCTTCTTCAGGGGAATACTGTGGGACTAAATCCTGAACGTATGGCCATATGGCATGGGACATGGCCTGCTTGGATACCTCTTCCGCTTCTCCCCCAATAAATGCAGCTTCCTTTGCTGCTGCATCAGCCTTTGCATTTCCAAGCTTATGCTTTTTCTCAGCAGCCTTCCCATGGGCCCGCACATGAATGACTGCTACCTCTTTAGGCTGATGGAGTGCCTCTAGTAGTTTGATAATCTGGGGGCCATTAGCAATCTTATTCCCAGAGGCAGTAATGAAACCCCTTTCTTTCCACAATAGTCCGTGCGCATGGACTGTAGAAAAAGCATAGCGAGAGTCAGTGTATATATTAACCCGCTGGTCTGTCCCCAGCTGTAATGCTCGGGTGAGCGCAGTGAGTTCCGCAGCCTGTGCCGACTATGAGCTCGGCAATGACTCCCTCCATACTACCTTATCCAAGGTTACCACTGCACATCCTGTTCGTCTTTTTCCATCGATGACAGAGCTGGAGCCGTCCACAAAGTATTCAACATCTGGGTCTTCAATTGGGTCCTCAGCAAGATCAGGTCGCACCTGCGTGGTCTGATTCAGGACCTCAAGGCAGTCATGCGTCGGTTGCCCTGGCTCCGGCAGCAAGGTTGCAGGGTTTAAGGCTGTAGTATGTCTGAAAGTAAGTCCTGGATTAGAGAGCAAAAATATCTCATACCGTGATTGTCTGGAGGGGTTAAGAAATTTCCCTCCCTCAGTCCCTAGGATCTGGGGAACTCCATGAGGAGTGAGTATTTCCATATCCGCACCCATGACTATCTTCTGGGCCTCTTCAACAACCACTGCTGTGGCTGCCACAGCCCGAAGACAGGCTGGCCACCCGAGTGCAACTGGATCTAGAACCTTTGAATAATATCCCACGGGTCTCCAGGTCGGGCCCAATGGCTGTATCAGCACCCCGATGCAACCCCTCGATTCTCATGAACATACAGTCGATATGGCTTTTTACTGTTTGGGATGGCTAAGGCAGGGGGCTGGGTTAATGCTGCCTTCAGCAGATCAAAAGCATGCTGCATTTCTTTATTCCATTTCCATTTAGTGAGACTCTCCTTAGTCAGGGATTCGTACAGTGGTCTAGCCTTCCCACCGTAATCTGGTATCCATAGTCGACAGAACCCAGTTAGCCCTAGGAATGCCCGCAGCTCCTTGGGTGACTTAGGTGGGGTTAGACCTTGAATCGCCTGTATGCGATCTGCACTCAGGGCTCTGACTCCTTTTGAGAGCTTATATCCCAAAAATGTGACTTCAGGCTGACATATTTGGGCTTTCTCTCTAGAGACTTTATATCCTTTTTTCCCCAGAGTGTTTAGGAGTGACCTGGTGGCTTCCTCGCAGAGCTGCAAGTTTGGGCTTGCAACTAGCAGGTCATCCACATACTGGAGGAGAGTCACTGCAGGGTGTGATCCCTTCCATTCCCCCAAGTCCTTCTGAAGGGCAAGTCCGAAAATATGGGGGGCTGCTATAAATCCTTGTGGAAGAACTGTCCACATGAGTTGGGCTTTATGGAAAGTATCTGGATCCTCCCATTCAAAAGCAAACAATTTTTGACTCTCTTGGTGAAGGGGAATAGAGAAGAAAGCATCTTTCAAATCTAGCACTGAAAATATCTTAGCTTCCCCCGGTACTTGTGTCAAGATCGTGTGGGGGTTCGGGACTACAGGATGATCTGAAAGGACCTTCTTATTTACAGCTCGTAGGTCTTGGACCAGCCTGTATGAGACCCCATCTGCCTTCGGCACTCCAAGGATGGGGGTGTTATAGGGTGAGGACCCTTCCACTAGCCATCCGTACCTCTTGTATTTCTCTATTAACGGCTTGAGTCCAGCTCTGGCCGCTCGGCTAAGTGGGTACTGCTTTACCCGAACGGGCCCCTCCCCATCCTTGAGTACGATCCTTACCGGGGAGACGAACTTAGCTCGCGCAGGGGTTCCATCAGCCCATACCGAGGGGTCTACTCCAATCATGTGATCTTCTGGACTTACTGCAGGGCGTCGGTCCTCCAGGAGAGCCATCTGATAGTTCGAGCTCTGCTTGACAGGTAGCTGGACCACCATCTGATCGTCTCTGAAAAAGATCTCAGCTTGCAATTTTGTGAGTAAGTCCCGCCCAAGGAGTGCAACCGGGCAACTTGGAGAATACACAAAGGAGTGCTCGAGCAAATGGTCCCCCACCTTGGTGAGGAGTGGTTTACAAACAGGGAGTCGGGTTTGCATTCCCTCAATCCCTTCCACAAGTACATGCTGTTCACTAGTTCCTGCACAGGGGGGGTTTTCTGGAATCATTGAAAATGTAGCCCCAGTATCCACCAAGGCTTCAAAGTTTTTGCCACCAACCCTAATGGTTACCATGGGATCTTCTCGGGCTCCAACCCGAAGGGTAGTGGTCTTAGATCCCTGTCCCCTTCATTCTGAATCCTCACCCTTGTCTTCTGCCCGCATGAGGTGACCTCTCGGTTCCCCCTCTCTCTTCTCCTTCAACTTCGGGCATTCCCTCTTCCAGTGTCCTTTCTCCTTGCAATAAGCACAAACATCTGCTCCCACTCTTTCTCCCTTCCCCTTCTGCATCCCAGCCTTTCCAGGGTTCCCTCCAGTTATAGCAGCTGCTAGTGCTGCCATCTGTCGCTGAGCCTTTTTATCCTCCTTGCGCTCCTGCACTTGCTCACGATTCCCATACACCTTATATGCAATTTCCACCAGCTCTGAAATCGGTTTCCCAGCACCTCCCTCAGTTTTCTGTAACTTCTTACGGATATCAGCAGCAGATTGACCAATAAACGTAAGATTTACCACACGCTGGTTATCTGGGGCTTCTGGATCCAGATCCAAAAACCTGTGAAACGCCTCATACAGCCTCCCAAGAAAAGCTGAGGGATCCTCCTCTCTTCCCTGTCTCACCTCATACAATTTAGACAGATTGGTAATCCGAGGCACTGCCTTTCCCATTGCTTCCACTATAATTCCCAGATACCGTGCACTTAGCTCTCTGCCCTCTGCAGTATGTTTATCCCATCTTGGCTCCTCTACAGGGCAGGTATCACGCAGAGTACGACTAGCAGCACCTTCTGACTCAACTCTAGCCACCGCAATACGTTCCGCTGTCCCCAACACTAATCTCCTCTCCTCCGGGGTTCGGAGGGTCTGGAGCATCATCTGGACATCAGCCCAAGTGGGTCGATGAGTCTGCCCAATAGATCGGAACAGGTCCCTCATCTTTTCAGGGTCTTCACGAAAAGAGGGGCTCTGATTCTTCCAGTTAAATAAATCTGAAGTGCTAAATGGGGTGTAGACAAAAGTTGCAGTGCCTTCTTCCCCAATAACCTCTCGCATTGGACAGTTCAACACCGGCTGTGACTCTACAGGCTTGCGCAAATAATAACCCTTATTTCCTGATTCAGATGAGGCACTTGGCTGAGGCTCACGCTCTAACTCATTAGGTATGCCTTGGTACGTCGGTGGTGGTCTCTCTAAGGGAGGGGGCGGTGGTGCAGAAGGGCTGGATGCCGAGGAGGCGTCTGACTCATCTTCGCTACCCGACAGGGCAACCGGAGCACGGGTCCGGTACTTAGCCAATTCAGAATCCCCCCCCTCATTAGACTCAGGGAGTACAGGCGGCCCCCCCCGAGCCTTTTTCTTAACAAGCATCACATGAGACTTTGCTAAGTAATTCTTAATCCAAGGTGGCTGATTTTGAACCACCCACAACCAACAATCAATATAAGGAAACTGATTCCAATACCCATTTTGCATAACAATTTCATGGATAGCTATCACTTCTTTTAGCACAAAGGATCCTTTCGGGGTCCAGTGGACCCCAAATGTTGGCCACTCGAGTTGACAAAACTTAGTTAAATCACCTTTTTTCATTTTTATTCCATAATCGGCCGGCTTTGCAAATTTATTAAAATGACGTAATAAGACTTTTAGAGGGGTATCAATATTGTTTTCTACACGAGAGCTACTCGTACCCATTTGCCCACAAAAATGCGCCCAAGGCACACCAAATACCAAAAAGATCTCAACAACAGATGATTTACAATGAGAGCTGAGCCTAGAATTTCTCAGCAAACTTACACATCCTTTGTTTAGATCCGTACACCAGATTGGGCAAAGGGAATTCGTATACTCACTCAGATACCCCAGAGATCTCGATCCAAATTCCAAAGTGTGTCTGCCTCTCCAGAAACTCAGAATTTACATGGGATACTTCCTTTAACTTCCCAGATATTCGGACTTAAACCTCAAATTCCAGGGGCGAGTCCAAAGTCGGCTCGGTGCGCACTTCCCCTGGTACCGGAGGCGCTCCGTCACTGAATTCCGGGGTAGTCCTCGAGAAGCCCCACGTTGGGCGCCAATTATTGATGTAAAAATCGCGGTTCGTTTCTCGGGAGGCGGAAAAAAAGCCTTCAGCCACAGACACACTCTATTAGCAGCACAAAAGGTATATATTTGCAAATAGGGTCAGAGAGAGAGACAAAAGATCAAACACTCTGCTGCCCCCGAGGGAAACTGCCCAGCTGGCTTTATCCCCTCTCTCCTGACCACGTGTGCAGAAGGAGGAACTTTTACAACTCATTTCCGATTCATACAAACATGTATGTAAATACGTCAAATCATGCGTCGCATGTGTATTATAATTAACTACTTAAGTATGCGGGGCGGATAGGCTTAATATGTATTAGGTTATTGCGCATGGGCAGACAATATTTGAGGTTACAAGAGTCTGAATTTTCCTTGCTTCAAGGCTAGAACTGTAATCTACTTTTATCTGCATGAGAAAAGCTGAGGAGTATATGCTTTACTGTAACAAAGAGATAGTAACTTTGCAAAACAAAGAAGGAGTGATACCTCAGTACAAAGAGCCTTTGGTAGTTTTCCCTTCAATTTCCAACCCCCCCTTCCCTCTCCCATTAAGGAGACAAGGAGGGCTAGCAGCTGTGTTTTTTCTAAATCTGCTATTGATAATGCATTTTTAATAATATTTCTAACAAAGAGATGAATCTCTTTGACTTATGCTGCCAATCTTCTACAACTTTTCAGGGTCAGTCTCAGTCTTACTCATTGTTTTGTAGGTTTCTGTTTTAAAGAGCTGGGCCTTACAGGGCTTTTTGGATTTTTTTTTTAACTTCTCCAGCTAAAATAAAGTTTTAAAGTTCATCTCAGTTGCCAACAGCAAACTGAATTTCACTTGTGGCAAAGACTGTTTTTTCACTTTGGGTAACGTGGCCATTGCAATGATGCCACACAGACATGACCACATTTTGAAAGCATTGCAATACAGCAGGAGCAGCGGTAAAATGTTAGTGTCCCTTAAGACCACCCATTAGAAAAAAAGATGTCAAAGCCGACATCTTGGATTTCCTACAACTACATTTTGAAGCTTTTAAAGTTTCATTTTTGCTTTAAAATGCCTTTTTGAGCATTACCTATGCCCAGAGGAACAGTTTAAAAATGAAAAACAGGCTTTTAAAGCTTCAAATGCAGCCACAGGGGAGTTTATATCCCTCCATAATTGCTTTGCTTTAGTTTTATGCTTCTATTATCTTACAAGATAAAGGCCTGAGAGTGTGATCACCTTTGGAACTCCCATTACTAACAATGGGAACTCCAGGCATGGGGAGTTTGTAAGACTGTTTCTTTGTCATCATATTACATCAATTTATATGCAGTTTATTCTCTCCTGGATAAATATTCAAAACATTTATGGATCTAAACCACTTATTAAGCATTACAATATTTCTTTCAGAGTAGACTTCTTCTTAAACTAAATTTTTAAGCATTCAAGGCCTAGCTAAAGAGTGACCTGTATTAATGTTTTCCACCCATCCTATTCGTCTATGAATTCAACAAAAGTATCTTTGATTTGTCTCCGATTATAATAATGTTTTGGATAGTTTCTTCAGGTATTGAATGAGTAAGCTGTACCCTCTTATAGGGGTTATTCTTCTTCCTTTATTGTTGATGGGAAATCTCCCAGGGGAGATGAATGAGGCTCCCACCAAGAAATAATTCTGATTTACTCTTTATCCCTGAATATTATCATTGTATGTATAACTTTCCTGGGAGACTGACTATTTTAGCATTCAGTCATATCTAGCAATGGTAGAAATGAGCTCAGTGAACAAAGGGATTAGTAAACGATAGAAACATTTTCCCCAATATACAGTTATATATTTATTGTTTCTTAACATTGTCAAAATAATTGTCATAACAAAAGTATTATTAACATGAGATTCTTTACAGCAGTCATGCATTTTGTTAGACATCAAGAGTTTTATCATAGTTAAAATGGATGCTTGAACAGTTCCTCAAACTATTCTTAAAGTAAAATGTTGAAATGTTAAAATGTTAGTAAGTGAATCATAAAAATACCATGCACTAGAAAAGTTGCTTACTAATGTAACTTGCTAAGTGTACTGTTGCGCCCAATTCTTCATGGATATGAATCTGTTACAGCTCTAGGTATTGAGCTATAAAGACCCTAAATGGTCTGGGCACTACATACCTAAGCAACTGCCTTCTTCTTTATGTCTCATGATCCCCTAGGTCAGCCAAGACCAACCTTCTGCAAGCATCATTAATGCGTCAAGTCTGCTGATTAAAAACATGAGAGGTCTTTCTCAGTAGTTGCTCCTCAGCTCTGAAACTCCTCCCTCTTGTAGCCTGCCAAAACCCAAACCCAAACCCAAACATTGTAAAAGGTTCCTTTTGGGGCAGGCATCTAGCAAGAAAGGCTGGGCTAGGATAGTTTAGGGCACTGCTTCCCAACTTTTTTAAACTCAAGGCACCCCTCAGAAAAAATTCCAGCTCTTAGCTTTCACTCATTTCTTGACTAAAGAAGAATAATATAGCAATTGTTCTGTTTCAAAGAGCTCAGAAAAACAACCAAAGGTCAGAATGATTTTGACACAGTGGATTTCTGTTTGAAAACTGGGTTTATCTTGTGAATCATGTATAGGTGTTTGCATACATAATTGCTAATACTGTGCACTGTGGCACCCTTAAAAGAATCAGGTACCACAGGCACTGCAGCACAATGATGAGAATCACTGATTTAGCGCGGTGCTGTTTTATTTTGAAAGTCCACTTGATTTTAAGTTGTTTTTTCCTCCTGTTGTCTTGTTTTCTTATTTAAGCTACCCTGATCCTTTGCTGGGAAGGGCAGCATATAAATAAATAAATAAGTTTAGTATAGGCTATAGTGGCTTGTGCTTTGTGTGACACAGAGTATATCCTCTTGGACCCACAGTATCCAGAAAGTATGACCTCCCAGGAGACAGTCTAGTGACACCAGCATGCTCTTCTAAACCACTTACTAAGTATTTCAATATTTCTGAGTAGAAAATGTGACAGTAGCAGCCCAGCCACAAAGTCAATAGCAAACTGTGACTTTTGTATTGTAAATAATTATACATAAGGTTCTGTAAAGTGGTGTTTCCAAATTATAAGGCTCCAGGTACTATTCTCTGAGCTTGGGTATCCCCAGTTCAGTCCCTGGCTGCCATTTTGCCTGACCTCTCCATCACACCAGCATGTGGAAGCCTACCTATAAATTTGTCAGTTCTCAGTTTTAAGTTTTCATCCTAATTGTGCTTTACTACATTAAGTGCAGAGTAGCCTGCGATCTCAGCACAAAAGCATTCTTTGAAACAATGATATTTAATATGAAGAAAATATGTGGACTTATCTCCACATACCTGACAAGAACAGCAATATTTCCAAGCTTTGATTAACCTTTGGCTTTTTTCATGATTGGTGCTTCAGAACCCCGCCTGAAATGTCAGAAATGGATAATACCACATTCATTCAAATAGAAGATACGCCTTTTTCCCCTAGTCTGAATGGGGCGGAACAAACCCCTTCCTTGCATACAAGGAAATCTCATTAAATACACTGTCTATCATTAAACTGCTGCCAAAATCAACGTGTGCTCAGTAATGGAAACCAACTATGTAGATAATTAAATGCAGTCAACAATAAGCATGACTCGAACACATGTTGGGCAAACATACTGATGGGAACCTACCGTTTTGGGGGTTTTTTCCTGTAAAATTTCATTTCAATGGCTGAATCAGTTCTGAATTAAGTTACAAATTTTGACTGAGCTGAACTCAACTGTTCAAGCCTGCATGATGCTACTACTGGCAAATATCCTACCTCCGTACTTATCAGTCTGGGGCTTCAGATACTCCCTAATCCATGGCAGGCATCCTATTTGCAAGCCCCAAGCTCATAGATTTTGGAGTTCAGAAGACCCTCATCTCACTTGGCCCTAGCCAAAAAGCTGAAGGGGGAAAACCCGAAAGCAAAGCAATCCACCATCACCATAAACTGTGTAATCGAGATCTTCACATTTGGAGGCATTTGTAGACTCTTGCAGGGGTCAGCCTGCCTACAGTGCAAGAAACAGGCATTTACCCTCCAACTGTGCATGAGTCAATTGTGACCCCCCCCCCCCTTTTTTCGTTTTTTGCAAAAAAATTTATTTCTAATTCTGAAAGAGCTCTGAAAAATGCCCGGAGCTATGACACTTGCAGTTGTGTAAGTGGTGAAATGTGCATCAGCGCTAAAACAATAGCAGGTGATTTTAGTTCAGAAGGCCACCACCACCATTTTCTGTGCATTGATGCACATTTAGCCATTTAGACAACTGCACATGGCGCAGCACAGTTTGCCTCAGCTTGCATGTGGAGCAGATTTGATTAAATGAGTCTGCTCCATAGCAGTGGATCACTGGCGTGTTGTGGGGCAGAAAACTATGTGTATAAATGCCCACAGTGCTCACTTGACAGGTAGTTAGAGGTGTGTGTGTGTGTGTGTGTGTGTGTGTGTGTGTGTATAAATACACACACACTCACACACATAATTTTTTTGGAGGATCTCAGGACTTGTGACATGAACACCCAGTTCCAGTCATGAGTGGGGGGATAATTTATATTTGAATCCATGGATCCTTTCTGAGGGGTATCTGGAGTACACACATATACTGAACAGCGCTGAGTTTTGGGGTCTTGCTGGCTTGAAAAGTGCTTAACTCTGCTGGGGCCCAGCCCATTGAACTATATGGTAAATCATGAGTCTTTTGGCTTCAGACTAATATCAGGCTTAGTTGGCCTGTCTACACCTACAGTTAATGTAAAGCAATAAACTCCAGAGTTTATTGCTCTCAGGTGCACCATTTGAACGTATGCCTGGGAATGCAGCAAGTGAAACTGGGTTGGAGCACCCCTGCCTGGTAGAAGGTCAGCCTGCCAGCTGGGAGCTGCTCACCCTGGCTCAATGTAGTATGGGAGGCTGGCTGAGGCATGAGGGTACTTCAATGTGGGGTTAGCTAGCAGGTAGCCCCTGCACTAAAGCACCCTCTTCCCCCAGCCACCTGGGGCAGCATCTACACATGCACTGCTGCAAAGCTTTTTACTCTGTAGCAAGATAGTACTTGTATTTACACTCTTTATCCATTTATTTACAAGTACTATCCTGCTGCAGAGTAAGTTAGTTTACTCCAGGGATGCACATGTAAATGCTGAGCTATCAACTGCACAGGTAATTAGTTTACTGTGCAGTAAATGCCTTGTATCGTTGGGCCGAGCTTGTACTATATGTAAGTAGGCCCAAAGTGCTGCTTCAAAGTGTATTTATAGAGTACCTGTGTTCAAGCTTGCAACAAGTTCAAAAAAGGTGAAATGCATCAGTTCTGGAATAGCTAAGTCTATGGGTACCTGTGATAATTTGCTTATAAGTAATATGTTTATTGCAAAATCAGTATTTTCAAATTTGCCCCGCATTTCTATGTGCTCAGGAAGAGCAGGGTATGGCAGCAAGTATGAACAAGGGGGGCAAAGGAGCTGCAGGGTAAGGAAGTTAAGGGGGGAAGAGTGCAAGGAAGTTACCTGACAACACAAATTTATTTTCTCTGCTATAGCAGTGGGAGAGGGACAAATTCAAGGCAAACCGCCAATAATTAGATTCTATACCCGGAAAACTATAACAAATTTATAATTCTTCCATATATAGAATCTAATTATTGATGGGGTCATCATATATTCAGGGTCATCTGATATTCACGTAGATATGGTATTAAACAGCTGAAAATGTAGGGTCCTTTAAACACTTAGTAATTGTGGGCCTATAACATTCTCACTGTCCTCTCAGGATACTTAAAATATGCCCAATACAGTACTTACAAATTAAGGGTATGTCTATGCTAATATTCAGGATTAACCCTGACATCAACCTCAGCCACCCTGAATTGCGTGAGCTATTCTGACTTGTACTGCACATCAAAACAGTGATCCTTAGTTGTGAGGCAGTGGCTTTCCAGGAATACTTTTTTACATTCTGTTTATATTCTTTATGGGCAATAGAGAGAAAAAGTAAAGTGCAGGAAGGCCAGACAACAGGAACAAGGAATTCTGGGATTGAAGTAAATATACTGAAAAAATGGATAGTTTAAAAGTCATACAGATATATGTTGACCTTGTACCCTGAAGTTCAACAAAGGTTCTAGGTTTGAGCTTGACAGCTGCTGCACCAAGTTTAGGGGTTTACAGGACCAGTGATCAGCATATACAGGCTTTAAGATGACGTCAAGTTCAGCTTTATCTATCAGACAGTATTGGCACTTATATTGCAATAACTAGCATGGGTTAAAGTTGATAGGTGAAAATTTACTATTTCAGGTTTAATGGCTTAATTGTTAAAATACATTGGAGTGCCTGCATGCAAGAAATATTTGTACAAGTACAATGCAAGCAGGTGCAGATCTAATTACAATCACTTTTATTTAGCTAATTCAGTATTGTGAAAGGTAAGAGACACAATAAGTAATGAATTTGTATCCTTAACCTCAGCTATGAACTGGGTAGCAGGAGGTCTAGAATAGTAAATCTAGTACCATAGTTTTATAGTTTCTAGGGTGGGAAGGGACCTGAATAGATCAAGTCCGATCCCCTGCCCTGGGACGAAATGAGTTATGGGTTCATAATAGACTAGCCACATATCTATTCAACCTCCTCTTGAAGACCCTTAAGGTAGGGGAGAGCACCACCTCCCTTGAGAGCCCATTCCAGAGCCTGGCAGCCTTAACCATAAAGTAATGCCTCCTGATATCAAGCCTGACCCTACTCTCAATCAATTTGTGGCCATAATGCCCTGTTATCCCAGGTGGTGCCCAGGGGAGAACAGAACATCACCTATTTTCTGCTGGTCCCCCCGATGGCTACTCAGTCTTCTCTTGTGGAGGCTGAATATATTCATGTCCTTTAGTCTATCTTCATAGGGCCTGGCCTGCTGCTCCCTGACCATGCAAGTGGCCCTCCTCTGGACCCTCTGGACATCCCTCTTAAAGTGTGGCACCGAGTACTGGATACAGTACTCCAACTGCAGCCTGACCAGCGCTCCATAGAGGGGGAAGATCACCTCCAGGGACCTGTTTGTGATACATTTGTAGATGCACGACAAGGAGCAGTTAGCCTTACTGACCGCTTCCTCCCACTGGTGGCTCATGTCCATCCTGGAGTCAATAATGACTCCAAGATCCCTTTCAGCCACTGTGTTGTTGAGAAGGGTTTTCCCCAGCCTATAGGTATGTTGCAGTTTCCTTCGCCCTAGATGCAGCACCTTGTACTTGGTGTTGAATTCCATTCTATTCTCATCCACCACCCCTGTAACCTGTAGATCTAGTTGAATTCTGTCCCTCCCCTCCAGTGTGCCCACTTTTCCCCATATCTTTGTGTTATCAGCGAATTTGGAGAGTGTGCTTTCCATGCCTACCTCCAAGTTGCTGATAAAGATGTTGAATAGCACAGGCCTGAGGACTGAGCCCTGGGGAACTCCCATGCCTATATCCCTCCAGGTCAAAAATGACCTGTCCACCACCACTCTCTGGGTGCTACCATCAAGCCAATTTGCCACCCATCTGACTGTGTAGGCATCAGTGCTGCAGTTGCCTAGTTACTTTATGAGCTTGGGGTGAGAAACAGTGTCAAAGGCCTTCTTGAAGTCCAGGTTAATGAAATCTACCTCAATGCCCACAAGGACTTTGTGACCTGGTCATAAAAGGAAACAAGGTTAGTCAGGCAGCATCTGCCCGCAGTGAACCTGTGTTGGTTGCCCATGAGCATTACCTCCCATGCTGGGCCCCCACAGATGTTTTCCTTGATAACTTTCTCAAAGGTCTTCCCAAAGACTGAGGTGAGACTAACTGGCCTATAGTTACCCGGTCCTCCTTTCTCCCCTTCTTGTAAATGGGGACCACATTGGCCCTTTCCCAGACCTCTGCGGCTCTTTTCTAGGTGTATCGTAATATATATATATATAGTAGAGCTGTGCAAAGCTTTAGTTTCTCATTCAATTCAGCGGAGATTCAGCCCAATTCAGTAGCTGAATCTCCAAATCTGAATTGAATCAGAGAACCCTTTAATCTCTCCAAATCGAACCAGAACCCGCTGAATTGATTCGGAGGGATTGGGAAAAATTCAGAGATTTGGACAGAGACAGCTTTAAATGTTTTTTCTACATACCTTTAGGTAGCAGGGGTTCATGATCACTCCATGTAAGGTATCAAAGCTGGGGCACATGAAGTGCCCCACAGAAGTGTGTGGGAGGGCTCAGAAGCACTTCTGGTCCACTTCTGGGTCTGGGGGGGGCACCCGGTGTCCCCCTGGAGCTGATCACTGACCCAGGAAAGTGCGACGGGGCCCCCCAGCATGCCCCCCAATGTACTTCCAGTCCACTTCCGGGGTTGCCACTGAGCACATGGATGGCCCCCCCCACCACGCTCCTGTGGCATGCTCCATATGCCCCAGCATCGCAGTGTTCAGAAGCTGCACCTGCTACCTCAAGGTATGTAGAAAAAACATTTAAAGCTGTGTCTGTGTCCGAATTCCTGATTCTCCAAATCAGCATCGAATCTTCAGATTCGGATTCAGCCAAATTGAATCAGGGACAGTGATCTGAATCAACGAATTGAATCACTGTCCCTGATTCGGGACAAATCCAAATCAATTAGGGACCACTTCACACACCCCTAATATATAGGCCTCTCAGATGCTGTAGCCATCAGAATTTGAAGTTCATTCTAATTTATATTACATATTACAATATATCTCATAGAATATATAAATGATAGAATATATATCTATAAAAAAGCAGAATGAACCTCAAAATCTGATGGCTACAGAGTGTCTGCTCAGCATCTGAGAGGCCTGTCATCTTCAGTGGAGATACTCAGAAGCTCACAGGGATTGGCTCAGAAATGTATCTGGATTTCTATAACATGTCTAGCAGCCTTGATGCTGTCCCTTTAAGTGTTCTTACTTCTGTCCATTTGTCTCTCACCAATACATTTTCATTTTTTCAAGGCCTTAGTGGGAGGGGACGGTAATTTAAGATACCTCAAAATATTTGTTGATGGGAATACAGACTTGCTATTGTGGTTGCATAATAACCTTGTTGTTAATTATAGGTGACTTACCATCAGTTCAGTGTTAGGGAGAATATCTGTGCCATTAGCTTTGAGAAAGTGTCTGACCTCAGATCTACCTGTTTGATAAATTCTTTTCCTTTATATTAAAAGATAGAGGAGACAGCTCCAATTCAGATACTGTCAAAAGCTTCTTTTTCCTTTATCTCTATCCTGAGATAATCCATAGGGGAGTACTTTGAAAAAGTGTGAGCTCAATTGGAACATGTATGTCAGACACATTATGATGTTTCAGAAGAACTCTGGGTTCATAGATTCATAGACTATAAAGCCAGAAGGGACCACTGGTGAACATCCAGTCTGACCTCCTGTCTAACACAGGCCATAGGATTTCCCTCAATTAATTCCCATTTCAGCTGTAGCATATAGTTTAGAAAAACATCCAATTTTGTTTTAAAGATTTCCAGTGATGGAGAATCTACCAAAGCCCTTGGTACATTATTCCAATGGTTAATTACTTTCACTGTTAAAGTTGCATCTTATTTCTACTCTAGCTACAGCTTGTATCCATTGCTAGTTCTTGTTAGATCTGGTAGGCTAAAGAGCCTTCTATTACAATATTTTGGACTATGATCAAATCACCACTGCATGTAAGCTACCAAAGCCTGCTTATTTTAAACAAGTCTAGAATTCATAGATTGTTTAACATTCTCCTTAGTGACAGGTAGAATTCACAGTGTTTTACCATCGTCCTATGATGCTACTTCATCATCTGATTTCTCTCCCCTTCCTCTTGCCTAAAGAAATACAGAACAGAAGTATTTATTGCACACTTCTGTATTGTTTGGATTATTACTAACAGTTCTATAATTCCACCTAATAACAGAACAGTTTCTTTGTTAGGATTTTTAAAATTCCTAATATACTAGAAAAATACCTTCTTATTGCTCAGCTGTGTCTTGGAGTCTATATAAAATAATGAACGTGTTAAGCAATGCCTGCTATTGTCAACTTTGTTTTTCCTGTAGGTGACATACATATACATTTAAAAACATTATATATATTATATAATGCTTTAAATGAAGCATTCATTTCTCATATAAGGTATATTGTGCTTTTTTGGTATCTAGTAAACTATTCTTTAAAAGTTATCAATTATCTTCCATCCTTTTCATTTAAATTCTTACTTCAGACTGATACGGCTTATAATTGTTTTTAGTTTTATGAAATCGGCCATGTTAAGCCATTGATAACATATATTTCTGGTTTTGCTAACAAAAGTAACTGAATCATGATTACTAGTATTTCACCTACTTTTAGTTTTTGATCAATCCTCCTCTTTCTTTCAGATTGAGGTCTAGGGTACAAGTCCCATTTTTGATGCAATTTTCTTTGAAATAGTCCCATCTATATGTACTGATAAAAGCACAATGGGATCTAATGCATGATTCACACAATTGTGCCTCTTGCCATGCCACATGTGAATGGCAGGAGCCATGGTTGTGGGAACATACATTAGTTCCCATCATGCCTTATTACCAGTAATAGGGGAAGCCTTATCTCAGGCTCCCTCTCTACTGCCAAGAAGCAAGCTCCTACATCTGGTGACCCCCATACAGGAAGTTTCATCCCAGGGTGCATAAAAACCTCCAGGGCAAGGGTATTGCCACTGTGGTGATCTCCCCACCCTGAAGGTCTAGGAAACACCTAGGGTGGGGGTAATGCTTCAGGGCAGATTCTTCCCATTCTTGGGGTGCAGGAAACCCCCAGGGCCAGAGAATCACTGCAGGGTGATTTCCCCAGCCTCAGGCATGCAGGAAACAAGTCCCATTTTTGATGCAGTGTTCTTTGAAATAGTGCTTAATCAAGGAGTCATGATTTTGCAGCCCTGGGGGTTTCTCACACCCCCAGGGTCAGGGAGATCATCCAGCAGCATCCTCTGGCCCCAAGGTCTCCCACACCCCCAGGATGGGGAGGACAACCCTGCAACCCCACGGATTTCCTGAGTGCCCCACAGGGGGATCTTGCAAGCCATGATCTCCTGGGCCTAGAGATTTCATGCATCCCTGAGCCCTGATCACAGCTGCCTTGATCCCCAGGGCCTGGGTCTTTTATGTTGAGCATGGTGCACCCCTGTGGTTAAGAGCCTTGTCAACTGCCATAGCTCCCAGTGGCAGGGGAGACCCTGCTACACGTGCAAATTAAAGCTCAATAGCAACCAACTATAAAGTTCATACACATTTTAAAGGTCTAACTTTATAGCTGGTTGGAGTTTTTTATTGTATGATAGCTACTTCACACATATAGTTGGTCTCCAAGTAATTGTGCAATATTGGTAACAGGTAGAGCAGGCTGTAGGCACAGATAAGGAATACTGTTACTGATCCTTTGTTGGAGCAAGGGCAACTGAGGTTGGTTAGTGAAGGTGGTGAGTAACCAAATAGGGGAACTCTAGGGTTGGAAGGGACCTTGCACATGTATTATGCTATGTGCAGGGTCCATCACACGAGTTTTTGCTCACAACCAGTTGTGGGCAGAGCTTGATGTGAATATTTTATCAAGTTGCTGCAGCATCATTTAACAATCTCCTCTTGACTGAGTCAGCTCATGTATCATGGCATGTGAATATCTGTCAGTAGGCCTGTGCAAAGCAGCTAGTATTCACTTTGGATTCAGATTCAGTCGATTCAGGGGACAGTGATTCAATTTGGTGATTTGAATCACTGTCCTGATTCTATTTGGCCAAATCTGATTTGAAGATTTGGCTGCTGCTAAATCTCCAAAGCAGACAGGCCCCATCCCCTGCCCACTGTCCCAGCCATATGAATGGCTGCTCTGCCTGGCCCCATCTCCTGGCTCTTAAATTAAAAACAAAACCCAAAAAACACAAAAACAAAAAAAAGCCCTGGGCTCACCAGCTCTTGCCAAGCAGGAGGTGATCCCCACTGCCCCCCATAGCTCCACTCTGTGTGTGGGACCTTGTCATGAGCCTCCATCCACTGCACAGCCCCAGCTCCTGTCTCTGTAAAAAAAAAAATCAAAAAATCAAAAAATAAAAAAAAAGGCTCCACTCACCAGTTGCTGCTAGGCAGGGGGCAATCCCCACTGCCCCATGCTGCATGGGGGAGCTCTGCCATGAGCCCCCAGAGGCAGCTGGTGACTGGTGGCTTTTTTTTTAGGAATCTGGCAGCCATGGGAGGTGGGGTGGCTGGGAGAGTGAGCGGGAGATGGAGGCTCATGGCAAAACCCCCCATGCAGTGGGGACTGCCCGAATCTCTGCAAACCTCTCCAAATCTTTTCTGGATCAATTCAAAGAATTTTGAATTGATTCAGACCTTTTTATTGGTCTCCTGATTCAATTTGGATTCAGAGATTTGGCCACTGAATCAAGTCGAATCTCCTCCGAATTGAATCATCACCCAAAGCTTCACACAGCCCTATCTGTAACTACTGCTCTACCTAGTGTCCAGCATCATCCGTCTCTTCCACTCCAGTCTCAATAGCCCTAGACCTCTTATCATTATCACTGTATCTATTAGAGCCTTCAGAAATCCTTTCTGAATGTTTTTCCACAAGCACCATAGGAGAACATATGTCTTTTGTTTCCTGTGAGATTGTAGCATGGACACTAGCTCCAATTTTACAAAAGCCTCCTTCAAAACACACTGTCATGTTGATTTTATTTGCTACCAGTATCTGTCAGAGGCCTTTGGTCTAGAGCTTTCCTATGAGGATACACCCTGGGCTTCTGCGCTGGTTCAATCATTATAAGCTGTTATGTGTTAAATACCCCTGGATTTCATAGCATTTCTTCTGGTTCACTTCCTGGGCCTAAGCACAGGCTCCTTGTTTAATAACATGTTCATGTAATTGGATGCTGGCAGGGTCCTGACCGTCCTTGTCCTTAATTTCTAGAATATAGGCACTCTAAGGATATTTCACCTTTCCAAAGACATATGGCAGTGAGAGAAAACAGATGCACAGTCCTTTGTAAGTGTTTCAAAAATCTCTCTCTACCTGGTGCAGGAAATATACACATTTAGACAGAACAATGAAACACCTGTTTACATTCCCTTAGTGTCCTCACTATTTTATTTTTTTATCATTCCTGAGGTTTAGATCAGTCTTTCTAGAAGTCAGTGATCTCCTGAATGTGGATTCTCCAAATCTGAGAGCCCCCCTTCTGTAGTGTCAGTGCACTGATATAGTGTCAGTGGATCCAGGTTACAGACTGGGAAGATTGTAATGTCAATGCTGTCACTGGAGTATAGTAAGCAAGCACAGTTTAGGAGCAAGCTGAGTTGGGGATCAAAAACAAATCAGAGTCACCAGATCACAGGCTCTTGGAACTGGAAAAATGCAGTTGCTCTTCTCCCTGATCTTGAAGAGGACAAGTGGCTGGCTATCTGTGAATGAGCCATTTAAGTCCCAGGGAGTGAGCAGAATCTTAGGCATTGACAGAGGTTTTAGACATGCCCCATCCAGTCACAGGAACAGCAAGGGTACTGGGTGGGAGTAAGCTGCTCTGTTATTTGGGCCAAGGCAGTGACTTAGAAGTTAAGCTAGTTTACCCTTTTTTTTCTTTTTATCAACTGGTTCAGCAGTTAAACAGAAGTCCTACTATATGAAAGAATGCTATTCTTTCTTCCCCCCCCCCACAAGCTTCTTGTGGTGTATCTGTAAGTTTTCTGTGAATTATTCATGCTCTGTGGCTTTTAAGTCTCAGTGACCGCATCCAGACAAGTGCACTCATGTGGTATGTGGCACCACAGACATGTCTGCAGTACCACATATTGCATATTAGGCTGTTCTCCACACTGCAAGGGAGTAGCATGGGGGGGAGGGGCAGGGTTGACCATAAAATCTCAAACAAAAAAAAGTGGAGTGTTGCACACAAGCCCAGTGTGCACCACTCAAAACTGGAGCTTGGCCAGCCAGAGCCATGCTCCGGCTGCCAGCCAAGCTTAGAGTGGCAGGATCACCACATCTGCAGCCCCAGGAAGCCCCCAGGACCACAGGTAAGGCTGTTGAGGCCAGCCCAGTGCTGACCCCAGCCTCCCCTACCCCACCCGAGGTAACCTGCCATGTACCAGAGGGTGCATGGCACAGGCATTCCCCAGGAACAACTAGTGGTAGCACAAAGCATCCCACTGCTTGTCCCCAGGGAGCCAAATGTCCATGCTTGTGTGTACATGGTCAGTGGGTACATCTACATCTGCAGTTAGCATGTAGCAATATATTCCAGGGTGCAGCACGTTGAAGCAAGGTAGAACAACCCTGAGCTGGCAGGGAGTCCCGGGGTCAGCCTGCCAGCCCAGGGCTGCTCTGCACTGGCTCAACATGCTGAGGGGGCAGGCTGGGGCACAAGCATGTTGCAGTGTGGGGCTAGCCAGCAGGCAGCCCCCGCACTGCAGAACCCCCGTGCCTCAGTGAGCCCCAGTCACCATTTACACATGCATTTTGGCACACATAACTACTCTGCTGCAAGGTAGTACTAGTCCCAGACAGTACTGTCCTACAGCAGAGTTAATTAATTTACTGTGCCCTAATATAGGGACATGTTTGGAGAGTGATGTTTTACTGAGGAACTCATTAGTCAGCCCTTCAGTAAAGCACATGTGTAGATACACCCCGTGTTAACTCTGCCCTGATTCTGGGGAAATTCCACTGCTCTCAGTGGAATTGTTACTTGTTTCCTGGCTTAGGCCTTAAGGTTCACCTAGCTGAACGTAATCTTCAAGGTTTAATAACTCTCCAGTTCTCCCTAGTTTGGAATATACAAAATGAAGGCCTGTGTGCAAATGGTGCATTCTACATACTACCCAGACACTCAGTACAGGAGTGCTATAGCAGCTACCAAACTTCAGAGATTATACGAGGATTATCCAATATGTCACTCAAATTTAAATTCCCTATTCCAAATGCAGCCATTTCCCATGCACATTATAGAAGGTGTTAAAGAGCCAGTCATTCTGTTTTTTCATGTAATTTGATTTAGAGCAGACACCAGCGAGTATCCTCCTTTATGCTTTATCTGTTGAGACAACGAAGTTGGTTAAATACCTAAACCACAAACACCTTCGTCACAGTCCTTACACTTATCACAGTTTTCTCCCATATTTCTTCATAGTGACTAGACAAGACAGCGGGATAGAGACAAAGTAGGAAGTAAAGTATAAATCAATTTCTAATGAACTATCAACCTGCAGTGTAAAATGTAAGAAGAAGAATATTTTGATTTAAATTGTGTGCCCTACCAGCAAGCAAGCTATTTAAGGATGATGAGAGTTATAGGACATGCCTCTACAGAGCAAGGCAGCTCTGTGCAGATACCTGAGTTAGCTCTGCACACATTAGCTTCCAAATCAGGAGGAGTACTAGCTGCATGAACATGGCTTTGCACCCAACCTAATTAGTACTGCTGAAAATCTGGGCTTTTTAGCCCAGGGGTGCTGCACTATGTAACCTGGGTATTATCTGGTGTGGAGAGGGAGCTGGGATATCTCTGCATGACACTGCAGGGTGCAAACTAGCACATGAGCATCTAATTCAGCATATTCCTTCATGGCACTGCATAGTGCATTTATCTCTTTGTGAAAAGTTTCTGAAAGCAAGCCTGGTTTTTAACTATGAAGAAGCTTTGATAAAATACTCAAAAAAATATATAGTGTTTAGTGAAGGAATGCCTGTCTCTGTACAGCACTCGCGTGCACACACAGTCTCTTTCCTGACTACAGGCTTATGCCGATCTTCAATCTGCTACACGTCATGCTCATCTGCAGCAGCATAAGGTGTGAGGTGAGTCTGAAGGAGAGCTAGATGCCATAATGGAGGACTTGTCTAATTCATCATCACAAATTACTGTCTACCCACATCCATATTTTCCTTTCTGGAGGCTACTGATCCTCTTCACATGACAACACTGGATTTATTTTTTAACTTCATTGGTGTTAGTCAGACAAAAGACCTAAAATTAAGGTTACGTGGAATATTTTTTGTATAAGTTATCTATTTCTGAATATGTAGCACCTGCATCAAATGCTGAGAATAACAGCACCAGAAGTCAGAAATAGAGAGCCTTTTACTTCTTTTTCTCAGTGCTGCTCACTTTGGTGTTGCTGCAGTTATTGTGGATTTTTTTTTCAGACTATGCCACCCACGCTAAGGGATGATACAGTTTGTTCACTGAAGCATGCTTAAACTCTGAATAAAACACCAAAAGTAACTACAAATGAGAGAGTTGTGTAACATTTTGGTGAATTAAAAAAAAAAATCCCTTGTTCTTGATGTGCATAATCATGTAAGAACAACTTTCCATGTGTGATAACCTAAAATAGTTTTAATTGGAAAAAGACTTTACAAATTCATAAAGTACCTTCACATTTCAGTTTCATAATTAACTTGAATATAGGAGTCCATATGGCATATGAGCAATATTTAATAAAAATAGCTGGCTAGCTTGCCAGGAAAAGAAGTGATGTTATTGTGGGAAGATTCGCACATTACATAATTCATGATTTTTATAGAAGACATAGGGTTATGCCTGGGAACTGTTTTGTGTTTAGATTCTAACCAAGGTATACCACAGTTTCAGTAATGAATAATGCAGATAACATGGTGCCCTCAGTGAACTATAGAGCAAAAAAAGCCGCTGACTATAAGAAACAGCTCATTAGCTTAAAAAAAGATAAATGTGAGCAATGCACATTACCTTGATGGAGAAACAGAAAAGACAGATTTTACTTTGAAAACTAATTTGTAAAAACAAGCTTGCAAATTTTCTAGTTCCTAAAGCCTGTAGGCAAACTGAGAGCTAATTAAACAAAAATGATCTTTATTCTCTTCTTTTCAAATGAACTGGTAAGATATTTCATCATGAAGGTTTATGTAGTGCAAATGTAGGCCATCAGCACTATAGTACTTCTAAAAATGAAACCATGCCTGTGAAAGACACAATGAGTCTGACTCATTATAGCACTGCTGTTTGCAACTCTAGGCTGTAGTTAAGATGGTGTCAGCACTTTTGTTATATAACCACCTATTTTTGGTTGTTTATAACTCAGCTATAAAAAATCACTTCAGGCTCAAACTTGGTATACAAGATCTCAGATACTGTTTTTAAAAATAAGTTCAGCTATTTTTAAACTTCTACGGAATGCATTTGTTAACAAATTTATTCTTTGTGAATAATGCTGAATTTGCCATGTTGGAGATCAAGGTCCTTTCTTTGACCTCAGGATGATTTGGCATTGAAATGGTCTCATGGTGACCATTTCAATGCCAGACCATCCTGAATCTGCTTCTGGAGCTGAGAATAGCACTGATTCCCAGATCTATTCAATCCTTGTTCTCCCTGAGGGGGGTGCCTGCCATTTTGGCTGACACCTAAGACCTAAACGGGAAGCTGCTACAGCTTGAGGTAAAGAAGGATCTCTAACTGTCAGTGTAACAGAGTCAGATCCTCTGTGAATTGGGAAATAAGGTAAAATCCACAACACACAGTCCCCAGTGGGATCATGAGTAGGTTTTTTAATGATAGTCATAATGAGCATTTAGCAAAAGTTGAATATTTTTCATTTACTATATACATCAACGACTTGATTTTACATGAGCCATTGTTAAACAAACACATGGGTAACAGCTCAGGGCACTATGTACAGCATATGAGTCCTGAAATTGTCACCAAGACATAAAAGTCTGAAACCTTTAATAATCTCCCATCTGATCCAGTTCCCTGAACTTCCTGCATTTGCTCTTATGCACTGCTTTTTGTTCAGCTGCGTAAAGGAATGCTTTTAATGGCTGATTTGTCAACTGTACAGACAGAAGAAATAACCATTATGCATGTGGTCGTATTATGCATAGGTCGCATAGACAGCCTTCAGCACTGCAATCTGTTTTATTAAATGAATGAATGATGGCTAGGATCTCACATTCTTTTGAAGAAGTGTAATTAAATCTTTTAACTTCCGTCTGATGTAGCATTTGTTACGATGTGGCTTTGAAGTCCCATTAGTTGGTAGATGATGTGCAAATACAAACCACTAGGCACTAGACACAACAGCTAAACTAAACTTTGAACATAGTTACATTCCCACTGAATATAAAATATTAATATAGAGATTCCCAGTCTACAACTGACTGTCTTTGTTTTTTCTTTGTGCAATCTATATAGTTACTGGGATTAGCAGTGAAATACAAATGCCATCTGGTTTGTACATATAACCAATCACAGGGAAAGGGAAAAGCACAGTATAGTCACCTCTACCCATTTCAAAGTCAAGCACATTAACGATGCTCCTTTGGAAACAATCCTGACCAAAATGCATTTTCATTTATTAAATCAGCTAGGTTTTTTTCCACTTTGGGTGTCCTTTTTTTCTTTTCCCCTGCTGCAGTTTTAAAGGAACTAATTCTCTCACCAAAAAAATGTTCTCAATATGTCCTGTTAAATGGGACTTATATCCCCTTTGTAAGTAACTTCTTTTCTTGATGCTTATGCTGAGCAGCTGCCTGGAGGACTCTCTTCTGCATAATGTTACCCCCCACCTGCCTCACTGTCCTTGCAAGCTGATTTCCATTCCACAGACTTTTCATCTAAGCCTGTCTCTTTCCATTTTTCATATAATTAACTTAGCTCCCCTTCATCTAAAATGTAATGTCTATACCTCTCTTCCTCTTTTCTGACCTTCCTTATTCTTTCCTGTCCCATCTTTCATCACATTCCATCCTTCTGCATTGTCCTATCAAGCCACATGTGAAGCCTTTTACTTCTTTTCAGTTTACTACATCCTTGTCTGTATTCCCATAGAGCCATGAAAGGAAAGGGAGAAAAAAGAGGGCCAATTTGTTGCACTGAGAATCTTTCCTGCAATGGAGCAGAGGAGAAAATTATTGGGATCATCTTCATCCTCTTGCCATACGAGTGGTCCAAAGAGAAGCTGGATGAAGGAACACTTCATTTGTGTAGAAGAGGCAGGTCCACACACTTATTCTGTTAGTTTTTGCTGTTCGACCTATGAGTAGAGAGCTGAGAACCCAAAACCATCTTAGGCAGGTAATCATCATTGTCATCTGCTCCTCCCAGTTTGGATTCCCCTACCTACTGAGGGAAACAGAGGGAGCAAAACCCTTCACGGTAAGAAGCAAGGTGCCTTTAGCAAGGCAGGTAGTTCTGTTCCATAATTTTCCCTTTACCATGACTTTAACACAAATTTTCTACCCTTTCTGTGTGAAGGTAAGCCCCCATCTAATTTCTCCTCCTAACAGAAAGAACCTTCTGAAGAACCAGGGGGCAGAGGCAGAAGTCTAAAACAGCCTGTAGGGTTTTCCTGGTTTCTGCTGACTTTCCAGGCACCTCCTCTGAGGATTATCACATCCAGTATGGCTTTGTCATTTGGGCCTTTTCCAACTCTTGGACTATATTAGGATTTTAATTGTTTTCCAGTTTCCATGTTACTGGAACTGTTATTTTTATCCACCTGTTTGAATATACACAGGGGAAAGAGATTTGTCTGGTCTGAAATGTGACACCTGTGCTTAGTATGCAAATTAGCTATACTTTCTTTTTAAAAAATCTTATTCCCTAATAGAAATATTTAAAAGTTACCTTCTTACTAGTATGCATTTTCTTGTCTTTTATCTAGAAGCTTAAATTTGAGGGCTAAAATTAACTAGGGAATTCCACTATACTATGAAATAAACTTAGGTAACAAATCCATCCTAGCCTTTAAACAAGCACTGAATCTTATCACCAGAAGCAAACTCCCTATAATCCAACCCACACCTACCACTGGATCCAGACCATGCCATGACAAGAAATGCAAAACCTGCCAACATATCTCCACCACCCTCACAATAACTACACACCACAACTGAACCATCACCATTCCTGGATCTTAAACCTGCATCTCCAGAAATGTTATATATCTCATCTACTGCACCAAATTCCCTGTTGGAAAATACGTGGGAGAAACAAAACAACAACTGTGCACCAGAATGCACACACACCAAAAAATTATCAAAGACAAGAATACCCAACTTCCTGTGGAGGCCCACTTCTAATCACTCCCTCTCTGACCTTTCAGTTCTAATCCTCAAAGGGAATTTAGAAAACACCTTTCACAGACAAGCCTATGAACTTCACTTCATAAATCTACTGGATACAAAAAATCATGGACTCAATATAGACATCATCCGATGTCCTGCCTGATCTGATTTGCCAGGTACCTGCCAGACCTACCTTCTTACACTTTTCTCCCCCACCCCTTCTCCCCTTCCTTCCCCTACTTTTTTGTCCTTTGTCTTCCTAATTTGCAGCTACTTCCTATTTCACAGACAGCCTCTTTTTTACCTTGTATTACTATCATTGTAGAGTCTTCCTGATGCATCTTTTGCATTCTCCCCTCCACCTGCTGTTGTTCTCCACTCCCTTCCCAGCTTTACTTTTTGTTTTCATAATTTCTACCTACTTACATTCTCACTGACATCCTGTCACACTATTAGCTTCTCTTATTCCTTGGAGCCTCAGAACAGCAGAGACTTCCTATGCCTCAAGAAGAGTTATTGCACCCAAAAGCTTGCTAAGAACTTTTTTTCCAACTACCCAGTTGGTCTAATAAAAGATATCACAATTACTCTAAGAACCTTGCCTTGCTAAAGTCAAAGTATATCATGTCTACTACTCTCCCTGCATCCACAATCATCACCTCATAGAAGGCAATCAGGTTGGTCAAGCATGACTTACCCTTGGTGAATCCATACTGACTGCTCCTAGTCATGAGGGATCCTGGTTTTCTCTGATTAAAAGAACCCCCAATTTTGGTGAAAAAAAAAGTTACCTTAAATCTACATATTTCCATGATATATATATGTATGTATATATATATATATATATATATATGTATGTGTGTGTGTATATATATATATATATGTATGTATATATAGTGTTGTTTCATTTTAATGCAGATTTGGGGTTACTTTTTATATCCAAAAATTGGGGAATTTTTGTTAATCAGAGAAAAACCAGGACCCCTGCTAATCACCTTCTCTTCCAAGTTCTTAGAAATAGATTTGTTAAGGACCTGCTCCATGACTTTTCCAGGGACAGAGGTGAGGCTGACCATTCTGTAGTTCCATGGATCCTCCTTCCCTTTCTTAAAGATGGGCACTATATTTGCTCTTTTCCAATCATCTGCAACCTCTTTGTCGACCATGAGTTTTCAAAAATAATGGCCAGCAGCTCTGTAATCACATCTACCAATTCTCTCAGCACCCTCGTGTTCATTGTGTCAACCCCATCGACTTGTACATGTCCAGCTTTTCTAAATAGTCCATAACCTATTCTTTCACCACTCTCAGCTACTTACCTCCTCCGCAAACTGTACTGCCAGGAGCAATAATCTAGCTGATTGTGCCTATAAAGTCTGAGGTAAAAAAGGCATTGCGTACTTCAGCTTTTTCCACATAATTTATCATTGGGTTCCTCCCCGATTTGGTAAGGGACAGTGACATACTAGGGTGAGGGGCAGGTGGGGGCCATGGCCCCCAGGCGCAGGCCTGGTGGAGGTGCCAGCTGGGTGGCTGAGCCATAGGCTAATTAATGTGCAGGCAAACTGGGCCCTTGGGCCCAGGGACCCATTCCAGTCTGGGGCCCTGGGATCCTCACCAGCAGAGAAGTGAAAGCCACAGTTTAAACTCAGTACCAATTTCAGTGCAAAGTTTAAAACTGCAGCTTTCACATTTGCTTTCTTGGCAGCTGGAAGCAGGGCCTCTCTCCCACCAATGAGGCTGAGGGAGTGGGGCAGGGCTGGAGTCTTGCCTGAACAGCTGCACTGTGCCTGCAGGTCAGGTGGCACTGCATCTGGGGGGGGAAGGGAGCCAAGCTGGGCTGAGACAGTCATACCCTACCTAGAAGGGGGGCGGTCAGGACTGGGCTGGCCAAGCCAGGAGCACCATGTCACACTATGTCTTTGTGGGCCATGGTGCTGGGAGAGCACTACTGCCCCCCCAATATTCATGTTAGCACACCCACAGCTGAGCTACCCCTCCCAGGGCCACCATCTGCTTGCAGAGACACAGTGCTGTGGCAGCACTCCCCATCGGCTTAGCCCAGCCTGGCCTTGTGCATCTGTTGGGATGCTCAGGAGAGCCGGGCAGCAGCTGCCTGCAGGTACGTGTAATGTGGGGGGATTGAGACTGAGCTGTGGGCAACTGCAGGGGTGGAGGGGAGAGGGTGAATGGCTGTCTGAGTGAGGGGTCTGTGTGTGTGTGGGATATCTTTTATTGGGAGGGCTTGCAAGCATTGCAAGACCCACAGATGCAAGAAGCACTTCCAGTTTCTCTGCCGTACTTTGCTGGTGTTTTTGCTCCTCCCCCTCTGCCTCCACTATGCAGTTGGCCACTGGAGGATCTGCCCCCCCAGTCTGTGAGGGAGGTGGGGGGCACAAATGTAAGCATAGGCCTCCAGGCACCAGAGGCCCTTGGTATGCCACTGGTAAAGGACACACAAATTTCCTGATCTTCCTCTTGTGGCTGACATACTTTTTAGGAACCCTTCTTGTTACCCTTCACATCCCTTGTTAACTGGAACTCCAATTGCACTTTGGCCTTCCTGACTTCATTCCTGCATGCCTGAGCAATAGTCTTATACTACTCCCTAGTTTGTTCAGGTTTCCACTTCTAAGCTTTTTTGTGTGTGTTTTAGTTTACTGAATTGTTCCCCTCTAAGCTAAGCTGGTCTTCTGCCATACTTGCTAATCTTCCTGTGTATAGAGATGGATTGTTCCTGCACCCTCAGTAAGGCTTCTTTAAATTACAAACAGCTTTCCTGGATTCATTTCCCTCTCACACTGTCCTCCCAGGGGATCCTGCCTATGAGTTCCCTAAGCAAGTTGAAGTCTGCTTTTCTGAAATCCAGGGTCCTTACTCTGCTGTTCTCTTTCCTTCCTTTTCTCAGGATCCTGAATTCAATCATCTCATAATCTCTGCTGCCCAAGTTGTCATCCATTTCTATATTCCCCACCAATTTTTCCCTATTTCTGAGCAACAGGTCAAGAAAAGCATGGCGTATAGTTGGTCATTCCAGCACTTGCACCAGGAAGTTGTCTCCAGCACTCTCCAAACTTTCCTGGATTGCCTGCACACTGCTGTATTGCCCTCCCAGCAAATATCAGTGTTATTGAAGTCCCCCATGAGAACCAGGGCCTGTTCTGGAATTTCTGCTAGTTATTTTAAGAAATCCTCACTCAACTCATCCTCCCAATATAGTGGTCTACAGCACACATCCACCATGACACAACCTTTGTTTTTTTCCTCTTTGACCATAACCCAGGGATTTTCAACAGACCTATCTTCAATTTCATACTGGAGCTCTCAGGAGTCATACAGAACTTTTACATAAAGTGCAAGATACAGCATGGGACATTCACCAGAAAGAATCTGCTGTCTGTACCCTGACTTGCTTTTGCTACTTTGCTACTTTGTATTTAAACCTGAATAAGAAGGCTTCCCTACTTTCTTTATCTAAACCTGATAAAGAAAGTTTTTGTTGTTGTTCTTAATATGTAATTAACCCAATTAATTAACATACTGGAAATTACTTGAAAAAAGTGTGAAATGTCTGTCTCCCTACATTGTTTCTAACTTACATTTTATTACACCTGTCCTTTAACAGGCATGGTCTTACAGTGTAGGCAAACTCCAGGGCAGGCTGTGCACAAAGTATATAGTGCAGTGTGTTTAAACAGTATCTTTAAAAAGGACTAAAAAGGGAGAGATGAGGTTGTGTTTCAATATATCATATGCAATAAGCAGTGATCTGGGTTTTCCATTTCCCATAGAAAATGGCGTTAACTGCAGATTTTGCCTTTTACCAGAGGCAAAAGCATATTTCTCATTAAACCAGAGAAACCCATGGATTTTGCCATTCTGCAGTGAGCTCCCTGCAAGCTGGCAAAGTTCCAGCCTGCAGGGAGCTGGAATGGAGTGGGAGGAAGGTGGCAAGACAGGGGGCACCACCTGCATAGACATGCACATGGCCCCAGGCAGCCTGCAGAGTGGCTTCAGCTGGTAAGTAGGGGAGAGAGAGGGGGATTGAGGCCCATGGAGGGAGGGAGATGGGCAGGGCTAGGGCTGTTGCCCAGCTGGGTGGGGCTTGGAGCCTTGGGCCACAATGCACGACTGCAGTGCCCCAGCCAGGAGTAGGTTGGGGCCGGGGTGGCTCGTCCAAGGGAATGGGAAAGGGAGAGGGAGGGAGGGAGAGGGAAAAAGGCTGGGCTGGTTCCCCACTGCTGCATACACTATCAGGGAAAGGGGAGACCCGTGCCCCCAGATCTGTACCTGAGGCAGGCTCAGGCTGTGGGTTCGCTCCCTGCTTCCTTCCCCTGGGGCCTCTGGAGTCAGCAGGCACAACCTGGCACAGCTGTGGACAGCAGGGCTGTGCAGGGATTCTTTGCCACTGTGAGCTCCCCCTCACTGCCCTGGTGATGCACCTCCAGTGCCTGCCACTGTTTTGAGGGGTGCAGCCCCTCGCTGCAGCCATGCATGCAGGAGGCACATCACTGGGGCAGTGTGGGGGGTGAGAAGCGGCATGGAGATTTTCTGCACAGCTCCTCTACTTCCTGCTGTGCCAGGTTGCTGGGGTGGGGAAGCAGGGTGGCAGGGAACAGCAGTGAGCCCTTTACGTGTTTGCAGCTGAGAAACTCAAAAATAATGAGTTTACGAACTTAACTACAACCATAGCCATGTATCTGAAACAACCCTGCAAATTATCAGGGAAAATAACCAGCTCACTGGTGATTCACATGCAATGTGAATGGAAGAGAGAGTTGTTCTTCAAAAAGCTGAAGAGATTCACTAGACAGTCCACAACACAGGCTGCATACACACATTCAAATGGTTTGTGAGACTTCTCCTGGGTTTGTTCTCCTAGTAGAAAATGTTCCTAGAGATGTGTGTACAGACATTTGAATGCTGAGCCCCTGAAGAGCAAATAACTTGCTGTACTGAGGCTGCACAGCCAAGGGGCCCCTGTGCATACATTTCAGTATGCTCTGCAGGGTCTCTTAGTCTATCTGGTGACAGATGGGATCAGTGCACAGAGCAGCCCTAATTGGCTGACCCATACTGCTCAGAATCAGCATATGTTGGTCAGTGAAGGGGGCATGATCTGTTCCCTCATCAGCTGAAGTAGTAGAGTCCAGTAAGGAACTTTGTCTCCTTGGTGGGGGGGGGGGGGGGTCAAGGGTTAAAACATCCTGAGATGCTGGAAGACTGCACTATGGCTTGTCTCAGAAGGGTGAGTTGTACAGACATTTACTTTACCAGGAGAAACTCTCTTAGGAGTGATTTGACCCTGGTTGTTCCCAGGTTATTTTTCTCCTGGAATGACATTTTTGGCCCTGTGAGAAAAATCCAGAGCATTTGTACACTTATGGTTTCTCCTGGGACATCATTGACTCTCCCTGGAGAAAATGAATGTCTTAAGAAGCTGTTCTTAAGAGTTGTATGAATCAAGGAATAACAAAAGGCATGAGAGAAGCCTTTCTGTTCTTAGGTCACTCACTAATTTGAATCTGGCTAAATTTATATTGTCCAGGATTCACAAACATTGGATGGATACCCAGTAACCTATATATCTTGTTGGGTTTCAGCTCAGTGCCCAGCAGAAAAGGTTAAATATAACAGGATCCAGCTTCACAGCTGAGATATTTAAAACCAGCTCAGCTAGGACAGCAATGATTGAAAGCACCCTGGGACTACGCTACTTAGCTCCCAGGTAGTTCTATCAGAGCAAGTCTGAAGAACATTGCCAGGGCATTGTGAGGAAGACTGCCATGTGGTACCTGCTGTGTGAATAGAGGACTTCAGTCTTCATGCTGTTAAACTGGCCAACTCCAAAAGCAGTCGAGTAGAAAGAAAACATTTTCTGCTATCCTTTAATCTCCTCTCCTTATGTTTCTGGCATCTTTCCCTCTTTTCTGTGGCCGGAGTGCTGAATATTGATGACAGAATAAATGAGACAAGCCTGTCATTTACCGGTAATTAAAACAGGTTTCAATTACCTGCAGGAGCAAATTTAAAGATCTAGTAACCCACCAGAATGGAGTTGTTTTACTACCTAAAGCAACATACAGGTATTATATGTATTATTGACTTGTGTATCTCTTTCATAAGCGAAACTTCTTAGAGTCTGCATTGTATCACAGTTATAGCAAATGTTAATCCTAAATTAAATTCAAGTAGCTGGTTGAATGATTGAGTTCTACAGAGTCTGCATAACATTGAAATTTTACACCTCTTTCTATTTCCCTAAGGACACACACTCAAACATGTAATAGGGAATCTACAAGCTGTGGAAATGTTTAGATGGTACATTCTTCTGAAGCTTTTTTTGAAGATCGCTCTCTTTTTTTTTCACTTCCATAATACTACATTTAAAGAAACATCTTTTTCTGTGGGGATGCATATTAACTCATTTTACCTTTGTTACATTAATTAATTGCTTTTACAATTTGACTTGTTTTAGTTACACTGGTTAGACTATAAAGCTTATTTCCCAAGCAGAGAGCCAGTTATGTGTATTGCTGAAATTCCAGTGCCAGCTCTTTTGCAGCAAAACTATAAATAATATCATGCTTAGGAAAAAGTAGCATAGGCTCAAAACTGTATTAAAAGTATTTCTTTCTTCCTCACCCCCTCTTCCTTGGACAGCTATGTAAGTCATCTACAAGCTAAGCTTTGTAACATATTTTTTTTCATCCTTAGCAGACAAAGGAGTAAGGTAACTGGTTTATCCATGTCTCTGTTTCAAAATCACCAAAACAAAATATGCAAAGGAGGTTGGGGGGAAAACCTGTAACTGGAAAACCGTAGACAAAAATATGCCCAGTTAATAAACTTCTGCTTGACAAGGTTAAAGATTAAGGTCACAGCCAATAATGCATTGTGGAAGACTGTAATTTTCTGATTATTTTCCCCCTGATTTTAACAATATTTTGATTTACCATAGCTCATCCTAGGTTCCAGGGGTATTAATAGAAACATGTCCTTTAGTATAAGTAATCTGTTTCACGTAGGGAGAATATATTGTTCAAAATAAGAAGACATGTTTCATTTTATAATTGGTTGAAAACTCCTGAGAAATAGCTGTTCATTTTCAAAAGGTACTGTAGTGAATAAATTGCCTCTTCTACTTTAAAAATCTAGTTATTGCTAAAATGTCATGTTTCTTTGATTCAAGGAGTTCCTTAAAATATGAACAGAGGGGTTGGAAGGGAGGAAAATTCTATTTTTATCTCATATAAAATAAGCAGGATATGAAAAGAAAAGACATCAAATAACCAAAAATGGGGTTTTTGTTTTCTCCTTTTGGCACAATCAACCCATTAATAATAATCCTTTCAGATCCTCTTAGAATATTTTTTTTTTGGTGAATGAAAATAAATTTCCTCTATATATTTCTTTCTTAAATCCTAGCAAATCTAATCAAAACAGTTCCTTTTCAAAGGCAAAAGGGGAAAAATAATTTCCAACCTTCTAGAAGAACATATAAAATACAATAGGAAAAAAGTCTCAGTCAATATAATAAATCATAGCATCATTGAGAGCTTGTTTGAAGGTAGTTTTAAAGAAATTAGGCAGGTGGTAGTTTTAAGGTTGCAACCAGACACCTACTCAGAGCCTTATTTTCACACCCTACCAATATTTCACAGAGATAATTTTCCCCTTTGAGCATTTTTCTGTCTGTGAGAGTGGAGGAAGAAAAGAAGAAAATATTTTTTTCCTTTCTCTCCTTGCCCTCAACACATACTTTCAGAATTAATGCTTTATGAGTTGCTGCATAAAAAAGGTTTCATTTTTAAAAAAAAATTGGTACCTCACTGATGAATGCAACCTCTTTCAAATGCGCAAATTCATATCTGTGTGCCTTGTGCACTAGAAATTGAAGAAAGCAAAAGTAGTTCATAATACATTAACATTAGACTGTAGAAATAGTGTCACTAGTCTGTGTTATTTAGTTAATGCAATACTCGTGTAGTCCTATGGCAAAATTACATGCATAGAAAAGACACAAGCATTTTCCCTAATTTTACAGTCAAAACTGAATAGGACATACCTGAAAGTAAATTAACCTGTATTATCCCAGGCTGTAAATCCAAAAACAAGAGGCCTGAATCTTTCCTTGGTTAAGTGACTATTGGAAATAATCCTAGTAGAATCAGTGGAGTTAAAACAGTGTTGAGAAGAGCCAGACTAGGCATGTCTACATGCACATTTATGTCTGCTTAAGTTTACTGTGCTGTAAGTGGAAATAGGCCAGCGTCTACATATGTAGGCATTAAGGCACATTAACACTGTTTGTGGACTGACTTAGGACTAAAGTTAGCATACAGTGAAGCATGAGTTTGTGGAGTCAAAATAATCTCCAGAGTAACGGTGTAGGTATCAAATTAACACTCAAGTCAGCATAAGTCACTATAGTTACTGCTCAATATGGGGGTGCATGTGTAGATTTATCCCCATCCGACGTATGCCCTGCACAGTAATTTCAGTTACTGCGCAGTAAATGCGCACATGTAGATGTGCCCACTCTACAGGATCTTTGCATTGTTGTACATGCAGCTCTATGAAAATGTAAAAGTGTGTTTATTCTGTGCTTCTTTCCATAGTTTAATTTGCCAGGTTTACCAATTCACATCAATAATTATGGGAGTACATTTGCCATATTAAGTTTAT
Source organism: Crocodylus siamensis (assembly GCF_052110815.1). NCBI lineage: Eukaryota > Metazoa > Chordata > Crocodylia > Crocodylidae > Crocodylus > Crocodylus siamensis. The sequence goes on along the minus strand of NC_143399.1, from coordinate 24,795,462 downwards.
AGAATAATATAATAAAGCAAAGGCCTTTGATTTTGTATTGTTTTATTGCTGATCTAAAACTTGTTCATCATTGTTTGATTCACTATGCATAATAGTTAATTTGTATATTAAATATATATTCGCTTCATGGAATCACTTTATTCTCTGTTTCTTCAGCTTTAAATAATATTTATTATGTGCTCACATATGGAGATATAGTTTTGTTATTCAAATTATTCAGTACACCAAAATGTGTTGAACTGAATTCTATATTGATTTTTAAGAACTCTGATTGAATTAATCTTCAACCAACTGCATGTCTCAAAGTAGACCATTTACTATATCTTTTCTTTAAATAAAGTTTGTTCAGTAATGTAATGATTGCCTGCAAAAGCACTACAAAAATGATCCATATAGTAATGAATTTGTATTCTATTTCATTCCACTACATGTACAATACTCAGCACATCTTCATTCAGTGGCAGTGAATGGTATAAAAACCAAGGACATGACAATGCAATAGAAAGAAAACATGGCCCAGCCTAATCCTACTGTGGATAAATTTTTATTGTAATATTTTTCTTCTTAATGAAATATGAAGAAAGCTATTAAGGACAAAAGCTATATGCTTCAAAAGTGGAAATCCAGTCCAAATTAGAGCCATCAATCTGAAAATCAGTGTCACTGACAAGTTATAAGAATGACCTGGGAAAAAGGCAATACGGGAAGATCAGCAAAAGCTGAACATATCAGGAAGCAACACTTTTTGGTAATACCTTTTTATTGAAGCACCTATATAGTTGGGAGAGATGGTAAATGAGTTTTTGGGCACAGAGTTCCTTTCTTCAAGTGTAGGAAAGTAATACAGCACAAACTAAATACAAAATAACACAGTGACTTTTAGTAGCAAATAACCTTGAACAGGAGAATCGGTCCTGGTCTGCTGGACCACTAGTGAATAATGGGACAATTAAAGCAGATACTGCAGCTAATAAGAGAAAAATAAATTCTCAAGACTTCTTTATGACTGAAAAGGGTAGAAAAATGCACATGCTCTTGCTGGATATGGGTAGCAGGAAGTGTGAATCCAATGGATGAAGTTTTTGGGCTTTAGAAAACCCTAACATGCTCACTGGATGGCAAGGATGAATTTTGTCATTACTCAGAATAAAGTTGTGAAGCCAGGTCATACGCTGAAACTGCAAATGTTAAAGAGCAGTTATAGTGAACATGTAGGAATATTTTCAACTACAGATATCTAGCTAGAATTGCTAGTCAGTAGACCTGTGCCAAAGAGTGCATTCAGGTAAGAGCTCTTACAGTGACAAGTTTTGTGAAAAATCAGACCAGGGTGGCACCACTGTATCTGGTGTCCCAAATCTTCCAGCAGGAAAAAGGCCATGGCATTTCTACAAACCTGGAGGAGGTAAATAAGTCAGTATTCCAATGCAATTCTATTGAAGATTGGTAGCAAATTTTGCAAACTGGCTATCACCATTATACTACTGACCATTTTTAATATTCGTCTATCCAGACAAGTTTTTGAATCACTTGAAAGAGGGACTTCAACTTATGTGGAACTTAAATTTCTATAGTCATCCCATCTTTCTATGAGGTTGCTGTTAAGAATATACTTGAAGAAACTAAACTTAATAAGTACAGACCAGTATCTTTTGGAGTTCACAAATTAAATGGGAGGGAAAGTAAGTGTTGGACTACAGAAGCGGAGTATCCAGATTCCTGGAAGGTCCTCTATGCCTTTCTCCATATTTATTAGGTGAGGGATTAACAGTAAGGACAGACCATAGAGCTATTCAATGAGTCCTTAAAATGTACAACCTAGAATTATACCTGTGGAATGGGTACTTTCTTGTATTAATTGTTTTCCTGTCAAGAGAAGAAAGTACAAGCAATGAAGGAAGAACACACTTAGAGGTAATGCCCCCACTTACTAAAACCTGAATGTTCATACAAATCTACTTGAAAGGCCCTCTCCTAGAAACACTAGATGGAAACTGCTGTTTGTCGGAGGTGTCTGACGCCTCCTAAAATTGTGCCACTAAGCCTCACCTACAGTGGTCAGAGAGAAGAATCTGGTTATCACACAACGTTTTGTTAACTTCAGATAACAAAGGAAAACCTAGTGTTACCATCTTCTAAGGAGCTCAGGAGTAGGGAGAGTTGTCCTGGCACAGAATGTCAACTGGCACTCAACTATCCATTACTCTATGAGATTATTTTGACTCCATAAATGCATGCTTCATTGTATGCTAATGTTTAGCTGGTAAGAACTGAAAAGGCTCCTTATACTTAAACACATATGGCAGCATTTCATATCAGACGTTACATTTAAGACATAATTAACCTGTTAATCACATCTTAAATAGTAACCAAAGCACGTGTTCAAGCAATTTAATGGTACAACAAAACAGGAAGCCAGTCAAGCGTATTCCACAAAATATGCACAATAATTTTGTGGCTGGTTTCCATCACATTTTAAACTGATTGTATGGCATGGTCCCTGCCATGCAGCCTAATGCTGGCTGCCTGGCAGAACTTTGTTGACAACTCACCCATGTTGACAGGCTGACAGGCATGTGGTGCCATGGTGCTGAGTCAAGGGAGCTCGTCAGCTGGACCAAGGGTACTCTGCAGAGAGCTGCAAATCTCACCATGAGCCAGTAAATTGACTGCCTTGTCCATCAACTTTGAGGGGGCTGCAGAGCAAGGCATTTGATACATCCCAGTGATGGGATGCCAAGCTGCACACACAATTTCCTGAAATCCCCAGTGCATTGGGACCCTGGGACTGGGGAACTTCTCCTAGATCCTGTCGGAACCAAACGAAGGCCCCAAGGTCACAGTGGGCTGGGCGGTGGCTTGGATACGAAACAGGCGGGATAAGCGGCGAGGAGTTCTGAGTGGCACGGATTCATATGGTTTCAAAACAAAGATGATTTATTAGACTTATGCTTGTGAGGCATAGGTAGTGATGCTTTCTTCAGTTACAGTTAAACAAATGCGAACAACAAACAACAGAGGGGTCTGTTGGCCCACGGGGTTCTCAAGTGAGCCCTTACTTTCTACCCTGAGGGATAGGGGCGGCTGCCCAACTTGATAGTCCCAGGGCTGGTCAACAGCTCATTAAATGGAGTAAACAAACAAACAAAACTGTAACTCGATGGACAGAACGAACGTCGTGACGCCAGTCCAAATGGACAATGGATGGTCGATGAACGGTGCCGAAGTCGAGTGCCAGGTAGAAGGAGATGAAACCGTAGTCAAGGTAAGTAGGGATGATCCAAATCGTAGTTGGTAGCCAGTGCAAAATCAGTCGATAGCCAGAGGAATCAATACGAGAACGAGTCGAATACGAGATACTAAATCGTTGTACGGAATTATGAGGAGAGGCCTGGGATCGGAATCCCAATCTCTCTCTGTCTCACAGTCCCTGCTAACAGCAGCCTCTGTTTACAGATCGAGCACGGTCTCTCTCACAACACCAACAAGCATCTACACTCCTAATGCCTACAACTCCAATGCCACACCAACAACGCCCACCAAGGTGGGGGCTCGCGGGCCTTTTATAGGAATTTAGTGGCCAATCAAATCACTCTGCTTATGGAATTTTCTGGTCAAATTATGTCATGCTGTAGAAGGACTGAGCATGCGTCAGATCAGGTTCTGCGTATGACAGAGCATGTGCAAGCTGAAAACTAGGTCATGGCTGATGGACAGGCCTAGGGGTCGATCAAGGGGCAGGCTCTGATCATGCTATGGAAGTTTTCATTAGCCTAGGCTGTCTGTGTGTGTCAGAACCAACTCTCTGTATTGGCAGCACACATATCTAAAATTTTGCTTTGACAGATCCCAGGGCCCCGGCATGCCGGGACCTTAAAATATCATATATGCAACCAGGCTGCACACAATGTTTTCTAATATCCGGGGCTGTGGGGATGTCCAGTGCAGTCTCCTCAGTTGATAGTCAGTCCCAGCCTTAAGATCACTCTGGAATCTCCAACCAGCTCTAGTGAGGTCCTAGGGCTAAAACCAACAACAAGCTGTTTGCCAGTCTCAGCCCTGGGTTCCCACTGGTTCATTGGGCACCTGGCTTTCAACTGCAAAATGAGCAGAAGCCTGGGATCATGAGTCTGGGTTCCCCCTGAATTGGCAAATAGTAAAGGCCAAATTGGAATCTGATCCCCAATCCCAAAATCACACATCCTACAGTGGATATGGGGCTGGCAGGAGGCACAATTGTTGAGAGGATCAGGGAACAGATCACATTGTGCCATTAAATGAACATGTGCCAGGGGCCTCAGTAAGGAAAGGACAGCATTCTTAATGTAAAGGAACAGATGGTTTGAAAGTGAGCATGCCAAAGAAATGATTATAAGTACAGCAGAAAAGAGAAGCTGTGGCTATACAACTGGAAAGCACTCCCCCGCCACAAAACAAAACAAAAAAAAAACCAAACAAAACCAAACAAAACCCTGAGTTTATATTTTAGGAATAGAACTTACACAGTAATTCATAAGGTGAACAAGTTATCCTGAACTTGTCCCTCTGTATTGCACTGAGAACCGATGCACAGATTAATTGAAAGAAAATAGAATGACAATCATTAAGGAGATTCAGTAACCAACCTGGATGGATATGGTTTGAAAATAATCCTATAGGTTCATCTGTTCTGAAATGGAAAACTGGTTGTGGCATAAAAAGTTGCTGGTATATCTTCAAGTCCTCATTACTGCAGTCTATCAATAACAGAAGAGCCTGGCCTAGAGGACATGAGCCTTGTACCTGCTTGTAAATTATATTCAGCTACAAACAGTATCCCCATGACTTACTGCAGGATGGGATGATGATGAAAACCTGAGTTGTTGGCAAATTACATGGATTTCTAGGAGTTACAACAATGTTAACTCTTTTTGTTCATTATTTTCCCATTTGTTTTACAGTAAAGGATGGAAAGTTGTAATGATCCACCAAATGACATCTCCAGCAACAGGTGCTGCTGTATGTCTAGCTTAGTGTTTTAAGTTGTTATCTGGCTTTATATTGTATAGTTTTCTCCCATCAGGGTGGCTACAAAGAAGTTCAGTCTTGCCTGTCCCTGCTGAGTTGTTACTTGCAATGTTTGAATACACTGTTTTATTTCCATAAAGTGAGGGCTGCAACATTCAAGGGTGAGCCATGTGATGCTAGCTATTTTTTTTCTCAAAAGAGATAATAAATGCAATCAGAAATCATAGACCAGTTACATTTTGCTCAGTGTCAGTTAAACTAATTAGGAGACAGCAGTATAACATCTGGGTAAACATACAATGATAGGGACAAGCTATTAGGATTTCTTTAAAAGGGATGGGTGAATCTCAGGATTCAGGACTGGGCTGAGGTTCAGGAGATTGGGATTTAATTCCTGGCCCTTTGGACTTTTACATGAGATGCTTTACTGTGCAATAGACCAATTTACTGTGCAATAAGCATCACCATCTACATGTGCAAACACTTAGCGTGCAGCAAATTGATCTACTCCTTAGTTAATTTGCTACCTGCAAATTCATGTAGCAAATTAACTGTGGAGTAGTTACTGCACAGTAACACATATATAGATGGCTGGCCAAGATCAAATTTGCTCCTGGGCAGCAAGGAGTGGGAGCTTGCTCCCTGCCCTCAGAAACTGATTGCTTCTAGGGTAGGCTCTGAGCTGACATTCCCTTGCCCTAGCAACAGAAAACTCCTGGACCTGGCTCCCCCAGCTGCTGCAGGGGGACAGAGAAAGATGGGAGCAGCCCCCAGTAGGTTTACTGCACAGTATTTTTACTGAGCAGTAAGCCTACTTCGAATAAATTGCATGTGTAGACACACCCATTCAATGTGACCTTGGGCAAGTCCCATCATCCCTCTGTGACCTAGTTTCTAATATGCAGAATTTGGATTGAAACTTCTATTGGGAAATGTCTGTTTTGTTTCTAATCTTGGGGGCTGTGTGTCTGTTATTGTAAGCCTCTGAGCATTCTGGATTGTGCAGGATATAAATCTAAATGATAATAATGATTCTTTCACCCTTTATCTGGCTTGTTTATTAAGATTGTAGGGTTTTTTTGAAGAGGGCTGTTTCTTATGCCTGTGTATGCTCAGGACAAGAGGGGCACAGATTTTGGTTGCATTTGCTAGATACCACTGAAATACAAGATTCCTTAGTGTGTAAATTTTGTTTAAAATGTATTTGAATCAAAGCTAGTGGATATAATCTGATTAAATGGCCCAATAGATATATTAATTTCCAAAAAAAATGTTGTAAGTTTTTACAAGTAAAAAAAAATGTATCATTTCAGAAGAATTGGGGATATTGGAAATATATATATTTATAGAAAAAAATACGCTGAAAGTTTAGTGGAGAGCTCTTTGCTAGCAACATGAAGCATGCCTGTGGTCAAAATGGTAAATATAGAAAAAAAAGATTAAAATAACTTTATTTTTGTGTTCTACCATGCACCTGATCACCCAGATAATTGAGACAGTATGATCAGAAAAGAACACAGACTTATGCTATCAGTGATTCAGCACATCAAGGCCATCTCTTAGCAAATTATTTTGTAATCAGTGCAGGATTATGTGTATGCTGCCATGCCATTTAAACCAAATTAAACTAGTGTTTACACCATAAACATTGAGAATTCTTGACTTCCTTGCAGTCCTATGCAATCACTTTAAAATAAAAATGGGCTTTTTTTTTTTCTTGAGGGGAAATTCTTGCCTATACTTATGATGCCTATTTTGAGGAATTAAAAGGTTCACAAGTTTGTGTTGTCCAGCTGCATGTGAGCACATTTAGACCTCAGCTAATAAAATTTAAAGAGAAAGTATTGTGGACATTTGCTGTACAGCTCCCCAGTGTAATGGATGCCTCACACAATATGGGTGATATGAATATTCCACCCACAGATACAAACCCAGGCATTTGCAAGGTACGGGATTTTCATGATAAGGATAACTGGATGATAAAGACTTACACAAAAATGTGGTGATGAAAAAACGCATGTATTAAGCGATAGCTTGGGTTACTTATTAATGCACTTCCCCAGAGTTGTGTAAACACTGCTCTGTTTTGAAAGTTAGATGTTCCTAGTGGAGCTGAAAAGGGGCAGTGATTCCATTTCACAACAGTTTTTGAGGATCAGATATAGACATGAGCCTGCCTCTCCCATATTGCATGCTAGTGCTCTAACAGTTTTAGAATCTCATGCTGTCATCTAACCACAGCTTTATCTGTGCATTACTGATTACTAAGCAGCATAAAGTCATGAATAGAGACTCAAACAAATCCTGAGGTTGCCTTAAAAACATTGATTTTTCTTTTCTTTTCAAGCTTTTAGAATGCCTGTTTTCATTTTTTTCTCCATAACCACCAGGTTGGAAATGTTTCTTGTTTTTTACTGAAAGTTGAGATTCCTACAAAAAAGCATCATATTCTGGAGTCCTGTGATCGTGGGGAGAAGCCACATAAGTTAGCAAAGACATTGCCTTTTTTCAGAATTATACACAAATAAAAACATTACAATTGGAATATTAGACTGATCTGTTACAGGCCCTTTCAAAATGTTGTCAAAGGAAGTGAAGAAATATACCAGGAGCACCTCGTTTAAACACCTCCTCATTGCAGTCCTTTTCTAAGTGCATGTACTGGGGGGTGGCCATCCATCAAAAGTGAGGAGAAACAAGTGTAAAGAACTGCACTCTTACTTAGCATTTTGCAGGGTGTTGCCCATCACAACACCGGGGCACTAAGCACACCACTCCCAAAGTGGACCAGGAACTACAGGCCACAGTATCTAATACACGGACATGTGTTTGCCACACCTCAATCTGTAGCTCCACATTTTTTTTTCATGGCTTGATACCTCAAAATGGCATGCTTTTAAAAGGACTTCCTCAGCGTGCATGATTTCTTGCTGAATCAGCTAGCCTTATGGGGACTCAATTTTTACAGCTGTCAGCCTTTCATTCTAGAGAAGCCTCAAAATATTTAGCAATGAATCAAGCTCTATGGTAACTTACTGGTATGTTTTTTTGCTGAAATGATAGTGTCGCTACAGCAGTAATTCCCATTTCCATAACAAAATTGTGCATTACTTATCCAGCTATTTGAAAGACAGTATTAAAGTGGATCCATTTTATCAATTTATATGTTCATCCATAAGTCCTCCTTTTTTTAAACGTAGCATATTTTAAAGATAATTGCCATATTAAAATGTACCACTTTTGTTTCTCAGAAAGTGTCTGTGCCAAAACAAAAAATAATCCTCTCTATTTATTGGGAATCAATCTGTAATCCTATTGTGGGTTTGTATGTTTTTGTTTTTTCACTCCATAATAAAAACAAAAAACACCTGAATATTAGATTCCAAAATGTAGGCCTTACAAACTATCTGTTTTTTCATATTTCATTTTAGTCCATCAATACTCTAAAATTGGTGCAATAAAAATATTCTTCCTAATAATGTTTTTCAGTACATGGGCCCATAGGTACTAATACTGCTGTCTCTATACTGCATTTATTTACACGAATAGTTCCTTTGTTTTCAGTGGGACTCACTGCATACTAATTCTGCTTTCCATGAGAGAGGACTGCAATGTGAAGCCTTTTATTAATTGCAAATTGTCCCAATATTCTCTCAATCCTACATGTGGCAATGTTCCTATCTAGATAAAGCTTATAACTACATGATTTGAGACCCCTTGCTTGTTACCAAAATCAAATGATACTCTTTTGAAATCTAGGGAATTTTGCATCCAATATCCAAACAAAATCCCTGGTTGTTCTCACATGCTAACACATGTTTAAAGTAGGACTGTGAGAAGTTCCATGTGCTGATTTGATTTAGAGGTGATTTGGCTCGATTCAATAGCCAAATTTCCAAATCTGAATTGAATAAGGAGACCAGTTAAAAGGTTTGAATTGATTCAAAGCTCTCCAAATCTATTTGGAAAAGATTTGGAGAGCTTTGGCAATTCCAGCAGTCCCTTCTCACTGCAGCAGGGAGCTGGACCCAGACTCCATCCATGCTAGTAAGTAGGGGACAGGGGAGGAGGAGTCGGAGGAGGAGGGAGAGAACCATGGGAGGACCCCTGCCAGGCTCCATCCCCTGGCTGCACCCCCAGCCCCTCGAATGACCCCTACCCCCTGTCCCAGCCCCCCCATCATGGCTGCCCCGCCCAGCCTCAGCTCCAGGCTCTTTAAAAAATAGCCCCCACTTACTGGCTGCTGCCAGGCAGGGGGGTGAGTCCTGCTGTCCCCCACTGCCCCACACTGCACTGGGGGGCTCCGCCCCAAACCCACGAACCCCCACCCACTCTCCCAGCACTCCCCATGGCTGCCACACCTGCTCCAGCTCCAGGCCCTTAAAAAAAAAAAAAAAAGCCGCCACTTGCCACCTCCTCCAGCAGCCTTGGGAATTCTGGGGACTCATGACAGAGCCCCACATGCAGCACAGGGCAGTGGGGATTGCCTCCCTGCCTGGTAGCAGCTGGTGAGTTGGGGCTTTTGTGGGTTTTTTTAATGGGCTGGGAGCTGGGGCAAGCAGGACAGCCATGGGGGGGGCGGTCTGGGAGAGCAGGCAGGGCTCAGGGGATTTATGGCAGAGTTCCCCATGTAGTGCAGCGGGGGTGCCGCAGGGATCGCCCCCCCACTTGGCAGCAGCTGGTGAGTGAGGGCATTTTTTTTACCAAGCCAGGAGCTGGGAGAGCGGGTGGGGGATGGGGCCAATTCACAGATTCAGCTAAATCAATTCTGGACAGGGATTTGAATCACCAAATCAAATCACTGTTCCCTGAATCAGCCGAATCTGAAGCGAATACTAGCTGTTTTCCACAGGCGTAGTTGAAAGATCACAGAAAGCTGCTGGATCACACTGATTCATTACAGAAAATGGGGGAAAATTAAAAGAAAAAGTATTTTTTTGAATAGTATATGAGGAGAAAAAGCTTCTCATCTTACATTCACATATCAGGAAATCTCATAAAATAAATTGTCTATTATTACACTGATGCCAAAAGCAGCATGTGCTCAGTAATGGAAACTAATGCTGAAGTTAATTAAATGGTACCCACATTGAGTTTGACTATAAAACACATGACCCATAAGGGGTAAACAAAGGCTTCAAGAAAGGTCAAATGTATTCAGTCCAAATGAACTCAGTTACTCCAACCATATTTTTTTCAAGGTTAGCATTTTAAATTTTGCCCCTCACCTCCATGTACTGAGAGAGATTATGGTCTGATAGTAAGGTTGGGGACAAGGGCTATAGAGAGCAGAAGTTGTGGGAGGCAGAAGATAAGAGGGCCACCTGGCCTCCCCCTGCCCCCAGATTTATTTCCTCTACTGTAGCAGTTGGAAGGGGACAAGTTCAAAGCAAATGTTCAGTAATTGGATTCTATATGTGGGATTTTTTTACAAACTTATACATTTCCTATATATAGAATATAATTATTGGGGGGGTCATATTATATTCAAATAAAAGCAGTAGTAAAATGAGAGACAGCGAGCTCAGAAGTGTTCTTTTATACTTCTGTTTTTTAAACACACAATAGTTTGACTTGAATACAAAGTCAATTCACCTAATTCTTCAACTTGTCCTGTTGAAATGTAGAATCCCACTGAAGTTAAGTGCGATTGGCTACAGGGTTTCACCACTGTGTTACGAGATGGCGGCCTGAGGCCGGAGTTCTACCATTACTGCCTAATAGATCACACAATGTTCCATTCTCTACTTCAGTTTCTTTGTTTTGAAGATGCTGTGAGTGTTGCATGGCTGGTTTAACGGCTCCCTTGAAAAAATATATGACTGCAAGGAACTTAGGCTTTCTGTTTTATTGAAAATTAGTTGTCCATTAATTATTCCCACTCCTAAACATGATCCCTCATCACTGACAGGAATAGAAAGGGCTAAGCAGTACTTCTGAACTGTAATTTGATCCTGCAAATTATTGAATGCCATTTACAAGGTGCATATAATTTCCCTTGTTATTGGAAACTATATGTATACAGCACCATAAAGGATTTGGCTTCAACTCTGAGAAGCCTGAACAAGGGATTCTTCTTTCCACCAGCTTTAACACCAAACCATTTGGTTTAGCATTTGATGCTTCTTACTGATACTATTTTACATTGTGTACAACATGCCAGAGTTAGGCTCATAAAGCTTACTTCTGCCCTCAGATCTAGACTGGTCTACAAAGTTTAGGATCTGGTCACATTTTTCAAATGTACTTAAATGAAAGTTTGTTTTCTACAAATTCTGGCAGCTCTAATTTATCTCCCTTCAGAACTGAAGTTCTTCCATTAATCACATAGTTAGATGTCTAAGTGACTTACCATAAAGGTGGAACTGTAAAAAAAATACTGACACAAATTGGTGCCAACTTTTATTTATATACTTAGCTTTGTAGGTGTGAAAGTTAACCATTTTTTAGTTTAGACTGAAAATGCCTGTGGGCATCAAAATTTGCATATACTCCACACTATAATAGCAGGTGTCCAGTAAGTTATTTTACTAAATGTAAATAATCTTGGCAAAATACAAAAGTGACTTGATTCTTATTTACAGTAGGCTACAGCAGAGTAAAGGGCTTGAACTGAATGAAATCCAAAGAGCAGTGGTAAACAGGTGTATAACAGGGCCAGATCCAGGGGAGATAAGGGTAGTGCACCCTCACCTCCCTTCAGCTGCGTGGCATATGCAGTTCCTTAGTTCCAGCCAGAGCCCCTCCCCTTCCCTCTTGGATCTGCCGGTGGTGCATGGTGAGCATATATTGCAGTTGAGTAGTATCTTGGGGGTATGAACTTATGTAAATATTTTTTAATTGGTAATTCAGCCACTCTTTTTCCAAGTCCATTAACCTTTGCTGGTTTTTGCATTATTATACACTACTGTAACTACAACAAGTCTGGCCTTTAGATTCTGTCTTGATGGTCTAAAGGTGGGGATGGTGGGTCTCAGGCAGATTCCGCTCCTCCATCCTCTTACCTAAATATACACACTGAAGGTCTTGGTGTGATGGTCACATAGACCATGATCCAGAGGACTGACAGTTGCCAAGTAGAATATACTACTGTGTAAGACTCTCTACAAGAAATGATGCTGATAGGTAAAGCCAACTTTTCTAATCTGTCTCTCTCTCTCTCTCTGACATTTCTAGAAACTTCATTAGGTAATTTTGTTATAGCTGTTATAATATGGACCCTTAGTTCCAAAATTCTCTTAAGCTGCTAATATCTATCTGTAATCACATTTTTATAAATGCTTAGAAGTGCAGGAGAACATGCTCTACGTTTGTCAAGGTATTATATTGATGCCCTGCCCTAGAAGACAAGAAACAACCATTATGTATGACGTGGATAAATGATAGGAAGATATCTGTGTATTAACCAGATAGTTCATATTTTAGGCCCCAGAAACAAAATATCATAGTTAAACCTTTGTCATCTTTTGATCCAGTAACTTTGATCCTTGTGGGCCCATATTTATCATTAGGCCTGATTCAACAAGGTACTTAGTTATACGCCTGATTATAAGGACATGGATTGTTAAGATGCTCTGACCACTTTTGATATGCTCCAATATCTTGCCATACGGGAGCAACAGAGATCAAAAAGTACAAGCACCACTGAATATGAATATGAGTAGAGATCTACTGAATTGTTGAAATGATTCACGTGGATCTCAAAAAATCAGAACCTAGCCCTCACAAAAGCACCTGTGGATTTTTAGAGGCCTGGCGTAGTATTTCATGTTAGCATTTTAAAGAACAGTTTATGTCTGAAATCTTCAACAGCTTTAGGCTTATAAGGTGTGCAAAGCAGCATATTATTTCTACTGAATGGGCAATAAAAGCTATACAGTAAGGAAGTTAAAGATAACTTTCAGAAATGAAAGGGTAGTATTCATAGCTTCTATTTTAGCTTACTGTAAAATGGCTCATGAAACTGAATGATCAGCAAGAACTCTGAGATAAGTTGGTCTGTTTTTGTTTGGTTTCAGTGTGAAACTGTTAAAATATTCTTTTATCTGAAGTGTAATTAGGAGACACAACTGCACTGTGAACAGCTAGATCATTCAACTGCTTTAGCAGAAAGGCTGATCTTGAATTTCATTCAGGAAGCTTTTGGTTGAAGAAATTAAGGGCTTTAATTTTGTTCCTAAAAGAGAGAGATTTTCTTTCTCGGATTAGCTATAGAAAACTTTACTCTGAATTGCACAATCACGTTGCACATAAAATGTATTTCATTAAAAAGAATTAGATCAATATTTCTAATTGAAATGCACATTTAAATTTCCATCTGTGGCTCTAAATAAATGAGGGATGGTTTTCTTCATTTCTTAATTCTTCTCTAATACTATGAGCTTCAATTAGTGACATTCTAACTGTCTTTGCATCTACCTCACAAAATGCCTGTTGTTTCTTCCCCCCAATTTATCCAACTCCATAATTCACAAAATAAATTCTGATCAAGCTACATTAATAGGAGTCGTAGGTGGATCAATAGATAGAAATGAATGAATTCATACACCTTATGTCACAAGAGAAAAAAAATTATCTTTGTTTCTAACAACTGTTGGGTTTTCTCAGAAGTAGACGAGATGGAATGTACCAAAAATTAAGCTGGTCAAATTCAGTAGGTTGGATGATAATTCAAATCAGTAGCAGAAGAACTAATGGATTTTGGTGATCTGAATTAGAAAGAATATGATGAAAACTATTATTGCTTTTGCGGTATTGAATCTCTGATACTACCTCCTTGATTTAACTTACCAGGTTTAATTATTTTGGGGTTGAAACTCAATTAGAGAGACAACTATGATTAATTTCCATATATATAAGAGGTTATTCTTCAGCAGACAATTTGGTATATCTTTTAAGTAGTAACATTTCTGATTTTTTTAATATTATTTTAAAATGGGACTCTGTTGGATTCAAGCATATCATACAAACAAACAAAGGCCAGATTTTTCCAATTTTACTCATGGTTAGTAGTGCATAACTTGAGACTCCATTGATCTCGGTAAGAAACGCTGGGTACTCAGCACAGCTGAAAGATAGACTAAGGCCACATTAACACTAAAGTGGTACACTCCAAATCTCAAAATACAGCCAATGAGAATGCTCACTAGTTGCCCCTTGGCAGCCATTCTAGCCATACTCTGTCTCTGATCCGTTCAAGAGCAGTTGCTGGGAATGACTGCAGTGTCTCTCCATCAGCATATGGGGGATTGGAGCATGCATATGAAAGCCATTGGACAGAGCAGTGATTCTCAACCAGGGTACCATGAAAGCCTTTTAAGGTTACCACAGGGTGCCACAGAATGTTATTACTCTTCGGCGTGCAAACATGTTCATAAGATAAACCCAGAGGCTTCACATAGGAATTCATAGTGTTCAAATATTCTGACCTGTTGTGGTCTTTTGAGTTATTTGCAACAGAATAATTGCTGTATTATTTTTCTGTATTCAAAACTAAGAGCTAGCATTTTCCAAAGAGCGCCTTTTGTCTAGTGAGGGATGCCTCAAGTCTAGTGAGGGTTGCCTCAAATCTAATAAGGTTGAGAACCACAGCATGCCCTGGAATGGGTCAGCTAAGGTGCATTTCTGCCATAGTATAAATATGCCCTACATAGCCTAACCATGAACTCACATCCTAAGAAATTTGCTCCCATTCCCATGAATACTATTCCTCCTAAAGTTATTCTCCCTAGCTAAACTTCCTCTATGGCAAATAATTGAAATCCAAACTAAAGAAATATGACACACTTTTTTCAGTGTCTTCTTGTTTACCCAGAAAAATCCCCATTTGACCAATTTAAGTGCTAATTTTAAAAACGTAAGAGGAGACTACAGGACCTGAACCTGTTCAGCCTCCAAAAGAGAGGGGGGATCTAGTGGCCTATTATAAACTAGTCAGGGGGGATCAGCAGGCATTGGGGGAATCACTATTCCCCCGTGCACTGCCAAGAGTGACCAGGAATAACAATCACAAGCTGGCAGAAGGCAGGTTTAGGCTAGATATGAGGAAGTGCTACTTCATGGTCAGGACGGCTAGGATCTGGAACCAGCTTCCAAGAGAAGTGGTGCTGGCTCCTACCCTGGGGGGTTTTAAGAGGAGGTTGGATGAACATCTTGCTGGCGTCGTTTGACCCCAGTATTATTTCCTGCCATGGCGGGGGGTCGGACTAGATGATCTACTCAGGTCCCTTCTGACCCTAGAAACTATGAAACTATGAAATATTATGGAATGTGTTGCAACATTATGTAAATAAACAAGATTTTGTAACTCTGTAATGGTACCAGAAGATGAATATCTCTATTGTGATCAAATTGAATTGCAGCCCTTTAAAAAAATACACATGTATTTCATAGAATTCAGAATTACTGTAAAATCTCTGTTATCCAGCATCCCTGGGATAAGGAGATAGCTGTTTATGAAAAATTTTGGTTATCTGAAACCCCCCAACAGAGGTTTTCAGATAATAGGCAGTGGGGGGTGGCTGCATGCAGAGCAGGGTTGGGGGTGGTGATTGCTGCCTGCTGACCAGTGGCAAAGCATGGTAGTGGGTGGTGGCAACTTCCCCCCACACTTTCCCCCACCCGCTCATGTCTGGCTGGCCGGCTGGAAACTCCAGTTAATGGAATTTCTGGTTAGTTAAATGCCAGATAGCGGAGATTTTACTGTACTTCTTTCTCAGAGTCTGGCTATAAATAACCTTAACAATACTTATATAAACATAAAAATATCAGCCAAAGTTTTTCTCTGAGATTGCCTATCCCTACATAACTCTGACCCAGATCCTTATTTTTCTAGCTATAATGGAGGAGCAGTCCTTGGTTGAATAAATTTAATCTACCTATTAGCATGTAACTAGGCACCAATTATATTGCGCTTTCATGTAGGGTTCAAGTCATCTGATAACAGGTTGACTCAACAGAAGACCCATTTTATACAAGGTCCTAGAGTCTGTCTGCCTACTAAAAGTAGATTTTTATGTGAAATACATAAAGCATGTCCTTATTTGTAATTGAGTAGACACGCTGCATTACATTGCTAAACTGTGTGTCATTGACTTTAATTTATATGAACAGCATTTTGTATTATATTAGTGGAAATGAATGTTAGTGATATTCTATGGGAAATGAATGAAACCTTGAAAACATCCAGTTCCTCATATTATAAATCAATATTAGAATTATAGTTTTGAACAACCTAGTAATGTGTCTGATCTAGTTTCCATGCAACTTGTCCTAAAGGAGGTATTTTTCTTTCTTTAATTCTAAACTTGGTATTACAATAATACTCATAGGGTATGTCTACACAAGATACTTACTGTGCATTAGCCTAATAATACTGCCTAGTAGCGTGGCAGTTAAAAACCATGCTAATAGCCTACTGCACAGTGTTATTAAGCTAATGAGCAGTAAGCATCACAACATAACAATGTACCAGTGCTACTGTGCAGTAACTCTAGTTACTGAGAACTTTATTAAGCAAGTACTAAACTAGGTGTACAATATCTAAGATGCATTAATGAATGTGTAAATGCATGTACAAGGTACTTTTTTGAGGTTCTTCTTTTTCATTGTGTTTTTTCAGTCATAAACCAGACAGAAGGGAAAGAATATACATTCCCAGTAGGTATAATAATAGTGTAGCAAGTGTGATACCAAATCATTTTATTTCTATTCTTATGTGAAAGTAAGAAAGTATAATTTGACTAACTCAATATTTTCATATGTTTTTAACATGTATATTCACATTCAAACATTTTACGTTTATATTTTTATAACACCTAACTTATCAAAACTTTTTTTTTAAGTTGAAGCCTTGGTTTGGTCTACAGAATGCTTGTTATTGTAGACCCCAACTTCTCATTGAAGTTAATGGAAAGACTATCATTGGCCATGTGTAAAGGAAATGACAGGCATCTATGCACAACATGTTAAAGTGGGCTAAATGCTTTTGCACCGCTTTAATGGTGCTGGTGTTTGCACACATTGGTGGCTATTACACATTCATTCCAGCCTCTGTAGGAAATTTGGAGGCGTAACATACCTTAAATAACTTGGGGTGCAGCAACTAAAATGCCTTCAAGGAGTTTTAATTTGCTGCCCCTACAGCCATGAAGTGAAGCACTGGGCTCTGTGCAGCTCCATGGCTCTGCAGGAAGCTCTGCAGGCAGCTTGGCAGCAGCCCAGAAAAGCAGCTCCACCCAAGAAAAGAGATAAGCCTGATTTCACACCCCCTCCCAAACCTGCCTGAGCTGCATGAGGGACCAGTGCTTCCCTCCACAACTTCAGTGCCCCCCCCCCAACCACCCGAGATGGGTGCCTGGAGGTGAGAGCCACCTGGGGGGTTGCAGAGGGAAGCACTAGCCCCTCTGCCCCTGCAACACAGGAACAACTCTGCCTTCTGACAGCTGCCTTCCCCTCCCTGCCAGAGAGGTGGGTAAGTGAGCAGGGTGTGTGCATGATACAGAGGTTTAATCAGCCCTAAATTGAAGTGGTGTTTTTTAAAACCCACTGCTTCAATTTAGGGCCCCTGTTTCATCTACATGTGCCCATTGGCTTCAATGAAAGTTAGATCAAATTTTGGAAGCAAAAATCTGTTCGTATAAGAGCATTTCTGAAGTGCCCTATGACACGGCTGGGACTTAGGAGCCTATCTGAGAGTAGACAAGGTCCCCTAGGTAGATGAGAGCAGAATTTCACCCATACAAGGGAAGATAGCTTACTTAGACCCTTGTCTACAGCTCATTTAAGACAAAAGAAGTCTTTCTATCAAATACATAGAGCTTTGGGTATAAACCAAGTTCATATATTACCTTACTTCAATCCAGAGAAGTCTGGAACCCATATAGAAATACTGGAGGACACAAGAAAGGTTGGGAGCAAAATACATGAAAAAACTTGGAGATGATGAAACAAATTCCTCTACAGAACTGTAGAAAATTGTTTAGTGCTCCTCTTTTTCACTTCAGGAAAGAATGTGTGACAGCTACATAGACAGCGGTCACAGTAGTTCACAGTCACTGTAGAAGTCAGAAAGGGGAAACTTCTTTGTCTTTGTATTCCTTCCCTTAGTCTCTGCCCATTTGGAAATTTTGCTTCCAAGACTGGTCTCTGCTTTTCAGTATCTTTTGTTTTCATGCAGAATGCTGAAATGATGAAATGCAATCCTATTTATTTTCATTTAAAATATTTCACAAACAGAATAATTTCCAACAATAAAATCATTCTGTGGCTGTGTGAAAAGCTATTTGCTATAGGAGCCCACCTCTCCCTCCCACCCAACATAAAAGCACACTGCAGCCACATCCTGTACCTTGTTGTAAGCATAGATAGCTGGAAAGCCTTTCCTGTTTAGAATTCTTCTAGTCACATCTCTATTAGAGATCAAGCTTTCATAGTCAGGAAAATATCAGTTATGTGTTACCATACAGTTCTACATAAACTTATTTTTTTTTATGAATCTCTGCATATTCTTTAAAGTACATCCAAAGTTCAATTTAATCTAGATGGCATCATCAAATTTTTATACCATTAGTATAATTACATTTGCACACACAACTCAATTACAAAAGATATGGATCGTTACCTGTACAATTTGATTATGAAATTTAAATCAATGTATTTGATATAATTACAGTTAAGGTTACAGTACATTTTGTCATAAACCACATTATACATTGCTGTCTTGTTTTATGCATTTTAATAATTCTCTTTAATCCAGTATACTTCAGTAAAATGGAATATTTTTCATCTGGAGTAATTTCATGAAGTGGGAGGAAATGGGAGAGTAAATCATATGTTAGCAAGTAAGGCTAAGTTAATTATCATGCATTTTGATGTTATAATCTGCATGTGTGTCTTTTTGGGGGGAAATAAACCTCATTTGTTGTAGTTTTTTGTTTTCGTGTTCAGGGAACAAAGTTCATGAAAAGGGAGAGGCAAAATTAGACCATTATATTGTGATAACACATGGGAACGCGTTTGATTCCACTTTCTTTTAATATGGTTGTTCAGGGTCCAAATTTGCACAGATTTTAAATATAGAAATATTGATTTTGAGAGCAGAATGATTAGGAGCTAATAAATATTTATTACAAAGACAGGAACTTTGTTCCCCAAAAGTTTGTTCTACATCTCTGGCAACTAAACAGTTAGTCCAATAAGTTGGTCATAATTAAGCAGGAAAGGAAGAGCGAGTCAGCTGAAAATCAAGCTCTGTCCCTGCACTATGCAGGCATAACTCTGGAAAAATCTTTTTTATTTCATTCTGCCTTTCAAAAGCAGGGTGCATATTTTATTTTGGAGCATGTTATATGTGAGAAAATATGGGTATTCAAATCACATTCCTGGATTTCACAGAACAAGTTAATAAGTTATTCGGGTTTTAAAATGAGACATGCAAAAATCTAGTCTAAGTTAGTGACTGCAGTATCCAACTTCTGAGTAGCTATAAAAATACTGCTCGAGTCTGGGTATGGATTTTCTTGTCTTTGTAGGAAGACAGTTGAACAATACAAATTAACTGATAGGAAAGGACCTGCTATGATTTAACTATTTAAAAAACATGAAATAGTTAAGAAATTGACTAGAGGAAATTTTAAACCATGCATAATTAGAAGCATCAAAGAAAGAGAGATTCATTTTTTCAGGTTATCAGCTCTTGTACATTTAATAATTCTAGTGGGTTTAGCATTCTAACTGATCTTTGTGCCATTTAGATCAGAGATGATGGCATACCAGGGCAAGTTTCTGTTGTTATCTTAAGTTGAATCTTAGCAAGCCTTGAGCCATTCAGTCATGACTTTGACCCTCAGGGTCATTTCATGAAAAAACAGATTGCTAGAGATACAGCTACCTGTGGCTAAAATTGGATTGCTATGCCCTAGCCAAGTTCACCTCTTACTGGAGCCATATAAAGTGTGACAAGCTTTTTTCTAGCTGAAATATAGGTGGCATATTGGGAGTATTTGCAATACATACTATATGAACGTATGGGAGTTCACATCCGTTGGGATGAATATCAGCTTAGTCAACAGAGTTAAAGAGATGTTTTCATTTACTTTTGTATTATTGGAGAATGTTGCCCATCTTTAAAGCATGTCCCAGATCCTTTGGGAAAGACTGGCACTTTCAGGTATATAAGGATCACTTTCTGCTCACCAAACAATGTCATAGGAATTCCTCTGTTTTGCATGCATAGATTATTCATTTAGAAAGGAAGGTCCATCTCAGATCATTGTGCTACTGTGTTACAGTACACAAGGGAATGGGGGGGAGGGGGGGGTCTAGTGTTACAACAAGCAACCTGGGGCTCCTCAGCCAGAATGAGCATGTACCCATTTACAGTTGGTCAACCAAAGGTGGCCTTTGACAGAAGTCTAGAGTAGGGTTTGAATGAATGCTCGAGCTGTGGCAGGAGATGTTAATCACTTTGTCATCATACCCCTTTGCTATGACACAGGGAAGGAAGAGAGGATACTCCATTCGGTGAAATCAGTAAGAATGACAGCTGTCTTTCTGTCTCGCACAAAAGTTCTCTAGAGCTAAATGAGTGAGTTTCTACAGCTTGAGCAACAGAACCAGGCTACATAAGTTACAACTACAATTTTCTTCTTAGATTGGGTACAGAGAGGGACACTTATCACACACTGGGCGTGTCTACACAAGATGTGTTACTGCACATTAATGAAGTTCACTATGCAGTAATTGTGCATGTTTACATGTATGCATGCTTACTGCATAAATTTGCTACTTGCCAATACAAGTAGCAAATTTAAGAGAATTAGTTCATGCACAGTATCATATGTGTAGATGTGACCCAGGAAAAAGTTTGCTCCCAGGTCTTCCCAACCACTAGGGGGCCAGCATGAGGTCAGTCTCAGGGCTCCAGGCAAGGAACCTCTCCTGGCTCAGAGATGGGCTGCCTCTGCAGGCTATAAAAGCCTGCAGACATTTTGAGCCCTGGGGCACACTCACCAGGGAGCCTGAGGGCACTGTTGGCTTTCTATGTCTCTCTCGGCAGGCCACAGTCCACCTGTGCCTGCCTGCCAGCACCCCAGTGCTGCTGTCTGGCACTGCCCTGTCACATGGCTGCCAGGGCAGTGCTGTTACAGCCAGCAGGGTGCTGAAGGGTGCTGTGCACTGCTGATCAGGCCTTTCACCCCCCCAAGCTGTCTGCAGGCAGGTTCTGGGCAGCAGAGCCAATGCCACCTGCCTGTAGCATGTCCCTAGCAACCTGTGCTGTGCCTGAAGGTGCTGTAGGGCATTACCTCTGCCATTTCACTGCCAGTCCCATGCCATGTCCCTTTGCCCAGTACTGCACAATCATACACCTACCATGGGTAGGTCCTGGCAGCTGCCCAGGACCAGCAACACTGGTACAGCTGCATGGGGGCCCAGAGGGTGGTGGGCCCCCACGTGGGGGACCCAGCATGGTGTCATCCTCCTTACCCAGGCCCATAACCATACATACCCGCATACCCATGTCCTCCACCCAGGAACCCAACTGGAGCCAGAAGGATACTGGTGACTTCATGGCATTGTGGGGCCAGGCAAAGGTGCTGCACCCATTTAAGTGGGGCAGGAGCTCCACTGTCTGTATTTGAGATACTGTCAGGTTGGACAGTCAGCGCAGCAGTGCCACATAAAAGTCAAGGCCTTGTGGGCACAGTGTGTCACTAACTGACCACAGTCGTAGGTCCTGCCATGCCTGCAAGACCATACACATCACCAAAGGAGGGACCTTTGGGCAGGCAGCACCCCTTCCTGCCAGCTCCCTGGCTGCAGTTTCCACCAGCAGCTTGGGAAGCCCTGGCCAGTGCCTGCCTCACCAGCTTCACAGCCCCACAGACATGAGGTGCGGCTGGCTGTGACACATCAAGCCATCGCCAGCACCACCTCCTCCCCAGGCCAAGGATACCAGGAGCAGCCACAAGCCATTGCCAACTGGGAGGATTGTGCCAAGCCACCAGCTTCACCAACCCTGACCACATTATAAGCCCCATATGCGGGGCCTTCCCCAGGGGAGGCCCTCCTCAGGGCAGGTCCTCTCCTCCTTGGCCCTTGCCCTTGCCCTGTTCCTACTCTCTGCTTGGCTCACCCTCACTCCCCTGGCCCTGTGTTTCCCCTCACAGCACACAGGGAGGCAGGAGACTGTGCAAAACTTTATTGAGCAGTCCATACCCCCACAGGTAGGTGGCCATGGGCCTCTCACACACCATGGAACATGTCAATACAGATGGTGATTTCCTCCTCAGCAATGGGGAGCAGGGACATATAGTACAGCCACGAGCTTGATCTTCCTTTTGTGGCTACCATCCTAATCCTGAGTCCATT
Source organism: Crocodylus siamensis (assembly GCF_052110815.1). NCBI lineage: Eukaryota > Metazoa > Chordata > Crocodylia > Crocodylidae > Crocodylus > Crocodylus siamensis. Next base: position 24,773,085 of record NC_143399.1, on the reverse strand, counting down.
CCTCAGTGTCTAACATGACTCCAAATGGTGCAGGCTGCTCACTTTCCAAAGATCTGTTACAAACATGGGGCTGTCAAGGTAATACACTTAGCAGTAGTCATGTAACATGGAGTCAAATACTCCTGCTCCACAGACATAGCAGGCTCATCAGCAGGGCCACTGCCAGTAAATAGGCAGTTAAGATAAGAACTGGCAGCCTAAAAATGGGCAGCTGGAGGTGGGAAACACAACCTCTCTCTCACACCCAGAGGGTGCGTCTACACGTCACCATATAGTAATGTTGCAATGGAACTGCTTTAGTTCTTCTTTTTGGAAGTAGTAAAGCATGGCACAGTACAGGTGGTTACTGTGCTCTGTGTGTGGCACACGGTTAGATTTCACAGCCATGTCACCCTAGCGGCATGCTATACCATGGGAGTGTGCCACTATGGCAACATAGCTACCTATCATGTGTAGATATAAACCCACATGATTACTATATCACTGTAGTATGACATACGGTGACATAGTGCATTGCTATGTTACCGTAGGGTGATGTGTAGACATGCCCAGAAGATGGACATGCGGGGCTGGTAAGTCACCAGACACAGGCACTAATGAGAAGTGGATAAGAGCAGAATCAGGAGTACCAAGGGGGAGGAAAGTACCTGGAGGACTGCAGTAGGAGGGAACCCCACAAAGAAGTGGAGGTCCTCATGCTAAGAGAGAGAGCTCTCACTGAGAAATCCTGGTAAGGGATCAGACTCTTGAGAAGAGTTGTATGTAGTTGATTACCCAGACTGGGCTACTTAAGCTAAAGTGACAGCAAAACTTTTACTAGGACTTTACATATACCCATGATAGGTGTATGTTTAAGCAAGGCATTAGCCAGCCTTTCAGTTGGCTTTACTGGTGGTTGGGTGGGACTAGTAGGGGTGAGGGGAGGTCCCAGCAGTTCCTAGAGAGGGAAGTAGCAAGCCTAAAGAGCCCAGAGTCCAAAGAGGGGTGGAGACTAGGGCCAGAGGCCCACGGCCCAAGAGGGACAGAGCTGAGAGCCTGACAGGGCAAAACCGGGGCTGGAGCTCAGAAGCCAGAACCAACACAGTGGGTCTGGGCTAAAAGGCTCCAGCAAGAGAAAAAGTGCAGAGGTCAAGAAGGCAGAAGCTTTAACAGGAGAATGACTGACTGATACCCCCTGCAATGCATGGGCATTGAGGAGGTCAGAGGCCATGAATAGTCATCAAGGTTACTGATGCCTTGATAGTCAAGAAATATATCCATAAAGGTCCCTGGAACTGGGTTAGCCAGAAGCAGCAGGTACATAGGCAGGATAAGATGTGTCCTGGGTAGCCTTTTGACAACCACTTTCTCCCAAGGGACATCAAAAGTATGGCAGGCAAAGGAGAACCCAGGAACTGATTATACAGGAATCCAAGGAACACTGGGGGGCATAACTTCATGTTACGCCCTATCCTACTACAGGTGATGGCGTTGTTAAGAGATCACTGTTCTGCCTCAGTAGTACTAAGGATGCTGCTACATCATGCCAAACCTCAGGTAGCTACATCCATTTTCTTTTGTGCAAGCCAAAAGAATAACAGTTTCTAAACCTATTACAGTGCCTAACTTTCAACTTCCAAATTTGGAAAGTTTTGCCTTTATCTTTTTTCTAAGATTTGAAATGAATGGGTCATCTTTTCATAAGTACATATTCCAGTCCTATTGTTTGACTTTTAGTGCATTTACTATTAATGTAAACCATTGACTGGCTAGAAAGACTAAGGAAAAATAACAAAAGAAAAAGGGGGACTCCCCAGATATCTGCTTCCATTTGAGATAAATGCTCTGCCACCCTTTCCATTCTATCACTGGGAGGATTTTACAATAGTCTTAATAAAAGCCATTTCCTAATCTGAACTTCCACAGTCAGGCAAACATTTAAATAGGACACTCAACTTTGTTGAACATCCTCTTTGCATATAGTGAAATGATAATAGTTTTATGCTTCAAGAATATGTTTGTCTTCTGTTAAGCTCTCTCCTTATATTGGTGAATGCTAATCTATTTTTAATAAATCCAGTTTGGTCTCAGTTGATTAAGGAAGTGTAGGTAAGTGCTACATAATAATCCAGAATGCCTGATAAAATGTCTAATATCTTGGAATCAGCTTTAATTAAAGAAATGAAAACCAGATTCTCAGCAGGTGTAAAGTGGCATTGATTTTAGTAGAATTATACCAATTTGCACCAGCTATATGTATGAACCTGTGCATCTGTGACAGGACAAAACATCTTGAGCTAGTTTATTCTCTTGCAGTGTTAATTAAATGTTGTTTGCTATGTTTCGTGAATAAAATGTGTTCCAATAAAAAACAAACAAACGAGTATACATTTGTTAGGGACTCAGATCCTCTGCTAATGTAAACTGGCAGTGACTTTAATAGAGATACGTCAGTTTACACCAGTTGAGAAGCTAGCCCTAAGAGATTAATGTAACTTTTTAATGACTTGCTACATTAAATCCTAAATTTAAATGGAAAATATTTACTTAAGTCTTCTCCCCTAGACTGATTGTATCTCTTACTCCATTTCTATATTAATTGACAAGCAAAGGAAAAGTATTTTTAAATATCTCTACAGTGAGCCTTCATCTCAAAGTATCTCAAAGTATCTAACTTTTAAAAATAATTCCATGTGTATGTGATAGCAGTTCAGCTTTTCAATAATTATATTGTCATAATAATAGCTTGGTTAGAAAATAGTACAAGAAGCAAAAAGTGCCCTGGATACTTGCATGCATAATTGTTTTCTAGAAGAAAGTGTGCTAAGTGGACATTGAACAATTGACCTTCTTTAAATAAGGGCTAACAAGAGAAATGGAGACTTAATTTGAATACCCTCCAACATTCTGATATTGTCTTTTTCTTCTCATTTTGAAGCAAGCACCTTTATCTGGGCATTAAAATGACAGTAAATGGTGATACTATGATAATTACCACACTGCTATCAGATGCCTTAATCTGTTTAGTAATGTATTTATTCCTCAATGACATATAAAATGTTCTGTCTAGTTCTGAGCACTGAAACTACTTTTCTATGTAAATCATTAATCTCCCCATCGGAAATAATCTATGTATTGATTTAAAATAAGGGGTATATCATTATATTTAATTTGATTATAAGCTTGAGCACTGAAGTACAGTTTTACTCTGGTTGAGTGGTCACATCAGGCAGGGTCTGATGAATTTAGAGGGTTATTACTCAGAACTAGTGTGTTCTCAAATGAATTTGCCACACTCCTTAACCAATGACATTCCAGAGATTAGAAATACTAGGACCAGTTGAAAGTATCTTACCAACTATTTTTATGGGAGTGTCATATAAATATAGTCTCACACATAACTATAGCAATATGAGCAGTGTGAACACTGAGGGTATGTGTCTCGCCCCATGGAAGTCTGTTGTTTTGTTTTGTTTTTTGCCATTTATCACAATAGAGCTTGGATTTCACTTATGAGGCTTTAATTCTTTAGTAAGTTAATAGGACTCCCTCATATAGTCAACATAGTGTCAAAAATGTCAAAAATCTGCCCCAGCCTAATAGCCCATTGACCAATCGTGGTTATGACATACTCTTTCTGTATCCAGTGGCCCGTACTGAAAAGATGTGGCTAATATCATGTCTGGTCACCTTTAACTCTCCAGCCTGAATAAGCATTTAAAACTGAGTCAATGGCAGGCTACTTCTGAATTCCTTGTACCTTTTAGACAATGAAACCCCAGAAAATGTTTTAGATTAGGGCTATATATAACGTGTGTGTATTGAGCCTATTTTATGTTCTCATGAAAATTCTAGTGAAACATAATGGTGGTAGTGATTCCAAAAATTATGTAAGAAAAAAATTACAAAATGTACATAAAAATGAAACTTGTAAGATTTTAAGTAGCAATCTCATTCTAATAATTGTGCTATGAATATTATGAAACTTGTATCTACAAACAATTCCTTACATGCTTAGTTTTATAAATGTGACTAGTTCCATTGAATATATGGTCCAAAATGATCTATCATGTGAATCATATCAAATTAACTGTCCCATATTTAATATCACATGTTCACATAAAGTTGTTCCTGAAGAATCTTTAAATCAAAAATTATGTGCAGAATCTTTATTCATGGATAATCTAAAATAACAAATTTGAGACTACAGTAATTGAGGCACAAAACAAAGAAAATTACAATCAGAAAACAAGGTAGAAACTGTCAAATAATCCAGTTAGAAGAAAAAATGACAATGATCAAAAGCATAACGAGACGGGGGGTGAGGAATCAGGAGAATCTGATACTCCCTTTGGGTTTGTTCTTGATTAATACTTTGCTGTAATTTTTTTTTTTGGTGGGGGGGTAAAGTTAGCACATATGGCGTTACAGCTATATTTTCCAAGAGAATGTAAAATCGAAGCTGGACTGTCATCACTTATATAATGTGTATTGTAATGGGATATTTTAGTGGAATGGAATATGTAAAAAGTGTTAGCTCACTCAAAGAAGTAACTTACATGTTCTAAGCTGTGTATCCCTTTCAGCATTTTTCATGCTAAATGTCAGAGTTCTTACATGCAGATATTGCATAATCTTGCATTAACTATAAGAATCTCATGTCCTTCACTGAATGGATTAAGGACCACATCCTCGACATGTAGAATTCCCAGTGCGATCACTGGACTTTGCATACAAATAGAATCTGTATTGTCTTTTTTGGGAATATATTCAGACCTGATATAACCTAGTATAACTGAAAATATTTTGTGTTCCTGTTTTATTTAGATAGTTATACCTCTATCAACTCATAATCTGTTATGAATTTAGTCTTTTTGCTTGTTAGCAAACTATTTTTGAATTGGTGCTGCTTTTCTTTGGACATTTTAGTTCAGCAGTGCTTACCTCTTACCGTTGCAGATAGTCATTGCTTTATTTTCCCAATATAGCATATATGCTAGCTCTCTAAATAAACTGAAAACTTCCAAGCTAATGAAAGTGCAAGACTTCATGCTTTCTTGTTTCATATGGTCACAGCTCTCCTTTGAGAGTCTGTCAATTTTCTCCCCCTGCATTGAGAGTGTAAGTTCAATTCAGATTCAGGCAGGTGTTGCATAAACTTCTGCCTTGAGGAATCAAGTAGGAATAAGCATGATTCAATTCTCTTATTTTCTTCTAAAGCTACTTCTTTTGTTCTATCCCAGGCAGTCCCTCCTTAGAATATCTTATCCTGGTCTTTTAGCTGTCTTTCCATTGACCCTTTTAAGGGTCTTTTTAAAGGTCTTTTAGGAACATCTTTGAATAAAGAGAGCTAGAGCCCATACCTCTTTACAGAGGCACTGTCATTAGAGAAACTAACAGTAAGTCTTTTGCATTGAGAAAAAGATAATTCATCATAACTTTTCCATACTAAACTGTATGGTGCCTAGGAAAAACAAAGGGAGGTACTGCCACCCTTTCAGTGGCAGGATTAAATTTGTGATGGCAGTGAAAGGGAACAGAAGACCCATATATAGTAGGGGTGTGTGAAGGAAGAGAAGATCCATATATAGTAGGGGTGTGTGAAGTGGGCCTTATTCAGCTATTCAGTTCGGATTTGTATTCGGCCCGAATTGGGGACAGTAATTTAATTCACGTCACTGTCCCTGATTTGATTCAGCCGAATCAAATCTGAAGATTTGATGCTGATTCAGAGCATCAGCGATTCAGACATAGACACAGCTTTAAATGTTTTTTCTACCTACCTCGAGCTACCGGCTTGTCTTGTAAACGCTGTGATGCTGGGGTGCATGGAGTGTCCCACAGGAGTGCGGGGGGGGCCCTCCACATGCTTGGTGGTGAACCCAGAAGTGAACTGGAAGCACTTCTGGTCCAGTGGGCACCCCGCTATGCTTCCCTGGCTCAGTGATTGGCTGAAGGGAGACTTCAGGTGCCCCCCAGGCCCAGGAAGCACCAGTCGCTGAGCCAGGGGGCTGCAGGACGGCCCTCAGTGTGCTTCTGGCAGACCCAGAAGTGGACCAGAAGTGCTTCCAGCAGTGCTTCTGGTCCACTTCTGGGTCTGCTGCCAAGTGCGCTGGGGAGCCCCCCACGCTTCTGTGGGATACTCCATGTGCCCCGCACTGCCATGTTCATGAGCTGCCTGCTACCTAGAGGTATGTAGAAAAAACATTTAAAGCTGCATCTATATTAAAATTGCTGAATCTTTCCAAATCTCTCTGAATCGATTTGGAGGGTTCTGATTCAATTCAAAGAGATTAAAGGGTCCTCCAATTTGATTCAGATTTGGAGATTCGGCCACCGAATCGGGCTGAATCTCTGCTGAATCAAATTGGGGACTGAAGTTCACACAGCCTTAATATATAGTACATAGTGGTTACACTAGTTTGTGTATAAAGCTTGAACCATTTCGGGCTTTATAATACATCAGTCATCATTGGGTCAATTTGCTTTTGTCAGTTTTTGTTATAGAAGTTATAGGCACATGGACAGAGCACTGTAATAGCAGATTGTTGCTGAGATTGTGCTGATCTGCTCTGTGATGTGACTTGTGTTTCATAAATAATTGAAAACAATAAGTGGCAGGAGAGCCAGCAGCAGGAAGCACACAGCTCACTGTAGTCTGTCTGTGAGCAGCTCCCTTGGACTAAATAAAACCAATAATCACCAACCAGCCTTCCTTGGGTACTATAAAAGCTAAAGATCCATATTGCTTTTCATAAATGAAAACCAAGTAATTGGCATCAGTGACAGCTGCAGGGAACACACCACTCACTGACTGTGCTCAGTACTTGTCTCTTCTCCCTATCCCCACCACCAGAAACAACAACAGATATATTGCATACATGAATGACTGGTGTTACTGTAGTGCACGAAGAAGAATTCACTTGTTGCCTTTTAATTGAAAATGAAAAAGTGGAAGCAGTGCCAGCAAAATGTTGTTAATGAGACACTCTGTGGGCTCTTATTTCAAAAGCTAAAATTTGCTTAAATCAAAACAATATGGAATAATTCTCTTGGATGCCACTGAGAATTCAGACAGCTCTTGATGTTTCCCCTCTACCCTTCTCAAGTTCTATACATTCCCCACCTCCTACTGGGGATAATAATAAGAAGGGATCTTGCTACCTACCTCAGTGGATTGCTGTGAGAATTATTAATCAGTCAATATTTGTGAAGTGCAATGAAAATGAAATGTTCCATATAAGTGCTAAATATTGTTATCTTTATACAAACTCACTCTCCCCTCTAGCCTTTCATCCTACTCCAATTCCCTCTCCTCATAGTATGTGTGTGTGTATATATATATATATATACTATATATATATAGTATATATATATATACCATTGGTATACTGAAAACAACAAAAGCCAGCTGAGGCTTCCAGCTAGCAGAGTGGGTCTTCTTAACAAAGCAAGGTCTGTTATGCCATCCATCTTTGCTGCTTTTCTTTAATATTTGTATGACAAACATTTCCTGGCCATTTTTATAAAGAAGCCCTGACAAAAGATTCCTCACCAAAGTTCTTTCCTCCAACTTTCCCCCCCTGCCCTTCCCTGCCAAAATAAACAAAAAAAAATCCTCCAGGCAATATCTAAAGTAACAGATTAACTACATGACTTCTTACTTATGGATGGACTCTTGACTATTCAAGTGCATGACTCAGCCAATGCAAGCATCCCACAGAGGCAGAATCCCTTGCTAAGTTCTGTGAATCCCTTCATGCTTTGAAACCTTTTAATAGAAGTTACATTCATTTTGGAAACAATGCCCTAAGCCTTACTCAATCTGGAAACAGACATCGTCTTTGGAGTGTGATCAGCTGTGCCATGATATGTTGCAGCACAATCAATCCACTTCTAACAGATGTCACTGGGGCTGTCATCCCTCAGGGTCAGTCCCTTGCCCCTCCCAGGGCTTCAGGGGCCTGATTCTGAGAGAAAAGGGCCCTGGGTAAGGCAGGAGACTGAACCTGAGGGATGACAGCCCCAGCAATATCTGTTACAGGTGGACTGGTTATGCTGCAGCATATTGGCTAAGTACAAAAATTCAAAAAAACCTTGGTGGAAAGTGCTCCACTGCACTTTACTTAAAGTGCTGTAAGTTAGAGTATGTTCCAACCAAACAGATGTGTGCTGTGGAGGGGGGCTCGGTACCTGCCTGTACTGGCCAAGGCCAGCAGGCAGGGACTCTCCCACATGCTTCCCAGGAAGTTGCCCCACCCCACACTAACTGGGGACCAGCAAGAGCAGCTCTGCAAGGGAAGGGGACCCCCCCACCATGTGGACCCAATCCAGCCCTCCCCAGACCCCTTCCTCTAACCTCTCCCTGCCAGGCTGCTCATGGGGCTAGAATCACAGCCTGTCACTGAGCAAATGATCTCTGCCTGAGGCTAGCGCAACCCTGTGCAATGCTGCCTGGGATGGCAGTGATTGCACCCTAAATTAACCCTTGATTGGGTGTGGCACAGACATTCAATAAAGTGCTCTAACAGCAAGTGCTTTAAGTTACTGCACATCCATCTAGGGTTAACTTAAGGCACTTTTACATGTGCTCTGACACATTCTGATTAGAACACATTGAAGCAGACTCAATGAATCGAGTCTGCTGGAGAGTTCTAATTAGAGCGGTCCAGCGTGCTGCAGCAGCTTGCGTATTCAGCATTCCCACATTTCTAAATGGTAGTGGGGGCATTTTTAATTACAAGTTCCCTGAACAAGCTTTAGTTAAGGTATCCCACTGCCATTTTGAAATGTGAGATGCTGAACACATGAGATGCTACAGGCCTCTTAATTAGACCGGCTCCAGAGAGCTGGATCGTCCCACACCTGGGAGCATGTGTATAAGTGCCCTTTGAGTGGGATTCACCATTTTTAAAGGGCTTTGTGAGCCATGAATTTCTGTTCTGTTATGGCTGTAAACTGTTTTCTGAATGCTTAAAGTACATTAAGTTTAACATCTGTATCTAGCCATCAAGACACAGCTGATCACACTCAAAAAAGGATGTCTGTTAGGCAAAAAGTTTACATCTGTTTGCACCTTAACTATAGACGTCTTTTATTAGAAGTCTTCCATAAAATTGAGGGAGTGCTTAGAGTCTATTCCTTGTCTCTAATGCAGTCAACTCTTCTCTGATCAGGCTGGAGAACTATGCTTGATCACTACTACTTCTGAATGAATGCATGAAGAAAAAGATGGAACATTGACATAGGGGTGGGAAACATAAGACATCAATTTTGTTGTACCTGGGGTTCAAGCTTGCTTGGTCTTGACAATCTTAAAAAAGTGTACTGCCAAAGTACTTTTTTCTTTTTAGAACAAGTTATATTTTATCAATGTCAGGTACTGAAATCCCATTGACTCTTCCAGGTATCTCTAGGTCATCACTACTAGGGCATCCCAGTAATGTAATTGCGGGGGTAGAGGGGTTACCAGGTGCTGCTTTTGTTGGGGAGGGTGTAAAAATAGGTGCTATTGCAGCAGAGGCTGAATGCACACTGCAGTCTCCAGCAGCAGCCAGTACTGTCATGTGTTGCAGCTATTCCAGGTACAGAAATGTCCTGCTACACCTCTAGGTCTTTCTCAGACTACATGTCCCAAACATTTCTGCTTAAGCTATCCATCTATATCTGCTTAAAAGGTTTTATATTTGTCCTGGGGGAAAAAAAATATTTCTGAAAAACTTCAACTGAAAAAATGTCTCTCTCAAGTGTTATGGCCTCTTGCTACGTTGTGAACATGAGGGAGTTTTTTCTATAAGTACAGCAAACAAATAGATTTCTTCTTTCCTGAGACATCTGCATTATGTGCAAATACCAGTTATAATGGACTTGCCTTAAACTGGGGGACAAAAATGTTTGTGGGTACCCACTGTTAAAATTGACAACCCAGGATTGGGTTGATATTAGCTCTCTAACATCAGTACAATGAGATTTGACAACAGATTTAAAGGAATTAATTTACCATTCTCCAATTGTTGTTTAATTTACCAATTGTTATTCTTAATTTACCATTGTCCTACTGTTTCTGCAAAGCATTAACTTCTATAATACAGAGAGACTTTTATTGCTTGGCCATCAGTTCAAATCCAACCCACAGCAGCTGCTGGATTTTTATTGGCAAATGTAGTGCTAACTTCAACAGATACTCCTCTCACCTGCAAATCACCCAGTTTTCCATTAAAGTTCAATACTTAAGGATTTCAAGATTTAATTGAAGGCTCATATTTTTACTCAGGCTCTTGTATGAGGCTGGTGATTGGTAAGGAGGAGATAATCTAGTGGTAAATTACATTCTTTTACTTACTACTCAAGACCCAGAAACCTGAAAGCCCAGGAAGCCCCATTCTGTCTGGCAGTGACACCATACCAGAGGAGTTTCTGGCTACTTGGCTTCTGTCCTATCCTCAGATGCCACTGGAGCTGCCAACTATGTGAAAGACACCCCAGGTGTCTTAAAGAAACTGCCTCCTACTGACAAACTTCCACCTAATAACTTATTAGTTAGCATTGCCATCACATCTCTGTGCACCAATATCCACAATTAAAGAAAACAGGTTACAAGACATAATGATCATTCTCCTTAATGAGAAAATTGCTTCTCTTTCCATTTCACTCTCCCACTTTGTTCCCACACACAAATGTTTCAGGTTTTGTGACTCCCTATACCTACAGATTAATGGCACTGCTATGGGCACACATAAGAGCCCCTAGTATGCCAATATATTTGATGGACCCTGAAGGCTGTATCCTCTGCAACTGTCATCTGATCCTTGTGATCTACTTAAGATACATGAATGACCTCTTTATTGTACAGGCAAGTTGGAAGAAATCTAGAGAAATTTCACTAAGACGAATAACTTCCACCCCTCCATCAAAGTAATTATACTCCACTCAGCTAAGTCATTATTTAGACACTAGAGTGAAGGTTTGCAGTGGCCAGATATCTACAATATTGTATTGGAAACCAGCTGACCACCACAGCTATCTTCACATTACCAGCTTTCATCCTAAGCAAACCATCAGATCCCTTGTCTACAGACAGGCTCTATGTTACAACTGCATCTGCTCTGATCTTACAGACAAGCATTCACACCTTTAGGATCTGGAGAAGGTATTATTATAGTTACAACACAACCCCAGAACTGTAGCCACCCAAATCAACAAAACCAAACTCAGATCCCACTCTGACCTGTTACAGTACCAACCTCAGGACAAGGACAAAAGATCTTGTCCTAGGGTTGGTATTGTAGCAGATCTGGCTGTCACCTACAGCCCCAGCTTGAACATCTTAAAAACATTATTAATGACCTCCAATCTCTCCTGGAACATAATGACCATCTCAAAGTACTTACAGGAGACAAACCCATCCTGGCTTACAGGCATCCCTCCACAATCTCAAATGATGTGTCTCAAGTAGCAGGATGCCTAACTTCCAGCCTCACCAGGGCACCAGGCCTTAAAAAGGACCCAAATGCCTTCTGTGCCACAACATCAATACACTACATCATTGCTGGACCACATGAATGATGTGTGCCCCCAGAGGCTGGGGGGCACAGTGACCGCCTTCAGGTGGCAACAGTGGGGGGCATGGCAGTGGTGAGTAGGGAGCTTGCACAGGCAGCCGTGGTGGTGTCGGCAGCAGGGGTCGGGGAGGTGGTGAGCACTGACCAGCAGTCGGTGACCACCCACAGATGCTGCCAGAGGTGTTGGTAGTGAGGGGAAGGGGGGTGGCGGTGAGCAGCAATCGCCCACAGGCACCGCCAGCAGCATTGGTGGTGCTTCTTTCAGGGGGTGCACGGCCAATCTCAGGGGGTGCATGCACTTCCTATGCATCGCCAGTGCTGGACCAAATAATATGTATTATAGCATCCAAGGTTCATTCACTTGCAACTCTACCAATGTCATATATGCCATGACCTGCTTAAGCCTGTCTCTGCTCTATATGTAGGACAGATGGGGCTATCTCTATATGAAAATAATTCATGAAAACTACTCTGACATCAGTTACAAAAAGACATGCAGTCCTGTGACAGAACAGTTTAAACTCCCTGGATCCTCCATCACTGACTTGAGGGTGGCTGTTCTTAGACTGCAAACTTTTTAAAGGCTGATTTGAACAGGATATTGCAGAACGCGAAGTCACCTAGAGATTGACTTGTGTTAGGTATAGTTTAAACAAGCACTCTAGATTCTTACATCATTGCCTGGATTACCTTTTGCATGATGCAGGTATCCAATTTATGCTCAAATCAGCTTAAGTCACCATATTTACTGAGCAGTACGGTTGTACACATTTAGACGCGTGCCTGTACTGTGAAGTAATTTTGGTTACTATGCAGTAATTGCACGCATGCAGATGTGCTCAGTGCTGTTTTACAAGATGGGCAAAGAGAGGATCTAGGACTTGTTAAAGGATCAGATACTGTCCAAGCCACTATAAAATGAACAATTGTGTCCCAGAACTTTTTATTTAGCGTGAAACTCCGTGGTAGAAATTGGTTCAGGAAGGTCCAGAAAAATCCAAAATCTAATCTTCTCTTCAGAAGTCACCAAGGAGTACATATGTAGACTCCAACAAAGAATGGAGTACAGATGGTAAGGGAATGATAATTAACATAATAGTGACCCTTGATTGAGTGCCTATCACTCTCAGGAATAAGTTGTTATTCTAATTTTATCTTGCAAATTTTGAAAGGTTTATCACTGTTGCCAATAGTCATATCTGCCCAATGGGTGAGCTTCTTTCGGAAAGTAAAATATACCCCCCTCAGACTTGTGTGTAAATGCTTTTATCATAATAGCTTTGCAGGATCTTGTTTAAACTTCTGAGAGTAGGTAAGGTGTAAATTCACTGAGCTTTAAATAACTCCCATTATAACACTGAATAAACATATTAGTTGGCAGCCTGGGCAATTATTTAGTACAGATACCATCAATTACCTCATTTATGTGATAAGCTGATATCACTGGAGCATGTACTTGGTAATAAATGTCTATACAGTCAGACCTAACTGTGCCATGATAAAGTTATTACTCATGTAAAGAGAATTTTGGGGAGGGAAATTCTGAGATTTCCTTTTTTGTTTTAACTATAAGCTTATGTTATGAAACAACCAGGCAGCTCTCTCCTTAACAGATTTATAAGCAACCTCATTGCAGCAGAACACGGCATCCAGCACCTGCACATTTATTGGTTCCAAAAAGCCAGTTCACAGTGAATAATGTAATGGTCGTGCTGCAGCCTGAGTGACAGAGTTAAATTATCATATACAGCAGTGACACAGTTATCTACCATGTTAACATGAAATAATATCAAACCATAGCCACTGTCACCAGTGAATGACTGAGGAGGTAATTTATATGTTGATAGGGGCACAGCTCGATAGAAAGACTTAACTAGTTGTATTTGCGGTGCTTTACTAGTGATATCACAGCTTTGACCAAGGCTAAAAAACATTCTAACATGAGGACAGTGACTTTTGAAATTATGCAGATTTCCAGCTGGTTATGCATATTGCCAAAAGAAAATGCTGCCTGACCAGACTGGTGGATAATACATGAAAGGTAATAATAATTATTAAATACTTAAGCAAATGTTCCATAGGTAATTCTAAACGATTTTGCTTTAATTATATTTACCCTTAAATGTTTTCTGTCTTTGGATATTGGAGAACTTTTGCAGAAAAAGAAAGTTATGAGTCCACAAATGCAAGTATTTTGTTAAGGTGTAGTATCAAGGTACAAAAACATTCCATATGTTTCTAGTCTAAATAGCCAAGTTTTCAAATATGGGACTATTTCAATGAATTGCTTGCAAGCAAGCTATGGAATTATTTGCAAACATTATTTGGCAAATAAATTGAATAAATTATTTGCTATGAATTACTCATCCAGATCTATTACTCTACACTCACCAGGCATTAAAGCCATCCAAACTTGAGCTTTATTGTTAACTGTTATAATGATGAATTATAATTAATTCTTAACCCTGTTGTCAAGAGACTGCAACACATCAGAAATGACTGCAGCATTCCAAAGGTATTACTGACACAGATAATTCCCTTAACGCAAAACATGGCATTAAAATAGGCTGAAAATAAATCATTGACAACAAGTAAGCAATATAACCATTTGCTGCTAAAGCAATTAACATTTGAAATGTTAATTCTCCTATTCTCTGCTATCTTAACAACATGTCACTGAACTTGAGAAGGCTGAAAACAACACCAACTGGGCAACACAAGAAAAGAACTAACCTGTGACAATACCTATTATTTTGTGACAGTTGTTTAAAAATTTGCTTAACATTATTTGCTTCACAGCAAAGAGCTATGAATGGGGTAAAAAGTTACTAGATGCTTGGCTGCCATGATCCCACTGCTACACACAGTTTTAGGTGATGATGAGAACAAGGATCCTTTGTAATACATTTAATTCTCAAGTATGTTGTCATACACAGATATGTATGTCCAGTCAGAGGAATATGCCCAGCCAAGCTCCTGTTGTAGAAGTTGAACCCAGCTGATTTTTCCTTTGAACATTTTTATTTTGCCTCTTTAGGGTAGTAATCTTCTTGGGTATTGATCATATCTGTTACTGTTGTTGTCATAAAACATTCTGATCTATTGTTTGGAGCCTGGTCAATTCTTTTCTCGAGAATGATGCCCTTGGTATTACTCCAATTGAGATAATTTTGTCACTGTAATTGCTTCTGTCATCAATAGTATTAAGGTTCATTTCATTGGTTGATTTCTTTTTGTGTCTACATGCCTGCTTAGCTCTTCAAATGGTATAACGAATTAGGCTGTTGGAAAGCTGAACCTTAAGTTTCCAGTATTTGCATGTTTTTATGACTCCCTCTACACGTTGCAGGTATGGCACAATTAACTGGTTAATTGTGCAATTATCTTGAGACCAGCTACATGTGCAAAGTAGCTATTACATGATAAAAAGCTCCAACCAGTTATTTAGACCTTGAAAATGTGTATGAACTTTATAGCTGGTTGATATATCAGGCTTTAACTTGTACCTGAAGTAGGGGTGTACCTGCCCAGCATGAACTCCCCAGGTCTGGTGGATCATGGCAGCTGTGATCCCCATGACTCAGGGGTGCATGAAACCCCCAAGCCCACATGGGCAGCTGGCATTGAGAGTCCTACACCTGACAGGACACTCAGTCACAGCTATACCACAAGTGTGGCACAGCCAGGACCAAGAGCCCCATCAGGCACAGGACTCTCAAGCCTGACTCTGCATAGCACCCATAACTGGGGCCCCCTCAGCAAAGGAGGCTTCCAACCACAGGAGCCTGCTTCTTGATGATTCAGGGGGAGCCCAGGATCAGACTCTCCATACCCCAATAATAAGGTGCAATTGGATTATAATGAGTGATCCCATAGTCACACCTCCTGCCATGACCACGTAGCATGGCAGGCGGCATGATTGTATGGATCATGCATTAATCAAATCCATGTTTTTACGGGAATGTGTAGAGGGCTCCTGGGAATTCTCTCCCAGCCAATAGAATCCTTACTCAGCCTGTATTTAAGAAGTGCTATCATTGAACGCCAAGAAGTATAATTGCCAATGGAGTTAATGTTATATGAAAACATCTGATTTATGTACACTACTGACTAATTTGACATCTCAAGTAAGAGAAGGTGTAATCCTAGTAGCCTAAGCAAGCCCTTAAACTAAGAGAGGCCAACTCATGCCCCACGCAGAAAACTACCAAATACTCTGAAGGGTAAACAACAAATTGAATATTTTCTAGTATAGGAAAGTGTAAACCTCTTATTCCTATTGCTGCAAGTAACATACCAACGTGAGCAAGGTTTTCAAAGTCTGGGTCTAATCATTCTTAAACAAATGTCACTGGATTATTTAACATTAGATGTTTCCTAGATGACGAGGGTTCAAGTTGAACATGTGTATATGTGCACTTTAGAAACAGTTGCTCGAGTCAGTATCACGTGGCAAAATATCTGGTAATTTGCTCAGTATGCATGCATTCCTAGCACATCAGTTATGCTACAATGTCTGCATATCCGGCTGTGGGATTGGCTCTTCCCATTCATCCCAGGGTGTCTGGTTCCTGTCAAGATGACTCTAAATTGTCTAGATGTGCTGATGTAGCTCATTCAGTTTAAAATAGCTATGGCCATTTTTGCCACTTCCCAGTTTAATCATGGCTTCTGACAAAATGGCTCTGGTTCTTGATTCAGTTTCCTCTTGTTAAAGCCAACCATGTGATGTGTTGGCCAAGAAAAGCTAAAATTAGTCCTGTTTATAGAAGAGTACAATAGAATCTTTACTTGGTGCATATCTAATGAAGTGGTATCTTGGAACTGTAAGAGGCATCAGCAAATTCTCCTCAAAAACACACCTCCAGGGCAAGTCAAGCAAGAGATTTATTTTAAATAATAACTTCACTTAAACAACAGCCACATCAGTGTCTTGCAGTAGTCAATTCACTACTACTTTTTTCTTAGAGGTTAAATTCATAACCCTTTCCTTGGAAGTGACTCTCTTAAATCTAGCACTCCTCTATGATATGTAGTATTTACTGCTGTCAATAAAACATTTAATCATTCTGGCCTTTCCAGGTACTGGAAAACTTCTCTTTTATATTATTTTGTACATCTGTATGTTGCTCTGGACAGTCCGAAGAGACTAACCTCATAATCATCGATGCTAGAAATGGAGAAGCTAATTTTTCTCCTTTTGAACTTTTCATGTTTTGTTGCAATGCTGATTTCAAAAGAATGGATTTGGGCTTGAAAAATCTGGATAGGTCATTTTCCTCATCTCCCTGCCAATACAGTGTTTTCTCTATAGAATATTTCCTAGCCTGTAGCTGACGTGTTTCTGTTTGTATAAGTAATTGTTTCTTACTTTATGCTACAGAAAATTACTTCCTAAAAATCTGAGTGCTCAGGAAGGATTTTTTTTTCCTGTTTCTAACATGTACATGATGGCAATAACAATTATAGCTTCCATAGGTACATTATAAAAATATTGGTTACATATTAGGTGTCCAAAGTCATATTATTTATAATTAAACTATAACACAAACCTAATATTTCTATTCTGTAAGAATAGCAGATAAGAGCAAACAATCCCCTCAAACCATGCTTTGTATTTTAACTTGAGGTTAAAATAATTCCTGTACAAATAATGATTTCTTATGACTATAAGTCAGTGTGACACTTTGAATAGTTGTTGTAGAAAATGTCACATGTCACCACTGTAACAGTTGTTTTGGCAAAAAAAAAAATTGTTAAAAGTACCTTGGATGTTCATGGCTGTGCATTTTACCTGAATGCATTGGCAAACTAATTTAGTTTCACTTGTGATCTTGCAATAATTTCTGTCAATCAGGATGGCATTAATAAAAAAACCTCAATCTAAACAAGTGCTGTGCAGCGTGTATAATGTATACACTCATTGAAAGAGGCTGAAAAGATTGCAGTCACACAATTAGGGTAACATTTGACAGCTTTAATCACTTTGAATCTCTTCACATCACTTTTAAATGTCAAAACCACCTCCAGAGATCTCATCAGAACAAAGCATTACTTAAATTGCAAATGAAACTATCCAAATTCAGCACACTATTATTAAAAATATAAAAACGCCCCACATTATTGTATGAGAAACATTCATGAAACACTCTACAATGCAATACTCCAATGAGCAAAACAGAAAACAACTCCAGTTTATTTAAGAAAAAAAGTATTAATGCTGAATTTACTCACCAATTAGTATATCAGATGATGTTACTTTCCACTTTGTATTAGCCTGAGTACCCAAGCAACTGAGGGTGTTGGGTGTCACAAAAATAGGATTGTCTAAATCAGTAAATCCTTGTAATTTATTGAGAAAACAGCATTGCTGAAAAAATGGTTTTCATATTTATGTCATGTACCAAAAAAGGCTGTTTTGTCCTTTCCATTCTGTTAGTCCCTCTCCTATCAATCAAGTAGATGTCTACAGATGGGTTCTGTCTGACATATTGGTACCTATCCCATAGGTTTACATGTAACAAACAGTAAAATAATCGATATTTTTACTTGAACCTATAATGTAGCTTCAAGAATTTAATTCTGTACTCTCAATCTGAAATCTAATCTAACTCAAACAAATGAGAATAACTCTAAGTAGTACACAAGTCTCTGAAAATCCCCAGACAGTATTTATGACTTTAGAATCAGATTTTCTTTAAAAAATATGTTTGTCCTCTTTTCTTTTATTCTGTAAATTACTCATGCAAACATGAGGAGAACCTGATACAATAACTGCGTATTTACCAGCAGGCTACTTCCAAATAATTAAGTTTGAAAGAAGGCTGAATGTCAAAGCTACTAAATAAAGGTGGGAAACCAACACATCATGCTTTTTAAGAGGAATAAGTACATTTCCTGGAAGCTATGGTTATGGTTACGGTTATGATGGTGTCTTCAGAACTTTATACAATCATATTCCTAGATGAACTTGTGGTCAGGCATGAAACCTAGGACCTAGAAGGTGGTTGAGATTTCAGTCCCACATTTTCCCTTAGGGCCTAAATTGAGTGCCTAAAGTTAAGCAGATATATCCATATTTTGTATGTTGAACCTGATTGTCCTGGTTTCCAAAGGTTCTATAAGTTCCAGAGGAGCCATAATTCTTACTAGAATCAAAGTTCATGTCAGTAGGATTGGTGTTTTCTTAGCACCTTTGAAATATCAAGCTGCTCAGGCATGTGCTTAAGTATGTATAGGGAATGTCTACACATCACCCTTTGTTGCTGTAGTGACACACTATGGTGACATAGTGATTATGTAAGTCCACATGTATCTGGCAGCTACTTCACTGTTGTGATGCACTCCCCTATTTTAGCAGCAGTACAGGTCGTTACTGCGCTGTGCTTTAATACTCCCAATAGGAAGCACTAAATCATGGTGCAGTAACAACCTCACTATAGGGCAGTATGTATACACACCCATATAGCTACTACAACCAGGAGTAAAAGTGTTGTCCTTATCGTTTACGTGTCTTGGTTTCACTATCAGTAATTTTGGGGAAATACTGCCTACCTTTTCTAGGGAGCTATGTGTGACTTAGTTCATTCACATTCAGAATGCTAATGTTACTTAGATGGAAAGTGTGATAGAATGTAAGTGATTAAAATGAATGTTAAAGTTGAAACATTTACTAAATACAGTAAGAAGTAATAGATGTAAAAACAATAACAGACTATAAAACAACAGTAACTTACCTTCAGAGAAGAGCATGGAATGAGGGAACAGAGGAGGGAGAAAAGGTCTTCCTCCAGGGACATAGTGGAGTGACTTGTTACTGATACGAGTTTTTAAAATGGCCCTTTTTCAGAGCCAAGGATGACCATTGAACCCAATCAATAAGTCTTAAAGAGCATCTGGTTCGCAAAGGATACAGCTGGCCACTAATATATGGACTTGTAGCCTGGAGAGACCACACACAGCATGTCTGTTAACAGGTCACTGAGTTTCTTTTTCTTTTGAATCTACCTCAGTGAGCGGCAGCTAGTTTTCTCGCTCAGCAAGCAACACACAGCATGTGCAGCTTTGAACAATCCTACACTGCAGGGAATATTTTGCAGAAGCTGCATGATAAGATTACCAAGTGGCTTACTCCTTGCTCTCTTTGTCCTTGGGTTTATTGCCTATAATAATGGGGCAAATATGGTGCTTGTCATATAGGACAGAATATTCATTCAAGTGCCATGTCTGCTATGTTGCTTTTAATATTACTGGTCATGATTTTTTTAAGCAGACTGTGCTTCCCTTAGTATATAAAGCCTGCAGTCACCTCACTGGGTTATTTTAACAGATGTCATACCTTGTGAGAATTGCAAGCCTAACGTGACCTGTAGCAGCACGACATTGGGTGAAATCCTGGAGCCATTGACTTCACTGGGATTTCATCCACAGTATATAGAAAAGGACTGGTAAAGTAATAAGACCAGGACTTTATTTTTTCATTTGACTATGGACTCATTGTGACCTTGCGTCTGCCACTTAACCTGGGTTAAGTGTAAAAATGCCCATAAAGCATTATATTCTCTATGGTACCATTCAGTGAGTTCCTTAGATAAAAGGAGTTGATGTAAGTGCAAGGTGTGGTTGCAGTTATCAAGTGGTTCTAAGCAGAAATGCCAACCATCCTCTATTAAGCAGTTTGTGGATTTGAGCTGTGGCACCCATTCAAACTACTGTCTAGTTGTTTGCTGTATCTCATAGTGTCACATACAGTAGCATGTTTGAAAAAACAGTGAGGTGGCTAAAAGGTCCTCCCACAGGGACAAACACTCTAATGTGAACATATATTATTCACTAGGTTGTGAGCAAGGGAAAGCAATTACAGCAGAAAGAAATGCAAACAGTAGTGGCAGTACTCAATGTGACACAGAGTAAGAACATAGGGGAACTGAAGGTCAGGAATTAGATGAGCTTATCATTTGTGGTACTGGCCAAGTTCTAACAAGTATCAGGGCTGCCTGTGTTTGGTACAGAATAAAGCGGTAGGACAAAGACATCACATGATTCAAAGAAGTTGCAAAACTTGAGAAAAATTCACCACAATGAGATGAAAAATCACAAACGGGCATATAGGGCACATCTCCAGGGGTGAGCACTTGCAGCGCCAAAAAAAAGCGGCATATATTGTGGCACTACTTTTTGCCACAGCACATGCCCCTGCACGTGTGCTTTGGTATGGAGCAAAATGCTCCACTTTGAGGAAACTGCCACTTCTCCCTGCTCCCAGCATTAGAGGAGGAGAGGACAGCCTCCATGTCTGCCAGTGCACACTCCTGTGGCATGCGCTGCACTGCTTCTTTTTTTTTTCCTACCAGGATTTCCCAATATACCTGGGGTCCTGTGGGCCTCAGGGAACTGCAGCTATGGCATTCCTGCAGCACAGAGTCTGGCCAGCAGCCAGAAGGAGCATAGCCCTGGCAGGCCAAGCTCCGTTTTTAGGTGGTGCACATTGCTGCCACATGCGCCACCCAATTTTTTTAAGGCGTGGATTGTTTTTACCCCGGTATCTCCCTGGGATACCCTCCCCTCCCTTCCCCTACCTCCACCTCCTCCCCCTCATGTTGCAAAGTAACAACACAGGGAACACATGCGTGTGTATGTGTGGCACCACATATGGGTCTGCAGCACAACATACTGCACATCCACACTCATCTGGACACAGCCATAGAGGGCAAATAGAGAAAGTCTGTCTCCTCATGTAGATGTGGACTCCACATTTCTGAATCAGTGCTGAGTGAGATGAACAATGCTGGCGTTGAACCACAGTACAACACAACAATTTTTCTAGAAGCCAAAGCCCCCATACCATAATGGTGAGACCAGGGATTGCACAAATGTAATCTAAACAAGGATGGGTACAGCACAAATGCAAAATGGATGAGAAGTGGTGTTGGCTTATTCTATACTGTCAAGTTACAACAACAAAACCCTGCCAGATATATCAAGGGACTGCAGTATTAGTAAAGATAGTTACTACTTCTTTCACTTAGGTATGATATAGTCATGTGGACAAAAGATGGGTTCAGAATTTATAGCAAAATAACCTTCAAATTTACTCGTCTGCTGCCTACATATTTCAGCAAATACAACAATGCACTCAAATAAATGAATGGAAGCTACTTGCTATATTTACTTAACAAATATCACTGACCTAAACCAGCATACGATCTAATCTGATCCATAAATGCCTATGATTAGTACCAGCAATTGAAGTGATGCTGAAAAAGAAGAGGCCAAGTTGTCCTGTATCAGAATAAAAATCCTGGGTCAGTGAGACCCAGAATTCTTTCTCATTATACTGTAGGATTTTTTTTTCCTATCATGTCCATGATTACAACTACCAGTGAACATTATTTTTGCAACTATTGCTTACCAGAACTATTGAGGCATGACACTGAGAGAAGAGCATTCATGGACAAACTTCAAAGTTTATTGACTGAGGGTTATTGACTTGAAAGAGTAACAAATAGAAAATGTACAAGATATTGAGGATAATTGCTTATGTAATGCACATATATTATACATATGTATCGTGACATTTGTACATAAACGTGCAAAAATATTGCAAATATATATTTACATAATGCTATATTTTTCAGACTGGTCCAATTCCTATTATATTACCTTAAATCTGCTGCTGTATGAAACTAGCTTTGGTTTAGGGGGAGGAGGGGTTAATATGATATTTTACTCTGTGTGTGTGTGTGTGTGTGTGTGTGTGTATGTGTGTGTGTACAATGCCTAAGCTTATTGCCAGTAATATAATTCAGTAGTATAATTCAGAAGTTGTATAAGTACTGTAAAAGACAAAATTGTTAGCAAAAGAACTGGACATCCCAAAGGCTGATTTC
The DNA here is from genome assembly GCF_052110815.1 of Crocodylus siamensis. Taxonomy (NCBI): domain Eukaryota; kingdom Metazoa; phylum Chordata; order Crocodylia; family Crocodylidae; genus Crocodylus; species Crocodylus siamensis. The sequence continues at coordinate 24,750,656 of NC_143399.1, read as the reverse complement.
CTAGGGAGGAGGGAATTATTTTAATAAGTGTGAGGAAAATGTTTAAAAATAAAGCTCTTCCGCTGGGATAAGAACAGAGCACCATCTGGATCAAAAGTTCTAAAGTAAACTAAGCAAGATAGACCATTACACCATTTAACAGACCAGCTTCTAAGTTATACTATGAAAACTTTCAGGATGTAAAGAACCCTTCTTCAGGGATGTATCATGTTAAATGTATAACCCACTTCTACTACAAAGACCTATTTTAGCTTTCTCTCTAATTATGATTAAGAAAATTGGTTTGGCCTGCAAATCACCAGATTTACTCTGAAGACAAAAGAAAATGTTTCCATGGAGTCTGAAGATAATTTATGACACAGTTTTTCAGTCAAAGGTCATTTAATTATTTCCCTGATTTGATATTTTGACTTTTGTCTAATTTCTTTGTCTAATTTTCACTTGGGTCAAGAACAGTTTGTTACTAACCATGCAAACCTTCTGTGTAGTTAAGAGTTATTAAAAACTCATGTACTATTTATATATCCAGAAAATAGATTGTAATTTAAAAAGTTAATTGCTTTTATTTGGATTTTCACTGATTTCTAATTCTACTGATTTCATTGAGAAGGAGGGTTTTTATTCTTTTCTTCATAATGATCTCAGAAGGAGAATATTGGACCCTTTGGGTGCATCTAGGTGAGCACATATGTGCAGTAAAATATCATATTAACCTCCCCTCCCCCCCCAAACCAAAGCACCTCAGACTGCACACACCACATGTGCACGTGTTCACCATGCTGCTAATTTGCAGTGTGGTGGGGGTTTTGACACTGAGAGATTGTGGTGTCAAAAAATCCCATGCCAGAAAAAAAGTGGCACAGCACACATGGTGGCAGTGTGCACTGCTCAAAATCAGAGCATGGCTGGCCAGAGCCATGCTCTGGCTGCTGGTCAGGCTCTGCGTACCTGAATCACCACCTCTGGAGCCCCCCAGGTAAGGCCTCAGCTTCCCCTGCCCCACCCAAAGTATTTTCCCCCATGCTAACAGTAAGTCCAGGGGTATACACTGAGGCAAAAAGCAGCAGCATGAATTTGTGCTGCTGCTTTTTTCCCTGTGACAACCACACACCTCTCTGCTCATGGGAACACAGCCCTTATGTGTATTTATTGTCCTTGTCCATCTGATAACAGTTTTAAGATTAAATTTCCATCCTAAGGGAGATACTAGGATTTTTAAAATTAAATTTTCCCTAATTCAACTGCTATGTCAATCTCAGAGGTTTTAATGAAACCATTCATATCCAAGGAACTAATGTGAGTTTTTTGCATTTGATACTTTTGAAAATTCTGCTAGACACCCATAGGTGCCTAAATGCATTTAAAAATGTGGGGAGGGGGATATCTTTTTTATTGGGCTAACTGTATAGAAACATGATAGTAGGGAGAAATGTTAGACAAGCATTAAGGCACAAAGTACTCTTCCTTAAGTCTGGGCACTTTGTTCCTAAAAGCTTGTCTTGCAAATCCCCCAATTACACAGGTGGTCCAATTAAAGTGATCACCAAAAATATCCTTGCTTCTCACATGTTTTGGTGCAATAGCCCACAAAATAACACTCCAACTCGATATTAAAAACTAGGCTTTAGTGCCTGCCACTGTCAAAAATAAGACCTAGAATATTTCGATCCAGTCTATGTGGTAAGACTAGGAGTGCCACCAAGAAGCATGCTGCACCATGTAAGTCGCTCTTACTTGGTGCACATTAAGGCCTGGGTTGACTTTGAGTGGCCCTGTGCATTCACCAACATGTATGAGACATATATGACAGAAAGCTTCAGAAAAAACTGCTACTCTAATTTCTAGTTTCTGACGTACTGAGTGGGAATGAGGGGCAAGTATGCTTCTCAGTTGTCCTTCTGTCTTGTCTTCAGGGGCTAGATTCACAAAAGAACTGAGTTGCCGTAACTTTTAGGCATTGAGTGAAATCTGCAGCCTTAAGTCACATAGAAAAAGCAAGACATCTATGAATGGGACCCACTAAGTGGAAAACTCTGTATGTTAGCCATTAGAAAATGCCAAGGACCTCATGACCATTACTACATCTAGTCAGTTCTGAATCCACTCTTTAATTTAGATGCCTACACCTGCCCTTTTTCATAGAACACAGGAAGGAATTGCAGGCTGTGTAGGTCCAACAGCTGTGGGAGACATGTTTGACTCCTGTTTGTGGGTTTGAATTTCGCAAACTCCTAGATTAACTATCTGGCTACCAACTGTAGGGTTTTCTGTGTTAGAATACCTTCAACAAATACCAGTATTTCCCAAGGAGTAGCTTTGTTTTGTATAGCATAAGTAATTATCTGAGGGGGCAGGAGGAAGGAGAGGAGGAGAGGGGAGAGAGAGACTGATTGTGAACATGGCCTTATCATGAACTGATTAAGATACTATTTACTGGAGGAAAAAATGGAATCTTGATTTCCCACCACTGCAGATTACTGGCCTAATACCTAGATCATACAAGCATGCTCACAATGTCAGTGCCATTCTCTCTTTCTCAATGAATATTTATGTATGTCATACAAAGTGGAACAGCTTCAAAAGGAAGGAATGAGAGCTTCCTTAGAGCTACATGGTTAGAGCATTCATCTGGGAACAGAGAGAAATGAGTTGACATCCCTTCAGAAGAAGGATCTCCCAATTCCTCTTTAAATGCCTTAACCAGCGCCTCTGCCTGCCTCAGTTGTGCAGGGGCTGGTTCTCTTATAATCTTGCAGCTCATGGATCCTGACAAGCCTTTAGACTTTCATCTTCTCAACGCTGTAAGGTTTTAGGTTGTTCTGGGCATACCCAGAAGGAGCTATTTAGGCTCTTAGAACATAGTTGATGAACATTAAGCAGAGTCTGGGTTAGGCAGTAGCTGAATAAGGGGTTTTGAGGATCAATGGGTGTGTCTACATGTGACATTAATGCTTTGCAAGCTTAGTGCATAGTCAAATACAGCTCAGTAAGCTTCCCTGGGAGTGCATCTACATATGCACCCATTGGGAGTAAATTTGCCTTGCTCTGGCCCACTACAGCATCATGTGAAACAACATAATAAACTTATTCTAAGAGGACTGTTTTCAAAGAATGTGATGAATTGCTTAGGCACCTTCCTATTTACCTATCCAAACCAGGTTGTTTAGGGTTGGTCTTTGTAGAAATGGAGCAAGTTAGGATATGAGTTTACAAAACAGGAGCCACTCCCCTTGAGTACCATGTTTGGAAAATCTTACTGTGAATTAAAAGTGCTTTTAAAATATTGTAGCTTAATAGTGTTTTAATTATTTTGGAAAGAGTTTTTAAAGCTCATTTTCTAAGGATTTGTGTGCATGGGAAAGGTTCTTAGAAAACTAGCTCTGAAAACTCTTCTAAAAAGAGTCTCCTCTTTACAAATGACTGCCATTATCCATATAATTGTCAATTGGCTAATTGCAAGTGAAGGATGTAATTAACCAGTCCCATGTGATACTAAACTTTGGAGAACAGGGTTCATAGATTATTATTTATTTTGTATGAATTTAGTCACATGAAAAGTAAACCACTGAAATGAAGTAGGATGAAAAGCAGGCACAGGCATGTCCCAAAGAACAAACACTTTTAATTATTTTTTTTATCTCGGCTTCTCTGCCTGTGCTGTCCATCTGTGACAGTGTGACAGAAGCCTCCTCCGACACTTAGTGTGAATGCTAATACATTTGCAGTGGGAAAAGAGCTGCTATATTCCCCTTTTGCTACGTAGCTTCCATCCTTTCTCTCTGGCTCTTTCCCTTTTCTCTTCCCACTGTGCAGCATTACTTTAGTGTAGGGTCTGCCAAATAGGAGGTGAGAGATGATGGACCCCCTGAGGAATGAGAAAATAGGTTGACTGCACACATTGCACATAAATAGTAGGAGGAGATACTATTCTACTCTAGTTCCTTTCTGCCAGATAAAGGCATCCTCTAAAGCAGAGGTAGGCAAAATACAGCCCACAGGCCAGAATTGCCCACCAGGCAATTCCATCTGGCCCACAGGGCCCCTCTGTAAGCTCTGGCCCTGGGTTGCCCCTCTGCAAGCTGGCACCTCCATTCAGAAGGTAAAGATCCAGTTGCTAAGCATCCACCCCCCACCCCCTAACCTGGTCTGACCTGCCCCAGCCCTGAGCCAGGAAGCACTAGAGACAAAAAGCTTTGGCCTGGAAGAGCTTGTGCCTGCTGCTGTCCACCTTCCCCACCTCCCCCCACCCTGAGGCTGTTCCTTGCCCTCCCTTCCTGTGAGCCTGGGGATGTAGGTACAGGCCCCACTGGGTCAGGGCCAGGGACTCCTGCTGGGGGAAAAGGAGTGGGAGTGTGGCAAGCCTGTGCTATGGGGCCAGGATGGGCTGACCCTGCACACTGCAGAAGCTGTGACCAATGGGCTGGGTAGGGCTAGTCCCACGTACCGCCACCACCTGCAGCTGGGGACTGAGGTGGGAGCTGCTTGGAATAAGGCCAGGTGGAGCTGGCCCCACACCCTGTCACCATGTGTGACCAGGGACTCAGGTGAGAGTGCTATGGGTGTAGGTGGGTCTGCCACCACCTGAGGCCAGTTATTGGATTGGGAACATGAAGAACTGTGTGCTGTGGGGCCAGGTGGGGCTGGCTTCATTCCTGCCACTACATGCAGCTCCAGGTACTCAGGGACACTGAGGACTCCCCACACACACACACACACCTACCCCACCCCCACCATACCCTCAACACATACCCCACTCCCTCCCACATCCCCCATCCCTCACCATACCCACACACACACTCCACATCCTCCCATACCCCCCACCCTACCCCCAAATACACCCACAGCTCCCACACACACTCCCACATCTCCCACCATACCTACACAAACACATACACACACACCATCCCACACCACTCACACCACATACTCCAACCACATACCCCACACCCACAACCCTCCACACCACTCACACAACCCACCATACCCACTCCGACACACACAGTATACAGGAGTGACACTGTATTTTGAACTATTATGAAATCACTTCTAGGTACATTAGACAAACACACAAAAACAGGACAGCAATATTTAAAAAAATTAAAATAAAATATAGTATGTTTCATCTTTTTAGTATATGGTTTGTTGTTTTTTCCTGTGTCAAAATGGCAACTCTTTCCCCACCCCTCTCCAAAAAGGAGTACTTCAGAGGCAAAGAGAAGGACTGCAGGTGGCAAAGGGCAGGGGTTAAGGGTAGGACTTCTGGTCCTAAGATGGAGACCAGGATCAGAGCACCTGTTAAAGGGCAGGGCTACCCATATGGCCCTCAACAGCTCTACCAAAACTCATTAAGTAGCCCTCCAGCCAAAATAATTGCCCACCCCTGCTCTAAAGTAACTTAGTATTGGGGAGTGCTTTGAAGAGGGAACTGAGAGTCAGGATTCTCAGTTCTGGGTTCTGTTTCTCACAGCATGACTTAGAATAAGTAATTTGTCTTACCTCAGTTTTACCACCTGTAAAACAGATTAATATTTATCTACCTTTGTAAAGTAATTTGTATACTTTATGGAAGGCAGCAGCAAATGCAAAATTGTCTTAATTATCTGGGACTGAGGTGCCAAAATCTCTCTGCCAGGATTCTTTGCCACAAGAGAGGTAGCACTGCCATAGGATCCAGGCAGCACAATCCCACACCAAGCAGTGTATCTATTGGGGCAGGGGCAAGTGGAAAAAGTTCTATTGCGAGGAAAATTAGATTCAAGCAAACTCTAACTCTTGAAGGCTAAGCAATACAAATTTTTCCTGGAGGCAGTCTCCAAACTGTCTATTGCAGAGTTCCTTCAAAACATATTGACCACCTATTGATAGTATGACACTAAATTAGTTGGACCACTGGTATGATCTAAAATGGCAATTGTTATTTCTGTTCTTTTTTTCCTTTTTTTTTTTAAATATGGAAATCCCAATTTTTACCAGAAAGAAAAGCCTATGGTAGGTCCCATCCCTCCAGACATGCTGGAGGAATAACCTTGGTGAACAATTAATGTGTACAAACAAACAAAATCCTTTGTTTAAATATCATGATTATTTAGTTATATCCACAGGCAAAAATTAAGTTGAGTATGGAACAGGGATCCTGTTTTGAGGAAAAGCATAATCCAGTGGTTTGGGATCTAGTCAACCATTTAGATGACAGGTTCAGTTACATAATTTCTGTTATATATTATGAATAATCTTTGTCTAGTCACTTAGTGGTAGAGTTCAAAAGTAAGTCTTTTTGTATTCAGGAACCTAAATTTCACTAAATATGACAAATCCTTAAAATCTTCTTCTAACCCTACAGGCACCATATTTCCATCACAAAAGCTCTAGTCCTTAGGCTCCAGAATCTTTATTTTTGCACATGACGAGAAGTGTCTCAGCCTTGTCAGTACTGAGCCACTCAGTACTGAACACATTTTGCCAAAGCCCCTTTGCAAGGCAAGTCCCAAGCCCCTTGGGCATCCACAACTAGGTGTCCCTCTATCTATGTCCCCTGCAAAGCATGATCCTATAGGAATGGTGAAAGCATACCTGTATGGTCAGGTGGCATGCAAAACACAAGGGTAGATATTGCTTTGTTCAAGACCACAGTTGGAGATAGTGCTAGTGTTCCTTTATGGGTCTGTTTGGGGTTTTTTTTGCGGGGGGGAATTGGTTTGTTTGGGGTTTCTTTTTTTGGGGGGGGGAATAACAGTTTAGTAAATTGATCCCATACACAGGTGATGGAAGAAGGTTCAAACCTACATGTCCTCCTTTCCTGGAAACTGCCAAACCTGACTAAAGGCTATTCATGAATGGAGAGGAGAAATTTTCCATCCCACCCATTACAATAAAGAAAAATAAAGTTGTGTTGGCCCAGAGAGAAGGAGAAAGTGGGTTCATGACACAAGCCTAAAGATTAGTTCACTTAACTTGGTCTCCACGTAGAATCATTCCCTGATACTAAAGAGAAGTGCAAACAAAAAAAAAATTAAAGAAGCTATGTGAACTTTGAAGTGGTATGCAAACTGACCAGAGTAAATTCTAAAACATAAAACATACTGGTTAGGTTTTTATTACAAACTTGAATCTCAGCCCAGATTCATCAAAAGCCCACCTAAGCTTTTTTAGGGACCCCAAGCCCATCTTTTTACGAACTTGGATTCATAGATTGTAAGGCCAGAAAAGACATCGGAAGATCATTGGATCCAGCCCCCTGCACCAAGCAGGAAAGATAACTAGGGTCAGGTGACCCTAGTGAGGTGACAGTCTAGTCTCCTCTTGAAGATTTCCAGGGTAGGTGATTGCACCACCTCTGGAGGGAGCTGATTCCATAGTCTGGACACTGACTCTGAAGAAGTTTTTCCTGATGTTGAGCCTGAATCGATATTCCAGGAGTTTGTGGCCATTACTCCCGGTTTTCCCCAAGGGTGCCCTGGTGAACAGTTGCTCACCATGCCCTTTATGTGCTCCCCTAGTGTAGTAGTAAGCTGATCTCTCAGGTCCCCTCTCAGGCTTGTTTTCCTGGGGCTGAATTGTCCCAGATCCCTCAGCCTTTCCTCATATGGCTTTCCTTTTAAGACACTGATCATAAAGATGGCTTTTCTTTTGACTCTCTCAAGCTTGTCTACGTCCTTGTTAAAGTGTGGTGCCCAGAACTGGATTCAGTAGTCCAGCTATAGTCTCATCAATGCTGAGTAGAGCGGAAGAATCACCTCCTTGGCTTTGTTGGAGGTGCATCGATTGATGCATACCAGAGCATTATTTATACTACTGGGTACAGCATCCCGCTACCAGCTCATATTCATACTGTGGTCTATTATTACTCCCAGGTCCCTTACATTCATGCTGCTGGTCAGTTTGGTGCCGCCAAGCCTCTAGGTGTATTGGGGGTTGCTTGTCCCGAGTTGGAGTACTTTACATTTCTCACCATTGAACTTCATCAGCTTCTGATCCACCCAACTTGCTAGCCTGTCTAGGTCCATCTATATCTGTAACCTATCTTTAAGTGTGACCATACTCCCCCATAATTTGGTGTCATCCACAAACTTGGTCAGTGAGTTCTTCACCCCCACACCTAAATCATTAATAAAGATGTTGAAAAGTACTGGATTGAGTACTAACCCCTGCAGAACACCGCTGCCCACTTCTTGCCAGGATAACACAGATCCGTTCACTACAACGCTCTGGGTCCTATCCTGCATCCAGTTTCTCACCCACCTGACTGTCTTCGAGTTAAGCCTGCAATCCTCTAATTTTCTTGCAAGGACATTGTCAGATACGAAAACAAAGGCAGTGTCAACCTGCTCGTTCATGTCTAGGTGGCAAGTTAAAGTTAACTCAAAGCCCCACAAAACTTGTTTTTTACATATGGTCAAATGGAAAATTGCAAATTTAGCCCATTTTAGTAGGTTTAATATTAGCCCAATATTTTTAAAAAATCAAAAAGAGTCAAAGCAATGAAAATGGAGCTTTGCATACAGACTTGTGCACATGCTCTCTCTTGCTCTCTGTCTACACACACACACACACACACACACACACACACACACACTCATATCTAAGACCCCTGCCTCAAATAAACTAAATTAAAATGTTTGTCTAGTGGACCTCTAACTCTCTAGCACTCCCTTCCAGAGAAGGTAAAAAAAAAAAAGAGAGAACACTGAATTGAGAACCCCTCAGAAATAATTAGGTGAGCATAGGCCTACATTTGGATGTCTTTCAATCTTTCCCAAGTCAATCCTCCCCTTTCTTCCTCAAAACAGGTTAGCTGCTTTTTTCTAAGTAACCTCCATTTAACTGTACTCAGAATTGAGTGTAATATCACAGTACTGTCATATAGATGAAGTCTTATAATTTCCCTGCTTAGTGATACACATAATGTGATAGTCTGCTTCGGTTGCTGCCATATTGAATCAAAAACAAAAAAAAATTATTTCTAATTTGCTACCATTTTAGCCATACTAAAATAATGTCTACCCTGTAGCCTGCTGAATGGGTAATAGAAGCAGGCTAGCCAGGACAGCACAGACCTCAGCAGAGATGATTATACACTACGTCTGGTACTTGTGCCTGGTCAATTATAGCTAGCTTGTTTATCTCTTACCTACACTGCAGGCTTCAGTGTAGACATATCCTAAGTTGAGATGACTGCTTTCTACCTTTCTTCATCCCACTGAATAACTGTTACATAGACTGACTTTACAATTTGGATTTATACAAATGCTGAAGTAGGCCCCTAATGAATCAGCACAGCTCACATAACAGAATTCTTGCAAGTAATAACTCTGCATAAATAAAGAACAGCAGTGCAATTCATGCAATGCAGCAAACCAGACAATGTGAAAGCTCAAGTCGCTATTCCTCACACTGGTATTTAAAACTGTGAAAAAAGACAAGCATTGCAGCATTCTTGAAGGTCAGCAAATTCAGGCTATTTCTGATTGGGTGTGAGGAATAGTGAAATTCCAGCACTATGAGACCCTTACAGAGAAGGCTCTGCATCTAATCCCTTTTTGTTTATACTGACCAGGGGTGAAGTGGGAAGACACTCCATATTTGTGTACAGCACTATACTAACCTGGGACTGGGAGACCTATTCAGTATTTAACTCCCTATTTTCCCCGCTGATTTCCTTTGTGCCCTTGGGCAAGTCGCATAGGAAACTGAATTCCAGATGACGGGATGATGGCAATGGCTATGGAAAAAATATGTCTGTGTTTGTGACTGTAGCTATTGTGGGTAATGAACTGGGGGCAGTGGCAAGTAAGTATCTAAGATTTTAAAAGTGCATCCGTGTGGATGGTCCTTACTGTTGGCACTGGATTTAGGACCCAGCCCTTATACCTTTATCCCGGGTGAGCACATCCCTCAGACCGACCACAACACCTGCTGGCTGATAATAAGGGAGTTTATTGATACGGAGTGATAACAAAAAGCAACAATACAAAAAGTCAAGCAAATCTATATCTACCAATCCTAGGGCTGTCATCAGAGTCAAAGTACATCTGGTCGGGATGCAGGCTCCACTCTGAGGAACTTTCTTAGGTGTCAGATGTCAGCATGACATGTCTGCAGTTGAGGTGGGATGCCGAGTGGGGAGCATGAGACGGGCTGCTGGTATGCCCTTGGTCCATGGTGGCTTCATGGACCCTTCCTGGGGAATGGGTTGGGGAAACCTCTCAGGGAGCAAGATGGGGAATGACAGGGAGGAGGCAAAGGAGATGCAAGAAGGAATAGGAAGGGAATTTATGTTAATCTCAAGTCTTTACTTCTCTATTCTGCTTCCCCCTTGATGACTTTTCATCCGTGGCTATCTCTGGTTGGCTGTCTCTCTATAGTCACACATCCAGGTAGCTCTGTAGTCACACATCCAATGCAGGCTTTTTGAAAATGGGGGCTCTGCTATTCTGGGGCCTTGTTGCTGGTGTCACTTGTCTCATGTTTATGGGAGAGTATGGTACATACTTCCTTAGTTCCCTAGCTGTGTGTCCCTGTTGTGTTAGACAACCTGTCTTCCTTGAAGGCTGTGATCTTGTGTTATGGCATGCCCCTCTCACTTCTCAGACTTCATCCATCCATTGGCCTTGTCATTCTAGACAGCCTGTCTGCTTCCAGGGCTATATGAAAATCAGTGTGTGAAACTCTGGCTCTTTAAAAATCAATTAACCCCTGCTGCCCATGTTGAACCCTTATAATACCCTTATCTATACCCATAAGCTAATTCCCAAGAAAAAAAGACTTCTAAATGCCATTTTCAAAGCCAACACCTACAAACATCCAGAGCCCCCAAAGCTGACCAGAGAAGCTCCTTCTGATTTTAGGGACTTCCTGCACAGATGGCATATTATAAGAGATGCATTCAGCTCTAATTCTCATTAAACCTGAGAAATTCAATCGCCATTCATGTTCACTTACCCAACTAATAGCAACTGTGCAAAAAGCAAAAATCCAGGGTTTGGTTCCTACTGAGCCGTGTAACTTTTAATGTAACATTTCCATGCTAAATTAAAAGTTTTTCTGTATATCCTACGTGTGCATACCAAAGTGGAACTGGCTTGCTCAATTTTTATCAATAAGAAACAGCTTGTTTAGCAAATGGAGCATCCTCTCCTAGATTATTTGAGTGTTGTACTGTGACTCTCACTATGACATCCTTTAATTCTTATTTCATGCCTAAAATTTTAAATTAGATATGCTCAGGAACTTGACAAGAATTTTTCATTTTTAAAACGTTTTCCGGATTTCCTTCTGATAAGCACAGCAGAGGTACTGTTAGGACTGCATCTTAAATGGTTGGAGGGCACACTTTCAACATTTAACTGAAGTTGGAGCTAGTGTGAGGAGTGGCCCAGTAGTAATAATGAAAGGGACACCAGAGTATCCTAAGGAAAAATAACGTGTCTGGTCATCTCAATTTTTGTTACAAATGGTGACAGCAGGGCTATTTCCATCAGCTGGAATTTGTAGGACAGCTTTTATATGATTATCAGCAATATAGAGACTATACAAGGAATGGATCTATCTTTGTTAAGCTTTACATGGAAACAAATACTTTTATAACAGATACTATGACCTTTATTTTGGAAAAGCACTCACTACACAAAAAAAGCCTTTTGTTTATGTAAATCAACACATCGTATTCAGATTAGAAATTAATTTTCATAAATAAATGCCAGTTTTATACAAGCTCTTTCACGTTGCATATTCTTCAGTATTCTAGTAAAATGACATTGTTACCTATCATTCTTGTGTATATTAATACAAAATATATTCAATGAAAGATAGCTTCATCATTTTTGTTTTTATATTGGTACACTTCTTTAAAATATGTACTACTAACCATAAATAATATCATTTCTTAAAGAGGTAGGAAAATATTTCTTACGTGAAACAAAATTTTAATTCTATATGTATTAAATATCACATTTGCCTAGGAAGATAAGTGCTCTTTGGTGTGTCCTGGAAATGCAAAGATATGTGAATACCTGCGAGATTGCTCACATGAACATATCACAAAAGTATTTATTCTTATTAATTATCCTTATTTATTATTGAAATCTAATTTTACTAACACTCTTAAAGCACACGCTGCAAGCTCCATTTCTTTATGTGTGCGAACTAATCAGGCCCTAAGCACAAAGGCTAGGGACAGAAGTTATGTATAAACCAGTTTAAGTGATCAGCAGAGATCCTAGTTTTCTCTGATTAAAAAAATAAACCCAATTTTCAGAGTTAAAGAAGTAACCCAAAATCAACATTTTCCCATGATAGACTATGTATGTCTATATACATAGATATATAGCTATATATAGATAGATTAGTGGCATTTCATGTTAATGACAAAAAAGTGGATTTTGGGCTACTTTTTTCAATCTGAAAATTTGGGATTTTTTTTATCAAAGAAAATGAGAATCGCTGGTGATCAGAAACTAGTTTAAACTTGTAACAGAACATAAGCTTAGTGCATGTAAACCAGCTTCAAAATGGCCAAAACTGGTTTAAAATAAACCTGGCTGAATGTAGTATCAGATTTAAGTGATTTGGGTCAAACCAGTTTACGCAACTTCTGTCCACGAACCCTTCCTCCAGCATCCCACAGTGAGTCCCTGCTGTGGGCAGCTGTTGGGCTCTGGGCCCACCAGCACTTCCGTACCAGCTCAGGTAGCCCACTGCCCATCCAGCCCCTGCCCTTGTGCGCCACTCAGCATCCCTGTCACTGAGCCACAGCTGCTGGGGATGGCTCTTCTCCCCATGGCCCGACCCAGCCCCGCCATCTGTCTATCTCAGCTGGAGCTGAGCGGGGCTGACCCAGGTCATGGGGGAGCAGCCATCCCCAGCAGCTACTGCTCAGTGACAGGCACTCCGCATGCCCAGGATGGGCCGGTCTGGACAGCTCTGCACAAGCCCCACTACCCACCCCATGGCAGTGGGGGATGGGGGGAGGAGGAGTAGGGGGAAGAGTCCCCCTCCAGCACTAAACAGAGCCCCCCTTCCCACCCCGTAGGGGTGGGGTAGAGGAGGGGAAAGAGTCCCCCTCTGGGGCCAGGCACAGAGCCCCCCCTCCCCACAGCAGGGGTCAAAAGGGGATGAGGAGGGGGAAAGAGTCCCCCTCCATCACTGCACAGAGACCGCCCTCCCCACTCCATGGCAGTGGGGGAGAGGGACGAGGGGAAAGTCTGGGGCCAGGTGTCTCTGTGTGCCCAGGTTGTTCCTGGCTGTCAGTGCACTGCTGGGGCAGGCAGAGTTCTATCCTCCTCCTTCTCCCCAGCCACATGCTCCCTCTTCCCCCACTCTGCAGGCCAAGGTGGGGGTCTAAACCCCTCCTCAGTCTTATTTAAGCCTGCCAGGGCCTGGCCATGCCCCATTCCCCCCTCAGCTCAGCTTCCCTGTGGAAAGGAAGGCAGAGCTGCTTTAACACCCCTAAGCTTCTGTACTGAGTCACTGCAGGAATGTGCCTGTATTTCTGGAATGAAAAGAGAATGTCTATCTACTTGCAAACTGGTTCCACCTCTGAAGGTTAGACTAACCTGCAGATTGAATCAATTTGGGCTTGGGCTTTTTGAATGTTGGTCCCTAGTCAAAGGAGTTAGACACTTGTCCTTCATAGAGGAATCCACACTCATGAGTCATGTATTTAGGCATCCATACAATTCTTGGAAAAAGTTAGCTGCCTAAGACAATGCTTTACAATAACCAGCATACTGAGCTGCAGTGAGGCTACCTCATTTGTCCCTGCTGAAGCTGTCCAACTTTGCAAAAATGGTGAAAGAATCATTGATCCAGGGGGAGAAAGCAAGCAAGAATGGCCCTCTACCCTGATAATTAGCACATAGGGCTGTGCAAAATTTCACCAGCTGTTTCATTTTGATGCTGTTTCAACTCATTTTGAGCTCAAAACAGCAAAATTGAAAAGAAATGAAAGACTTCAAACAGCCTCAAAATGAAACGAGGGCAGTTGAAATGTTTCAAAAGTTTTGAAACGTTTTGAGGCTGGCCTTGCTTGCAGGGAAACAAAAAATAAGGACTGTGTGTGTGGGGGCGGGGGAGATGGGGAGAAGAACTACTCTGATATTGACTGTAGCTGGCCAGCGACTGTGATCCTTCCCTGAGGTCCCTTCCAATCCCAGTGCTCGGTGGGGGGATGGAAAAACAGCATAAAAACCAGCATTGTTTGAACTGAACTGCTTTCTGCCTTGAGTTCAGTTACTGACCTGTGTCTTCCAGCAGCTCAGCAACATCAGACAACAAAGGCTATCATTTCCTACTTGCTAGAGTGTTCCTTTTATTCTTATTTTATTATTATATTTGTTCATTCTTTTCAATTTATTCCTCACCCAAAATTCTCTTTTTGTTTTTGTTAATCTATTTTGATTCTTTGCCCCCAGAAAAGAAATCTGTGCTTTTTCTCACAGTGTACATTGCATTCACTGTGCAGAGAAACACAGCATATATTGCATATTATAATATATAATTTATTCAGGAACACATACTACACACATTTATATATTTTATTGATTACATACATTACATAAATACACATACATATAATTTTCAACATAAATTCCATTAATCAGATTACATTACAGAAGAACACAGATTTTCCAGCACACCAAGGAAAAGACACTATGAAACACACCATGAAGCATGCTGGAAAGGCAGCTGGCAAGCCTTCAGGGAGGGCTGGGACAGGGGGTAGAGGCAGAGCTGTAATTCCCCCCCTCCCGCCAACTGAGACACAGCCTCTTTGCTACAACAAGCAGGCATGAGGCTTCCAGTTCTACAGGCAGTAAGGTGAGGGGAGCAGTGCCTTGTACCTGAGCCTGCATCCCGTCCAAGAGCATCAGCCATAACCGCCCCCACCACCACCATGACAACAAGCAGCAGCACCAGCATGACAGTTTCCTCCACCCCATTTCACTTCCCATGCTGAGCCTTCCAGTGCCAGAGAAAGAGCTGGAGCTGGATCTGAGTGCCATAGCGAGATAAATTCTGGGGAAGGAGGGGGAATAATCTGAGTTTGTGCTCCACACCCCTCAAGTTTTCCCTAGAGCCAGGACTCCTCCCTCACTTCAGAGGAGACTGAGGTAGAGGCTGCAGAGGCAAGTGGCTCAGCTGAGTCCACTCCTGTTACTGTGCCTCTGCCTGCTGAGGAGAGGGGACAGGCAGAATCCGCACAAGCACCTGCACCCCAGAAGTAAGTGAGGGGGTAGTGTGGTCTGGGATCATTTTGATTCCAGATGATTTTACATATGCTATCTGCCTGCACTGCCAAGCCAAAATCAGCTGGGACAGGGGAACGAAACATGTGAGCACCATGGGGATGCTGATTCATCTCTGCTGGCACCATCCCCTTGCCCCTGCTCCTCCTCAGCCTGGCACCAGTGGGAACATGCCCTAAAAGAAGTCTCCCTCTCACTCCAGAGCACATGTCCCCCCAAAGCAGAGGCAGGTTACCCTGGAACAGTGGGGGATAGGCAGAGAGAAAGGGGGGTGCATTACAAAGGCAAGTGAGATCACTCAGACCATTGGGGAGTTGCTTGCTGTGGAGGGCCAGACCTTCTCCTTAGCTGAGCAGCCAGGGTTCAAGCAGCCCATGGTATTCATGGCCCCATCATACCAAGTTCCCACATGCACCACCTTCAGCAGGATGGTGGTGCCCTCCCTTTATAAGAATTCAGGAAGTACTTGAGGGAGGAGCTGCCCAAGGCAAGTCCACAGGTGGCCTTACACTTCCCCTTGGACATCTGGAGCAGCTGGGATGGAAATCATGGCTACCTCTCCCTCACAGGGCATTGGTGTGACCAGTCAGGCCATTGGTGGGCTCTCCTTCAAGCCAAGGTGATGGATGTGTCCCACACAGCAACAGAGATCATGGGGGCCATGAACTGCTTGGTGCAGGGTTGACTCATTGCACGGGTGAGCTCACCCGTGTGTTCATGGTCACCGACTATGGAGCCAATATGGTCAAGGCAGTCTGTGATGCCAACTTTGTTGGCATCTGCTGTGTGGCGCAGATCTGTGTCAGGGATTCCTTGGAGGGGGGAAGGGTTGCTGGTGACAGTGCCAGCACCACCAGCAAGCTCATTCCAAAATGCAGGAAGGTGGCAGGCTATTTGCACCGGAGCATCAAGAGAGGCAAGATGCTGCAGGACAAACAGGCAGAGCTGAATATCCCATAGCACAAAATCATGTGGGATGTGGAGTTTCAGTGGAACTCCACATACCTGATGCTTGAGAGGCTGGTGGAGTAACAGAAAGCCACACCCCCCAACCAGGACCCCTGTAGGCCCCAGGGGAGGCACACCCAGGCCTAGGGTCACTGAGGACCTAGTCAGGGAACTTCTGGAGGAACTGGACATATTTAAATCAGCTGGTCCTGATGATCTCCACCCCAGAGTGCTGAGGGAATTAGCAGAGGTCATTGCAGGACCCCTGGCACAGCTTTACAAGCACTCATGGTGCTCTGGCATGGTGCCAGAGGACTGGGAAAGGGCCAATGTGGTTCCCATTTTCAAAAAAGGGAGGAAGGAGGACTCAGGAAACTATAGGCCAGTTAGTCTTACCTTGATCCTAGGTAAGCTTTTTGAGAGACTTATCCTGGCGGATGTCCACGAGGGGCCAGCGAGGGAGATTATGCTTAGGGGAAACCAACATGGGTTCATTAGAGGCAGGTCTTGTCAGACCAACCTGGTGGCCTTCTATGACCACAAAAGGTCACAAAATCCTTAGATGCAGGTGTAGCAGTGGACATAGTCTTTCTGGACTTTAGGAAGGCCTTCAACACTGTCTCTCACCCCATTCTCATTAAAAAACTAGGGGACTGTGGTGTCGACACCTACACAGTCAAATGGGCCACTAACTGGCTGGAGGGCCAGACCCAGAGAGTGGTGGTGGACGGGTCATTTTTGACCTGGAGGGATGTGGGCAGTAGGGTTCTGCAGGGCTCAGTCCTTGGGCCTGCACTGTTCAACATCTTCATCAGCGACTTGGACAAGGGGGTAAAAAGCACCCTGTTCAAATTCACAGATGACATTAAGATGTGGGGGGAAGTGGGCATGCTAGAAGGGAGGAATAGGCTGCAATCAGACCTAGACAGGTTACAGGGGTAGACGGATGAGAACAGGATGGGTTTCAACACTGACAAGTGCAAGGTGATGCACCTGGGGAGGAAGAACCAGCACCATACCTACAGACTGGGAAACTCCCTTCTCATCAGTGCAGAGGTAGAAAAGGATCTTGGAGTCATTATTGATGCCAAAATGAACATGGGCCAACAGTGTGGGGTACCAGGTGCAGCTCGTGAACACTGAAATGGTGGGGCAGATGGAGCATCCCATGGGAGCAGGAGGGTCTCGCATGCACACAGTGGCAAACCCAGAAGTGGACCAGAAGTACTTCTGGTTCACTTCCGGGTCCACTGCAGAGCATGTGGGGGATCCCTGGCTTGGCAACTGGTGCCTCCTAGGTCTGGTGAGGGACGTGGGGGACCACCCCCATGTTCCTATGGGACGCTCCATCTGCCCCGCCATCTCAGCATTCACGAGCCACACCTGGCACCTTGAGGTACAT
The DNA here is from genome assembly GCF_052110815.1 of Crocodylus siamensis. Lineage (NCBI taxonomy): Eukaryota > Metazoa > Chordata > Crocodylia > Crocodylidae > Crocodylus > Crocodylus siamensis. The sequence continues at coordinate 24,733,064 of NC_143399.1, read as the reverse complement.
AAATAAAATACATAAATCTGTGTCTGTGGCCAAATCGCTGATTGTCTGAATCAGAATCAAATATTCACATTCAGCTAAATTGGATCAGGACAGTGATCCAAATCAGTGAATCAAATTACTGTCCCCAGAATCAGGCCAAATCCAAATTTGAAATCAGGCCAAATCCAAATACTGCCTGCTTCGCACACCCCTAGTCCTAAGTTATTCCATGTTGTCAAGACTAACATAGTTCTGGGCATGCACAGAAAAAAAATGCCAAGTTTACCTCCAGTTTGAAAACTTAGGGCATGTTTCCTGGTTTCCTTCTCAGTCCTGGGTTCATTGGTTCAAAATAAGCCCTGCTTACTCATTCCTGATGGGTGCCCAAGGGATTACCAATTGGGTAGAGAAAAAAAGTTGAAGCATCCCTGAGTATTTGCCACAAGGACTTGCTCAGGGAAGGGTGGGAAAGCTCAGGTCCACTCAGAGCTGCTATAAAACCTTCTACAGTATTCAATTGATGGTATCTGATACACTGAGTGGGAGAGTGTTTTCTTCTCTATGGATTCAGGGTCAGGAGAGAAGCCATGGAAGCATGCCCTGGGATGTTGAGGTATTTTGGGATGTCTCCAGAACTTCTGTAAAAGAACCTTTAAAAGACAACCATTTTAGACTTGATGCCAACATAACAACAACACAGGACGTAAGTGCCTATGTCCATTTGTAGATCTAGCTGTTAGTGATTTAAAAAGGGTCATACAAAAGCCGATTTAGAGATTACATATTTAATCTCTTGGACTCACCACCACAATATATTATGGAGGAAAAGCACTCGTAAATAATTTTTTTAACATTTTTTTCTTGTATCTGAATAATCAGTCAGAATTGCATAGTAAGGATTTTATAAGAAAAACCCTAGAATTGACATAAACCTTTGTATTTTAAGGTAGAAATCTATCTCTAGTTCTTTCAGGTATAAAGAATTTTCCTTAATTTTTTAGAACAGGGTTTTCTGTTCTTATCCTACGTAGATAATGGCCATTGTCCAAGAGAGGATAATAGATCATGAGATCACTCTTGCATCCTATGCTGGTGGATGATTTGGGAATTTGTGAGAGTTATACCTTTTTGCTAAAGGATCAACAGTTATCTGGATTTCTTCCACAGACTGTACTAGAAATGGTAGAAATACATCTATCCTCTGAATTTCATTCTGTACCTTAGTGAAGGGAAAGTATGTACTCCAATCCAAATATTTTCTTTATAACTTTGTACATATTTCTGATTTTTTGTACACACCCCAGAAAATATCCAGCAGCTGAAATGACTGCTTTAAGTGTTTGATTTTGGCCACAAACTATATGTAAAGAGTAAAGACTATCATCTTAAGAGTAAATATCTATCATCTTAATTGGCACAGGTCCTTGTCACTTGGACTGGAATTTCTCATAGTGTTATACAATATGGAATACTTACAGATATTCTCTTACGTTTCTAACAAATTGAAAGCCATAATATTACTTTGCATAGATCTACAGTTTATCCATTTGAAACATAAAAGACGTTTGATAGTAAGGCACCTTCTTATCTAAATGTTTTTGTGTGTCTATATTGGCAGCATTTTTCTCTTTGTAGTATAAAAGGCACAAAATAGCTCATACAGGCATGAATATTGGTTACCAACATGGGTGACCGGTGCCTCCTGAGTCTGGGGGGGCACCAGTGGCCAATCACTGACCAGGGGGAGGTCCCCCACCAGCCGATCTCTGACCCTAGAAGTGCCAGCGGTGCTTTTCTCGGCACCCCCTCTCCCTGGCCAGCGAGGGCCAATCTCAGGGAGGGGCACAGGCCACCTTCCCACCTCCGTGCCCTACCTATGTATCATCTATGGTTACGAATATTTCCACATTATAATTCCCATGCTCTTTCCATAGCACATGGGGCTTTCCTTTCTCCTTATGAACAATGTGTCACAACTTCCTTGAAACATTTTCTCCAGAGCATTGAATGCTCTTTAGACTTTTATATATCAATCAATAATTATCAATTATATACTTATTCCAATAGTGTCAAAGCCTTTCATTTAATACTTTGTTCATCAATTGTTCATATGTACATTCTGTCAAGTAGCTTAATGATATGATTGAATTGTACATCATCGATTTTCTATCTGTCAAGTTAATACAGTGATCTGGAAATATTGAGCCTATACACTGGTGTAATTTCATTGACTTCAGTGGAGTTATTAGCAATTTGTACCAGTGTAAGTAACTAGACCACCAGACTGCTAAACATCTAGACTGAAAAGTATGTATAGGTAACATTTTATACTGCCCTCTAGAGGCTGTCTACTTAGCTTTCTAATTCCTTTTAGAATAGTAGAGGCAGTTTATTGAATTTAACATATAAATATTGCGACTAGAATTCAGATTTCTTAAATTAACTAGAGATGTATGGTTCTGTATGAGCTTTTACTGTTTCTTTGGAAATACACAGATTAATCCTGAGAGATGCTGAGCACTTCCAACTCCCATTAAGCTGCTCAATGGCATTTTGGAATACTCAGCACATCTCAAAAGCAGGCCAGAAATGAGCACTAGATTCCTACAAGGAGTTTTTTTCATAAATTATTTTTCCTTCTTGCCCAATCAGAAAGCATGAAGTTCAGAAAATAGATGTGCTAAAAATATTTCAGAAGAATTTCAGTTCATATGCAAATAATGACTACTTAAAGTCTCAACTTTTAACAGAGTTTTATAAAATATATATTATATCAAAGAGCTTAAAGTTATTTCTCTCTCCATATGTTGCCAAGTAACTTCTTCATCAAGCACCTCAATCACGTAATGGAATGCTATTCATATTTAAAAAAAAATGCCCAATAAACCTAAGTGCAGACATTCAAGTGAGGAGAGGGGGACTAGGGGGAGATTAGAGCACATTAAAACATCCATTTGATTTAATTTAGTTCACCCAGGACCTGGTCTCAGTGATCACAAATCAATCTAAATCCATAACAGTGCAGAAATTCTGCACACACAGACCAGTCTAAAAATGGTGGAGCCCAGTCTAAAATATACCTGGATTGATGTACACTCAAACTTACTCTATCTAGGTTAGACTGGTGAATTGAACATTAGTATATTTACCTGTCCAGCTGCAGGTATCAGAAAGCCCAGACACTGGCCCCAGCCCCACAGCTTCACTTTTTGTACCCACCACCTCAGTCTCCAAAACAATACATTAAATAATCTCAGAAAGTAACAGGCTGCCAGTAGAGTTGATTTTGTACTTAAATCACTTCCTGGGTTGTCTTTACCTGTTTTGTATAGTACATTCAAATTATTCTTGAGTTAATGAAGGGAAGGCTCGTGGCTAAATGTAACAAGGTCTTCAAGAAAAAGAAAGGAAAGCTGACTTTATCAAATCAAAATGAAAAACCATGCCCTCTGTCAACTTATTTACAGTCTTGGTTGAAGATGGTCTCTGAAATGTATACTTTCAGTTCACATAGTGGCTGTAATCCTGCAGTCAGTTCTCTTCCACTTCTTTGTCTCCAATCTACTTGTTGCCCTGTGGGGTCAGGCCAACTCTCAGGATCTCAATATTGCACTGTTAAACAGGAGGGTGTGACCCAATTGCACATATACAAACACACAAATCAATTAGGTGCATACACACACACCACCACCAACTCAGGCACATACACAACCAAACCAGCCTAGGCACATGTATATCTATCATCAATTCACGCACATACACCATACACCCCAAAAGTTAGACACAGGTCACTAATTCATATATCATGCACATAATAACACATATATACACACACACTCACCAGTTCACACATATACAACCCACCTACACATACACACAGGTAAGTTCCTACCTGGGATACTTGGGGGAAGGTTAAGGTGAGAGAAAGTTAAAGTGTAGGGAGTGAAAGTTGCCAGAACTGGGATTAGATTGGTGGACTACAGAGAAGCTGGCTGAGGAACTGAGGCTTAGGTTTACTTAAGGTAGACTGGGGCTAGAAACTGAGGCAGACAGCTGAGATATTGGGTGGAACAGATATGTAGTGGCAAGGAGGAGACAGCCAGGAAAGAAACTGAGGTAGAAACCTGGTTGCTCAGGGGAAAAGAAAAAGGCAGTGGGGATAAGACAGTGGCAAAGAAACAGGGGGTTTGGAGGCAGAGAGGACCTCAGGACAGGTGTTGGAGGTGACAGTGAGCCAGAAGCAGGAAAGGGAGAAATGAGACAGAAGTTAGAGGGGCGAGGAGCAGAGATTGGAGCGAGGCCAAACCACAGTAAAGTAAAACCCAACTTAGGGGTCTGTCACAGGGCACTTGAGCGCCCTGCGCCTAAAATGGAAGCGACCCGTAAGAGACCCCTAGTGGTGAGAAGGGGGAGGCTCAGCTGCCAGTCACCAGGGCAGCACAAGTGTGGGTTGCCGAGACAACCAGTTTAGTCAGCTGACCGGAAGAGGGCAGGGCCTGGCCTATATAAAGAAGCCAGGCTGAAGCCAGAGGTTAGTTCCCCCCTGGCAGCTGAGGAAGGTGGAGCTCTGTTGGAGCAAGCAGAGTAGAGAAGCTTGATGGCCTGAGCAGTTTCTGCATGACGATACTGGGTGGAGGAAACCCTGGTAGGGATATGAATGATTGTTAGCCAGTTTGGCTTGGAGTTTATGTTGTATTACAGGAGTGTGAGGTTTTCTGTTTTGTAGTTGAGTAAGACTGGAGGACCGGGTGAGGCTAATAGGAGCTGGAGGAGGCTTCATAGGGGCTCCACGGTAGCGTGGAGACCCAGCGTCAGAAAGGGCACCGTGTTTTGGGGTGTATTGACCCCAGCCCCAGTGTGGGCAGTGTCATGAGGGAAAAGCCCCAGTGTGGGCACAGGCGAGAAGCCCCGGTGAGGTGCAAGACCCAAAAAGGGGGTCTGGAGGACAGGCACAGCTATGGCCACCTGAGCCTTGATTGTGGGAAGCCCCAGTGAGGCATAAGACCCAAGAAGGGAGTCTGGGGGCCAGGCACGGCTATGGCCACCTGAGGTTCAATTGTGGGATCGCGAGCGCAGAGACGGGCCCCCAGTGCAGGTGGGGATCGCGAGCACAGAGACGGGCAAGAGCACAGAGACAGGCCCCCAGTGTGGGTGAGAGCACAGGGGAAACAGAGAAAAATGAGCCAGAAGACCCATGAGGGCATGGGTAACTGTAGGACCCACGCGTAGCCCCAGAGGCTATAGTGCACAGAATTTGGCAGGGCACTGTGCCAAAGGGGGGTAAAAAGGCAGCCTCCTTTTACCAATAATTAACATCCAAGACGTGGCTGGTGAGATAGTGAAGGTGCATTTTGAAACCAATTTGGCATGGTAGATAGGGGGGGCACTAAGGGAGTTCATGGCACCCCAGGTCATGTCCTGCCATAGGGTCCAAATAACAGTTTTATTAAACAGACAACACACTACACAGCCCCATAAAGTTATTGGTGTACACACACACACACACACACACACACACACACACGTGCAATGGCAGCAGGAGAAAGAGACTCAGTGGAAGGGCTAGAGTCCAGGTAGGGAAGAGAAGCAGAGTCCAGGTCCTTGGCTGAAGAGGGGGTTGGGAGGTGATAGCTACCTATCCAGGCTAGAAAGGGGGCCTTGGTATTGTCCAGAGGGGGATCGCCAGCAGGGCCTCTGGGTGGATAGGCAGTGTGGCATGGTGCTGGTCCAGATGGAGAGGGTGTCCCAAGGAGTCAGTCTTCACTACTTCTTTTATGGGGCAGACTACTTCTGATCTCCTAGGTGGAGGGCCTGTCCAGGCAAGGTCAGTCCTGTTCCAGAGGGCTCCAGGTGTTTTTACTGAGCATGTGCAGCCTGGCACAATGGTGTGTTGCCTAATCTTTTGTTTCTTGAATGCTGAGGGTGGTTCCAAGGGCTGGGTCATTGGTCCAGGTATTGGTGTTGATGGTCTGGTTATTTAGAGGGAGCTATTTTTAGACCTACTGACACTTTCTCTCAAGCACCCTCATTCATCCCCATTCATTCAGGAACCAAGTTACATAGGAGGGGTAGGTGTGAGTCATGGGTTACACAACCAGGCCTGGGGACAGGATAGAGACTTGACAAACAAAATGGAAACTTGACATGACTTACATATGTAAGCCTAAATCATATAGTACCAGTAAAACAGTAATATAGAACAGTAAAAATCAATATAAACATAATTATATAATATAAAGAAGGAGAAAAAACAAAACAAATACAACTTGCTACCAAAATAAAATGCTGAAGCTCATCCTATGTCATAGCTCACTTATCTATAGGGAATAGAGAGGGAAAGAAAGTCAGAAATGGCTGGGGAAGGGGAGGGAATACATTTTAAAAGAGAAAAAAAAGAAACTGGGGGTTTTGCTACATACTAACACCACCCCATTTTCCCTGGAGCAATCTTGAACCATGTATCCCATAATCTGTCCTGCATCATCTATTCTACACCAAAGAGATAATATTGAAGACAGACCATCTTTCCTCATCAACATCTTCAATAACTACTTATATATACTGAATAAGACAGGAGATAGTCAAAACCTGTGTCATGACCCACTAGAAGCCTCTTTGGGTTGAGAAGAGTAATTTTTTCAGGATACTCTTATGTGCAAGCTCTGAAGCCTGGTCTGAACTCTAACTATGGTATGGATACCTTATACCAGGCGTGGCCAATTTATGGCTCTTCAGAAGGTAATATGCGTCTCCTTGAATCTTTGCACAAGCACACAGTGACCAGCTTCAATTTGGAAGTGGAAGAGAACTGACTGCACTGCAGCATTACAGCCACTATGTGAACTGAAAGTATGAATTTCAGAGACCATCTCCAACCAAGACCGTAAATGAATTGACAGAGGGCATGGTTAAGAAGGCTTTTTCATTTTGATAAAGTCAACTTTTCTTTCTTTTTCTTGAAGACTTTGCTACACTTAGCCATGAGCCATCCCTTCAGTAACTCAAGAATTTGGAAGATGATCACCATGTGCTTTTGCAGAGATTCAAGGAGACGCACATTAGCTTCTGAAGAGCCACATGTGACTGCAGAAACGCAGCTTGACCACTCCTGCCTTATACTCAATGTGTCAAAACTAGAACGTGATTTTGGGACTTTATGTTCGTCCTCATACAAAGCCTGCTGAGTTTACAGACAATCCAGACACCTTTAGGGAAGAAATGCATAGTCCTGAAGCTGTATCTTAGCAAATAAAAGCCTTGCATTTTTCTTATACAACATATTTCTTTCTCATTATGATTTCACAAATATTTAATTCATGATTAAGAGCCAGATTTTCAGCTCTGTTGAACTACTGGGATTTATATCAGATGGAATAAAAATACTGTGGAAAGTAATTACGCTCAGTTTTGCAGATGTAGGAGTTCAGCTATATCTTCTGAGTTATCCAACTCAAACCAAATTTCTTAGTCATCACTAAGAGATAAATACTGACCTGACCTGCTTCTGTCTGTCTGTCTATTAATTGAAGGCATGTCCACAAATACATAGTCAGTATATGCTCACTGAATTCACTAGGTAGGATTTCTGCATATTTATGTGAGGGCAGAATCTAAGGCCAGAAATAGACAAATGCTGTGAAGCCAGCAAGAACGTTTGCATCTCTTCTTCTGCACAACATCTTTTTAGTTTGCAACTCCCCATCATTGGATTATTTTTCCAGTTGTGGCTGCTGTGTAAGCAACACCCAAATCACCTATTATATCCATTATTATTAACATTACCTTTAGCTTGTCTCAAAGGAGTAGCATCAGCTATTCACTTCTGTGACTTAGCCTTTCCAATAAGCATACCACATAGTTTCACAGACAGTGGCTGAACTAGTAATATGGAGGTACCAAAAAGAAGCAGCTTAATGGGTTTATGAGAGACAGAATAGGCTATGTAAATGAAAATTGTCATTGACCTTTGGAAATGGGGCACTGAATTACTGTTTTCCTTCTTTTTTTATTTTGCTAATTTATGTCATTGATAATCAGTCAATTAGCCACTGCTAATAACCAACATATACAGCCATTTAAGTGAACTTTTTGGATTGCTGACAGTCTTATGAATTACAAGTTATTAAAGCAGTGTAATTTACACTGAAATGTCTTTATTGTAACTGCAGTATATAATATATTGCTTAAAAATAGGTCAACTTCGAAGACTCAATTCAGTTAAGTATCCTGACTCTGACATTTATCGCAAAACAACTCCCTCTCTTTGAACTTGGACCCGGGCTGGAATGCTGGTGAGATGAGATTGTCCCCCTGTTGACAGTACTTCCACATGGTGGTTTAATATTAAGTACTAAAAATGTTTCTTCCTACATTTTGGTGCTTCTCCACCCAAGAAGAAGGGCTGAAGAAGCATGTGAAAAAATTAAAAGAATTTTTTTTCAGAAAAGTGAATTTAGTACTCATCAAAGGTATTATATTCATAGATGTGGGGATTGATTTTTATTGTCTTTTAATTTAAGGACAAAGGTACGTTATGAGCAAAATAGCCTATGTGTCTTTATACTGGCCGAACAATGTTATCTGAACTCTGATTTAGAAGAACCACCTTGAGAAAGTAACTCTTCTCAGCAGGATAAGCATTGTTCTATGCTATAACATTTACAGTGTTTCCAGTATGTGAACCAGTTCATTCAGAACTAGCTCAGATGTCTTAAGTGTGCAGTGTAGATATGGGCAAATCCAGGGAGATGGCACTAGTGTAGTTGAACCCTCCCACCCCCTTTGATTCCTGCTCCACCCAAACTTTAAAATCAACTGCCTGGCAAAGGCTGCAGCATTTCTGTTCAGGGAGCAGTGAGAGCATCAAATGAATTCATTGCTCATTAAAATCTAGTTTCTTCCTTCTAACCTCTTCATTCCACAAGTGTTAATGACCCCTTCTCCTTGTTAAGTCTTGATGTCCCACTAATCAAGCTATCCTTTGTTCTGCAATTCTGCTGTTTGTTAGCTGATCCTGATGATGTAGCTCTTATTTCACAGCTCTGCAGACTGGTTTTAACTTAGCCCAATAAAATTATATTTCTTTTTGCTTCACTGTTAAATTGAATAATGTAGCCCTAGGCTCCTAGTGTCACGGGGGCACTTGGGTGCCCCGTGCCTTGAAGGAAATAAAGAGAGCTGCCAATCACCAGGGCAGCTCACGTGCCAGTTGCTGGGGCAACCAGGCAGGTCATGTGACCTGAAGGGGGCAGGGCCGGGCCTTTATAAACAGCCCAGGCCGGAGCCTAGGTAGCAGTTCCCTTCTGGCAGCCGCAGGAGCTCTGCGGGAGAGCTGAGCAGGCCGAGTGGATGGTTGCTGCCTGACCACACTGACCGGCTGCAACGATGCAGGTGTAGAGAGGGCCCTGAGGGAGGTATGGTTGAGAGCCAGCATGGTGCGGGATTTGTATAATAAGCCTGGGGCTTATGTTATGTTGTAGCTGGCTGGCTAATAGTGTGGTTTAGTTACCATTAGACCGGAGGACCAGGTGAGGCTGTAGGGGTGTGAAGAGGCCTCACGGGAGCCCCCCCATTAATCTGGGGGTTCCTGGTGCCCAGCAGGGCACAACGAGTGGTGCCGGGCGGGCAGAGCTTTTTGCACCAGTGAGGCATGGTGTGTGGGGGCAGAGACCCAACCCCGGGGTCAATGGGCGCGAGAGGCGCGGAGAGGCCCTAGAGGGGGCAATGGGCGCGAGAGGCGTGGCAGAGGCCCCAGACAGGGGGCGCTGGTGGTGAAACCAGCTCGGGGGCGCCAGGTAAGGCGCCAAAGCCCAGTGGGGTGAGTTAGGGAGAAGCCCCAGTTGGGCAAGCGACCCAGACGGTGGTCCAGGGGGCCAGGCACGGCAGCGGCCACCTGATTCCCAACCGGATGCAGGACCTGGAAAGGGTCCCGGAGGGCTCCACACAGTTGGAGACACTAAAGAGGCGCCAGAGTAAAGCGCTGGTGCGTGACAAGCACGGGGTGCCAGAGTAGGGCGCTGAGGCGTGATGAGCACAGGGGCACCAGAGAAGGGCGCTAAAGGGTAAAGACTTGATAACATCCGGAAATAGCTGCGAGGCTTGGGGCATGCTGAAGGGGAGGTAGGAGGCATGCATCACCCATAAGGCAGGGGTGCACTGGGGCACCCCAATTGGAACGGGGCATAGAGCAGAGCAGTGTCCAAGGCAAGACAAGGCAGCCTCCCATACTGAACTTAAAACAACAAAGATGTGGCGGGAAGTAGAGGGTGCTGAATCACCTAATTGGACACGGCAGGGGGCACTAGGGAGCTTCACGGCGGCTCCTAGGCCCCACCCCGTGACACCTAGCATATTACCGCAGCTTCTAGTTTCTTTTTACAGTAAAAGCTTTATTATCCAGCATGAGTGGGGCAAGCAGGGGTGCCAGGTATCTAAAAATTCTGGTTATCTGAGAGTTATACTGACCCCAGCCTACGGCGGGACCTGCCCTGCCCCGCACAGATCCCTTTCTCCTCCCCCGCCCCTTCCCCTGCAGACTCCTGGCAGCTCCTCTATCAGCAGCATCACTAACTAATGTAAAAATCAGAAATACTTGATGTGCATGCTGGATAGACTCGGCAAAGGTTCCAGTTGCTAAAGTAAGGATTTGTACTAGGGGGAAAATAGAAGTACCGGTTAACAGAGTATTCCAGTTAGTAAAATGCTAGTTAACACAGCTTTTACTGTACCTGGAAAAAAATATGTGCTGTGTTATATGGGATGACATACCATACCATTTGCATGCTCCTTTTCAAAATCCTTGATCCATCCATAAATGAAGATATACTCAGAATCTAGTATAAACACTCTGGACTGAAGTAACTGACACTGCTTGAAGATGTTTAAAAAACAATAAAATGGTGCTTTACAATAAATTCCACACCCTCCGGTGCCAAACTCAAGCACATGCCCAGAAGAGGTAACATGTTAGCTGGACTCGGTTCACCTGATGTCTGTATAGATCAGGTGATTTAGTGATTTGATGAGCTATTAGATAAAAGTGCCAAAAAGCCCCACTAAAGCAGCTGATCTATACAGACATCAGATGAGCAGGTTGAAGTAAGACACTGTTTCTTCAGGTGAAGCATGATTTTGGGGGAGGGGAAGGGGGGGAGCTTTTTGGGTTTTTTTTAAGTGTCTGCAAACAGCCCCTACATCGGCTACTGAAGATGGCCCTTTTTAGTCTCTATTGGATTAGCAAAGTGTTTTCAAATAAAAAATATTAGGGCTGAATGCCAGTCTCAAGCCAGAGTAAAGCAGGACCTGTCTCAATGACATCCATGGAATAGTGAAGAACTAGTAAAAACTACTATAGCCAAAGTAAGTTCTTAAAATAATTTTGAATTCAGAACAGTGGTTTGATTTTTTTTTTTTTTTAAATAATTTCATCCTAATTGATCCCTACAATCCACAAAAGATTATCTTTCCAATGTGTAATCACACTGTACAAAATATCACCAGATTTCAAGGGTCTACTCATGCACCAGTCACGGCATAGACTGAATACCAGTGGGAGTTGTATACATTTTGAGAAAAGAGTCTTGTCAAGTATAAAACTCCTATTGGCTGTAATGGTAGTGCAATAGTGTCTTTTGTTTCTTTAAATATTTAAAATAAAGTTTAGTAAGAAAAATGTATATGTCAACTGAATTACCTGTTAACATTTTTTTCTGTGCTTCTAACGCATCACATTAAATATAGAAGGGTCAGATGAGTGTATGTGCCTCTACTAGGCAATTCTAAATGCCCCAGAGGATTCCAAAAAAGCGTTTGAAGCAGAATCTGTAGAATATGCATGGAAGGCTAGGAAAAGTATACAGACTGCCTGCACTGTAGGTAATTTAAAGACAACCAGTGGACATCTCACCACTGCTAATTATTTGCTATATCTCTACTAGAGTGCCATGAAAAAAATCTCTCTCACAATGCAAAATGTAAAAAAAAAAAAAAGAACAGCAAAACAAAAAGGTCCTTTGCTAATTTTATGAAAATAAAAAGATCTGAAATTTTTGCCAGGAAAGAAAAAGAGGTGTTATTTTGCTAATATTTAAGCCAACTTTAGCAAGTGAATATTTTCTTCTCTCCTGAAACACTCTTCTCTCCTCTAAAAACAAGAATCTGTTTAAATGAAAAGGAAGAAAAATAGCAAGCACTTAAATGTTGATAACAATGGAAAGTCTTAGTAACAATGACTTAATGGAAGAAAATTTTTCTTGCTAAATTAAACTTGATCCAGTTGAATTACATGTGAAATTAGCACCGCAGAATAAAGTCCATCACCATTTGCTCCAGAGTTTATTGCTCCTAGGTGCTGCTTTTACATGTGTACCCAGGACTGGAACAAGGTGAGCCAGAGTGGAACAGCCCCAAACACTCAGGAATTTTGAGTGCCTCTCTCCTCAGGCCAAATTATAGCCATCACATACTCAGATGCAGAACTGGAGTGACTAAGTTTTAAATAGTAATATCAGTGTAGTAGAGCACTTAAATGGCATCTTCCAACTATTTCCTGGAGAACATCGACCTCTCCTTGCAATGAGGCTACGGGTATGGAACTTCATCTGGTTCTAGGATTAGCAAAGACCCAATATCAATTTATTTTTCACAATAGGTTTCAAAATGTAAATAGCATTGCAAGAGTAATCTCTGAATACACACACAGAGTCTAAACTATAGTTCTTTTTTTTGAAAGGTCAGGTACCACTGTCGTGACTGGTACACTTTAATCAGTTTACTAGTAAATCAGGCAGTTTGCCTAAAGCAGCAGCATGAAGTTAGGTACCTTTAATTGGCTTTGTTTAGTCTTTACTGCTCTACACAAAGAAAGGGTTAGATAGTCACCAAGGTAGGAGGTCTTCTTTTCTGTGTAATTTCTTTCTTTGCCTTTTGATTCTTTTCAGTATTTTTTACTATGGGTAAAACCTAAGGGAGATCTAGGAACTTTTATCCCATCTCTGTCTTGTGTTTATTCAGTCTCTTGCTTTGAAGAATACATTGTTCCCAGAGTTGCTACCCAGATCCCTCCGCTAGCAGAAGATTCACTACATATTTATGAAAGTGCAGTACATTTGGACTTAGCACTAAAACGTTATAAAGATGTCACACCTCATTTAGCTGGCTACATAACCATGTATAATCATAATATAACAATGCCAATATACACAGACAAGGACACAGACAAGAGGTTTTGTTAATAGATTGAAAGTTTCCACATAGTTTCCTACCCTTTTTTGTTCATTCTTTAACGACTGTACTCAGATCTCTTTGACTACAGCTGTGAATGATTTCCAGATTTCATGAAGCTCTTCTTTTCTGTATACAGTATTTTTTTAAATTCAGCTGTTGTGTGTTTTTGCCTATACTAAGTTCAAGCAGACCCTTTGGGCCCTTCCTAAAGAATGCTACCTCCTTTTGTGCTTGCTCCAGATGCTCTTTTTAATCAATTGCTTTGATCTAATGAATAATAATATCTATTGCAAAATGTACAATAATGATGTTTAATTGTAATACATTTATGAACATTTGAGCATGTTTTCTATAAGTCCTAACATATGCTTCATTGTAGCAACTGGACACCTCACAAAATTACGTAAAATCTGTATTCTATGTTTCTTATCTATCTTCATTTAACACCTATTCAAAATGTGGCTATATTGTTGTGTGACATTGATTCTAGGCAGAACTAGGAGGATGCTTGGCAAAAATACCAGAAATTGAATTTTTTATTATGTCTCCAGGCCAGTTTTGCAAATAACAACATATCAAAATGGCTTCTGTTTCTATTATAATCCATATTTTGATTAAATTAAATGTTTGATTAGCACTTGACAGAAGCAGCAAAGTTTAACTACATCAGAAGTACTTTCATCATGTTTAAAGAAATGTGTATACTGGCTCCCTATAATTTTGCCCAACATAAAAAAGCTCAGTTTAGGCTTCTACTAGAGAAGTGTTATGATTGAAAAGCTGGTGAATCTATAGATGGTCAAAAAATTCCTCATGAGATTTTTAATGAGAATAGTTACTTTCTTAGTCCAAATGAAATGATGCATAAAAACTTTTTGTTCTGATATAATCTTTTCCATGTTCTCTAAATATTTATTTATTGGGGGGGAAGTGGGGAATAACTGTTTTCATAGGGACAAACTTTCTCCTGCATTTTTACTCCCATTCTCTTCTCCGTTTTACAAAGGAGAGAAAATTCAGGACACCCCACAAATATCAAATAACATTAAACTATATGTTAATCAGAAATGGAATATCTCAATAAAATTTTGAATGAAATTAATGTTTTTTATTTATTTCAATTTTTTTTAGAAAACATGGTTTTCAGCCACTTGTAGACATCTGATATTAACCCCCATATAACCTCTAGGGTTTGGGAACACAATGTTGACTGTGACTCTGTAGCATGATCTGCTAGTTTGTACCCTGCCACCTTTTTCACTTCAATGTGATTCTATGCAGGTATGAAAGAGTTCCATCTTCCTTGCTTGAGGATGCTCATGCAGGGTTAGGGCTAAAATCAGCACTGATTACAAGTCATTATCACCTGATATCTGTTCAGTTCCGTATAGGTAAAGTGTTGCTAATCTCAGTTTAGCTCCTATGAGGCAGGTGTCCATATTGCAATTAGCACTAATTGATACCTTCAGGATAGTCACAAGAAAGAGACAATTGTTTAAATGTGTGTGGGGATTGATAGTGGCCCTTCTGGTTTATATTTGAGGCTCAGTGAAAGGAAAAGTGAAGACATGCTCTTTCTGTACCTCTCTAATATATCAAGAGAGGATTTTCAAACTCCAGAGTTTCCTGTCCGTCACCTTTCACAAGCACTAAACTCCCTTTTTAACAATAGCTAACAATCTAAAATACTGTCTTATACAGTGTGGAGGTATAAAAATAGGGTTACTAGTACTTCCAAAATTTAAGTAAGAACATCTGCCATGAGTTGACCATAAACTCCCATCTAATTTCCTATAAAATTAAAAATTAGAGGCATGATAATCCAATGACCAGCTATTATTCCTGTGGTCAGTTTTTATTAAACTTGTTTCCTGGATAAGCTGCCCAGAGTCATTAATAAATCATTATTCACATTCTCCACACAGGCACAAAGGAACTGGCCTTAGAGAAATGTTCTGTATGTTCAATACTGCAGTGAATTTCCCTTAAAATAATGACATTATATTAAAATAAATAATATTGGCTTGGGTAAAATTCAACCCTACTGTGAGCAGATAATGATGCTTGGCTGTATGACAAGTTTGGCATTATGTACAGTTTACTAAAAAGCTGCATATTTTCTGATTAAAAATGCTTTTTAGCATTAATATTTTGTTTATGACAAATGTTGTGAAGTTATCTAGCACTTTTATAACTTATATGCTTGCAAGTTTGGCCATTGCAAAACAGAAGTGAGTAAGTAAAGGACTCGGAAAACTCTGAGAGATCTCAGTGTGGTGCATCGGGGAAGAGAAATTAAAGACGAAAAATAAGGCCACAAGAGTCTTAAGCAATAACAGCTTTTCTGCTGGTCAATCATACTATAAATCCCAAGATAGCTGAAACTGTTCTTTCCTTTACAGAATCTTATGTTGATTTCAGCCAAGCAACCTGTGAAAATTAATTGTATTTCTTTTGTAGGCTTCCCTGTGGTTTTTCTTTTTTTTTTTTAATTCTGGCATGGCAGAAAAGAAAAATAGCATAATACGTATATGTGCTCAACAGGACCTGCACATAATGCTGAATCCAGATTTACCTGTCACAGTTCTACCTTTAAACAATTATCTGTTTTAATATTAATGTACTATACATGACAAATTCCCTTGATGTTTCTAGATTCTGATATTTTTACCTTTCAAAGCCATGATATATAAGATACGGTAACCTCAGAAAAATGCAAGATTACTACTGAATGACCATATCTGAGAAGAAACTTAAGAAATATGTGAGAAACACATAACAAAATGTATTTTGTCCAGTTATTGCTCCATTTCCTCATTCTTGGCCTCTTGTTGACTTCAGCTTCCCTTCCATTACCATCCTTTTGAATATGTTGATCTTTTCTAGTCAAGGGGATAGGTCACTTGCCTTATTGATTGGTAAATGGCTATCTTCTATCAGTGATGGCATAAAGCAGAAGTGCAACCCCCTGGCCCATAGGCCAAATCTGACCCATGGAGTAATGGCACCCAGCCTCCCCCAGGTAGGAAAATTTGGCAGTAGCGGGGCAATTAATACTGCCAGCCCTCCCCCACTGCCAAATTCCCAAGCCTGTGTGGCTGGGGTCAGGGCCAAGCCATACCCAACCCCCCCTATATCTGGGCTCAGTCACTCCTTCTTTCCCCTGTGCAAATGGGTCATGGCCCCTTCTCCCCATATGGCTGAATTGGGGTTGGGCCATGCCCCCTTCCTCCCTGTATGGGCAAATGAGGGCCAGGTCATGACCCAGGTGCCACACAGCTGGGTCAAGGCCAGACTGTGTCCTCTTTCCTCTGACTGGACAGGGTTAAGCCAGACCCTCTTCCTTCCCACATGGCTGGCCATGCCCCCTTGCCTCTGTACAGCTAAATGAGGTCCCACCACACCCTCCTAACCTGTATGCCAGATCCAGCCCATAGAGGGACAGGAAGGGCTAGACACAGGCATGGACAAATTGTCTAATATTGTCTGGCCTGGAGGCAGAAAAGGTTGCCAACCCCTTGACCAGACAATATTGGTGCTTCTCTCCTCCAATCAAAGTAACATTGAAGTGATTAAGGAGTTGCCAAAAGTCTGCTATTCTCAGTGCTGAAGTTATCTTTACTCAGAAAAGATATGCGTTAAGCTTATATCCAGATTAATGTATCTGAGGTAATTCTTTGAAAAGTGGACATGACTTTCATTATGAAAACAGACATACTAAGTACATTACAGAGAAAAATTAGGTCAACTTTACTGAAAGAATGTCAGTATTTCTTTTGTTTCTAGTGTGTGCCTCTAAAACCTCAATTTAATTGTTACATAAATTAGTTGAAAGTTTATTTTCGTGGCCAAAAAAAAATGGTTATTTGAGAACAGTTGTCTAAGAACCTGAAAAAGAAAAGTATATGGACCAACTATGCCATAGTAGTTCGGTCTTTCAACTTGGATTCAACTGTTTTCTTATGGTCAAGTTACATGTTACACACAAACCATACTTAAGGACACTTAAAATGTGAATGTCTGCACGGTAAAGCTCATTAATTTTTGCTAAGTGCCTCTGTGCTTCTTAAAGTTATGCCACTTCAGATAAGGGTTAACTCTGGA
This sequence comes from Crocodylus siamensis, assembly GCF_052110815.1. NCBI lineage: Eukaryota > Metazoa > Chordata > Crocodylia > Crocodylidae > Crocodylus > Crocodylus siamensis. The sequence continues at coordinate 24,715,757 of NC_143399.1, read as the reverse complement.
CTTTGTTGCCTAGTTCATGTTAGGGTAATTTTAATCTGCTCCCATATAAGCAATCTGCAATCCTTCAGCATCCCAGGTTGCATTGCTCCCATCCCCCAAAGCAGAAATAGAACCCAGGTAACCTGCTCACCAGCTCGCTAGTGGCAAGTCAGAACTATGTCAGGAAAAAACAGTATTAGCCCTTAACACACAACTGCTTACATTCTAGCTTTAACACCACTGAATAGTCCACAGATGTACCATGGTAGTAATGTGTAACTTCACCCATACTGGCTTGCAAGGGCTGTTCTTCCATCTTCATTGTTGTGATGGGGTATGCTGTGATGTTTGACTAAAATCCTAATTTCTGAGTTAAACTGAATATGTTGAGGGCCTAATCCAAATATCACTGAACTCTACCTAAATAGAGTATCTATTTATCATTTTGATTTTATCAGATTTTGGATCAGGCTCTGAATTGAATTATTATAATTAACATTTAACCTAAACTACAAGAAGGTATGACTTACCATCTCCCAGAATTACACCTGCAACATGATATTTCCATAGTTTATTAATGTAAATACTTTGCATTGAATAAGATTGTATGGGAAAAGGTTGTACATATTGAGACAAGATTGGAAGATCTGATAGACGTGGAAAAAGTAAATTTGGTTACCATTACTGAATTATTTTGACAGCAGAATGGTCTCAATATGGGATTGGTCACAGTGCCCACTCATTTCATATGTGTTGTCTCAAATAATCCAATATTCTTATCCAAATCAATTTATTCTATCACTCAGTGTGAGAGTGATAACTTTTTATATCAAAACTCTTTTTCTTTTTTATTCAGGTATTTCAGTATTTTACCCCAAGTTGAGAACAGCAAGAAATAACAGATGGGGTAGCCATCCTGATGATTTTTCCCAGCAATAAGAAAAAAAGATTTTATTTATTACAGGAAAAAATTAACAGTATTGAGGTAAACCATACTTTTCCTCTGATTTCTCATTTAAAATGTAACACAGAGTACCAAAAAAGCTCTAAGCAAAATATAACATAATAATATAATTAAAGCCATTTTCAATAAGTCAGCACTTCTTTTAGTTTTTGTTTTCCCTTTGGAACAAAAGCAATGTAGGCAATTATTTTAAATTAGGTTACGTGAGGATATTATTTGTATAACAGAAATAGGTTTCTCTTTGTAATTAAGTTTAATAGGTTTTGCTCTGGAGATGAACTGAATCAGTTTTGAAAACAGTGGGTATCCCCAACTTTTGTCATGTTTGGCTGTATGTTGGAACTACCTAAATGAAAGGGAGATGGAGTGTCAGTGCTTTAATTTAAAGGCCTTTACCTTTATTTAAATTCTGACAGCCCTCCCAAAAATGTCATGTTTCTGTCTTTTCTCACAGAATTTCTGTACAATTCTGGAAAACTGTTGATTAATCTGGCTAGTTCACGTCAGTTAGTGTAACTTTAGTTCTTTGTAACTATGTAAATATGACTTTAGGCAGCACCATAGGGCACTGTAGTACACCAGGGTCCCAGAGGCATCCATGATGCCTCTTGGTGGCTGCACAGTTATGCCCCACTATGCACCTAAAGTGCCTGCCCTTCTCAACTGCCACACCTTGATGTAATAATAATAATAATAATAGTACTACTACTACTAATAATAATAATAATGAGGCAGCTGCCCAGGAGCCTTTGCTTAAGCCCTAGTCCAACTGGACCCCCACTGGGGTGCCCCAGTACTCTACTGGCTTCTCTAGTCCCAGGCCACTCCCTGGGTGCCTCTATGACTGCCACTGGAGGGCACCTAAAACCTTAGGAGCTATTTGCATGGCTCCAATTCTCCTCCACACCATTCCCCAAGCCTCATGGGTATTATGGTAATGCTGTTCTTGCCTGTTATGGCTTTAGCCTCATCACCCTCTGCCCATTTATTTTCAGCTAGGCCTTCTAACCTGGGCCCACTGTATCAGACCTGGCTTTGAGGGACTAGCTCTGCCCTTTCAGGCACCAGGCCCCTGGCTCCTGTCTGGCTCTGTGGCCTCACTGTGCCTGCTCCAGGCTCAATACTCACTTGAGCCTTGAGCCTTCCCTTGGAAGGACCCATGGTGATCATGTGCCCCTCAGGCACTAATGGGACCTCCATACCACCCCTACAGTCCCAACCCAAGCTTCTGGTATAACTTTAACATGAACAATAATCCCACAGGCTATAACATAAATAACAGAAGAGGAAGTAGCCCTTTGCCCCTCTAAGAGGGAAACTTTCCCTCACCCCTCAACTTGGATAGCCTCTGAGCCCTGAGCTATATCCTAGTGAGCTCCCCAAACCTCACCAGGGCTCCATATGCAGCACCAGAGACCCTTCAGGAGCCTTGCTTCCAGGAGACCTTCACCCTCTGCTATGGAGAGACTAGCCTGCTAGCCCAAGCCTCAGGCTTATATTCCCCCAGGGCCCTGCCCCCTTCTGGTCAGCAGACTGCCTGGGCTGCCTGCAAGTGCTTGCTAATTAGCTTAATTGTCCTGTTGCCTCAGTGGCCTGCAGCTGCTGCACCGCATCTGCCCTGCAGTGCTCCTTCACTGGGCTGCTTTTGCCTTAAAGGAACCGAGAGCCACAGGCTCTCTGTTACACGCACCTGTACACAAGCTGGATGTCTGCTCCGATGCATGCTAATTAGCACACACTGGAGTGGACTTGATTAATCGAGTCTTCTGCAGCATGTTTATTAATGCACTCCAGCATGCTCCATCCCCACACTTCAAAATGGTGGCGGGGGTGCTTGAACTAAAAGTTGTCGAATAAGATTTAGTTCAAGTGCCCCTCTGGCATTTTGAAGCGTGGAGTACTGAATACATGACATGGCAGGTGCTGCAATTAGAGCGACTCTAATTAAAATGTCCCCCCCAGAGCACATATGTAGATGCCCACATAGACCAACTGCCATTATACTGAGACATACCACACCTGCTTGCACACAATAGCTCTTGAAATAACTCCTCCTACTTCCTCTCAGTTGTATGAACCTGGTGCGAATCAGCAGTCCTTGACCTGAGCTGGTTGTTCAAACTAAGATTGAGTACAAACATCAAAAAGCCCAAGGCAGAGTCAGTCTAAGTTGCATGTTTTTCTGTAAGCAGTCTAGGTTAGATCAGTAATGAACAATATATATGTCTGCCTGTGTGGGGGGCGGCGGGATGGGGAGCATACAAACTGCCTGTGCTGGCTGAGGCCTGCGAGCTGGGAGTGTTCCTGCGTATCTCCCAGCATACTCCATGGTCCCTGGGCTGCCAGAGACTGTTGAGTATAGCCAAGTGATTGGGCCATGCCTGATTTACTGCTGGGAACAGGCAAGCATGCCTGCAAGCCCCCCCACCCCTCCCTGACATCCTAGTATTCTACTACCCTGTAGCTTTGGGTCAAAAAAGCCTTGCAGTATGCCTCTGTGCAGTCTCTGTCCCAATGTTTTTTTTCCCTTGCCACCTCAGTTGACCCACGCAAGTGCCTGCTCAGGGATGGGGAGGAGGAGTCCATGTTGGATTCTGGGTGGCAGGATGCCTGGCTCTGGCCAATGAGATGTAATGTGTGGGAGCCAGAGTCAGGTTCTGTGGGGCTGTGCCCAAGCTTGTGGGTATGGGGTTCCCCAGCTATGTGTGTGTGAGCTGGGGTTGGGCTCCATGAAGCTGTGCCCAAGCGTGGGGGCATGGGTTTCCCTGGCTTGGTGTACAGGAGCCAGGGTCAGGCTTTGTGGGGCTGTGCCTGAGTGCAGGGTTCTTCTGGGCTCATTGTCAGGTGTGTTGGTATATCATGGGATGCAAAGGCATGGTCTGGGAATGTGGGTGCCCAGGTTCTGGGACTCATGAAAGGGACAGACTTCAGAATGCTAACACACAGCCAGAGGCAGAAGTCAGAACAGATAGTCTGTTCTGGTTCAGCTTAGGGTCAGGGCCCACTGGGTGCTGAGCCAGAACTGCCAAGTGCGGGCCAAGTAGTAGCACACCTCCCTGCAAGGGGCCAGTTGAAGCGGTGCTGCAAAGGAGGTTTCAATGCCAGAGGATGGTATCTAACTTCAATCAATAGTAGGTTCTGATGCAGGACCTAGCTTTCAAGCCTGCTCTATTTGTCTGTTTCTCCCATGCCATAATCAATAACAATGTGAAGCTAACTCATGATTTCTTGACCTCTTTAGGTCAATATTGGTGTAGGATTAATGGGTATGGGAGGACAGGGTAGGATAATGAGAAAAAGGTTGGGAATGGGAAGGAAAAAGGAGAGAACACTGAAGAAAGAGTGCAAATTGAACAGCTGAGCAGAAAAGGATTTGAATAAGGCAAAAACAGGCTTGGAGAAGAAAACACATAATGAAAGGACAAGGGGGAAAAGAGATTGTGAGGAGGAGCTGGTTTTGTTTTCCTTCTGACATAGAATGGAATGAAGGAGCCAAAAGAGGGACAATATGAGAATAAAAGATTTAAAATGTGTATATACAAAAATTAAGGTAAACTGGAAGTGCTAATGTAAGTGAACGTTGTACACGTGGGGAGAAGAAAAGGGAAGAAAGATGGAAAATAAATAAAGTCAAAGGGAAAGATATGAGGGTTGAGGTTAAAACCAATATACAGCAAGTTGAAGCTTTTAAATAAAATATGGAAAAGAGAAAAACACAGAGATAATTTGATATTGAAGCTACCCAATTCATTAGATTGATTAATTCAGGTCATGGAACAAGTTGTCATTTTATGGACATTATAAAACTGTAATCACACCATCTGAATCTGCTCTGTCATATCCTGCATTGGTTGGTTAGGAGGCTACAGAATAAGAGAGATGGGTGTGGGGTGGTGCATTGCAGAACCATAAAGGTTCAATTTGAATTCACTTGCAGGAACAAGAAAAAAAAAAAAGAATCAGGGGATAAAGTCTCTTTTTTCAGGGAAGGTGAGGGACATTGTATTATGTAAGGGCTGTCTAGCTTCAAAGTGGCCATGGGCCACATGCCCCATGAGTCATACCAGCAGAGGTCATGGCACACACCATGGGGGACAGCACAGGCCCTGCAGACTGTACACGATGTATGAATGCATGTGGGTGGGCATTTCTTCCACTGCACACACAGACAGGGCCCCACAGCCTAGTCCCCTGTGCATATGTAGGGGGGTGCTGTCTACCCAGTGCAGAGCCTCACTTCACCTTCATCTCCCTGTGGGCTCCTCTGTGGCACCACACCACATGGGTGCTCCAGGTCACAATGAGCTGCACTGCCCCAGTACCATGGGCTGCACTGCACTTCACTTCCCCATCACTTGAGACAGGGGCATGCAACAGAAGCCAGGCAAAGGATGGGGAACTCTGGGCCAAAGTATTAGGGGCAATGACAGCAGGATGGGAGCCCAGGGGCTGCCTGTTAGCTCAGCTCACAAGCCACCAGCTGGACAACCCTGTATTATATAATATTGGTAGTATTTGTCTTCCTATTGGAGTACTTTATCTTAGTGGACAAAGTACTGGCCTGGATAGCTTTAAGAGAAAGCTTCCTGGGTGAACTTGAATAGATTGCTTCACCTCTCTATCCCTTAGTTTCCCCATTTGTGAAACAGGGGTAATGCTTTCAGTTTTCTCGTCCTACAAGGGAAAAAAAAGAGCCCACATGTTTCATCAAACTTTCTTGATCATCTCTACCTATCTTATGTTAAAGTCTTTTGAGATCTACTGTTGAAAAGTTCTGTGTAAATTCTATGTATTATTTCCTTATTGTGTATGTACATTGTTAAATCAACTTTACTTTGGGGGATCTAGAGCACATTTACGCAGTATAACTATGATGTAGGGCAACATAGTCCTGGTACCGTTTCACAGTAATATGCTTCTCACTTCTGGTACCCCAGCTAGCTTATTTAGTGTATCCTTAGAAAGTTCGTTCCAGCTGCTACATTTATTCTTACCTACAGCACAGGTACTATTATTAGGAGGAGTTACTAGCCACATTCATAGCACTGACTTAAGGTCTCTCAGAATATTTCAGTACAGTTTGTGAGGGTTTCTCACACACACACACACACACACACACACACTACTATATCTATACAGATATATATCTCTATATATCTGTTTATATTTATCTCTATCTCTATCTCTAAATCTATAATTCAGCCCTAACTCTGTTGATTCTCTCTTCAGAGGAATAGCACCCCTTGCAGCTTTATGGGACCATTCCAACAAGTTTGAATGATTTATTCAATCCTTAAAGAAAAAAACATCAAGGCTTATAACTCACATACCAAGCTTTTTTCAGAGATCTGAAACTGTCCAAATACTAAATAGCAGCAAGTATATTACTGTGTAATGGAAAGCATTGCAAAACTTTATAGCATTATTAGGCAGCATGTTACAATTGGGTGATGCCTCCATTTAACATGCAATTTATTTTATTCAATATTGATAAGATTTAATGGGTGATGTATTTGATTCAAGACTTTGATATAAATGTAGTGTCTTAATTAACAAGTGATATATTTGATGCAGTGAATAATGCATCTGATTTAATAGAGGATGCACTATATCTGCAGCTGAAGGTGATTGGTCTTTTTAGTGAGTGATTAATTCATTTCAAAAGGTGATGTATCACTTTCAATATGAACTAAATCAAATTTATAATGCAACATCTTTTGCAGTGTATGAAGTAGCACAAGGAACAAGTTTGCCCTCAAGTGGACTTCAAAGGCAGATCATGCCTCCGAGGCAGAAGACAGGTTGTATCAATGGAATGTAGGTTATGCATTCAAGTTGTAGTAAGACTAGAGTTGCTCACTAAGTTCATTTCTCTTTGCAACTTGCACTTTCTTTACTTCTTAGTAAGCTAAGAATTGTAACATGTTTATTGGATTACAGACAAAAGAATAAAGTAATAAGAGCTATGGTAATAGCAACCCTTAATAATGTAGAAAGAATTCAAGTTACAAAAACAGGACATGAAATGGAAGCATTCAGCTAGGTAACGGAAACGTCTGAGTCATCTTCAGAACATGTATTATGCTGATGTCACAAATGAAATTAGTTTGGAAGTCTCAGCCTGTTTTCAAAGTAACAGTTTTCCACATCATATTGCAAGTTGTAGTTTTGACTCCTGGTCTTGTATGCTACTAGGCAGCTTTATCACACTAAGAATATAGAATGGTTTCATGGAATTACACTTAGTAGTCCATTCCACCTTTTCTCAGATAAAACTTGTGACTTCACTTTATCCTTCTATTAAAACTTTTTCTCTGTTCATACTTTCAAGGAATCCATAACTCTTCTACCTTTAATCTAATTTGTTGACACATGAGAGAGAACAACAGCAGAAGGTCTTTAAAATACTGATATAGAGCTAAAGTATCCTAGAATATTCACTTATAATGCATTGTATATCTAATAGGTGTCATAAAGGTACAGAATATCCGTAGTAATTAATCATAAATGTCTAACTGTTTGGTATTTAAACTGCAAAAATGTCTGTCTATACATCCAGAATGTATGTATTTACAGAATAACCAACCTTTTGGCATATCTTCAATTTAAAATACAACACTAAGAAACACAAAAATAAGCTGAAGTAATTCATATGCATGGAAGTGGTACCCCATTTATAACTATAATAGGACTTTTGCTAATCTTCCAGGACTATATTTTCAAACTAGCAGATAGGAAGGTGAAAATATGTGCAGTTTGAATATAAAATCTGTAAAAAGGTAAAAAAAAAAATCCAATTTTCTAGTTTATGCTGCATTACTTGATCTGAAAGTGAACTAGCCCAATTGATTTACAGCAGCAAAAAGAGCTGGTCAAAATTTTAAATTTCAAAATTATGAAGAAATTGACAAATTTAGAAAGCAAAGGTATGAAGACTGCTTTTATTAACAACAACAAAAAAAAGGTTTCAGACATGTCCTCCCCACTTTTCACTTGTGCAAACTTTATAACATTTTTCAAATTCTGACATTTTGACATTTTAAAATTTGAAATAAAAAGGCAGTTTTCATTTTCCCCTCTTTCTTTCACTATATCAGTTCAAGGATACAGTGCCCAGTCCTGGCTTTTCACTGCCCTTCTTTAGCTCTAGGGTATCAGTGAAATTGTGTTTACCTGACATACTTTGACATGACTGATAACTATAAAATTAAATGTTTTTGTATCGTATCAAAACTGATGATCATAATTCTAGGTATATTATAAGTGGCAGAAAAATTATGAGTAAATCTCTAACCTGAAAGTTTTAGACTGTATATTATTTTGTTTAGTGATGCTGAATAAAAAAAAGCAATAGTGTTGAAAGTCAGAAGGTATTTATAGTTTATAGTTTTGACAGCTCAATACCTGAGATAGAAATAGCAAAGAGTCAAAGATCTGCCATATGAGACAGAAAGATAGGAAGAAAAACCAGAAGTACGTATGCAATTCTATAAACATCTCACCCCTTCCTGGTCTATGATCCCATCTTTTTCTAAGAGCTGATTTTGGATAATAAAAAGTACCATAGCTAACAACACTCAGCTGCTCGTTGCTATGGATTCAGGACATTCTGCTCTCTTGGCTGATGATGCAAATATTATTAGTAAAAAGTATCTGAACATCAGAATTATGTGCAATGGCAGAGTTATAGGTTTCTTGAGCACTTGATTCAAGTGCTCTAGATACTAGAATAAATATAAGTTCTTCCCTCCTACCTGATGCCAGTAAACATGTTCTTGTAGAATCAGTAAGATGAGATAGCATAGATGGTCTATATTCTGCTTAAGATGATGAAATGATGAAGCAAAATAAGAGCGATAGGAATGCTTTCCTCTAGTAATTTTCTACTTAAGTAGGACATAAGGTGCTATTTTTTTCTTTCTGATGTGGAAATGGAAACAAGATTGTGCATTGATGAAGGATAGTATTAGAAGATCAACAAGTTTTATGTATTCAGTTGTTCTATTCAGCTATTTATTTATTCAGTTGTACTATTTCCACAATTCTGAGATATAATAGTCGAAGTCAACTGGACAACATTTTATTTGATCCAAAGACTGGAAAAAATATTAATGTGTTGAACAGATTAGAGTAGATTGGGAGAAATTAACATACGTACCCAGCTTTAATTGTTTTGTCATCTGAAATTGTAGATGATCCTAGCCAGTCAGAGACCTACAGGCCTTCAGGCTATGACACAAAATGCCAACACATGGATTTAGATTCCTGGCTATAGGATTTCAGACTGGAAAATGTAAGCTTATGTTCCCCTGGTAATCAAAGGTACTGAAGAGCAGCAACATTGGCCTCTGTATGATTTGTGTTCACTCAGTGCTTTTTAAATTCAGATGTCTCTAGCTGCCATCAAAACTATGATATTGGAATATTCCAGGACAACAACAACAGAAAGATGCTCTGAAGCATGGCTGAAAATGTGATAACATTTACTTATTATTTTCATTACTATTCAGGTTAATTATGGTAATGTCTAAGGTCTAATCAAGATTGGGACTCTATTGGGCTACGCACTGCAAGAATCTGTCCCTGAAAAAAAACCAACCTTACAAGCTAGGAAAGAAGTGAAGAAAGCAAATATAGAGTGAAGGAAGGGATTTCATATGGGAAAGAAAATGACCCATGTGATGGCAACAAATTATTTGTTAGTTTCCCAACTTGTACTATTTAAGAAAGCATAAACCAATACAGAAGAGATAGAAAAAAGGGCCAGAGGGATAGGGCAAAGGAGAATAGCACAACAATGACAGGTATGGAGTGAAACTGAGGTGAATAGAGAGGAAGGTAAAAAAAGTTTAGTTCAAACTCTAGAAAATTTCTGAATATCCAGACCTCTGATAGCTGCAGCAGCTTTTCCTACTGGCTGGGATAATAGAGAATTATATTATGTAGATAGGGACTGACATATAGTGTTTTCACAAAACTGCATGTGGTATGAGCTTTGGGACTATTACTGATAAATGTCTGAAGTTTAAATCAATAAGACATAATAACAGCAGATGCTGTGTCTCCAAGTAGGGTGCCAGAGATCATGAGAGTGTTTTTGGAATACCCTTATTGTCTGCCTCTCTGAAATGGGCAAAAATCTGATAATTTGAGGAATCCATCTATGAATTCATGTTGATTATATGAAATTGCTGTCATTGAGTGCCTTATTTTGGACTCAGCCTCTCTTTCAGGACTTTTGCTTATCTCTCCAGACCTGGGAAGATAAAGGGTCATTATATCTTAATGCAGGAGCAGCTTGGGAAAATAGGAAGGTTGAAAATAATTGTGTTGAACAATTGATTTTGTAGTTGTTGTTGTTTTGCTGATCAAACTGAAAAATTAAACAAAACAAAACCAGAAAAGCATTATTTTAGTCAACCCAAAATGTAAATTTTCCATTTTTCTTGCTAACACTAAATATAAAAAATGAAAAGGTTAAAAGGATGTTTTTATTTAAAAACATTTTCTTTTACTTTTTTCCTTGTATGCGTTTTGTAATAAAATTTAGATCAATTTAAAAGTAAAGCATCCTTTTTTTTAAGGAAAACTCAAAAGTCTCTGAAAGGATTTTGTGAATTTCCAATAGTTTTGGATAAGTTTCTCATCTGTCTCAATTAACATTTTTAGCAAATAAAATGTTCTATAAAAAAAGGTTGCCAAGCCTCTTGACTAATGTGTAGTCAATTTATGCTGAAATCTATGCTGGAATAGGGGAAGAGAGGAGGCTTGTAGCAATGGAAATTCCCCAGAAGTAGGAATTTGTACTCCCAAGGTATAAGTACTGTAATTTGGTTGAGAAATCAGGTGCAATGCTCCTCAGATCCTTAGAAAACTCTAAACTAAGTCCAAAAATCCCTGAAAAATGATGGGATTACTTAGAGAGGAAAAGATGTACATGTGATTTTTAATTTTTCCTGTAGTTTTCATGCTAGCAGAACAAAAGTGTAATTGATTTTTGGAAACCTTACAATGAGTGCATGGATCCAGCATTTTGGGATCCGAAACCCATCACCTAAAGATTGTCTAGCAGGGGGCACTTTAGGGCTCTGATATATGGTCTTTTAGACAGTTGACATATGTAAACCTATGGCACTAAGGTGAGCCTACTCCTTTAAGGGCAGAAGTAGCCTGGCTAGAGAGCCCAGTGAATATCACAAAGCTACACAACTGCAGATTGCCTGGGGAGCGGGCTAATGAGAAAATTAGCTGGCACCTGTGCACAGTCAGCTGACTGGAAGGAGGTAGGGCTCTGGGCATATATAAGCCCTAGGGCTAGAGCTGGCAGGAGTTAGATCTCTGGCACTTGCTAGGGAAAACAACTCCTGTGTGAAAGGGCTACCTGGGGACATTTGATTGCCTTACCTGCTGCCTGCAAGTTTAATAGGGCTTCAGGAGTGCATAATAACATGGAGCTAGGAGGCAGGAGGCACACAATAATAAGGGAAAAGTTTACCTTTGTAAAGGGGTAGAGTGTGGCCCCCCTTTTTTATTGTTATATTGTAGCCCAGGGGGCTTGTGTTTCTGTTGTCATTTGAACTGGTGGACTGGGATGAGGCTAATAGAGGAGAAAAAGGCCTCATTGGGGCACACTATTGTGTAGAGCCCCAGCACTGGAGAGAATGCAGTGACAGGGCTACAGGGAGCCCAGTGCAGGAGAGGGTGCAGTGACAGGGCTGCAGGGAGGCCACAGAGCCCTGCGCTAGAGGAGCACAGTGACAGAGGCCGCAGAGCCCAGTGACCACAGGAACTTGAGTTAGGCCAAGGCCATATTAGAGAGACATTATTTATATATCACCTGTGAGGCATGGGGCATGATAAAGGGGAGGTTTCGAAGCCACGCATGTAGCCCATACGGCTTAAGGTGTCCCATGAGGCACCAACTTGGAGCGAAACCCAACAAAGTATTCAAGAACCCATAGGGCCTGGTGGGGTTCTACAGGATTATGACCAGACAAACTTGTGAGCAGCCTCCCAGCTTATTATTTTAACCAACAAGATGTGGCTGGCGAAATTAGAAGATACCCGCGGGGCAGAATCAGCATGGTCATGGAGCCCTAGAGGCATCATGGCTATCCCTGGGGACCCCATGCTGTGACAGCATGATAGGATCTAATCTCTACCCCAAACAATGGGATTGGGGATCAGGTCCCAACTGCACCCTATTTACCAGTGCAGGATGGGGCAACTTGCCCTGTACAGGAAATTGAAAACTTGGTGCCTGACAATCAGTTGATGGTCAGCTGGCTCTTGGACCATACCAGGTCTTACACCAGCCCATACTGTCCCCAGAGCTAGCCAATGAACAGACAATCATCAGCAGAATCATGAACCCACTGGACTCAAGCTAGCCCCAGCACAGTCCTGATCCAGGCCACAATTAACTGATTGTCAGAAGGATCAATATCACATCAGGGATGGAACTTCAATGCAGTGCCTGCCAGCAGTCAATCATGTTGTCAGCAGAATTGGGACAGCACTGGGATTCAAACCAGCCCAGTGCAGTCCTAGTCATGCCAACCATCATTCATGGTTGACTAGATTGGGACAACACTAGGGGTACAGCCCTAGTGAGGTCCCAATCTAGATGATCATAAGCTGATTGTCAGCAGGCTCAGGACCATGCTGGGGCTCATTGATGGTCGGCTGAATCTGGACCTCAGTGGGGTTCCATGCCTGGTACACTCCTGACCCAGCTGATCATCAATTCAAATGCTGATTCTTTTCAGCTGGCAAGAACCAACATTTGAGTCCCAGTGGGGTCCTGATCCATCCAATAATCAGCTGATCATTAGCTTGGACTTTGTGGGGAGTATCAGAGAACCCAGTGTGGTCCTAACCTTGCCACACATTCAATTTAAGGTGCTATGGAAACCAGCCAAAAAAATGTACACTTCTTTGTGGCTAGTTTCCCTTTTTGTGGCTCCATTAACACCCTGATCATGTGCCTGGTTTACCACTTAGGAAGCAACAAAAGGCTAGTTGTGTCTTGAGTGCAAGGTCTGCCAGGGGCCTTATTTTTCTGTTGCTGATTTTTTTAGACTATAAAAAGGAGATGCTAATGAACAGCTCTTATTTCAATGAGCCTCTACAAGCATTTTTATACTGACACGTTAGTTATAATTGAGACTCCATTGTGCTCTTAATCAAGAGTCTTAAATGAAAGTCTCTGATTTTATTGTTTGACCTGAAAATGAAAGGGAGAAATCCTCCCTGCCTTAGGGAAATGGCACAGCACATTGTCTTCACCCCACTGAAGATCAGGCAAGATCACTACAATATAGAATTTAGAGAAAAGAAATTAAAAGTCTGCCTTAATTTATCTACAACTTCATAAAACTTCAAAAAAGTGGGCAACAAGGTCTGTGTACTAAGTAAGGATATTTAAAACAGGATTATTTAAAATATATTTTAAACATGTATTAAATAAAGTTACTAAGGGACACAAGAGATTCTTAGCCCCTGGAAGCTAGAAAAAAAGTATTGTTAAACTTACTATATAGAAGAAATGGTGGATAGGAATTAGAGCAGAAAGGAGGGTCAAAGTGACCTGAAATTAAACAGGAAAAAGAAAAGGATAAGGCATACTTTAATTAATGTCATGCTTTCATTAAGTTAAAGGTTATACAATGGCATTAGAAAATGCTAATGTCTAATTGTTGTGTAGACATTGTTATGAATACTGTTTGAATATTATTTTGATGTAGTTCATTGGTTACATTTAGTTCTGACCTCAGGTTTCTTCTCTCCAAAAGAAAATTGAAAATCCTGAGAAGCTCTCATCAGCTGACCATCTTCTGCTAAAGCAGACCTGCTCCTTGCATTTTTTTCCTTGCATTTGGAACCAAAAAAAGGTACTAAATTTACTTTTGCTTCTAAATATGATTATGACTATATTTTTTGTTTAGCCACATTAGAACCATGTTGAGGTTCAATGCTGTCTTCATGATGGGCTAATACCAAACCCATCTTTTAAGACTTCCTTTTTACTTAATTGCTTCATTATTGCGACATTTATGGCACAAGTGCTTTGTTACTACTAAAGTATTAGGACATTTAAGGAAGGCCTCAAGGTCTAAGAAATCTGTATTGATGCATGAAGTTGCTTAAGCACCATATCAGTGTATCACCTGAGCATTTGAGAAATTGAGAGTTCACAGATTTTTTTTTAAATGATAATACAGAAAAGGGAGGAAAAAATCCTAAAATTGGAAGTAAACAATATGAAAGAATCTCTTCAGATGTGTATCTTTCATCAATATCTTCTGTGGTTTACTTTTGGCCTCAGAGAAAATGAGAGAGGATAGAGTGTGACCATTCTAATTAGAGGGAGGACCAATCAGTTCTGACCTTGCTGAGTCAATGAGATTCTTTTCATTACTTCAGGATTTCAGCCAAGAAATGTCAATCCACTAGCTGAACTTGAACAATATAGGAGTGTAGGGAAGCTAAGACTTCTTGAAACCCAAAAGTGTATTTGGGTTTTGTTTCAGAACAAGTTTTGTTCAGTGTTTTGTAAAGGTAGGGACTACTTTTGTGAACTTTTGATCAGAATCAAATCTTCTCAAAATTTTAGTGATTCTGTTTTATGAAGATGGCTATGCTATCTATTGTTTATGATCTGTATACATTTGATTAAAGATTATCTGTGCTAAATAGCTCTCTGATACTGTGGTGGTACACCTATGGGTGTTAGCCACTTTTAAGGGCCTGAGCAGGCTGTGAGGCAGCCTACAGGTAACTACAGAGCCAATCAGGTTGCCGTGTCACAGTCAGCAGGCCGCCAGATTGGAGCTGAGGTTGGATGGTGTGGTGGGGCTGCTTGTGGCAGGGCAGTCTCCAGGAAATATCACACCTGTGCCTCCCTAGTGAAATGTGAGTATGGAGTACCAGAAAGCCTCAGCCCCCACTGCCTTGTGGGTGACCCCATGGAGGGGAAAAGCTAGGGTAGCACACCCCAAGAGAAAAGCACCTGGCAAGGAGCTCAGTGGGACCAAGGTGGTCCAGAGCGAGGAAAGGAGCCCAGAATGAGGGAGGGGCAAGGAACTGAGAGTCTGTGGGAAGGGCAAGGAGCCCAGAGACAAGGAGTGAGGTGCAAGGATCACAGAGTGTAAGTGAGGAGCACAGAGCCCAATGAGTGTTAGGGGCCAGGGTAGAGATTTGGGACCAGAGTTAGGGGCCAGGTTAGATGCCAGTTGAGAAGCATAGGACACGGTAAAGAGGGCATGTATTACACCCTTGGTATTAGGCATTAATGGGCAACTTCCTACCTATAAACTACTGTCAAAATTTAATCAAAGGCATGGCAGGATAATCAGGTGGGTGGACTGCCCTAGACAGGTGGGTGGGCCGACGTTTAGAAAGGGGCCTATCAGGGACCTATCACAGATACCATTATTTTTCAACAAATAAAAGCAATAGTAATCTATGATTAGCCTATTCAAGTGTGTATAAAAGGCTGAGAACTTTACTCATGTAGAAGTCTCATGAAGCTAATGAGTTTACTTACATAATCAGTTACTCACCACTATGAAGACTTCACAATAAGATCCACAACAGCATAAGTCAAATTGTTTATTCCTGGAAATCAACAGTTACAAACATCTTAGGTAAAGTACAGAGTTCTTCTACAGAGTTGCTTCCTTGTTTTATTGAACAAAGGTACGGTGTGGTACTTATTGCCTAGATATACTAGTTAAGTAGTCTGTATTTGCAATCTAGATCAGCACTTTTTCAGCCCTTACTAGAACTAAAAAGATCTGGGCGGGGATGGGGGGATAGAAAGGAGGGAGAACAATTTAAAAGAAAGAAAGAAATCACCACAGTCTGAATATATGAAGATAAAGAATACTGTCAACTTCTTGTGTCACCCTTGCAAAATTTGTTACTAGTACACTAGATTTATTATTGTGTCATGACAAAAACTGACTATTACCACATAGCTTCTAAAAAGTCTAGTCCTAATTCCATTTATCGATTTGAGAATTCAAGGCAGGAGTATTTGGAAAATTAATCAAAAATAAAAATGAGGGAGTAATATTTCTAAAAATTATCTTTCTGGTTGCCATCTTGGACATTACAGCTTTGTTAGAAAAAGTTGTAGTTTTGCCCCTTTTATGGACAGCAGGATTAGAGAAAGGAAAGTTTATGCATTTCACTTTGTAAATCTTCTTGATGCCCTTGATTTTTCTTGTGCTGATACCTATGTGATGTGAAAATATCCTGTTTCAAAAGGATATTAAGAATAAAAAAATATATAGCAATTTAATCTTGCAGAATAAAAACCTTCATCTTTTAACATTGTGAAGTTTTGGTTCTCTTTCATATCACTGCATATTTTACTTCACTCTTGATGTTTATTATGTGAAAAGTAGTATAATAAGTGATGTTTTATCACTGTGTAATTATGCTAAAGTAACCCTAGGATGCTTCAGTTTCTCATATGCTAAATCTGAGATATGATGTGCATGAAATTACAGTGAAGTTAATCACACATGTATTCATTTAATTATATATTATTTAACTATTTCAATCTTATTTAAAATTATGTTTATTATCCTACTACCTAAACTTATTTTTAATAAAAACAGGAAATTAAATTTTGCATCTTAAGCCATAATAACATTTTTCTTTGGAAACAAATGAGAGATTTTATAAGGAAGGGCACTTCATTGTTAATGATTTCATAGCAAAAAAGGAAAAAGCAATGCTCCTCTTCTATTAGTTTTTCTTATTCAATTTCCCCAAACCTTGTGTCTACATCAGTGACCTGAATTATGAGGGGTTATTTACAACAGAATTATCAATACTCTTCAAATTTTAAACTTTCACAACTGAGTGAATGGCAAAAGTTTATATTCTCATATGTTTTATACAGTGTTCTTACAGCATGGTGTGGTAAAATTGGGAAGGGGGACAGGATCTCCAACAGTCATGGTGGGCCGAGGGTGTATGAACAGGTGGGATTAGCGGCAGTGGAGTCTGAGTGGCACACAATCGTATGGTTCCAAACAAGGTGGTTTATTTAACTTTATGCTTTGATGGCGTAGGCGCAAGTAGCTTCTTCGGTTACAGTATAACACAAAACAACAGAGGGGTCTGTTGGCCCACAAGGTTCCCCAACGAGCCCTTGCTTTCTAGCCGGAGCTAGGTGCGGCTGCCCGTTGGCTAGTCTTAGGGCTGGTCAACAGCTTATGTAGGGATATCAACAAATAACAAAGCTGTAACGTTGTGGTGCCAGGTCTAAGCGGCCGAATGGATGATCCAAGAGTGGTAAGTGAAGCCGAAGTCGGATGCCAGGTAAGTCGTGGTCGTGGTAGGTGGGTTAGCGCAGAATCGAGGTCGAGGTTGAAAGCCAAAATACAAGAATCCAGAAAGATCAATGCCGTACGAACGAAACGCAATCAGAGACATAGCGAGAATCCCTGCTGGAGAAGACCGATAGGCCACAGAACCTGAGAGACAGTCCCTGGAAACCAGCCTCTGTCCTCCGTAAAGTGGGTCTCCCCCCAAGGGAGGGGCTCACTAACCTTTTATAGCAATTTAGTGGCCAGTCAAAGCGTCCCCTCCACAGAATTTTCTGGTCTGATTACGTCAGTCAGTCAGTGGACTGAGCCTGTGTCTGACTGAGTTCTGTGTGAGAGTAAGCATGCACGCAAGTGGAAAGTAGGTCAGACCTGATTTGACAGTTCCTCAGGTCACCCGGGGGCACGTGCTGGGTGAGCCTTGGAATTCTCCACTCATAGACTTAAATGTGCATGTCAATTTTTTACTCTTCTGTGTTGGCAGCACTCATAACTAAGATTTTTCCACGACACATGGTATACCATTTCCAGAGAGAAAGCAAAGCTAAACCTATGATTAATAACAATCACTAAGTAGAAAATTGCGAATAGTACTATTGTTGAAGGATACAAAAAAGTTTTTTTGGTAAACTGCAACATTAGGAACTAGTGGTTTAATTTCTACCACTTTCTTAATTTTTCTTTGTCCCTGAACAGGTCACACTTTTATGCTGTACTTTAATTTTCCACTTTATAAAAATGGAGTTAATAATAATTATGTATCTTAATGCAGTTGAGAATGAATCTATGATACTTGACTTATGGTACACTGTGCATACTAAGGAAGTTAGACTAGGATCTGTGATTTCTCCTAAGAGGAGGAATAATTGAGACATTCTGTGTGATCAGGGTCCACATTGAGGGCTTCTTTGCCTCAAAGAAAATGGTTAGAGACTTATGCTCTATTTTCAGAAGTGCTAGGTACCCAGTTTTTCCATGGGATTATCTGTATGTTCTCTGCATATCTGAAATAAAGCTATTCATGTTTCATTTTAAAATGTTGGGTGTGTAGAGCCATTTGCTGCACTTGATCTACATTCTTGCTGCTTGATTTAAGCTGAGTGAATGTAGAGAGCAGCATGTACAGTCATTCACCAGTGCTAGGAGCCATGCAGTGGGGTGGGGCAAGATGTGGGGAGGGGCATGAGGGATCAGGGTGGCTAGCAGATCTGCATTGAAGGGTTGGCAGGACCAAGGGAGGTTTGGTGGGACTGTGGGGTACTGGCCAAATGGCGAGCATGGGATTTTGTGGATCCACAGGAGGTTCTTCATTCTGGGGTGGAGGAGTCAGTAGTCTCAAAATAGCCCAGTGGGCAAGTGGCTGGGCTTTGCAAGCACCAGAGTTGTGTTCTGAACATTTACAGGCATTCAATAGATTTGGTTAACCTGTTCCTGATCTAGGTTAGTTCACCTCCCCAGGTGAGCTAACTTAGATGAGGCACACCATCTTTTTGCTTGATTTAACCCCTTCAACTCTTGCACAGATGGGTATTTAGATTGACGTAACCTGAGTTAGGTCAATCTAAATGTAACATTGATATATGTCCTTCAGTCTCTAAAACACTGTTACTAGGAATATATTGATCATGCTTAGGGGCTTGGGCCTTGCTGCCAAAATAATATTCCACACCCCAGTTTAAGAAACCTGATTCAGGGCCTCTAGGGATATGGCTCCAAGCAGCTTATTGGAGGGAATATTTGATAGCTGCTCAGTGCCTTGAAAAATGTCATGGGTGCCAGAAAGGGATATGACCCTTAGGGCATTAGTGTCTGAACTTATAAATGCTCAAATCCAAGTGAGCTAATATGAGCTGCTGGACACAAAGTCACTATAAATTAAATGGCCTTATTGTTTGAAGGAATATACTATTGTGGAAATTTTGCAAATGATGATGTCTCATTTCCTCTTACAGGCAAGGAGTTGGCAGAAGATGATAGCAGCTCTCATGGTGATTTTGTTATCATGTTTTTTCCAGTGATTCACATATAATTCCTGTGATGATTCTATGTTGCCAACATGAAGAAGAAAATTCTTCCCTTTCCTTTCCTTATGTTGTATTCTGCAGGAAAGACATAGAGAGCATTATGTCCATTCAAGGAACTCATGTCTTTATGAAGATGGCAGTAGAATTAATACATTTTATGGCCCAGTTTATCATTTATGACTGGAACTATTACTTTGTCTGAATTCTAGGTGCACAGTGTAAGTCTGTTCAATTGTAAGAAATGATTAACTTGAAGTAGGGATGTGCAATGTTTCTCCAGCTGTTTCGTTTCAATGCTGTTTCAACTCATTTCGAGCTCAAAACAGCAAAATTGAAATAAAAGGCTTTGAAACAGTCTTGAAATGAAATGAGGGCAGCTGAAATGTTTCAAAAGTTTTGAAATGTTTCAAATTTGAAGCTGGGCTTGCTTGCAGCTAAAGAGAAACTAAGGAGAGGGAGGAGTCAGAGGGGGAAAGGACTGCTCTGATATTGAGATGTGTAGCTGGCCAGTGACTGTGATCCTTCCCTGAGGTCCCTTCCAATCCCAGTACTCTGGGGAAGGGACGGAAAAACATCATTAAAAGCGTTGTTTGAACTGATCTTTCTGTTTGCCTTCATGCTTACAAGTGACACAAGTTTTGCTCTGAACAGTTTGAGGTGCAGTTTCCCAGAAACCCCCACACCTATCTCCTTGAAACTTGGCAGACTTCATGGCCTCAGAAGGAGCTACCATCCCTGCAAGTTCATCTGAATCACGCAAGAAATAACAAAGTTATAGGTAGTTTCATACTTCCCCTTTATAGCCTATGGGAGAAATGTCGAAACAGCATTGAAACAGCAAAACAGTTGCGACGAAATGAAACAGTGGTTTCTAAATGAAATGAAACTCGAAATGAAACACTGTCCTGTAGAAATGGTGAAACAGAAGTCAAAATGAAACAGTGCTGTTTCACGCAGCCCTACCTTAAAGTATGTGTACATGTGCATGAAAGCTAAATATACTTTATTGAAACACACTCAAGTAGAGATGAATGAATTATTTTGTCCACTCCATGTTTAGGACCTCAGTATTTGTATCTGGTCTGGCCATTACAATTTTGTAGAATAACTTCTAAGCTTTTTCTATAACTTATCCAAGATTCTTTTAGGTATCACTAATTTGAGATAGTCCCTATAAAAATACTTTTGCTATTATTACACACCATCTTAATAAGGTGAAGTATACAATTAGCAATGCCTGTCTTCAGCCTTGATTTAACCATGTACACATTTGACTACAACATACAACAAACACCCAAATGTGCTGTCTAGATAATATGAAGTTTTTATTTTGCCTTGACATAAGGATTGTATTTTCCTTCTCATTGTCTTCCAGTGGTAACATCATTTTACCCTTTTATTTCTGTATGCACAGAATGCTCCTAAATACATTATTTTGAAGATCCTTTATATTTTAAGACCCAGAACTTTCTTCTGTGCAGAGAGAAGATTCCTGTTTGACTGGCAGCACTGGGTATTATTTCCCACTACCTGAATTTTAATGTCAAACTATGTCCAGGTGGAATGACAAGTTTGGGTATTACAAAGTGAGGTAATTGACAACTGTGGATAATGTTTGACTATCTGATGAATAAAAAAAATATAAGGGGGTTTAAAAATATTTTATAGAAAAAGATAGGTTTAAGTATAATTATAATTAAGACTCAATTGTACATTTCCATTTACCAGTATATGGAATGCCTTGACCTGTACATATTCCCATACAAGAAAATATTTAACCTATAAATTGATGATCTCAGAGGAAAGTAGACCCAGATTTGGCTTCAAAATAATTCTTGTGTTCTCCACTGTGACAAATCTACTGACATTGAAAGATTTACCATATCCTTCAAACATAATAACAGATCAAATATAATTACCAATATAAAATGTGCCTGTCTGCCCTGAAGGAAATGTTTTAACATCTGTAGTTGTGCTTTATTTGGGGCTAATGTTAATTTAAAATGATACTGGATTGTGTTTCTATTAAAGGTAAGGGAGTCAGTGGATTACCAAATCACAGCTATGCACCTGCATACAGAATGGAAGCAAAACATTTGGATTTTTATTCAGTTAGGACTTATTTCACAACTTCCATTTATGTGAATTCCCTAAAAATAGAATTTTGTGAATGCAGCAAGAATGCTGAGATAGGGATAAGAGGTCCAGCTAAATGAAAAGAGGGATTTTCTTTTTCCAAACACTAAAACAGAGCAGTGAAAAACTTGTCCAGTGACCTAGCTTGCTATATATTTATGGTATTAAATGTATAGTATTAAAGTATTACAACATCAGTAGTTGAGATAAATGAATGCAGAGTTAGGCATCAGTAGCTACAGGGACTACTGAGTGGTTTTAGTAAAAAGATTTTAGTGCCTCTTCAGGCTTTGTTCCCGACAGTACTTACGTTTCTATTTCCTCTTCAGAGTGGAGGGGTGGGATTCTGTCTTTAAATTCCAAGACCGTAAGGTCTGCAAAAAAAGGTTAGTGTTTTCCAATGTTTGTGTTGTAACTGTGCCATCACAGGTTCCCCTACTCTCTCCCCCACTCCTTCCCTCAATATTATACTTTGAACAGGAATCAATGGCAAATTCTGACATTTAATGGCAATCTATTGCTATAGGCAAGCTCAGTTTATTTGGGCATGTAATGAGACAACAGGATTTTGCCTTTTCCCAGGTCTGGATCTAGCGGGTGGGGGGAGGCAGAGAAGTGAGCACATGTTGCTAGAAGATGAGATGAAAGGTTCTGGGAAATGTGTTGGAAAGCAATGAACAAGAAAGCAGGTTGTGGATTGTGTGCTCAGTTTTTCAGCTCTTGCCAGTATTTCCTATTTTAACTTTGCTGGTTTGCTGAATTTCTAAAAGATGCTGTGATTTCAGCTTTCAGTCCAGATATAGCACAATCTCTTTCCTGTTTTCTTTCTAGGGTGGTGGAAGAGCTTGTACTACTCCTTACTAGGCATGCATTATTGTTCCCAATACTCTATTAGCTAGACTTGTTTGCATTCCTTTGAACAGGATATCAAGCTACATCTCCATCCATTCTTCATTCAAGAGAGTGGAAAGCTTCAATTTAAGTGAAATGCCTGGGAGTGCATGGAACAATCTTAAGCCTATTTACTTCCTATGTAGCTTAACAGTGCAAATTACAACGTTGTCCAAAGCGGGGCGGGGAGAGTGGGGTTTGGTTTTGGTTTTGGTTTCGGAAATTTGGTGTTAATCAAATCATACCATCTGCCTTGTTTATTTTCACTATTTATCTGGGTGGTATTTTGGTACCTTCAGAAGGCCAAAGTGATAAACGAAGGCTAGATGATCAAGCATGTGGCATAATGGGCTAACTCTTACTCTATTAACACAAGTCTTTTTCATTTTATATTAAATCTCTTGAGATCCAGCTCTCCAGCTTACTTTGGGAGGTGCTTGCGAGGCTACAGGTTTTTGCTGAAATTATGATAAAGGAAACTTGCCGTTTACTGTGAAAATGGCTTCCTAGCAAGCTTCTGATGCAGAAGCAAGCTGTTTTCTGTGGGGAGTCCATGGTGTGGAAAAAGTCATTCCAGCTGTACAATTCAGCTGTGACTCTCAGGCTAGCCAACCTTAAGGCTCAATGTATACTGAAATCGCTCAAAAACTGAAGTTGATATAAATTACAGTAAACAGAAACACTTTAAAATAATTGCCTAATCAATATTAATTCCTTTTGTATCTTTTAAACAGCATTAATCACCATGAACTCATTTGGTATTAATGTGAATGTCACAAATACTTCAATTGGATTTCCACTGTAACTCAGGATTAATTACTTCAGTTAGATCGTTGTGCTAAAGTGTTACCCTGTAAACACACATGAAAAAACAATAAAAATAATGAAGGAAGGAATGGAACAATACTTTACTTTTATATATAAAAGTGAAACACTCATAATTCTTGCCTTAGGAGTTGACACTTATTAGTAAAGATATATGGATTTTTCCAAAAGAGCCTCAGGGGCTTGTTCATCTCTGTGTGAATCCGTGGCAACATCTAACCTCGTCTCTCATTACTACAGTGAATTTTGCTCCTTGACAAGATATTCATTCTTTATATGGAGTAAATGCATTGCTAGAAAAATTGTATTTAGGTTCAGTGTCCTCATTTTCCTAACGTGTGCCTAGATTTTGGATACCAAAAATATTTCTTTTAAACATTAGGTCCTGAGATGGAACAAAATAAAGGGAGTTGGTTTGCAGTAAAGCCCTTTCAGCTGAACTGCAAGGATCCTATTGACAAACAGTCCTATACATTTGCATCTGGACAGTTTTTCTACAATCTCAAAGAGTATTTGGATGGTTTTGCAAGTCTATGAGACTTTCACATAAATAATAGATGTTTATCTAACTGTGTACATATCAAAAATTGGGCTTCATACATATCCAAAAGCACCAAACTAGGCATATATTTGCATGACTACTTGCTATAAGAAGTTCAGACCATATGTACTGCATCTTCAGAATGCTTAAAGACATAAAGACTTATCTGTACAAACTTTAATCATTCTGAAAATTGCTACCTTTGTCCTTGGGAGCTGAGATTTCAACAAAGGTCTTCCTAACTTCACTGCTAATTGCATTTAAAAATACCACCCAACTGCAAATTCCCACTTATTGTTCAAGATAATGAAAAAAGTCACTATAACACCCCTCCAAACAAAAATTTGACTCTTATGAAAAATGTCAGTCAGGTTTACAGTTTGTCATACTGTAGAAATTGAACTTATTTTTAGCTTACCAACAAATGTGCTATTAATGAATTCCAGATCGCTACCACTTTTGTCTCTACTGAATCTTTCTGTGATGTTTGACATGGTCACAAAGTGTTCCTCGATCATCCGTGGGCAATTCTGATCATCTGCCACAGAATCTTAAGCTTGATTTTATGCTTACAGATCATTTTTCTCCCAGATGATTCCTATGTACACACTTATACCTGAAGATGTAATCTGCAGAAGTATGCCACTAAACTTTTTTGAGGGCAGGGGTCACTTGTTTTTTTGTTGATTATGTGTTGCTAAGGCCCTTTGCACATATTCATTTAAAGGCTCCATGAGATCTGATCCCCAGTCCCAGGAATCGCGCCACCTTCCATACCACACTTGCATGGGAGGAGGCAAAAATTTAGGATTGTGGGATCATATCTCAGTCATATGCTTTCTGCTTCCCAGTCTAGGGGGACCCTGGCAAATTGAAAGCCAGGTGTCCCCAGGGCCAGGGTCAGGGCCAGGCCAAGGCCAACAATCAGATGATTTTTGATTCAGGCCCAAGACTACAGTGGGGTATCAAACTGGCCCTGGTATAGTCCCAGGGCCAGAGCCAACAATCAGCTGATTGTCAGCCCCAGACCTGCTACACATTCAATTTAAGGTGCCATACATACCAGCCATAAAATGTTTTCCATTATATAGAGAATATTTTTATGGCTGGTTTTGCCATTTTACATTGCCTTACATTGGATGCACATTAGCACCATGGCCATTTATGCTGTGATTTTAGATATTAAATCACAGCATCCATGTAGGATTAAGTTTCAGTTCTGTGCAATCTTCTTTTGATTGTTACATTTATACCATCAGTCTGAATTATTTTATCTATTTTTCATTTTAAAAGGAATTTCTGGCCAGATTTTCAGAGCTGCTAAATAATTTAAGAGTGTAGTCCCTACTAGGGAGAATTCACAGTCCTGAACCACTTAAGAATTTTTGAGAATTCTATTCCTAATGCTTTGGATAGGTGCCAACTTGAGACTGTCCTGAGCAATGAAATGGAAATTCTGGTGGGAAATATAAAATGATCTGCAGGAAGAGATGGAAAGGACCCAAATTAGGACTGGTGCAATCTCTTGTTTGGCAATGAGAATGGATGCATAGACAGGAGAAAATCTGAATGAATGAAAAAGAAAAATACTTAACCTCAGTATTGTTTGGAAGTTTATTTCATTTCTTTTATTTATTGTAACAAGTTTGCTGACATGAGTGTGATGGAAATTTTTCAATATTAATGAATGCTAGAGAAAATCTTCATGACAAGCAAATACTGAACTTTTTTATGAAAGTATATTTGCACTAAAAATCTACGGCTTGGGGAGAAAATGTATTGTGTAACCAGTGTGTCAAGTCAAAACTAACCAACACTTCCAAAAGGTGGAGAAAAAATAGGTATACGTTTAAAGAAATGGAAAGTGGCTCATCTAGAAAACAAAACAGAGGAATTAAAAAAATTAATTATTGTATATACTGTTTCTGAGTCATGACAAGAGAGCTCAGATACTTCCCTGATCAACATTAGTTTATAACTTTTTTCATAAAGAAAAATGGCCTAAATCAAAAAGAAACTACCAGAAATACAAGAGAATCTGTTCTTGCTAGGTTCCTAGCATAATGCAAACTTTGGATGCTCACCTGAAACAATTTCCATACCTGTCTTGTTTTGTTCTTCCTGTTTGGATCAGATTTATGAACCTGGAAAGAATTTAAGTGCTAATTTCTTTCTTTTCTTAGCTTAACCGTTATAGTTTATCTGCCTGGCTTCACAGTGCTTTGTGTCCATTGGCTCTAATTTAGTGTTCAGTCTATTTCATTGTATATAATGCCTCCCTTTAAATCTCTCCATTGGCTCTTGTAAAAATACCCCATTGATTTAAAGATCTTGTTACTTACTATAGTATGTTCTGATTCTCTGACCTCTTCACACCCCTTGGTGGTGACTTGAGTTAATTGCACACTTATCAAAAGATAATGTGGTAACATTAAAATGAATTAGCATGTAATTACCATTGTTCCCAAGGGAGTTGCAATACTTATAATGAAACAGTGCATGTTATTTCATGGAAAGTATGAAGTGGTATATTTTCAACTGCATATTCAGAGCAGCAGCTGTTGCTTTCTATAGAAAGTCCATGGTGTCAACAAATAGAGGAAGTTAGAAAATTCTGAATCACTGCTTTACATCTTATTTGGTCAAAAATAAACCAAATTCAGATTTTAAAATTCTTTATTTTTGTGCTGCTCTTTGGTAAAGGTAAGTAAATAATATTTACTTAGCATTTTAAATAAAGTTTGTGGAGGCATTCTTAAAAACTTTGATATTTATTTTCATGAAAACATTTTTAATAATTTAAGTTTTCCTAGCATGGTGCCTAGCAAAGATACATTTAAACAAAACAGTATTTGTACAAACGAAATTTTAAATTATGTTGTGTGAGTTCTCATGCTCTGTTATTTCAGATTCATCCAATCAAAGTAAAAAAAAATGTCTGAATTTATCAGACCAATCAGAACTAATCAATGCAATTCAGCTGTTCAACACCAGGTGTCAATGCTCATAGAGAACTGTTGAAGTTAATATACTAAAGAATTTGATCAGATTTAAATTATAAATAAATATGAATAAAGTGTGACTTAAAAGCCTAAATTTGTGGTATATATTATTCATTGTAAGTTATTTATCTCTCTCTGCAGGCAAAAGTACTTATATAAACTACTTATCACGTAAGTGTAAGTGTGTTCCACTGTGACTTTGGATGGATCAGGGAGATAGAAATCTGATGGAAAATCTTTTCCTTTCTGGAATGCATTGAGCATATCTCTAGTCCAACAATGCAGAACCTCTGCTGGAGGATAAGGCTGTATTAATGTAATAAAAGATAGTATACTAGCATGTAAGCACAAGGAAGTGACCTTAAAGTTGCTCAAGTAACCTTAATTTTGCCATTTCCTGAATTCTGACTTTTACCTCATATCTTAACTTTCACTTAATGTGAGTTTTCATATAAAGAATTATTATGCTGTAGCTTCTGACGGAGCTATATATAAGATTAATGCTGCACAAATGTTATTGGTATGAATAACCATGTTCACTTACAAATAACTTTTCTCAAAAATTCTCTTTCATTGGAGTTGATGGCAAAGAATGGGAATTATAATACAGGTTCGAGTATAAATTTACTGCATTTACGCTGAATAATTCCAAACTCTGGCTTCCATTGCTATGTGTTTATATGTAACCCATACAATTAATTTTGTCCTTTAAATCAGAACAGAAGAACACCAAACAAATCAGGAATGATAAGGTGCCTAAACATGTGCTCTGGGGCAGGGTGACAGGGGACCTTGGGAGCCACTTTAATTAAAATGCCATAGCGTCTTGTTTATTCAGCATCCTGTGGTTGAAAATGGCAATGGTGATGCTTTAACTAAAGCTCTTTCAATGAGCTTTGGTTAAAATGCCCCCACCGCCATTTCAAAATGTGGGACACTGGAGTGTTTTAATTAAACGAGTCTGCTCCAATTAATCAAGTCTAATTAATCAAGTCTGCTCCAACGCATTCCAATCAGAATGCATTGGAGCACATGTATAGATGCCTATGCTTAAATCTCATTACTTCAATGGGATACCTCTAATACAGCCCAGTTAACTGCTCAGTGTACCTACAAAGTGGTGACTGCTCTTCTTCAACTCTGACTGAGATTCCTGACAGGAAATGCTCAGCATCCTAAAGAATAAGGCCTTTAATCTGTACAAAATAATGTGTGCGCCAGTAACCTAAAGAAATATAATTATCAACCATAAATTACAAGCATACAGTAGCATGAACTATTACCAGTGGTGTGAAAAAAAATTCGGAGAGCAAAATTGGTCATGATAGTGGAACCCATCTTCAACTGGATTTTTTTTTCTGTGTCAGATACAATTTTTACTGATGTCAGCTTTGTGTGTGTGGGGGGGGGTTAATCTTTAGCATGATGGCTCAGGTGAAGGTACTTATTTCTCTGTTTTTTATAGTTGTAGGAACATGGCTGGAAGAGAGGGGGGATAATAACAGTTATATTATATGTATTATAACAGTTAGGGCGGCTAGGAGCTGAAACCAACTTCCAAGGGAAGTGGTGCTGGCTCCTACCCTGGGGATCTTTAAGAAGAGGCTTGATGCCTACCTGGCTGGACTCATTTGAGTCCAGTCTTTTCTCCTGCCCAGGCAGGGGGTCGGACTTGAAGATCTACAAGGTCCCTCCCGACCCTACTTCTATGATTCTATGATTTTATGATAATAAAAACTGCAGAACGCATTCTACACATTTCATGCAAAAATCCACAGGCAACACCTTCATGGCTAAAAGAGGACCTAAACTTAATCTAAATTTCATTTCTAATAAGAGGGCCAAATAATTTCCTCTACAAGAGAAAGAAATAAAACAACATTTAATTCTTCTCAATGCATGCTGCTCATATCCGTAACTAAAAAAACCCTTCCATGATTCAGATCATGCCAGCATGCACTGACTTCAGTGGTATGAACTTTGGTTCATGCTGTGCTCATTCCATACATATCTTGCAAAATACAAAGATATAAACATAAAAATATTTTTAAATCATTAAGAAATTTGTCTCTCTAATTTGCAGTTTTTAATGTTTATAGACTAATTTAAGATGGGTGACTTTCAGTAATTGGCCATTTCTCAAATTCTAGACAGTTTTCATTAGGTGAATTCTTAGTGATGAGAAGGGGCTGTCTAAATATTTATTATCAACAAAATTGTAGCTACATTTTGTATCTTTCTGTACCTATGAGCTTTCCCCTAGCATATCTTTGCACACACACTCAATGTTTTTAGCTGCTCATTTTATTTATTTATTTATTGTTTTGTGGTTCGAGCTCATTAGCTTTTGTTTATATTACTATTAATACCCTTTCCTTAAAAAGCCAAGTATTTGTGAGGACTCTCAATCTGTTTCTTTCTTGTTACAATCTCATATCATTATATATGCTAATATGAAGATTTTCCCTGACTGAGTATTGGTGAGCTGAATTAGAAGGGATGTAGAGAAAGGGTAGGCAACCCCCAGCACATGTGCCAGAACGTGGCACATGAAGGCACTTTGCTTGGCATGTGTACCTTGTAGAGGATAGTGAGGAAGCTGCTAAAGGCCCAATCCTTGTTGTGGCAGTGCAGCCCTGGCCCCTGTCCTGCCATCTGGCTTGAGGTGCACGTGCACCCATCTCTGGCAACAAGCCAGGCTGGGGCTCCGCAGACCCTAGTGCAGCTGCCTGCAACCTCTCTGCCACCTGCTGTGAACAGCCTGAGCTCTGTGGCAGGCAGCAGGGGGTTGCTCAGAGCCTGGACTGGCTGTGGCAGCTGCACCAGGATCCATGGAGCCCTGGTCTAGCTCATTGCTGACAGTGGGTGTACATATGCCAAGGGCGGCTGGCAAGGAAGAGGCTGGGGATGCACTGCCACATAAAGGACTGGGTCCCTCTAGGTTCCCCCAGCATCCACCCTTGGCATGTCAACATCTTTCAAGTTGAGGTGGCAGCTGTTTTTGGCACTCTGCCCAAAAATGTTGCCAACCCCTAATATAGAGAGATATAAAATAGCAAGAAAGGTGAAAAGGGCTCTAGCATTTACTCACTCAGAAAAGAAGAGCAAAATGAGACTCAATGGGACTGAAGAATAACAAAATCAAAACGGATCAAGGAAACACTTTTTATATCATACACAATAAACAGAGAACTGATTATTAGAGGTTAATTTTACAGAAAAAGAGAATGTCCACTGTTACCTGTTCCTTTTTGTATAAGGTATTTATAAAGTAAATCCCTCTTGTTTTAAGCAATACATTGATACTGTATCAATTTGGCAGACTGGAAAGAAACTTCTTTTTTAATAGCTCACTGTCCATCATTCAATAAGTTCACATGTCTGCTATGAAATTTCTGGCATTGAGGGTTTTTTGAGACAGGGTACTGAAATTGATGGTACACTGACTTGGTCCATAGCATTTGATATGTAAACTACAGATTCATATGTGGATCTAGATTAGAATTTTTACCTGGACCCTCATAACAATCCAAACTAAAATAGCATCTGTTACAATTTCTGTATTTTAGAAAAGTTTTCCTCACATCAGAATTCTTTAGCTCCAGCTCTCCTTTTAGCAGGAACTCTTCTGTGTGAGATGCATTTAATCTTAAAGAAAGTTTGCACTAAGTAAATTATCAAAGTAATATGTTCCTCCTGGGATTCTTGCAGGTGTCTTAGATAGCTTGTTTTAAGTACCTCTGGGAAAACATTCTTGTATGACATCCAGTTTGAATTTTAAAAAAACAAGAAAGAGGGTTTTCTTTATAAAAATATGGAGTAAGAAGTTTGTCTGAGCCTATCTATTACCAGGACGAATGTTAAACAAAATTGATTACACGTTGACTTCCAGTCTGAAGGCTTGATTTGCAGTGTTGACTCCAGTGGGGCTATACAATTTACATCAGTTAAGGCGATGCCTCATATAAGTAATTGAAGTCTGAACCTACTGTAAAACAAGACAGAAACCCTCTATAAAAACACAAATACCATTCACCAGAGATTCTTTGCATGTCTTTTAAAGGGGTCTCATTTTGATGTGAGGCTGCATAAAAGGCAAATGACACCATAAATATAATTTCTTAGAGGGGTTTAATCAAGTAAAGGGATTTATTAATGGAATTGTAGTATTTCCTGTAACAAAAATCTCTTTAAATTTTCTTGTAAAATATTCCAAAGAAATTAACAGACAGAACCAATGGTACAACTGTGAGGGGAGGTGGCATGACTAGGGCAGAAACCTTTGGCACTGCATTTGGATGGGGGCATGAAAATAACAGGTGCTACAACAGTGACTGGCCCCAGCATTGGTGCCCTGTGCACTGTGGCTGTCCAGGACATAATATTGCCCTTCTAAGTCTCTGTAGTGAAACATTGATGGTTAATTCATAGCTAAAGTGAATGCTAGCAAAGTAATTTATCAGTGATTTCATTCAGTGTTGTTAGACCCCAACTCCATGTGGTGCCCAGCAACTAGGGAGACAACGGATCAATGCCATCACACATCACCTGCACACATTGCTCATCAACAGCGTTATGCAAAATGGAGACAGCTTCGGACTAGCTCCAACCAACTAGGGAGCTGCAGTGAACATTAGTTTTTTTCCATATTTATGCACCTTGGTTTATACTCATTAATATTTACCCCACCTTTGTCCCTCCTTTGTTCCACCCTTAGTCCTTCCCATTTTAAGCTCTGCCTTTGTTTACTGTTTGTTTCATTAGCATGGATTGTCTATGTAATTCACTTATTTACATGTCTTTTGATATGAGCGTATGTCTAAGACCTTGACCTCACTTCTTTTGGTCACTTGCGCAGACTTCAACCAAAGCCTGGGAGCTTCTGGAGGCTTCTTTACCAATCACCTTTCACCTTTTTGCATATGTTTATCTCAGATTCTGTTACCAGTTACGCGTTGTCTTTCACATTTCAATCTGTTTTTCAGCCCCAATTTGTACCATCTCCACATTCCTAAGACTTCACCTCATTTGCAGCACACAGACTTGCATAGACTCACTGGAAAATTGTTGACACAGTTAAGATGGCTACTTAGCATAAGCAAATGACTGGCTTAGCATAAGCATTCATAAGCAAAATCCACTTATCTGCTAACGATACCTAATGAGCTATATATCTTACAACACTACTATATTGTTAAGAAAATGCTTGTCTAAGCATCTGCCTATTCTGCCTTGTGGTTAGCAGCTTTGCTAGGCTACAGGTTATTCAGCTGAAAATCCAATGCTCCCCAAGATCCAAATACTGTCACCCCAACAAGTGCCTCATTCATTTATAATTTATCAGTCATTTGTTTAGTGATTTATTATCATTTAGTAATTTATTTAGTAAGTATTTAATAGTTTGCCAATCATTTATCAATGAATCCACAAAGTTCAGTACTTAAGAAATGTGGCTTCTTGTATAAATGTATATGTAAGCCCAAAAACACCTTTGTTCCTCTCAAGGTGAGCCATAAGTAGGCAGCAGGTAGGTAAAAATAAAAAGCCTTTGGCTTTTTCTACTGTTCTAGACCTTATACTCTTTTGGACTTTGACATTGCTTGGGTAGGACTTGCTTCAATTCTTGTTAAAGTCAGTGGAACTGATAATATTAACTTTAAAAGGAGTTGCTAGGGTACTCTTCATTTTCTCCCTCCCCCTGGCTGTATAAAGGTTCACATCCCTTTCAGTTGGTCTGGTAGCCAAATTTCTTGCATTTGGATGTGGCAGAAGTCTTAAAGTGTTAGGAGAATTATATCTTGGTGATAGGGCTTCTAGGTTCCTTGGTCCTAAAACTCAAAAAGTCATCAAAGAATGAGCTTAAAGAGACTGAGATCATCTAGACCAAACTCCTGCTAGACAAATGTTTATCTGATCTACCCATAAAAAGTGGTTTCTAGTGAATCTGAAAACTAGAGATTAAAGCATAAAACATAGTAGATAAAGACAGGATTAATTCATAAAAATCCAGTCTGTGTGTGTATCCAAAAATAGGGAAAAAGTTGATACTTGTTATTACAGAAGTTTAAAATCTAATATTTTCTAAATCAAAATTCTTCAATTCATATGGTGCTATGAAATCTTCAGCCACATGAGGCCTTTTTTTGTTATGGGGGTCAGATCACACACAGGTGTGTTGGAGTTCTTGTGTGATGTTTACTGCCTTTGTTCCACTGCTCTGTCCACAGGATATTCTGACATAATAATAATTGAAAATGTATAGCCAAGTTTCACAGTTCCAGAACAAAAGAGTCAATGGTCTGCTTTTTGTTCTGCAGAACTGTGCAGCGATATATATTTCTGTTGTCTTGTCAGTGTTTTTTGCCTCAGGCTTTAGAATCCTAGGTAATAGGACAAGCATGTCATGCAGTTTTCATACTTACTGGACTTCTGAACCTTGGAAAAGTTATGACAAGTATGAACATGTTCTTTTAATTTTTGTCACACATGGGGTGCTGATGCTCATATCGTGTACACGTACATATGTGATGTATCACTTTATCACGCTAAGCAGGAGATATAGGGTTTGAGCAATATTTTGGGAGCATAGGAATTAGTAAGCAAGTGTTTAGAGAAATATCATAACATCCTGTGTGTGTGTGTGTGTGTGTATGTGTATGTGTGTGTGTGTGTATGTATATATATATATGTGTGTGTATGTATATATATATATATATGTGTATGTGTATATATATATATATGTGTATGTGTATATAGTGTGTGTGTGTGTGTGTGTGTGTGTGTAGGTTCTGCTATGCTGTCAGTCTTACTAGTCCAGTTTTCTCTCCCTGTAGCATAATGATCATAACAGGCATGCAGGCACTGAAAGGGCTTTAAAGTAGAAAGGAACAGGATGGTGTGTTCAGAAGTACTGCTTCTCTAGCCTCCAGATCTGTCACTGAACTCACCTGGGATGAACTGGATACAAAACAGCAAAAGCTTTGTTAACTACACAGAGCTCAATAGTTGTGCAGATACCTTAAGGAAGCCTGGAATCAACTATCAAAGGGCTATCTTGAGAAGTGAATCAATAGAATGCCTGCTGCCTGCCAAGTGCTTATTCTTAGCAGAAAGGATTGCTTTGATGAGGGAGGGGATGTTTATGTTCTCTCTCATTAAATAAATATATATGTGCTTTTGGTTTTTATACCTGCATTGAACATTCATATGTTAAACATCAGCTGAGACCAAAAATACCTCATGTACACTCTGAAAATATTCGGATCCTACTGTGAGTAATTTTATTTAGACAGTGAGGAAAAATGATTGGTATTAACATCAAATTTATATATGCATTTACTCCTTATAGTGTTCAGCCCATTCTATCTCTAGTTTAATACTGAGGGTGGCATTTTTCTGTATCCATAGTCTTTTTTGCTACCATTTCCTCCATTTTCCTCCATCTTCAGGGGGCACTGGGACAGGGCTTGGGGGGGCTGGAGCCACCCCAAAATTTACCTTAGCCCCCCATAGCCACCCGTCCCAGTGCTGCCTCTGTCAAAGCCCTCTGCTTATCCTCTGGGCCACCACTGCCTACCCCGTGCAACTGAGCCCACCCTGCTCCTGCTCACAGCCCGTAGAGGCATGGTTCTCCTGGCTCAGCCCAGCCCTGATCTGTGGGCCTGTGTCCCACCTTTGTCTAAACAGCTCCCACAATTTTCTGTCTAGCCCACCTCAGCATCCCCACTGGGAAGAAGCTGGTGCTGCCCTATCCATCTTTAAGGGAAAAAATACAAACCTCTGAGTATAATACAAATTTAAATTTAAAAAAAAAATGTATAAGCAAGGGTACATCTAATTTACATGTGCGATTAACACAGCACTTGTGAAAGTGTCCGGTAGAATTTACCATATTTGATTATAATTTTAATTATAATTTTATATAGGTTTTCCTACAGAGCACTGAGTCTCAACAGTGTTGGGGTGCCATGCAGTCCTCCTAAGGGTGCTGTGTGGGGTACCACATAATCTACAGATGATTCACAAGAAATTTCAAATAGGAATCTATAGGGTCAGAATAATTCTGAACTTTTCCTGGCTTTCTTCAACAGAAGAATTTCTCTATTTTTCCATAGTCAAGACATGAGTGAAAGCTTAGATCTGGCATTGTATGAGGTGTGCCTGGAGTCTAACAAGGGATGCCTTGAGAACTACTGCCGTAGTTTATTTCAAATGTCATCTCTGCTATAAAATAATTTAAAACATCTGTATAAAGGATACTGGTGTCTACTCATGTCCATACATATTTAGATAAATTGTGTAGAGAAGAGTTATATTTCCATAGGATTCACTTATAGTAGGCCTCAAACAGGCATAACACTTAAGTGAGCGAGTAATCCCATGGATTTCAGTGCGATATACGTTATGTACTGTTATGCATGTACTTGTACTTATGTTCATAACATTATGTTTATGCATAATCATTTTACTGAATTAGGCACCATATTTTATAGATTTTTCCATGTCCTGGGGATGTAAGAATGGGAGAGTGGGAAACCCCGCCCACAGAGAAACCCAGAACAAGCAGAAAAGAAAAAACCTTACCGCTTGCAGGATACCGGAGGAACGAGGAAGCATGCCGAGGAGGGATGCCCACGTGGTTCATCAGCCACGCCCAGCTACAGCTGGAGCCGGCTGACGTCAGTAGGAGATGCTGCCTGGTGAAGACAAATGTTGGCCTTGAGAGCACGGGAATGGGAACTCCAGGAGCAGGAAAAGCTCCAAGGAATCGCTGCACCAGAGGCACCCAGCACCGGCAAGGAGCCGAAGAGCTGGTGCAGAGATGAGCAGCTGCAGCAGCAGATGCTGCAGGAGTTCCCCACACCAGGTGTGGCCAGTACTGGAGGGGATCAGAGGACCCGACAGAGAGGCTAGTGGCAGCAGGAGCTGCTGGAGGAGTTTGCACCAGCAGCGGCCAGTGCCAAGATGCTGAGCTAGAGGCGGCTCAGGGAGGAGCCGAAGAAAACCCTGTCTGGGGTAAAAGTGCGGGTCGCAGTCTGAGAGAGATGCTTGCCTAGGGCACTTGATATTAGAGGAAAGGAGGGCTGCCGGCTCCACAGTTTCCCCTCCTCTTTTCCCTTTTTTTTTCCCTCCTCTTCTGACACTTTCTCCTTCCTTGTTTTGATTCATCCCTGGTGTGTTGTGTCATTCCATCGGTGTGGGTTTTTGGTCTTTTTTCTTTGTTCTATTTCTTTACTTGCCTAGCACAGGCTCTCCAAACTCCCCATTGCTGGGTTTTGGGAACCAGAGGCTCCAACAGGGAAAACACGGGCAATGCGAGAACATGATGGTGACTGGTGGCATCCGTCTTGGAACACCCAGGGCATCAGAGGGGATGTCTCTAGAGGCAGAACGTTCTGAGACCCTCTGGGTTCAGTTGTAGTCCAAAACGTCCATCCACAGAGTAGGAAGCATAGGAACTGAGGAAGACATCATCTAAGGGCTAGCTGCTTAAGATCCTGAGGTTCGTCTCGAAGGTTGGTGCATGGATGCGGTGTAGGGGACGTGGAGCCCCATGTACATCTGCCAAGGGATGTGACAGTTCTGAAGGCATCCTCAACAGGAACTCTCTCCACAGAAGATCTGTCTGAAGTCATGGCAGGCAATTTTGGGGGCCTCTCCAGAAGTGATCGAGGACCTCTCCAGGGTTTACACTAGGCTACTTGGCACCTAAGACCAGGCACACACTCCAAGGTGGCACGGGAGCACATTGTCAAACAGAGGCAGGCACATTCCACTAGAGAATTAAATGCATGTACTGATTTATTGCCCAACAAAGGTCAATTTAGTGCCTTACTAGCTGTTTGCACAATCTGGCTAGATAGTCAACAAGCCTGAGGTAGAATCCATCTAAGTTGTGCAGTTTTCTGTAAGTGGCATAACTTAGATTGGTAGCAGACAGAACACACATTTGTATTTGGTGGGAGTGCAAATCTTAGACCAGATTTCACTATTTATAAACCAGTTTGTGTGCACCGAACTTCTGTTTGGCTATGGGTATAGATCCGTTTCTGATCACTTATACTAGTAAAAGTATAGTGTCTGCACCTGCCCCTGTTACCTAGTGGGTATGCACACAGTTTCAGTTAGTAGGCAAAAGAAAGGGTAAGCATTTTGCACATACCCTTATGCTTCTTCCTTTTTTTGAAAATCAGGCCATGTGTCTGCATTACCAGTAAATAAGAGCTGTACAACTGGAGCACGGGGTGACTATTACAAGTGCATTATAGTCTGCAGTAAGAGGCATATGGAAACTATGAAACATTCTTTCTTCACTGAAGAAATATTTT
This sequence comes from Crocodylus siamensis, assembly GCF_052110815.1. Lineage (NCBI taxonomy): Eukaryota > Metazoa > Chordata > Crocodylia > Crocodylidae > Crocodylus > Crocodylus siamensis. The sequence goes on along the minus strand of NC_143399.1, from coordinate 24,678,724 downwards.
CAGTGCATTCTGTTTTCTATAAGTTGTACTCTCCATTAGTTCAAAATGCCAAGTGTAAAGCATGCAAAGCAGATTACAGCACTGTATGCTGCAAAGGCTAAAAAAAGGTAAACTTAATAACAATGACCTCAAGATGAAAATCCAGCACTGATCAAAGACTCACACAAAGAAATCAACAAAATACCCAATAGGGGCAACAATAACATGGAGTTCAAAAATCTGAGGTTAATATACCTCCAGGCAGTAGCCCACTTATGGATTTTGAAGATTGGCAGGCCCAAACACTGCAGATCATCATAATAACTACCACAGATAATGTCAGAATTCTGTAATAGGCACTGAATGAAAAAACCCTCCGCAGCTAAAAGAAATCGCAAATTGCTTCCCAATTTCAAAAACGACATCCTATGCTACAAAGATGAAATAATTTCTCACACAGTTACCAGTAATGTGCTGCTGCAGAAGAAAATTTCAGTATTGACAGCATGGTTAAAAGAAGATATAATGTCAGGATAGAGCTGGTAATGTCATATATTATGTCTTTACATTCATTCTGTTAATTGTTTTTAATAATGTGGTGTTAAGTGTAATACTATACAAAGTTGAGGAATACTGCATGCCAAAAAAGAATGAGATCCTTGATAGACAGGAAGTGCAGACAAATAATAGGAGAATGTATAGATCAGTATGTTGCAGAATTAGAGACTCAGTAAAAATTGTGCTTTGGGAATTTGACAGAATCTCAGATTAGAGTTAGGATTATTTGTGGTTTTGCAGACACTGCATTACAAAAAAAGGCTATTGCATGAGGAGACTTCTGACTAGAAAAGATTGTCCAAATGTGAAGGGCAAGAAAAACTGTGAAAGCCTAAGCTGAAGAGCTGAATGCACCAAAAGGGATCATCTGTTCAGTAGGCGTGAATGAATGTGGCCAGAAAAAACTGTCTCAAAGGGTGGAATTTTCCACTGATAAGAAGCCACCTCACAGAACAGATTTTCCATTGGCAAGGGCCATGCTAAGGGAAAGAGAGCAATAAGCAGACATGTACCAAGTGTGGAAGCAGCGTTGAAGATCCCAAACACAAATACCTCAAGTTGAGAACATACCAGAAGAACTGTATTTAGCTACAATTGAATCAAACAAAATCAATGAGAGGGACGGATTTTTATGGTGGAAGTACAAGGAACAAAGATTTCATTTAAATAAGTATGAATATAGAATATTAAATAAAAAAAATGAGTCCAGCAAACATCAAAATAACAGACTATTCAGAAACAAATATACCAGTGAAAGGGGATGCAGTGCTAGCATCCAATACAAAAACAGAGTATACAAATTCCCACTCAGTCTGGTACCTAGGGAGGTAACACCAACTTTAGGTCTGGCAGCTCATGAGAAACTGAATCTAATTAAGTGTGTGCTCCCAGTACATAAAGACAAGACATTCATGCCTCCTGATGATCCTCTTGGCTGTCACAACCCAAATCTGCGTAATTTTCTGAGGAAGAAGCCAATTGTTCCAGAACACAAAAAGCAACCCGGTCCTTCTGGGAAAAAATGTATCAATGGACATAAATGCAAAAACTACCATGTAGGAAGAAGCAATCAGCTTCAACAGTCTGTAGATCATGAACTTTGTGCAATGACATTAATTTTTCTGTTCTTCTTATTCATGTATAACCTGTGTTTTTGATCTCGGTGATCACTACAACTTGGAAGAAGACCATTTATTTTTGTCTATTTAACATTACTTGACAATAACCAATATTCATTTTTTGTGGCTTTCTTTCCCTTTCTCCAGTGGTAACTGGGGAACACATAGAGATTGGTGATAATATTGCTGCATCCTTTAGTCACTGCCTGAATTGTTTACCATGGCAGTAGCAGGTTTTGCTTTTAAAACAAGAGGTCCCAAATTTTATCTTTACTGACAATGACCTAACCAGGAGCATAATAATGTACATTCTTTTGATTCTCAATTTAGAGTACGTTTAAAAAAACAAACAAATAAAGGTCAAACTGATGTGAAGCAATTATTATCCTTTAGACTGCAACAGCCTGTGGACCAAGGTTTTGGGACTTGCCTAACCCAGAATGTTTTTTTCTAACAGCGTTAGGACACACACTCAGCACTGAGAAAAGAATTTGGTGGGATGAACTTGTCTGCCATACAGTGCTGGCCTTAGTGTAGTGGGCGACTTGATCAGCAGGGTGCCAAGCACATGTGTGTGCACACATACACATGTATCTGTGCATATACATGTGTGAGCTGCCCACACTCACAGCAGTGCACTCTCCCCCCACACCCCGATTGACACCCCACCAGGCAGAGGCAGCAGTGCCCTGCCCATTCTCCCCCCTGCCTACAGCTTGTGCTCTTGTGTGATGTTGCCCAGGTGGGCTGGGCACATGGAGGCAGCAGCAGCCAGCAGTGCCTTCCCACCTGCCTGCCTGGTGCACTATGCCACTCTACCTCCCCACCAGACTGCACCTTGTGCTCCTGTGATCTGGGACTTTGTTTGAATTTTCACCAATTGGCTGAGATACCAGGGCAGCCTGTCTCAGCCAAACTAGGATGTATGGTCACCCTACATTTCAACTACATCTAGAAAGATCAATATTAAAGTGTTTGCTTTTGAAATATATTAGGTCTTATGCAGAAGTCATTAATCTGCCACACTAACATAAGATTACTGACAGTGTCACTGTCTGTACAGTATGAAAGGAGCCACTGTTAATCACCTAATATAAGGTCAGGATATGATACAGATCCTACTCCAATTTCAAGTTTTTTTGTAAATTTTCTTCATTCTGTTTGGAATTTATTGGTCAGATTCACTCCTATCGACCTAAGGGCTGGATTTTGAATCCACCCAATTAATGGAGATGATCAAAGCATACATCTCCATGAAAAAGCAGGCAACATTAGCCCCGTTGTTTCCATCAAGATTTTGCCCTAGGAAGGCACATTTATTTTACAGATGAAGTTACTCAGAAAGCTTTAAGTAAACCTACATAGGTTATGGGATCTCATTTCCCATTTGCCTAGATCTGAGAGTCATTCTAAGTGTGCAGACCCAGTTCAGTCTGTCAGCGAAGTCATCAACCTATGATGGAGAAAATATTGGTATGATCTTGCCCCATGGTGAGAAGACTTGATACCAGTAAAGAGTTGAAATCCACACTGCATCAGCAGAGTGAAATGCATCTACCATATTTCACAGTGAACAGGTTGACACAGTGTATAAGTTGACCCCATTTTCTGATCTGAAAAGTTAGGAATTTCATAGATCCAGTATATAAATCAGCCTAACATTTTAGGTAAAAAATATGGAGTCAACTTATACTGGCCCCTGCGCAGACTCCCTGTGGGCTGGGAACCCGGGGGGTGGACATGTGCCACAGCACCGCTCACAGGGGGCAGGGCTGGGCTTGGTGCTCGGCTGGTGTGGCTCAGACAGCACCGCTCACAGGAGATGGGGCCGCGCCAGCTGAGCACTGCGAGGAAAGAGAAGAGCCACAGGGAAGTAAGATGATCTCACCAGAATTACAAGCAGCTATCCCAGCTCCAAGGCCACAAAAAACTATGCCGCCTCTCTGACACCCTATCTGAGCTGCTGTCTCCTCACCTTTGGTTGTCCCTGCCGTCACTGGCTGAGTCAGTCACTTCCGGTTCCTGGCGTTCTCCTTCTGCCTACTCTGGGTCTCTTTTTATCTTGGAGTTCCAGCTGACTCCTCCTTCCCTCCAGAAACACTGGGTGAAGAATGACAGAGTGAGGAAAAAAAAAAGAAAAAAATGCTCAGACAAGGTGATCAGCACTAGAGACTGACTAAAATACAGAGCAATAGAGGCAAGCATCTGCCCCAAATAGGGAGCTGGGCTTTGGGTGAAAGCCTTCCTTAGGACAGTGAGCCCTCCTTAGGACAAGCACCAAGCCCAGCCCGCCCCCTGCAAGTGGCACTGCCCGGGCCATGCCAGCCAGCTGGCATGGCCCCATCCCTTGCAAGCGCACTATGGAGACACTCCATCCCATGTGAGTAGTGCTGCCTGAGCTGAGCCGGCCAAGGACCAAACCCACTGCCACTCACAGGGGATGGGGTCAGGTTGGTGTTCAGCTGATGTGGCCCAGGCAGTGCCAGTCGTTGGGGATGGGGCCAGGCTCAGCGCCCGACTGAGTGGCATCTCCATAGTGATGGTAAGGTCCACAGGCCATGCTCAGACGGGGCCTGGGCCCCATGGCCTCCAGCAACAGGAACGCTGTTGGTAGATAAAGAAGGTTGGGTTGAGGCTGAGCCAGGGTTTGTCTGGGGCCAAACTGGGGCAGTGTTGGGGTGGGAGTCGAAAGTATTGATACAGTATATAAGTCCAATTTGAATTTTAAGAGTTAAAAATTGGGCTTCAAAACTCAACTTATACACTGTGAGATATGGTAATGAAGTCCTTAGTCCATGAGGCACAACTTCTCAGTTTTCTAAATCTTATAGGTGTTCTGATCTCTTAAACCTGAGTAGCAACCAATGAGGTGCCAAGCTGGTGATCTGACTGCTTACTAGTGAGTCCTCTTCTTCATATTACTATTTTCATGCCCTCATTCTCCAAAGTACTTTGTAGCTCAGTTGAAGATGCTTCTTTTTTTTTTCTACTCTTAGTTACTCCAAATTTGAGAAACTTGTGTTTAAAGTGATTAATTTATATTTTTTTTCAGCAAAATCTGGATCTCATATGCTTTGACTATCAAATAAAGGGTTAATATAGAAATGTATCCATGAGGTTGAAGCTCTGGAACATGAGCAACTGGGAGCACAGGAGAGCTGGATCTATTCCCTAGAAGTTAAATTTCACATTGTGCCAGGGAAGAGTGCCCGAGAGGCAAGAGCCAAAGACTTTGGCTGGAAACTCCCCAGACCCAGGGGAGTTTAAAACAAAAGGATCTATTGTGTAGGCCCAAAAATTGCAGCCTGCTGAGTACAGACAAGGAGGATCTCAGCCAGAATTGTAAGAGAATCATACCATAGATAATTTTAAATTTCTTGATATCTATAATAATGGGAATAGACATATATTTATAGTGCAATAAATATTATCATTGTGTTTTTTATCATACCTATAGTAAGAAATACTTTGAATTAGCAACTATAAAAACTAGTATCAGAAAAGCAACCTTTACACCACTGCAGAAGGTCACTTTTCCACAAATCCAAAGTGATGTTTTTTCCTTTTAAACATTAACCAAAAATTGTTTCCTATTGTTTCCTAAGCTAAAACCAAGCTACCAGACCTTTCATAGTAACTCTTTTTTTGCTAAAAGATTATAAGTAAACCCAGGAGCTTTTAAAATAAGGAAGTTTATTTTTTCTGCCACAATTTAAATCTCTCCCAAACAGTTCACTACAGCTGTGGAAAGAGGTAAATGCTTTTACAATACAACAAGCTGCTTCATCTAATATAATTGTGTTTCTGTAAACATCATCAGACAGGCTACTACTTGTTCAACAGAATTTTTTCCTTCTTATCAGAGACCAGAGACCTGGAAAAAAGAGAACAAGTCCGAAATGCAGGGGCAAAAGTATGATTTTTATCAATAAAAGTTGCTAAATGAAAAATAAATTAAGCAAATAGTTGACTCTAAACATGTTTATTTTACTTAATTAAAATCCTTGTAGATCAAAACTCTAGCAGCACAAGCAATATTTTCTCTCTCTTTCTGTTTTTTTCTCTCATTCTTTAGACTGCAAAGAAATACTTGAGTAATCAGGCTTCTGGTGAATTTGTTATCCTAAACTGTTTTGTCAGTGTGTCCTACCCTTGAATCCTGGTACATGTTTCCTATTAGTAAGCTGCAGTGGAAATTTCCAGAAGTTCCTAATGGTGCTGCTTGCATAGCACCTGTCAGTAGAAATTCTGTAATATAAACCTTAACGGCTTTTATGGAAACCTAAATGGAATATAAATTTGCCAATGCAGCAGTCATGTTTGTAATATCTCAGGAGTTGCTTGGATTTCTACGATAATGGGTTTTTTTTTCTCCCCCTGGAATTTGTGGGGGTGGGAATTTGCTTTAAGAAGTTAGGAGTAAATACAGGTTGAGACACTTCTGTGGCATGCAGTCATTAGCTAACACATGCATTTTGCAGTCGGTTATGGAGCATTCTTGATTCGTCATTATTCCCTGTTTGGAAATCCTATAAAATCCAAGTTTCATTTTCATTTGGTCAGTTTGACTTAGATTTAATTTAGCCTGACTGCCACTGTTGTATAAAGACAAAATAACTGATTGTGTTTTCTATAAGACAAGCATGGAAATGTTTCCATTTAATGAACTTAATAACTGTGCATCTAATACTTGCTAGTTCAGAACACTTAGCCAACCCCATTCTAATTGAATTTAGCATTTGAAAACCTGAGTTGCTCCTAATGACCCCAAAGTAGTCAAGTCTGTTCTTGGGTATTTTTTCCCTACAAAATGCCTTCGATTGATGTTTTCTTGAAACAAATGCTTGTCTTCATCTATCAGTAAACATCAGATGTCAGTTCTGAGGTACAATTATAATAAACCTTGCATTTAGAAAAATATATGATTGACCCCTGTAAATTAACTGTCAACAGAGAAATTGTAACATTGTGCACAATAAGCCTTAATAGGATATATGCAAATTCCCAGAATGCAGGTATAAAGCTGTCAGGTTGCTGATGTTATTTTAAGCTTGGATGATCTCCACCTCTCCTTCTTTCTTCTGTCTTTCTGTCTGTCTGTCTTTCTTTCCCTGTTCATTTATTTTATTTCTCAGAAAAAGCAGCTTTTTGCAAGACATAATAATGTCGAGGAGGATGGGGCTGGGGAGGACAGCTGGTATTTGCATGGCACCACTGTGGGCATCTTCTGATGCCAGTGTATTATATAATTATCATCATAAGAAATACTGAAGCAGAGAGAAGGTGATATTAAACAGGGGAAAGGAAAAACTATGTCTTGTAGGCTTAGGAAATCAAGACAGTATTGTAGAAATTAGAAACAAACAGAGAATAGCAACTGATTATGCTCTAATATTTTAAACCAAATAGGAGTCCAATTTAGCAAACATTGTAGTTTGAATATACTCACTATAATTCATAAGGTACAATACATGTATAGCACTGAAGTGCTTCATTAAGGTAATGCATTTTCAAAGCTTTTACTGAAATACGAGCATCCCCACGGTTCAGGCAGGGAGGGTTGGGGGGTGGAATTCTGATTACTTGTCTAGGGGTGCTGACATTTTACATCTGGCTGTCTGGAATTAGAGGACCAGGTCTGCTCCTGAAATAAACCAGCAAAGCTCCATTAACTTCAATGGCACAAGACTGGTTTCTTCCACCAAAGGATCTGGCATCAAACATGGTTGTCCCAATCATAAGGCTGCTGTTGCATTCTCTCAAGTAAATTAAAATAAAACATTTTTGCTACTGTGATCTGCCTCTGTATTTTCTGAGATCTCATTTTATTTTCTTTCTTGCTTGAAGTTCTACTATTGTTTGGTCTTATGCTTAGTTGTAACTTTATTACAATGAAGTCACTAGCAGGGCAAATAGAACTCTTGCATGTATCAGCCAACGCTGTCGAGCCCATCCCGTCAGCCTGTGGCAGAGCAGCAAGGCCAACGCAGATCCACCCCACCCCCAGCCCCTCACCCCTACACCCTCCCACCCTCAGCCCCAAACCAGAAGCCTCTGTAGCTTCTGGCCTTGCAACCCTGGAGCAGCTCCCCTCCCCTCTCTTCATCTGAGTGGAAAGTAAGGTAAGATTGGAGTGGGGTAGGGAAACTTACTGGTGCAAACAGACTAGAGGGTGCTCCTCGTCATCTATTCAGCATTGGTAAGGCCACAGCTGGAGTACTGTATCCAGTTCTAGGCACCGCACTTGAGGAAGGATGTAGATAAGTTTGCAAGGGCACAGAGAAGCCACCCATATGTTTAGGGGCCTGGAGGATAGGCCCTATAAGTAGAGACTCCAGAAACTGATTTTGTTCAGTCTGAGCAAGAGAAGACTGAGAGATGACTTGATAGCTGCCTACAAATATGTCAAGGGTGAACACCAAGATCTAGGGGAGCAACTCTTCAGAAAGGCACCTCCTGGGAGGATGAGGACCAAAAGGCACAAGCTAACTGACAAAAAATTTAGGTTGGACATAAGGGAAAAACTTCTTTTCTGTAAAGGTATCTAGAATCTGGAACACACTCCCTGCAGAGGTCATGCAGTTGCCATCCTTGGAAGTGTTCAGCAGGAAGTTGGACAAGCACTTAGTTGAGGTCATCTGAGCCCAATAACCTCCTGCATATGGCAGGGGACCAGACTTAATGATCTTACACCGGGGTAGGCAAATACAGGCAGCAGGCTGGAACCAGCCCATTGTATCCAGCCTGTGGGGCCTCTAAAAATTTTAGAAAATTAATTTTTATCTGCCCCATGCTGCCTGTCAAAGATGACAAACAGGAGGTGGCAGTGTGTGGCAGAGCAGCAAGGCCAACCTGACTCCACCCCACCCCACCCCACCCCCAGCCCCTCACCCCTACACCCTCCCACCCTCAGCCCCAAAGCAAAAGTCTCTGCAGTTTCTGGCCTTGCAACCGTGGAGCAGCTCCCCTCCCCTCCCTCCATCTGAGTGGAAAGTAAGGTAAGATTGGACGGGGGGGAGGGGAATTGCTGGAACAGCCCAGTGGCTGGGAGCCCCATGGTGCTTCCTTGGCCAGGCTGGAAGCAGAAGGAGGTGGGGGGAGGGCAGAGGGAAGCTGCTGCAGTGTGGGGAGGGATGGGGGCCATCTTGAGCAGCACTGCAAGTGGCAAGGGCCACAGGGAGTGGCAGGAGCATGCACTACTCAACTGCTTCTTCTCACTGGTGCCAATCCCACTGAGCCTGTCTCATCCCAAGCAGCAAACAGTGAAGCAGTGGCTGAGCAGGCTTTGCTGTGTGCCACTTGGAACAGAATGGGACAGACCCAGCTGAGTTGGCACCAGCGAGGAGAAGAGGAGGCTTAGCCAGCAGAGCTACATGCCACTCAGGACCAGGCTGGCCCAGCCTGAGTGGCACATAGCTCAGCTGTGCCTTCCCTTACCTCCACCAGCATGTTCTGGCTGGTCCCAAGAAGCACACGCCTCAGCCTCTGCTTCTCTTTGCTGGTGTCCTCCCGGCCAGGCCCAGCCTGTCCTGAGTGGCACATGGGAAAGCAACGGCTGGACTGGCTTTGCTGTGTGCTGCTCAGGTTGGGATGGGCCTGGCTGGATCAGCACCAGCAAAGAAAAGTGGCAGTGGAGCCAGCTGAGTTGTGTGCTGCTCAAACCAGCTCAGCCACAGCTTCCTCTCCCTGGTGCTGGCCTGGCCTGGCCTGGCCTGAGAAGCACATGGCAAAGCTGTGGCTTCCATTTACCTCTGCCAACCTGTCCTAGCTGGTCCCAAGTGGCAGATGGCTCAGCTGATGCTTCTCCTCACCAGGACTGACCCAGCTTGGCCCGTCACCTCCCAAGTGACATGCAGGGAAGCAGCAGTTGAGTCAGCTTTGCTACATGCCACTTGGGATGGGATGGGACAGGCCCAGCCAGGTCAGCACCAGTGAGGAGAAGTGGCAGCTGAGCCAGCTGATCTGTGTGCTGCTTCCACGCACTGCTTGGGAAGGGATGAGATGGGATGGGATGGGATAGGATGGACAGAACAGGCCAGGCTGGGTTGGCACCAGAAAGGCAAAGTCATGGCTGAGCCTTTGGTGAGCAGCATGCAAGGAAGCAGCACATGGCTCAGCTGGATCAGCTGCCATTCTCCTCACTGGTGCTGACCCAGCCAGGCCCATCCCAACCTGAGCGGCACACAGCAAAGCCAACCCAGTTGCTGCTTCCCTGCATGCTGCTTGGAATGTGACAGGCTCAGCCGAGTCAGCACTGGCAAGGAAAAGAAGCGACTGAGACATGTGCCACTTGGGACTAGATAGACCAGGCCGGTGGAGGTAAGTGTGCAGCTTTGCACAGCTGTTCCCAGAGCCCCATGCCCCAGCATGCACCCCCAGCATGCACAGAGGCTGAGCCAGGAGCCCCCTAAGCTCAATGTCCTGCCCCTGCCAGGCAGCATTTTCTCACAGGCAGGGCCCAGCTGTGAACCAAGTCTGCAGAGCTCTGGAGCAACCTCCATTCCCCTCCCAACCTCCCCTCTCCTCCAGTTGCCACCTTCCCAAGAGCCTGGCTGGGCCAGCCTACCTGCAGTGCCTCCCCCTGCACCTGCTTCTCCCCATGCTTCTCTCCCTCTATCTCTTTCCCTCTCCCTCCTTCCTTCCCTATCTCTTCCCTCTCTCCTCTCCCCTCACTTTTCCCCCTCTATGAAGTTTTATTTATTGTCACCAGGTTTAGAATTTTTAGAAAACCTGGTATTTACCATAAAAAGAAATGTTTATGATTATTAACTATATAAATATGCAGTGCATCCTGCCATGTGCCCCCCACCCAAGTTTTATTTTTTTGGCATTCTGGCACTTCAGCACCTTACAAGGTAGACAGTGTGGGTTTTTTGGCACTCTGGTCAAAAAATATTGCCTACCCCTGATGCAGACCATGTGACAGAGTGTAATGTCCAGTTCCAAGGCCATACTACCCCCTCCCAAAAGGAGTACTTCTGGGAGCAAAGGGAAGGACTTCTGGTGGCAAAGGGCAGGGGTTAGGGGGTGGGACTTCTGAGCACAAGATGGTGACCAGGAGGTGAGGTAAGTGTCATGGGGCATAAGTACACATATGGCCCTCAACGGTTCACCAAAATTTGTGAAGAGACCCTCCAGCCAAAAAAATTGGCCGCCCCTGATCTTACAGGTCCCTTCTGGTCCTTTGATTTTATGATTCTATTTCCCTAGAAACTATGGGTGCATACGCACATACTGAGTCAACGTAAAATAAGGTGACTTAAGTCAACTTAGTAAAATTAAGCCACGTTGGAATGTACAGACATACAGCTCCTTGATGTGGTGGCAGCCATCTTGGAAGCAAAGTCAGCTAATAAAATTAAAGCTAATTTTAGCTTAGAGGTGTATTATCTTGTGCCGCATACAACTCGACTCTGCTCCACAAACGTGTGTAGTCTCTGGCAGGTAAGTCAACTTAAAAAATTTAAGCCAGCTTAACTCTTAGAAGGTTAGTGTATGTCTACACACCCTACAGGGCCAATACCAATTTGAGATGTTAAGATGGAACTCAAACTATGCAAAGCTCATTTTTAATTCAAGTGGGAATCTGATTTCATAAATAATATTCTGGAGGATGTCCATCTCCCATGAAAACTCTCTGAACATGCAGAATATATTGCTGTAGTTCATTTTCAGTCACTGGGTGCTTGAGTTTTTGCCCTTCATATCCCTTAGAGCCAATGAAGTCTAGAAAGCCAAAGAACTCTTTTTGGGCCATTCCCTCATATTTGGATCAAGTCTTGCAGAATGCCACTGACATCTAACTCTTCTCACCCTTTTCAGTGAGTACCTGCATATTCTCAAAATGTCATAACAGGGATTTTGCTTTATCACTAGGCAACATGGAGTTAAAACATTTAGGCCAGGTATGGACATTACATTTTACTAGTGTAAGTGATGGAAAACTGGTCTGTACGTGTAACAGCACAAAAGTTTGGCACATACAGACTGGTTTGAAAATGGCAAAACCAGTCTAAGATATGCCCCCTCTGCCTCTCTCCTCCCCACCCCTCCAAGGGCAAATGTGTGTTCTGTTCATTACCAATCTAAACTTTGTGCTTTTCTGTAAGCAGTGCAACTTAGATCAATTCTGCTTTGGGCCTTCTACCTCCAAAGTCTGGGGAGTACCAAATCCCCACCCATCAGCGGAGTCCCCCATCAGCCAATCACTGAGCCAGTGGCAAAAAATGGTTTCACAGTTGGGTTTGTGAACTGTGCACCCAGGGGGTGATCTCAGGGGGTACATGTGCACCCGCGTGCACCCCCTATACATCACCAATGAGCCAAACTGTGAAGGAAATCCTGGCCCCATTCAAGTCAATGAGACATGTAGCATCGGCTTTGATGGGGCCATGGTTTTTCTCACATTTGGAGGTGTTGCCACAAACTTCTAGCAATAAGGCTTGCCGCCAGTGCCTTCTTAGCCAAGCTAGAAATTGAGTTTTCCACTTATCAACTTCTGTCCATATAAAGCACATACAAACTGCAGTTATTTAAATTCAAGCTGTATAACTGGCCATGAGTTGAAATGCAAATTATTTTTGAGGGTGGGTTTTTTATGTTGTTGGCATTTGGATGAGCAGTGTAGCCATTGTCACTCTCACTTGAGTGAAACTAGCTTGAGTGCAGTAGTTGAGTGTACTAACTGGAGTTTCCCAACGGAGTGACAATAAAATCCAAGATTATTGAAAGGTGGCCAGGAATGGACAGGAAGGTGGGTTTTGAAAACGCAACCATAACACAGCCCCACCACCGAAGTCCCAAATCCTGTTGTTTATTCCCTGAGGGGGAGAGAAAGAAAGAAGAGGGAATGATAAGCACTGTAAAAAAAACACATACCTCCTATGTTTGGCTTGATAGATAATGGTTTATGTAGAACAATTTAGGTTCTGCTTGGTGTCTATATAATCATACAAGGAGCCTATGCAACATTAAAGCCAACCTCTGTGCTTCAAAATTCTCTTTAGATGCTGTTCATAAACAACAAACTAATTCATCTGCAACTGCATTTTTGGGATAACTGCCTTCTAAGTACCCTAAACCAGCCCAAAGTATTAGGGTCTTTAGGAGCATGGACAAAATTTATATATGGATTTGTTAAATCTTCCAATCCGTCCAAGTAGTCTCTTCCAAATCATCTTCAAATCATGTCACATATGATAATCTCCTTGCGAGTATAATGTGTGGTACTTGACACATGATAAAACTTCTCTTTCACAGCTAAGTAAATTGTAAATAATCATTCTCTCTCTCTTCTGTATAACAGGATATAGTCCCCAGCTGAATACATAGGATGTCATACAATCTCAGTGTTCTGCTGTTGTCGCAAAGTACTGTGCTCTTGGGGCTCACACTGTCAGCAAGAAACTTCAGTTGAATTACATTATTGAATTCAATCAGGGACTATATTTTTTCTGCCCAGAAACTGACACATGTTGAAAAGGTGCAATTTACATCCATAGAAACACTAGTAACGTGTATGTTTTATTACTGCTGCCAATGTAAATTTGGACGCCTGAAAGAAATGTCTACAGAAAACAGGTCAAAGCAGACTAAGTTTCATTCAATGTCTACTTTTACAAATTTGTGTTACAGCAGTGTTGGGGAGGGTTTTTATTTTCCAGTCAGTCCTTAGTGTTACAAGACTTCCCCATACTCAACATTAATGTAAAATACATTATCCACTTGCTACCTAATATTTGTCTCTAGATACTTGATTTTGGAAAAGTGCCCAATATTACACCCAGAGCTTAAAGAACATGCAAACACAAGAAGCACCTTCTGAACCTGTGGGTAGTTCAACTGCTTCACTGCTTTTAGGCATTTTAATTTGCCAAGTAGTCAGCAGCAGAGGTAAGAATAAACCAAAGCTGTCTGATCTACTGTAAATGCTAAATAGCACTGCCTCACTTAAAATTAGTTTGAAAGATGGTGGGGTGTTATAAAACAGGTTATACCACCACTAAGGAAAATATTTTGTGTTTGCTTCACATCTGTTCACAAGGAAAAATCCTTGTCCTCTTATACCTATACTTTCTTCCCCTGCTTCTGCTCTCCATCTTGGATGAACCCAGTGTCTGGTTAACTTTTAGGGATATCTCTACAGCGGTCAGATAGAAAATTGCCTTTTTCAAGTTCTTGGAAAATTAATGAAAGCATTCTGCAGTCTCTGAAACTGTGATGGTATTTTGACTATTTTTATATCATGCTTTTCTTTTGAATACTCATGGCTTTGATTTTGGCACTGACAGAAAAAAAATATGCTTTATAGGTCTCCAGATCCCATGTCTCTAAATTGCACTTTCTGAAAAACTGGCAATTTCTGCGCAGAACATAGAGATTGAATACAGTGCTATAACTCAGTTTTGGTTTTCTGCTGATGACATAAACCACAAGAGCCTGTTGGTTTATGAACAGCAACAGCAACAGTACAAAAAGACTGAATTACTGCCTGTATATTTGATTAGAGATAAATTGCTGTTGTCCGCAGGCCAAAGACAATATTTGCTTCTCTTTTCCAATTTAATTGTAAACAAGCAAATATAAACTACTTAAAAGTGTAAGAAATGAGTTATGTAAAAAGAAAAAAAATCATAAGTGCTAATTAAGCTTTTAAAAAGATTGGCAACTCACCTAAACCCAGACTGTAAGCATTCTAGATATAGTCAGACAAATAGCATTTTCAATATCTGATATACTTCAGTGCCATTATGTCACATATTGTATTATCTCTCTAAGTGCTCACTCCTCCATCAGAGAGTGGCATCTCTAAGGGAAGACTCTCACTACTGACTAACACTATATAATGTGTGTTATGATATCTCTTCCTTCTAAATATCTTTGAGACAGCTGGCAACATCACGGTAGAGCTAACTGAAATTATAGCCATCTTTTTTATCTGTGTGTAGTGACATAATATAGCATTTCCTAGGGAATGGGTGTTCTGCAGAAGGTTCTTTAACAACTCCTCTGTGGCTCTGTGCACCTGCAACTGGCAGGGGATAAGTGCTACTTAGCAAACACAGCCAACCTCCTAACCCTATGGCTCCATCAAGCCTCCTTGCAGTAGACACAAAGATAATGGTTTCTACTAGTTCCAGTGGCTTGCCCAGGCCATTAAACTTTTGGCTAAGCTGGGTTATTTCTTTGAAATAGTTAGTACAAGAAGAGATCAAAAAGTAGTCTTTACAGAAATAAATCTACTGGCAACATGTAGATTTAGGAAGATCAATTATATAATGTATACCAGGGATTGTCAACCAGGGGTATGCAAGAAGGCCCTAGGGGGTATATGCGGGCAGGCAGGGATGGAGCAGCACCACGCACCATCCCACACTGTTGCGCTGGTGCCACCTGCTTAGCTGGATGTGGAGGGGAGAGGAAGCTTACACGCAGTGGCTGCTACTGCTGCTCCACATTCTGCCACATGCCACCCCTTGCCCCCGCTGCGCTTCTGGCTGTGCACCCCCTGCCGCCCTCTTCATATCCAGCCACCAGAGGTACACTTATCCAAAAAGGTTGAAAACCTTTATATAAATATATAACATATAAATATAAATATATATATATATATAAAAACATTCCATCTAGATATTTAATGACTAGGGCTGTGCAAAGCTTTGGGTGGTGATTCAGTTCGGAGGAGATTTGGCCCAATTCGGTGGCCAAACCTCCAAATCTGAATCAAATCAGGGGACCAATCTTAGGAAAAGATTAAGAGAGCTTTGATGATTCAGGCAGTCCCCGGTGGCTGCAGCAGGGAGCTGCAGCTGACTCCAAGCTAGTAAGTACTAGGGGCAGGGGAGCAGGGGCTGGAGGACGGGACCATGTGGTGCAGAGCCCCCATGCAGCATGGGGTATTGGGGGGCAGCAGGGATTGCGGTGAGTCTGGGGTTTTCTTGTTTTGTTTTTCTTAAAGGGCCAGACCTGGTCCAGGTGCGGCACCTGTGGAGGGGCTGGGGGAGTGAAGGGGGGGTTAGGGGACACATGCAGAGCCCCCCCATGCAGAGTGGGGCAGTGAGGGGGGCAGCGAGGATCACCCCTCCACCTAGCTGCGCCTGGTGAGTCAAGGCTTTTTTTAAACAATGCCAGGAGCTGGGGCTGGGTGGGGCAGCCATTGCTGGCTGGAGAGATGGGTCTGGCTGAATTGAATCAGGACTGTGATTTGAATCACCAGATTGAATCACTGTCCCCCAAATTGGCCGAAAACGAATCCGAAGCAAATACTGCCCGCTTTGCACAGGCCTATTAATGACCATATGAATATAACCATCATGTGTAAACATTTATCTGTTCATATATATAATAGGTTTTAGTATAATATTTCATGTACTGTGGTCAATCATGTTACAAACTTGTTTAAATTGTAATGGTTTCTGTTCCATGATAAAGACTTAAAAACTAATAAGCTATATAGCAAATTGCTGAACATAGTCCCAAACTCCTAATCGGTCTAGGAAATATTTTATAGATTATTTCATTTCATTTATTATTTTTTTAATTAATTCACTTTTTAATATATATATAGATAGCTATAGATATAGATACATTTCTATTTTAGCAGAAATGAGAACATTGGGCGCATCCAGACGAGTGGGCACGTGCCTCTTGCAGTATCCAAAACCAGTGTGAGACACTGCAAGAGGCACAGTGCTAATGAAAAAAAGTTCATTGCACTGTGTATATGCAGCACAAGTTCAAAATTTGATACCTGGATATCCAGGTATCAAAAAAAAAACCCAAAGAAAACCACAGGGGAAAAAACAGGGCAGGTCTGAGACCATGCCTGAGGTAACCTGGAAGCCAGTCTGCCAGAGAAATGCTCTGGTTTCTGGCCAGAGCATCTATATGTGTTTCTGCTGCCCCAGCATGCAGGACATGCACCCTTAGCATTCTGGGGCAAGCAGGAGCATTGCAAGGATCTGACATGACTGTGACCCGGGCATTGTCAGGGGTAAGTAGGGATTGGGGAGATGGCAAGGGACCCACTCCTTCTTGTGGAGGGGGGTGGTGGCTGTGGGGAAATGGCTGTTCTTGTGGGTGGGGCATTGTGGGAGTGGGCCATGTGTTGTAGGGGCTGGTCGGGGGGCATGGGTCTGCCACAGGGCCCATATCGCCCCTGGCAGCAGCAGCAGTTGTGGGGTGCTCAGGGCCCAATGCTACTGAGGCCCACCCATGGCACAGCGCAGCCCTGATCACCTCAGAGCAGCATACCACCTGTGCCGCTCAGTGCAGGTGTGACTTGACTTGGCATGGCACCACACGAGGCTTTGCATCTTTCTGCAGCTCTGGGCCACTCAGACTGCTCAGGGCTGGCACCCAGGACCCAGCTGGAGGTGGCTGACCTCCTGGCCACTTGGGGCCATGAGGACATGCTTTGACAGTTTGAAGCAGGCCACCACACTGAGAACATCTGGGTGATAGCTACCCAGATGGCAGGGCAGTGGCACACATGGCAGTACTGCCACTCAAAGGCCAACTGTACAGCCACAGCCAACTGGGAACTGGCACAGAGGTGCAGCTACATCTCCTGTGGCTGAACAGTCCCCATATGGGCCTGACAGGCATGCAGTCTTGGAGCCACATGTTGTTGCAGGTGGCAGCAGGTCATAGCCAGGCAGCAGCCACCACTACCAGACTGCTGCTGTGGGTAAAGGGTGAAAGGAACTCTCAGTTAGGGCTGCTTCCACAATCCAGATGGCACAAGGACTAGTGTCCCCACATACCAATTGGCCAGGCCCCAGAAGCTTCTGTCTATTTGTCTTGTTCAATTACTGTGGCACCTAAGGCCCACCCAACTAACTAGTATCCCCTACTTCATGAGGGCTAATGGATGAATGAAATAACAAAATTCTTGGAAAAATAAAGGCAAAAAATAGGATGGGGGTGTCATGTGGGTCAAGGGGTCAAAATGTGAAAATGGATGCCTCTGAGGGGGACACCAAGCAGAGCCCCCCAGACAATGTCCGCCTGTCCTCAAAGGCACCCAAGGAGCCAGTGGATGCCACCCAGTGGTGCTCCTCTCTGAGGTGTGTGCAGACCAGTGAGAGGAAAGTAGCTCCACAGTCCCCAGGCACCTTCCCGGCCAGAGCTTCATTCCTGGTCATGTACAGGGCCCACTTGGCCAGGGCCAGGAGGAGGTTGACCAAAGGGGCCATGGATGGAGTGTCCAAAAATACAAAGGTGGTGGGTGAAGTTCATCTAGAACCTCAGGACCAGACTCCAGAGGTAGAGGTGGAGGGGCTGCATCCTGGCACACTCAAGCATCATGTGCACCAGAATCTGCCTCTGCCTGCAAAAGGGGCAGGAGACCAGGGTGTCTGTAAAGCTTGCTACATACACACCAGTGACAATGGCTCCATGGAGGAGCCACCAGCTGAGGTCCTCGGAGGCTCGTGGGGTGAGGGTTGAGTACAGGCTTGCCAAGCAGGTCCTGTCACTTGGTGTCTAGGCATGGTGGATTGTGTGGCACATAAGCATGTAGAAGTGGCAGCAATAAGCAGCGAAGAAATGGACCAGTTTGGTGTCCTCCAGCGATCTCAGGTGGGGGAGCAAGGAGCACCAGGAGGCAAGCTGAAGTGCTGGCCCCATGACAAACTCTAGTGGGCTGGAAGACATGGTGGGGCAGACTGCCATCACACAGGACCCAGTCAACAAAGGTAAAGGAGGTCAGGCAGATTTCACGTCGTCAACTAGGCTGCATGTCTCACGTGTTGTGTGTAAAACCATGCACCGTGCCAACACAGCAGGGTCCACCCACACCCACCTGTCATACTCCAGGAGATCTTCAATATAAGTGACACCACCAGGACCAGCTTCTGTTGCAACCAGGGTGCCTCTGCCTTCTGTGCCTCCACCTGGGGGTTCTAGAGGAGGGGCTTGATGAGCAGGTTGGAACCCTGGGCAAGTGTTGCAGGGACCTGGAGGCAGAGACCAGCCTCCAGGCCTGGAGGATGTCTTGGTAGAACTCTAGCAGCCCTTGCAGATCATGCAGGGAGAAGCCCCACAGGCCAAGGAGCTGCCCCACAGGCCAAGGAGCTGCCAGTCATATCAGAGGCCCCAGAAGTATCAGAGGAAAATGCACCCCCGGTGGTCCTATGCCACATGGCTACCAACACTATAAGCAGTCACTGCAGGCCCTGAAGGTGGAACATCAGGGCCTGGCTGCAAAGGCAAACCAGGCCCTGACCGTCCTCCTTCAAGGGGAGGCTCAGGACCTCTGCAGCAACCCAGTGCCATCCTGGCCAGAAAACTTCAGCACCCATCTCTGGAGCCTGGCCAGGAGCTTAAGGGGCACTGGCAGGGTATGGAAGCAGTGCCAGAGCATGGCTAGGGGCAGGTTTGGGGTGTGGGGAAGTTGCAGCAGGGGCAAGGCTGGGGTGGGTGGGTGCCCTGCTCACTCTCTCCCCTCAGCTGCTGCCTCCTTCCCTGAGACTCTGCCAAACTTGGTTGGGAGTGGGGTCCCTTGAGCTCACTGGGAAGCTGGGTGTAGTGGCTGGAGTGTTAGGAAGTCCTGAGGGGCGAGGGACACCAGTGTTGGGGGCACCCCTCTCAACAGTGGGACCCACAGATGCTTTTGTGCCCAACTCATGGGGCACTCATGATGCAAGTTCCCAAGGTATAGCACAGGAAGCACCGCAGGTCCCCATGTATAAAACACCCTCACCAGGGCCCCCTGAAAAATAATCTGATGGCAACCCTCCACCTCCAGCCGCACCCCTGCTGCCAGATGGATCATGACCTGGCAGCAGAAAAAGCACACATGGTGGAGGCCGGGTTCTTGCCACCCCAGCGAGAGGGCTACCACCAGAGAGGTAACCCTCCCCAGGGTTTGGAGCTGGGGGAGCAGAGCCCAATTAGGGATATAGGGACGGAGATGAGGACCACCTGGGTCCCTAGGTCTTCTAGGGTCTGGAGGGGGAGGTACTTGCCCTCCACCATGGCAACCTTTGTTGTGATGGCCTCCAAGGCAAGGGGGAAAAAAAACCCTTGCCATGAAAGTGGGAGTCTACCATGATCTTGGAGGTCCCCACCACTCAAGCCAGGTTCTGCACCCAGGTCTCAAAGTACAGGTTCTCTGGCTTGGGTAGTTCACCCTGGGTGACAGCCCAGAACTGCCCAAAAGCACACAGCCCTGTGCAATATGGCACAGTCAGCACTGGGTGCCAGGCAGCTGGAGCTGAGTCACACTGCTCCACACCGCACATGGGGGGCAGGGCCAGGAGTCCCCCAAGCACCCCAATGGCTGCTGCTGCTGCTGCAGGTGAGCTGTGGGCTGTGAGGGGGGCATGTGGGCCCTGCAGGGGGTGGCCAGGGGCCCTGCACCTCCTGAGCTGTCCCCCCATGATTCTCCACACCCTCACAGCCCATCCCCCTACTTACCTGGAATGGAGCCTGGGTCCAGGTTTCTGAAGCCTGCACCTCTCTTTACCCCATATGTGGAGGTAGTGTGGTGCAGCAGCAGGGCAAGGGACACATGTAGAGTTGCTCTAGTCAGCTACCAGAGTGTCTCTTTGGAGGACCCAAGCCTCCTGTTGCCTCAGGGCATGCCTACCCTGTTTTTTTCTGGTTTTTTTTTTAATTAATACCTGGATCTCCAGGTATCAAATTTTGTACCCGCACTGCAAATACGCAGCATGGGGAATGTTTTTTTCTTCCCAGTGTGCCTCTTGCCCTTGCAGAGGCCCATGCAGGATCATCTGGATGTTCCCATTGGCCTGTCTAGATGAGAATGCACTTGCCTCTTGCCCCATGTCAAACCCCTTTGAGATGGGTCAAGAGGCACTTGGGGGAATGAAAAAATGTTCCCAGTGCTGCAAACTTGCAGTGCAGGGAGAAAATTAGACCCAGGGGTCCAAAAAAAATGGAGTTAAAAAAAGTGGGGTAGGGTATGTTCCCGGACCATGCCCTGAGGCAACCAGAGGCTGGGTCCTCCACAGAAATGCTCTGGCTGCCAGAGTGTCTCTGTGGTTGTCCCTTGCTCTGGTACTGAAGAACACTGCCTACCAGGCAGCTACTTCAACACCAGGGCTCAGGTGCCGGTAAGTAAGGGGTCAGGAGGAGGGGGCAGGGGACCATGGGCAGGACCTCTGCAGGGACCCCCCCATCCCTGCCCACTCTCCGAGCCCATCCCAGCCCTGTCCTACCCAGCCCCACCTCCTCAGCCTCCCTGAGTCCCCCAGTCCTTTTCCTGCCAGCCCTAACTGCCCCAGCCACCCAGACCCCCCGATCCCATTCCCCTTCCAGCTCCCTAGCCCCCCCCCCCCGATCCTTTTCCTCCCCAGTGCCTCCCAGCCCCCTGAGGCCTTCAATCCCTTCCCTGTGTGGGGGCCATAGCCCCTGTCCCTAGCTGAGCCCAGTTCCCCACTGTAGATATATCAATAAAACATTGTGCAACTGATCACTGTCTCTGTCTCACTCTCTCTCTCTCTTTATAGTGGTCTTTGTTTTAATTGTGGAGGAACATGGATTTAGGGGTATTTTAGAGAGTGACTTTGGGAGTTTTTTAATCAGGGATTTTTCAGTTTTCAAATAGGGAACACCAGAATTCCTGCTAGGGAGGCCAGTGGCAGAATCATGCCTGCTTAGAGCTGGCACCTTGGACCCAGCTGGCTATGGCTGACTTCCTGGCCAAATGGGGCCAGGAAGACATGTTTTGACAGTTCAAAGCAGTCCATCACACCTGGAACATCTTCCAGGCTGTACCTGCCTAGATGTCCAGGCAGGGGGCACACATGGCACTAGTGCAACACAGAGGCCAACTTTGCAGCCACAGCCCACTGGCAGCTGGCCCAGAGGGTGAGATGCCTCTACTGGCCATGCAGTCCCCATCTGGGTCTGGCAGGTGCACAGCAGGTCACAGCCAGGCAGCATCCCCCACAGCCAGACTGCTGCACAGTGAGTAAAGTGTGCAGGGAACTCTCAGGGCTGCTTCAGCAGTCCAGCTGGCACAAGGGGTAGTGTCCCCAGGTACCGACAAGACCCCAGAGCAAGTAGCCTTGAACTACTTGCCAGGACAGCTTCTTGTATTGATGGGGCCAGGACAGGGCAGGTTTTTATACTGCTGGGGACAGCACAGGTACTGGCCCCAGCCTCTAGCTCCCCCTGGCTGCAGATCTGGGAGGAGCCAGGCAGGGTAATTTTGCCCCAAGTGGCACAAGTTGCTGCACAATGAAGTGCATGTCCAAGAATGTGCACTGAGGCAAAAAGCCTGGCTCAAATTTGCTCTGTTTCTATTTGAGTAGCTGCAAGCACACATGCTTGCATGTGTGGACATGCCCATGAAGTGCAAAAAGAAAAATATAGAGAAATAAATAAAATCATTAAAAATATTTGGGTATGTGACTTAAAACAAATTATATTTATTCTATAAAGCTTTTACAGCAGATGTTTAAAACATTCCATGCTTATCATGAGTGAAGTAAATAGAGTTCAAACTAAAGTGGAAAGAAAAGTTGTCATTTCAGACTGCTGACCATCATAAAATCAAAATCAAAATGAACCCCATTTATGGGACAATTTACAGTTTATAATGGCAAAAAGTTTAACTAGTATAAATTTGACATGAAAATCCATGCCAAACAAAACAAACCATCTCTTTTTGCCTTAAAGCTTGTGATATTCTCCAGATTTGTTTTAGATCATTGCTAATGAAGCAGTGTGTCTTTGGATCCTGTTTAATAGCTTGCTAGACTATATAATACAGAGAAGAAAGCAATTATATATTATTGGCTTAATCCTTTAAGGTCCTAAGTGCCCTTGAATACATTGATGTGTGTGTGAGCTAAAAGTACTCAACATTTTGCAGAATTAGGACCATGATACTGAAGAAAAACAGAATTACTATAATGTTTATAGGAAACATTTTTCTCCAAGGAAGAAGGAGCTCTTACAATTTTTTTCTATCTGTACCAACACCCGGGACCTGACCTTAGTGGATTTTTCTTCAGAGCTCTGTCTCTTTGTTCTCAGAGTAACTTCCCTCTACCTCTGTGTCCTCAGTTCAATCTCAATCACTGTCTAATCCATCTCCTGTCTCATTTACCAGAAGATTCATCTCTCTGCTTGGCTAGAGAGCCAGAGGGGTCATGTCTGCTTTATTTAGGGCAGCACTGGGCTACATGGTAAGTAGGCCTCTGGACATTAGAATACCAAACTTCATATTTCTTTTCTTCAGAGGCAGATCCATTGTGTGTGTGTGGGGGGGGGGTGCAATGATGCAGCCAAACACTGCCTTGTAGAACAGTTGCAGGACCAGCAGCTGAAGACTTTTAGAGCCTGAAGCTAGTAAGAATCCCCTTCCTTTCCCTCCATGCCTAGGGGCACATCCATTCCCCTCTCATTCCCCACCTCCCCCATGCACCACTGCCACTTTCCCCATTGCCTCCAGCTTCCCTGGGGGGCCCTCCAGAGCCACACTTGTCCCACTCCAGCAGGGCTGCATGGGGAGCTGGGCTCATCTAGGGAAAATGATGGCAGTGGCAAACCAGTTTCTCCTTCCTGCCTGGTCCCCCTGGGTCCTCCTGGGTCCAGCTCAGGATCAGGTGCAGGGAGGGGGAACCTGCCCACTGCTGGTGCTGCTGTCCTACAGCTGATCCCATGGCAGATCTACTTTCCCTGTTGGGGAGGAAACTAGGAGCAGCATTGCAGCCACCCCTGCAGTACCACACCCCTTTTACAAAATCCTCAATCCATCCATGCTCCCTTGATCTCACGAAGCCTCTTGGGCTTAGTCTTCTAGGGACACAGGACAGAGGTGGAGCCAGGTATTCCCTGGAGAAACATTTGTGCCTGTTTTATGACTCCTTTGCATAAATCTAGTTGACCCAAAGGTATTGTCCTCTGCTCCTGTGAAAGCCACTGAGACAAGGCAGTGAATCTACACAGAGGATATCCCCACCTCTGCTTCTGAGATCCCTACATCTGGCATGTTTGAGAACAGAGGCAGAGGCACTCTCAGGAAAGTTTCACTGCCTCATTCCAATGTGGACATACGCAGAATAGGAGCAGGTCATGGGGAATGCTTCTTGGGAGCTCTCTGAGGGGTACTGTGGAAGTAGTATACACACGCCCAAGGGGCCCCATAAAACATGAACAATTGAACTTACTTTCTCCATGACCCATGACTATCTTTTGTCAGTTTATCTCCTTCAACTTCAATCCATAACGGCTCAGACAGATATACTTTATCTCCAGCTGAAATACTTCTCCCCAGCACATCTGTACTGTCAAGTTCAGTGAGTTTCCGTTTCAGTCTGTACCCAGAATGTTATGGCCAGAACATTTATTTAATTAATACTTTTAATTATTTATTCATAAAAAAGAAAAGGAAATGGTTTCTTCAGTATATTTGCTTTCTCTAGGCTAAGACAAAAGATGTTTTAAAAATACTATTACTGAACATGTTATTTAATTTCTATGTTGTAAGGCTGCTGTGTTGTGTTTTAACATGCTAGCTACTTGAGGTGAACCCTGGACCCTGCTGAGAGCTTGGCTGTTATTAAAATGTTCCAAGTGTGAATTCATTATAACTGAAGGAGTAATGTCATCTTTGCATAGCCTGAAACACTAATTTCAGAAGTGTGAAATATATTTTATCATTTCAATGAGATCATAATATGGACCCCAATGATTAAATGATTTTTTTGATGATCAATTGAGCAGAAACATTCAGCTAATGTGTTTGTTCAAACATCTCAAAACTTTCCCTGTGCCTTCTCAGTTAACACAACCTTAACTAATTCTAATTAATAAATCTTTTTCCTACTAATTTCTATGATGTGCTTCTGTGGATTCAGAACAAAATTCCACACTATGTTGTGGACTGAGCTGGTTGAATTATTGCTTCCCAATAAAAAATTCATTTGTTGTAATTCACCGGACACTCCTGCACCATTTATCTTCACTACTGGTCCCTTAATTACTACTGGCCACTTTCTACACAATTTAGATCAGGCTTGCTTTAGAGTATACAGAAATTGTTATTACACAGGAATAAAAGAGAAATGGAGCATTCACATCTGAAGTACCCTTGCCCTGTTACTAAGAAGCAGAGCATCCCCTTAAGACCAGAGTCTTCTGAGCACAGCCTGCTAGCAGAGCAGGGGCTAAGGTACCCTCCAGGCCTGTCACCTGTCTGGGGCAATCACATGACTGTGTGGGAGTTCAGGCCAGGCCTATATAAGCCTTTAAATTGGCTGTTTCCAATGAGCTCATTTTTGCTGTAACAGCCAAACAGGGGAGGGGTGGCTAACACAGGGCATGGTTGAAAGTGGACTCCTGAACACTCCAAGAAACTGTGAAGTAGCCCTGCCAGTGAGAGCACCCAGCTGAGTGACCCAGAGATGTGGAACCAGGGGTAAGGAGGCTAATTGCCTCTATTATTTTTTTGCTTTGTTGTAGCCTTAGTATTCATGTTGAAGTTTAATCTGGTGGGCTTTATGCTGAGTCTGTAGAGGAGGTAGGGGCCTCATTAGCATCTGCAGGGGCACAGATTCAGGACCTGGATAGCCTGGAGGCAAGAGTCATATTGATTGAAACTAGTGCCTCAAAGCTAGGTCCAACATAGTGGGTCTGAACAGGGCAGCTTAATGATACAAAAAAGGGGTGGAAGTTGCATTGGCTGAGACCCCCAACAGAGTGAGCAGAAGATGCAAATGATACTTGTGAGGCATGCGGCATGATAAAGAGAGGTTGCAGTCATGCAAGTAGTGCTCAAGGCAGAAGTTCATCACTTCCAGGTGTTCGTGAGCATAAATCATATCTGGGAAGCCCTGGAGCAGCATCCTTTTCAAGGACCAAAGAAATATCAAGACATAGCAGGCAAGTGAAGGGAAGTCTGTTCCCAGAAGAAAATTCAAATATAAAGGGAATCAAGGGTGCCCCCAGGTATTTTCCAAATGCCACTGAGGATGACACCCTGTTACAATAGTTTGCTAGAGATTTTCAAAGACACAGAAGGCACTTAGGTGCCTACTCCCTTCAAAAGTCAATGGGAACTTGGGTACTTTAATTTTTTTCTTAATTTTTTTTACCTGTATCACTGTAACAGCAAGAAGCCCTAATCATGGACTACTTACTAGGTTAGGTAATACACAGACATAGAACATCAAAATGAGCTCATTGGAAACAGGAATACAAAGAAATAATGAGGCAACACTAACCAACAGAATCGGCTTTGATCTGAGCAGACTAGCAGCTTGACCTCTGTCAAATGTTTTATAAGGTCATGGAAAAGGAGAGTATTAAGGCGGGTTTAAAAGGAAGATTATGAGAGAGTTTTGTTTACATGGGCAGGTAGCACCTTCAAAGCACAAGGAGCAGCAAAACAGAAAACACAAGAGTTTTTGCTTAAAAACATAATAAGAGGAAAGTGGAAGGCGTACAACAGAATCAGAGGTTCACCACAGACCTTCATGTTTTATGAAGAGGCACATCCCTCTTCTTTGGATCTCTTGAGTATATTTTAACAACCCGTGTAGCAGCAGGACATTGGCTGCTATAGTGCCACTGCTTTACCAGCAGCAGGTTAGGGTGTTAAGTCTTGTAGTTTTGTCAGGGTTGACTGTGTAGTAGGACTGTGTGAGGCTTTGGATCTGGAGAAGCTTTGGATGCTTCAGGGTCCAAAGCAGCACATCCAGGTCAAAGCGCTGGCCTCGTTCGGCTTCCCGAAGCGGTTCGGAGCCACCTCCGAGATCTGGCCATAGGGTATAATGGGGAAACAATAAAATACCTATAACTTTGTTGTTTTTTATCCAATTTGGATAAAATTTTCAGATGTGATAGACTCTGCAGAGGGAATAAAGCCTACCAAGTTTCAAGATGATTGGTACAGGGGTTTGGGGGGAACAGCACCCCATATACTTGGAAGCAGAACTCATGTCACGTCTAGGCGTTACAACATAGTGGGGTGGAAACTACAGAAATGGTATCCTATACTGAGACCACAAATCCTGCCAAGTTTCAAGAAGATAGGTGCAGGGGTTTGGGGGCAATTGTACCCCAAATTCTTGAAAGCAAAACTCATGTTACATCTGTTGCAACACAGGGGGGTCAAAATTGCAGGGGTGATAGCTCTTCCTGAGGCCACAAAGCCTGCCAAGTTTCAAGAAGATCAGTGCAGGGGTTTGGGGGGAACTGCCCTTTAAGCTGTGGACAAGCAAAACTGATGCCATGGGTGCTTGTGGGACTGACTGTCTGCTTAGGGCAGGGAGGGGAGACACTGCTGCTGGCCTGGCTGCTAAACTGCTGTGTTCCCAGTTACCAATCAATCAACCATGATTTACTCAGGGACCAGCCCAATACACAGGGCCTAACAACTATACAATGACTTAACGAGCATCGATTAGCACCTACAAAACCAGGCTAAGGAGAGGAAAGATTCAATATAATCAACTGCCCAGGGATAGACACAATATTGGCAAGAGTTTTCTCTATCAGCAGCTAGGGGTGCAGGGCCCCAGAACCCCCCTGCACCGATCTTCTCCACAGCTGGCAGGCGTCACAGCAGGGGCTGCCATCCCTGCAGCTGTCACCCTACTGCACCTTAGCACATGCAGTGTCACCCATGGCACAAGTTTTGCTTGTCCACAGCTTGAGGTGCAGTTCCCCTCAAAGCCCTGCACCAATCTTCTTGAAACTTGGCAGACTTCGTGACCTCAGTAAGAGCTACCACCCCTGAAGATTTCACCTCCCTGTGATGTAACACACAGCCTGTGACATGAGTTTGGCTTTCAAGAATTTGGGGTACAGTTCCCCCCAAACCCCTATACTGAACTTCTTCAAACTTGGTAGGTTTCATGCTCTCAGGAGAGGCGATCATCCCTGTACTTTTCATCCAAATTGGACAAAACCCCCAAAGTTACAGATATTTCATTGATTCCCCATTTTACCCTATGGCTGGATCTCTGAGGCAGCTCTGAAGCTTTGGCTAGATCTAGGCAGAAACCTGGCCTGGAGCTCCGGGTTGTATCGTGGCCATCTGAAGTGGCCAGATCCGAAGCCAAATCAGATTGCTGCTGACTTGTACAGGCCTACTGCGTAGTTTTTCTAATGCTTTGGACAATGGATTTGTTTATTTGGATAGGGGTGATTCTGCCTCTGGTGTTTGTTGGACTAATGATCTCTGGAGGGCCCTTTCAACCCTACTTCTCTATGGATTCCATGATTCAATAATACATCATGTGGAATAAGCCAGGAAATATATTGAGATGACATGGTCAAAGAGTCAGTAGGTTAATCCTGACCTGGTGAAATAAAAAAATTGTTTTGATTTATTTCATGAAAGGAAGATTGGTCTTCAAATTTGTTTTAAATGCTTCAAATGGATAGGTTAGTAGTTTTTAATTATACACTTGATGTTACTGACTGGGAGGCTCCAAGAGTTTTGATTACTAGCCATTGTGTAGATAAATGAGTTATTCCACACCACTCTATCTATATATTTCAGTTCAAGCCAGCTAGACCTCTGATTTTTGAGTCTTGTGTCTCAGCGTCTCATATTCCTTGGAAAGTACATGATGGTTCTCTTACAGTGAAAGAGATCCTGATTCAAAGACCATTGACTTTTAATGCCAATGTATGATTGCTTTTAGACGCTTTCAACGTGGGGGTTAAAGTTACCACATAAGAAACTTTGGCCTTTGGCTTTTCTTCAATCCTTTTTTTTTTTTTTCCAAAAAACATATGATTTAGGCACTTCTCATTTTTTTAATAAAGAAATTTGTTTCATACAGGCTTAAAACAATGTGTTATGACATTTTCAAACCAGATTTGAAAAAAACAACAACAATCAGGCTGGTTCTAAGTGATCAGGAAATATTTAATTCTTCCTTGGAAAAATTGTTCAGACTCTTGTGTGCAAAGATGTAGCTTATAACTTTCAAGTGCAGCATCCCCAAATCTTTAAAAGTCTAAGGTAAATCGTAGAGCTGCAAAGTTTAGAAATGCTCATCTTACCTGAACTTCTGTATAAAGGCATTTTTGTTAAGATGCAGTTGTCTCCTAAATTGCTGAAAATCATTCAAAAGGCACTGCTCAGCCTGTTCTTCCATCAAATGCCAGTCATGGAACATTTTTAGACATAAACTCAGATAATAGAAATTTATCTTAACGGGTATTATAAAACTATAATTTCTTCCAGGATGCTTGTAATGTTACAAATTATAGGAGCAAACTCAAGCAGTTTAGTCATACGGATCCTGAGATGAAATGATGAAATAACAGTCTATATAATCCCCAGTTTTTTATATAATAGGAACTTTAACATTTTAGCTATTCCCTTCCTGCTCCTCTTTCCCTCCCATGAAAAATACAATGCTTGTTGGAAAACTGAAAAAAATTATCCGGGTGTTTGGAAAAATGACTGAGAGTGATGGCAGTGAAAAATATAATGTTTTATTGAAGCCATTATAAAATGAGCTAAGTAAAGTATTCTTCATCAATGCAGAGTTATACCAAACACTTTTACACTTGCAATCCTAAAACAGGTTTTAGACTTATGAATATAAAGCTGCTAAATTATGGATTAGTAGGACCTAGTCGTCATCACCTTAGGTATGGGATAGACCTTTCTAACTAAATGGAAAAGATATATTCCTTCTAGTAAATGTCACAATAGCTAAACAAGCTAATGCACTGAATAACAAAGAATAAAAGTAAATGTCATGGGCTATGGTAAAGCTGCTATTTATTTTTTTTCCCAGGGCTTGTATAATGTCATAATTGTGAAAGTAAACTTGAGAAGGTTAGTTGATAGAAATCCTGAGGTGAAATAAGAGTTCTTACCAGATTCTGAGTTTATATAAATTATATAGAACATAGTGATGTCCTTTAGCCTACTTTCTGTTTCCCAAAATAACCTACTGGCCATTAGAAAAATGAGAACCACTGCAGTTTTTTTCCCCTTAAAAGTCAAAACCTAATGATAGTAGCACAGATGATATTTGGTTAGACAGTGGTGTGATGAAGCTGCCTTGTATTGAGGAGCAGTATGGAGTTGGCCTTATTTAAGAAATGTCTGATGTAGACTTTTCTAACTACATATAAGAAAAATATTCAGCAAGGTAGCAAAGAGTCCATTAGAAAACCTGTAAGTCTAACCTTTGTAATAAATAACATTTACAGTAGTGACTTTTGTCATCTACTCTATTTCTAAACATTCATTTATGTTTGACAAGGCCACATATTTATAAAGAGTGGTGTTGAGGTCAGTTGACTGTAAGAAGCACATTGCTTCATTATACCACCATTTTTTTCTTAATGCTGGGTAACATACTGCATGTTAATGGCAACCTAAAGAAGATTATGCATGTTTCTCCAGAGATTATGTTTTTGAATCTCAAGAACCTTGATACAAGTTTGGGGAGGCCAAGATCATTAAAAATACTACATGAAAGCAACCTAATTGGACTTAATAGCATATTTATGCTTCTGTGCTTGGGTATTTCAGGGTTTAGCCTCTCTTATTAAGAAGTTGTTTGAAGCTTCCACCTTGCCTGTTTATTCATTCCTTTATTATAGTCTAACTCCTGACCTAGTGACCACTAGAATGGCATATAAAAACATCAGCCTCAGTGCTTTATATGGGGACAATCGTCTTGGTCTTGCATAAATAAGAGTGTTCATATTGAAGCCAAAGCACTGATATGTCAATTTACATAATTTCACAGCAAAAGATGCATCTACGTGAGATGTAGTACTGCACATTAGCATAGCAGCAAGCACACACATCTTCATGTGTACACGTGCTTATTGCACAGTAAAAGCCCTTAATCCTGCTTAAATTTGCTACTTGCCAGGTTTACTAGTTAATTAGTTACTGATCAGTAGCACAAGTGTGGATGCTACCCAGGTCTGCAAGTTTGCTTCCAGGTCTCCCCAACCACTGGGAAGCCATCCTGAGGCCAGCCACAGGGCTGGAGGGCTGGAGGCTAGGAGGCTAGGCTAGGAGCCTCTCCTGCCTATGGCAGCTCTTGTCTGCAAGTTTTATAGCCTGCAGACATTTTGAGCCCTGGGGAACACTCACCAGGGAGCCTGAGGGCACTGCAGGCCCGGTGCATCCCCCTGGGCAGGCCACAGGCTATCTTTGCCTGCCTGCTTGGCACTGCACTGCCATGTGGCTGCTAGGGCAGTACCAGCAGGACCAGCAGGTGCTGAAGGCTGCTGCAGCCTCTGTCCAGGACTGTCAGGCCCACAGAGCTGCCTGCAGGTATCTTCTGGGCAGTAGGGCCAGTGCCACCCGCCTGCAGCACAACCGAGCACATGTAGGTGCTGCAGGACATTGCTTCTGCCACGCTGCTGCTGTTCCTTTGCTGTGCCCCTGTCCTAGGTCCTGCAGGCAGCTGCCCAGGGTCAGCAACATAGGGAAAGTCACATGGGGGCCCAGAGAGCTGACACAGGACCCAGCATGGCATCCTCCTCCTCACACCAGCCTGTTACTGCATACATCTGCATGCCCATGCCCTCCAGTCAGAGTCAGGAGGAGATTGGCAACCTTGTTGCCTTGACTGGCAACTCTTTCTGGCCACCCCCTTTACCTGATGATTTGCAGGCTCAGGCAGCTCCAAAATGCCTGATCTTGCCATCTCAATGTCTCTCCCCGGCTGTTGCTCCTTGCTGCACTTGTGGTGAGTATCAGAGCAAGTCAGGGGGAGGGGAATGGGGTGAGTTGTGGGGGGGACTTTCTTTTCCCCTCTCACAGAGGGCAATAAAGACATGTGAGTGCGGTGAGCATGATTCTGGGGATGGGCAGGGAGCACGGGATCCATGGGAAGCAGGGCAAGCAGGCTAGTGTGGGGAGTGTAGGAGGAGGTGGTCAGCTAGAGCCTCGCACATACATTGTCCTGGCCCCAGCTGATGGGTGTGTAGATTTCCTGGGGCCTTGGTGGGGGGGCCTGCTTCTGTCACTGCTGCCACAGGTGGTGGTCCTGTCACCAGGCATTCTCTATGTGCTGTGCCTCTTCCCCCAGGCCTTGCATAACAGCTCCCCCACCAGGCCTCACAAATGTTATACAGCTCACAGGCAGCCACAGTTACCAGGGGAGGTTGTCCTTGGCTAACTTGAGGTTGGCAGTGAAGAAGCAACTGTGGTCCTTGTAGTGCCCAAAGTTATGCTCCACCACACTACAGGTCCATCCCAGGCATCAGTTAAATTGGGCCTGGCAGGGGTCCAAACAGGCAGTGTAGGGTTGCATCAGCCAGGACAGGACTGAGTAGGTAGGGTCCCTGATGAGCAGGGGTGAGACCACAATGGCACCCAGCTGCAGGTCCAGCACCTCTGGCATGAAGCACCCCCTCTCCCCAAGTCCCACCAGGCTGAAATTAAAAAATACAGTGGTGTTGTGCGTGCTGCCCACCCAACCAACACTCACATGGGTGAATGTGCCATGACAGCGCGCAGGACCACAGAGTGATATCCCATATGGCTTTATAGGAGCAGTTTCCATAAGGAAGGCAGGTGACCAGGATGTGGGTCCTGTCCAGGCCCCTGATTACACTGGGAGAATCCTGATGCATGCAACCCCAACACCACCATCAGGATGACCTCCCCAGCAGTGGCTTTGCCCACACCAAGCAGGTATCTGACGTATGAGAGGCTGGCAGCTGTGGCATGGTGAGAGCCAGCAGTGTGTCTGCAGAGAGGGCTGAGCACATGCTGGTGCCCTGATCCTCCAGGTGGGGTCAGAGCATGTCCTGGAAGATGCCTGGGTCATGCAGAAGCCATCCAGCCACTGCTCATTGTCCCAGGTATGTTAAATGATGTGCAGCCACTATTGCTGGGTGGCACAGTGGGCCCAGAGGTGATGGAGCTAGAGGCCCAGGAAGGTGACAGCAGCTCTGGTGGTGGCATCAGGGAATCCCTCATCAGTATCTCTGGTGGCGGCAGCAGCAACCCAGGGATGGTGGTCAGTGGCCAGACAGGTCATCACTGTGCATGTGGGAGCCAGACAAGGTAAGACAGCCATGGGCCAGGTGGCAGTTGCTGTGGCAGGCCATCAGGGCCAGAGCAGTGGCCAGCAGGAGTGCAGGATGCTAGTCATCACTGCCAGGGGCAGGGGTTGGAGCAGCCATAGCATGGGGAAAACTGAGCTGCCGCGTGCTGTCCCTGTGGTTGGCAAGCTGATCCTGGGAAAGGAAGGGACTGGCCAGAGAGTGGGGCTGGCTTTCAAAGATGGCTGCCAAGTGCTGGCGGCTGCAGCCATAGCTGAGAGCTCCCCTGGTGATGGCAGGGGCCCGCTGCAGGAAACTGGGTGTAAATCTTCTCCCTAATCTGTCTATGTGTAGATGTTTGCCCAAAAGAGTTTATACCAGATTATTTTACGCCAGTGTAAATTTAAGCCAGAGTAAATACATGTGTACATGTGCCCACTGTATCTGTAATATTGCAGAAACTGTGGACAAGGACCAAATAGACCTGTTTGGCAACCAAATAATCCAGTTGTGGAACTGTCTGTGAAAGATGGTGAATAATTTTGCAAATATTATCAGATCCTTACTTTTATTTTAAGAACATAAGTAGCCCCTAAGGTCCTATTAATATAATACTTGAAGTTAAGCACACTTGATGCACTGCATTCACACAGAAGGATGGGCCAGAGGAATTTGGAGGAGCATAGGGTCTACAGCTTGATGGTGAAAGTTCCAAAAACTTGCAGATGGTGGAGCTTCTAAAAGTTTGCAGGGATATATTAGACAGGACATTTCCTTAACTCTTCTTAAAACATAGTTTAGGAAAATGTGGTGGTTGAGTTGCTGATTATTTTAATCCAACTGATTTGTCCATTCTGTTCCATCACCGTTCCCAACTACACTTCCATTTCTGTTAGGGTTTGGGGTACATGCAGATATTACACTTAGATTGACCTAACTAGAATTAGGTTGATCTAAGTGCTGAACTGTACATGCATTCATGGAAGTTATATCAGGCAAAAAGTGGCTGGCTTTATCTAATATAGTGTACCTCCTCAGGTGAATTAAGTAAGATTGGGCATGGGTTAGCCCGATCTACAGAACATCTGTACTCAGTCAGAATGTAGTCTAAGAGCTGTCAAAACCCAGCTACTCACCCCAGGGCTGAGTTTTTCCTCCACCCCCACCCCAACTGTGGATATTTTTTGCTCCATAGCCTTCCCATTCTCAGATGGAAAACTCCTGCCAGAGGGGGATGGACAACCCCTCTGAAGACCCTGCCAACCCCGCAAACCCACCAACCCCCCTTCCATAGATGTGCTTGCCCCTCTGATCCTGCCTGCCCTTCCCTGCACTTGCATTGCATTCCAGGTGCAGCTCCCAGCACTGGCAACCATCTGTATGAGCAAAACCTGGTCCATGACCACACAGTTTAAAGTAAGCCATGTGATCATAGATCAGGTCCCAGGAACGTCTGCAGGTACCCTAGGTTTTGCTTCTGAATAGGTTCAGAATATTTCCCTGATTGGTTTGCATTCGTTTAGAAGGAGATTTGAATACTTCCTTTCTGGAGAGAAGGCTGTTAAGGAGATGGAAAAATCTCTGATCCCATAGGATGAAAGGACTCATATTTGAGAAAGGTATTGAAGTGTAACAAAAATTATCATTTCCCCTTGGCTGACATACTGTAGTTTTAAACAATTCTGTCCCATTATGTTACTTAACTTGCAGAAGATTTATCAAATGAACCATCTTCAAGGCTAAAACGGTGAAATTCCAGTAATTATGTTTAAATTTATCTGCCTTATACTGTGTGTTTTGGGTCTGATGTGATGTCAGTATTACTAATGTTATACCAAATTTTGTTTTTGCTTCAGAAAGGTGGAAAGATATTTTTACTGGCATTAAACATTGCAAGATGGTAAACATGGTAATTAGCTGACAACATTATGATAGACTATAATGTAATCTCATATCTGTTGCCCTTCCTAAGACAAATTTATTGTAAAGTTCAGACGGAATGAATGTATCTATTAGACTTCATGGACATTGTTCATTGTACTGGCAAGACATTAACAAATATGTTGCAGATCTGTCATTCAGTGTCTGCTTCTGTATGAGAATAGTGAGAAATTGCTAATGCTGTGCAGGTCACCTGTAAAGTAATTATTATCCACAAACTGTCAAGTGGTAAACTTTCTCTTATTCAAAAAGTGTCAGTGACACACAGAAATGGTAAAAAAAAAGATCTATTCTAAGCCAACGTTAACATTTTGACTTCTCGAATAGAGGAGAAATAGGCTAAGAATGTGGGTTGTGTCAAACTTTAGTGGTCACATGAATTATTTTCAGGGATATTTGAGGGATATTGTTTGACTTTGCACTGGGCTGTGTTAACCAGAAATCTGTGTTTCCATTGCAGCTTTAAAATGGATTAAATAAATTGAGCAATTGGATTGACTACTTGTCATGCTGCTTTAAGGACCTCAGTAGTACAGATCAAAGCTAGTTAGACCAGAAACGTAATATATCTCGACACCAATTTTAAAATCACTTGGGAAGTATGAACTGTACAGAAGAGGAATAGAATGTGAGAAGGTGTGAAAAAATTTTTGTACATGTTTTATTTGATAATAGTTTAAAAGTTTTAGGTCCTAGCTCAGCAAATCATTTAGCGTGTGAGCATCTCTAAGTATGTGCATAGTCCCATTGGCCTACGTCTTTCTCTGGGTTGAGGCCTTTGTTGCCTACTTAAGGTAATTGTGGAATCACAATAACAAAGGGAAAAGACATAGCTGGCATACTTATGAAACCCATGCTGTTCCCAGTTGTTCCCACAGAAAACCACTTTTTTCATGTGTAGTAGATGGGCTAATTGCATGCTGAACTGACAACTTCTGATTTGTTTTCATTGGTTGTGTGTGCAGGTTGCGTACCCACTCTGCCTCATTAAATGCAGGGCCCAACTATCCATACATTAAGGATTTGGCTCTGGTGCTCCTTACCTGCCTAGCAGGTGCTTTGAATTCACCATTGTTTCAATAGAAGCCACCGTGCCTCCTAATCATGGGAGTTTTGGGCTGCAATTTTGACGAAGTTGCTTGCCACATATTTTTATAGAACTAGTGACTCAGGAGGTGTTCAGTCCTGCCACAGCCCCCTTTAACTCTCTGGATTTGGATGTCGGGGTCTCTTTCTGGCTTAGGATTCTGGAGCTACCTTCAGATCCCAGCCTTACACCACCTTGATGTTTAAATGTCTCATTCAGTAAGTAGCTTGTCTGAACGGTTACGATCTCGACTATAGCTTCGGTGTCTTGTTCAGTGCCTTCATAGATTGGTAATTCTGGAATCGTGTCATATATACACACCCTCTGGATACAAGAATTCTTCAGTGACACTTCCCGTAAGTTCCACGCTCTATTCAGTCACAGTCTCACTCCTGTGCTTGCTTCCCAAATATTTGTCTTTTATTTCTTTGCAAGAAAGGTTGACTGCCACTAATGGGTATTGACTGAAGTTGCTCTGTCCTGTTACTGGCAGTACTTTATGCTTTACGTCCATCTTAATCTTGTCTGATGCTTCAGACCTAGAGTCTGCCGCACTCTGTTGCACTGTCTCCCTTGGTGTGTAAAGTGCACCAGCTTTCCTACTATTGCACCTAAACCTTATCTGAAGTGCACAGTGCCTTATCAGCAGGGATCCTGGTTTCCTCCAATAAAAAAAAATCCCCAATTTTTGGATTAAAAAAAGTAACCCCAAAGCCACATTTTTTCTGAGATTAAAATGAAGCACCACTAATATGTAGATATAGATATAGTGGTGTTTCATTTTAATCACAGAAAAATATGTATTGGGGGTTACTTTTTTAAGTCCAAAAACGATGGATTTTTTTTTTAATTGGAGGAAACCAGGATCTCTGCTTATCACTATTGCACCTTCCCATAGATTCCTCAAGTGCATCATACTATCATCTAATTAATATACTGTGAAGTGCTACGGTGCCACACTATCCAACCAAGTGCTAGTGCCAAATATGAGGTGCTTGGAACTGAGACCTGAAGTGCTAGTGCAGGCATGAGGTTTTTTTTGTCTTGTTTTGTAATTAGGAGTGACTCCATCCTGCAGCTCACTCAATACCTCTTTGATACTCAGTTTCAGATAGCCTCCCCACATGTGTTCTGCCAGTAAGCTTTAGCGTGCAAATCTGTTGTCTCTTATTGTCTCTCTACACCCCTTTCTGCCCCAGAAATCTCTCACTGTATCCTTAGGTCTGCAGGGAGGTTTCTTTGGTTGGTGCTCTGTGCCAGGCTCTGCACTCTTCCGCTGCTGCCATTGCCACTGAGCATCCTCACACCTCTGCCTTTCTCTCTCCCTCCCTGAGTTGCTGTTTTAGCTCTCTTTAGCTGGTGAGCTTTCCCATGCCTTTAGCTGCTTCCTAAAAAAGGAGTGGGGCACTGCCATGAGTCCTTTCTGGCTTCACTACAGCTGCTCTCCTGCCACAATGGTAAGTTTTTCTTTAAGAACTTTTGGTCCTCATTCTCCTCACTTAAGGTTTTGTGATTCAGGAAAGGCATTGCTCTTTGAAAAGGAGAAGATGACAAATCAGGGAAAATGTTGGTTGGGCTTCAAATTAAGAGGAGTCATCAGAGGCATAACTGCACCCCGGGCAGCAGTGTCACTTGGGACAGCAGCGACAACCAAGCTGCCAGCATCAGCACAGCAGTTGAGAGAGCAGTGACAATTATTACTTTTGTACCCCAACTAAGTCAGTGCTCCCTCTTAGTTACATTACTGTGAATCCTTTATAAAGGGTCACCAAAGAGACATGATGAAAAAGTATTGATAAAATTATTGTACGTAAGAGGTAGTATAAACAAAACAGATTCTAAACCACATTATAAGAAACCCAGAGGCGACCCAAGCAGGGTGCAGGGCCCGGGGCAAATCGGCTCATACGGGGTTCCACCCCTGCTCTGATTCTGGATGTGAAGAAGCTGCCACTGCTATTGGCAGCAGGGGGGGAGAGGAGGGAAGGGGTAGCAATCAGCTGGCTGAGGATCTACCACTCCACCCAGCTCTACACCGCCACTGCTCCTCCCGGCTCCACTGGGCCCCCCAAAACACTGGCCCTGGGGCATTTGCCCCCTGCCCCCCCCTCCCAGGGACAGCCCTAAAGAAGCCTACCCACCTACTGCATTCTCTAACTATTTAAAACACTGAAGCTTTATTAAAACATCTATAGTTCACTCATTAGCCCTTTATAAGCCATTTAAAAATGGAAATTTAAACTGGAACTGAGATACTTCACTGTATTTAAATAACATTTTGTTTGCAAGTCTCTTATGTGCACTGAATTACTTTATTCCATAACTGCTCAGTGCTGTTACCAAGGACAAACTCATCATATTAGTTGGTCTACGAGAACTGGGAAGAAAGTAATTTTACTCTGTGTCCAGGAGCCTCAAGTTAGTGTCATTTTGCATTCAGTATTGTGGATTCCTGTCTTTCAGCTGCAATCAACATTTGCAGCACAATGGAACTAAACTTCATAGAAAGCAGGTTCAAACCTTCCACAGATATGTGTCAGGTGAATATGATGTGGGCAACTTGAGGCTTGAGTTAACAAAAGGGAGGAAATCCAAGGTGTGTTATTTACTGTGCTTTCTGCCCTTTGGAGGTATAGAGGTAATGCATCAACATATTAATTTTATCACATAACTTTAGTAGTAAAACAAAATGCTGCAAGTTCAGCTCAGAGAGAAGTAAGGACCTCAAGAGCTCATCTAGTTCAACCAGGGATCATACCTGCAACCTTGGTATTATAAGATGGTCATTGGCATTACAGCCTTTTCATTTTTTCTGTAGAACACCGTCCCAGAAGAAGGAATAGAACAGCAGACTTTCTGTCTTGCTCCCTGGGGTACAAGATAACCACACACAGAGGCACAATGCCTAGGAAAGGGGAAAAAATTCAGCTCCAGGTTGGAGAAAAATTGCTTAAATGTTAATAATTAGAAAATGACTTTTGGAAGTAGAGGGGGGTACGTCGCAGGAAAACTAGCTCTGAACCTGTTATGAAGGGGTTATAGTTTGTACTCACCAAGAGTCAGGAATGAAGGGTGCTGGGAAATGACTTCATCAAGCAGAGTCCCACCATCTATTGATCCCCACGCCTGAAAGAGAAAGAACCAATGGCAGCCAAACATGAAGGAAGATAAGCAGTTAAAAAGGCTGCAGTTAGTAAGCTCATCCTCAGAAGAAGACAGAGGAAGAGATCACAGCTGAGCAGAGGCACAGAGTCTCACTGGCAGCATATAGAGGAAGAGAAAGTGGGATAATCAGAAGAAGTGGAGGGGACTTACCAGTACATGAGTAAGGTGAACCCTCTTCTTTACTTTGGGAGGAGTAACCAATATGGAGATTGCGGACCGGAAGCTACAAGAGGTTGATATGAATAGACTATAAAATGAGCTAAGCTAGAACCAGCTTACCTATCCTAATGACTTTGATATCACTTACACGGACCATAACTGAATGTTGTACAGTGTGGGTGACCCCGTCAGGACTACTTGAATAAATCCAGGAGATAATTACACTTGGTTTATAAGGTACTGACCATCCTTTTGTTCCTAACTTATGAATTCTCCCATCAAAGCGTGGCAAGAAAGTTTTCAAAAGGAGGACCAAAGGCATATTTACCAAGATGAGAGAGGATATTATTGGCAAGAAGCTCTAAGCAACTGAGTTACATGGAACCACCTTTTCCCCCTCACATATATGCACAGGAGCTGACTGATTTTTTTTTTTTTTTTTCCCCCCTCATGTGGAATGGCCACTCATTTATGTCATTTGCTGGGAACCTGCCTAATTGCTGACCCTGGTTGTCCAATATTTGTGCTTAATTCTGCTGCATTTATAGAATGAATCTACTTTCCCTCTTACCACAATTTTATCCTGGTGTAACTCCCTTGCGTAAAGGGACCTATCCTAGATTAACAAAGCCATACAAAGAATAATGCCAGCATATCAATTTATAAATTAAAGTGAAGGAAAGTGCATTGTACTTAGCAGAAAGGTTTTTACTATTTCATGTAATCAGGTGAAATGATAGAAAAGTACATTGTCTAAATTAATACAGTAGTCACATATAACCAATGTTATCTCTCTCCAAGGTAACCTTAATTTATGAATCATTTTTAAAGGAATTTTTTTTTTTCTCCCGAATAAGACTGGTTTAGATGCATTGAGAATGGGAAGGCCATTTTCTTCATTTTTGTCCTTGTATATCCTTCAGGTACCAGAGAGATAGATTATTGCTCATATCAGAAATGGGATTTGATTAATCACTAGATAATATGTTTTATTCAAAATCAGTGTCCTCCATACTTCATCTAGAGTAAATTAATGAAAAAAAATCACATAATTTGTGCAGGATATCTTATTAACCTGATTTTTAGTTTTGTTTGTAGCTTCAGAACACTAGCTTCAAATCAGAAAAAAAAGGAATTGCATTTAGGATCTTGATTTCTGATGAGCAGGTCAAATGAATACAACTCTCACTAAATTCTCTTAGAAAATGAATTGGCTATATAAATCAGCCTCAGCAGAGAAAACATGAAGTTTGCTGAAACTCTTGTACTATTTGTGATTTTCTGCACAGCTTGGAGGCTGAGCCATTCACTGCACACACTGCCCTTCAGAGGTACAAGGATTATCTATCTACATGCTATCATTTGAATTTAATATTTATGGCAAATTAAAATACTGCAATTTCAACTCTTAACGTGGAAAATCCTTATTCTATAAGTGCACAGGCATAAATTTGCAGCCTTCTATACAGTTCATAATATATAACTTCATCACAGGTACTGCAGAATAAAGAGAAAAATCTCCTATCATATCCATATGTTTATATACTGTGTTCTATTCTTCCTTTGGTTCATTCATGCTAGCGAAAGTTTCGTGTCATGTCATAGAGAGAAAGCAAAGTGGTGAAGCCAAGTATTTCTCTGTGGATCTGAAAAGAAAAATTTTCCCATTTAAATAGCAGGAATTCCACTTAATGTATCATACCTTTTCTCTTTGATAAATTATTGAGGCAGGTATTTAACCATTGGAGTAGAGGAGACAATCTATCCTTGTTCAACAGGTTTGTATCACAAAATCAAACAGCTCATTTTATTATATCATGATGCTATGACCAGCTACCTAGGCAAAACAGATGGGAGCAAGGAAAAATAAAAAAAAGTGTGCCCAGCTATAAAAGACCAGATGCCTCCTGAGCACCCCTTCATCCAAAGGATACAGGAAGTTTAGATGCAGAAACCTTATCTGTGGAGCCTGGTATTATAAAATCTCTGGTACTCAGCCTCATGTTGTCATAGCAGGATTTGCAGCAAGAGAAATCCTGTTCTTTAACTTGACCAACACCTCACTATTTGTACTGGGTGTGTCATGAAGGCCTGTTTTTTATTTTTTCAAATTTTCCAGAAACTCTTGGTATATGCAGATGTTACACTTAGCTTGACCTAGGGGCTTTATAGTGCTAGACTCTACAAATGTTCAAGGAGTTTATATGAAGCAAAAAATGGTTAATCTAATCTTAGTTCACGTAAGTGGGTGCACTACATAGATGGGGCTAACCCATGTCCAACCTAACAAAACATTTGGAGTGCAGCCCCAAGGCTGGGAAAACCCAGCTGCTTGCTTCGACCCTAGGACTGTGCTTTTCCTATCCCCTCCTATCTGCTCAGAACAGGCTATTTTTAGCCAGCACTCCCCCCTCCCCCCTTCAATCCCTCCCAACACTTTGGCCAACCTTACTTACTTAGATTGCATTCCTAGCACTGGTGAACGTGTGCACAAGAGGGGATTCAATTTATGTTTTACCATGTGTTACCATGTGATCGTTGATCAGATCCCATGAACAAATCCATGAGCTGTGTGTGTGTGTGGAACCTGAGGCATTAAGGGTTGATTTTCAGTTGCTAAGTATCTGTAACTCACTGGGATATGCGCTCAGCACCTGTGAAAATCAGACCTGGGTGTAAAAAAGCTGAATCATCCCTATTTTAAATAGTATTGCTGATGCCAATATGTGTTTTGTACTAGAGTACTTAGCTAATTGTTACCAGGTATTGCGAATGACGATGGCACTATGTGAATGCCACGATGGTGACTGAATTTGCTTGAAGTATAAAGAAATTATTTGTTGCTCATTCCAAAGCAAAGATTTTCTCTACTCTTATTTCTCATAAAGAAAAGATCAGGGAAGTCATAACTGTTAAAGAAAGTTCAGCAATAATTTACACCACAGATATTTTAGACATTAAGCCATACTTTTTTCTGCATTCAGAACTCAGTTGACACTGCCAAGTTCATGTCAAATGGCTGCTGAGATTCCACATGGGATGCAGAGCTCAGCCTTTGATTACCAGTTCTTTTTAGGCAATGTACTTTAGTGGTTAGTAGAGCTAAAGAAAAGATCTGTCAGGCATAGGTGGAGGAAGAAATTATGATCTTGAGGGGCTGAGCATGTGCACTCCTTCCCCAGCAAGTAGGTCTGTCATGGGGAAGTAGGGGACAGATTGAGGCCTCCACAGTGAGGGAGGTAGCAGGGCAGAGACAGGGACAGAGCTGCAGTGAATGGGGCCCCAGGGCTAGGGCAGGTTGTGGGAGACTTGGAGTCTGGGTGACTTGTTTGGGGCTGGGGGGCAGCTCCCGCCACTGCGTGAACCCATAGGGCAGGCACAAGGGGCACATGCCTCCCCCATCTGTGTGCACAGCGGAGGCAGCTGCCGCTGCAAGCTGTACTCCACACCCCACTGCCAGTGCCCTCACAGCTGTATGATGCCATGTGCTTCCAAAAGGAAGTACTAAATGATGGCCCCAGAACAAAGGCACCTATGACAACATGAAGATGTGCCCTCCCTGTCTGTCTTGAAAGCCATCTTGTCTCCTTTAATGTAACATCTAAGAACCTTACAAACAGAATATAATTTATCTTCATAATCATCTCTAAGGTAGGGAAGTATTCCTATCCCCCTTTAACAGGTCAGGAACTAAAGCAGTGACAGTAAGTACCCAAAGTCACATAGGAAATCTGTAAGTGAACCAGGAAAAAACCAACTATCAATTCCATGACCTAAATAAAGCCAACCTGTGTACCTGTGCCTAAATCCTATATACAATCCTATATACATTTTTGAAAATGTAGTTGTAGTAGGGAATCAGGTCTTGAACTTGCTATGCTTGTCCTCCCTGATAAGCTGGGACTGGAGATGCTGTGGTAGGACCCCATTTCTGCAGATGCAGCCCCTTTAAGATTGGCATTTGCAAAGAACATGGGAGAGGAAGCAAAAATTCAAAAGGACACTATAGTTCCATGCCAGAGAGAGAGGCGGATTCTCCTTGTAAGCAGGGAGAATCTGCTTTCCCCTGGAAAGAGGAAAGAGCCAAGAAGCAAAGATTTGCTGGGTGCTGACATGGAGGCACGGGCAGATCCAGACTGTGAGTAGCATGGGAGTTCCTGCAGCAAGCAAGAAGAGGATATGGGAGTCTCATTGCTAAATTCAGAGATCCAGAGCAACCAGGGACCTGCAAAAGATGACAGAGAAACAGAAACTAGAAGGAACCATGAGTAGTATTGTGAACCAGACATTGAAAGGGTAAACTATCTACTTCAAGGGGGCCGATAGCCCCAGTTAGTAGGAAGGTAGGATGCACAGACTGATCTGATTGAGGCAGCAGCCATGACTTCTGGAGTTGTTGCTGACAATAATAGGATGCTACCAGCCATCCGCTCATTCAGGCAGAGGGGACTGTAAATTTGATGGGCTGGACAGGCCTGTATGGCATGCAGTTGGTGATTATAGGGACAAGATAGTGGATTAAAGAGACAACAGTTGTACTGAGACAACAGTTCCTGGGTTAGGGAAAGGGGAGAGGGAAAAGACCCTACTCCAAGAAGCTAGTAGTGGATAGACATCCTGGAAACCTGGAGATGGAATAATGAGGGTCCATTGAGATAAAATAATTCTCCTAAACAGAAGCATTGTTAAGAATATGAGTTCACACACCTGAGACTCTTCTGTTTATTTTCACAGTTTATATAATTTTGGTTGTGAAATGGACTAATACAAACTATTATTTAATTCTGATTGTGACATACCATTAGTGTCCAAAAGACAGTGACAGATTTATACTCTCCACATGAGGACCATTATCATTAAGACCAATGGGTGAAAGACAGACCAGGGTGTAGGGATGGAGGAGCCCTGAGCAAAGTGGGCACCATATGCAACGCACCCGATCAGTTGTTCAGAGCTATAGTTTTTCTCCAGTCTTCTGTAAAATCATCAAGACATGGCAGGACACACAGTAGTAGGGAAAAATATAGGCCCTGAGAGCGAGGAGGTGCCAGTTCCAATAGCGCCTTGTAACAGTAGTCATAAAGGAAAATTAATAACAGAGGGGCTACCTTCTGTCAGTAGTCACATTTAATATGGAATATGTTAAGAATAATTTCTGGAGATCTATATATTACTTGCCTACAACCAACACAAAAGCACTACCTCCTGGATCAAGATACTAAACAATGAAAGGTTCCCTAATAGCTTTCTTCCCCAAAACAAGCAGTGGTATGCTGGGAAAATGGTACCTAACACTGAATAACAGATCTATGCAGCAAGGACTATGGGGGGAAGGGGCTTTTTGATATAATAAACTAGAACAACTGGAAAGACTCCTTGGTGTGGGAATATAAGCCAGGCATTTCAAAATAACTGAATCCTGGACCACGGCTTAAAAATTGGGACCTAAGGGAAGGAGAGAAAAAGAGGGAGAAGCTATCTTAGACTGTGCTGACAAAAGAGGTTTCAGGACACGGATTGATTTCAATAGACATAAGATTTTCTTTTCATTTCACTGTAATTAAATCCTATAAAGACTCATTTAGTGTTGATTATAAAAAATTTAATTTAGCTCTCTTACCCAAATTTTCTTTTGTTTTACTATTTTCTCTCTGCTTTTAGTAACTTAAGACAATTTCTGTAATATGAATATTTTCATACAATCAGCTACAAAAGAAAACAAAACCTCAATCTCTATAGAATCATAAACTCAGTATCTCAGAGATGGATGGTCAAAGGTGTCTTCACTTAATTCAGTGAGGGACTAAGGACAATTAAAGTGACATGAGGTAATGAAGCTGCAGATAAAAATGGTGCCTAATTACCAAACAATTAGTTTTGGAAGTCTTGTGGCAAATGTAAGTTTATCAGATGAAAATGTGGGCTAAACTTTAATTCAGGTATCTAAGTTAATTTATTT
This sequence comes from Crocodylus siamensis, assembly GCF_052110815.1. Taxonomy (NCBI): domain Eukaryota; kingdom Metazoa; phylum Chordata; order Crocodylia; family Crocodylidae; genus Crocodylus; species Crocodylus siamensis. The sequence continues at coordinate 24,633,792 of NC_143399.1, read as the reverse complement.
AGGGTACTTTATGAATCAAATATAAAATGACATACTAATGAATACTAAAAATACAACTGAATCAGGTAACACTGCTATGCTGCCTAGCAGAATGAGGGGATGGATATTCTGTTTGTAAAGGATTTCATGATTTCAGCATTTGGTTTTCCCTTGAAAACTTTGAAATTCTTGACAAAGGAAAATAAGAAAAATAAAGACATATAAGTCTAAACTGTGTGTTTGATTTTAGTTTATAGTATATTATATACTAAAAGACAGACATATTTCAAAATGAAAAGTCAGTCGCTTAAAAAAATCTAAATGCTCCAGTCTGAAAATGGTAAAAAGAAATATTTCAACAGTCAGGACTTTCTGTTTCATTTTCTTCCAAAACAAAATTCCAGCTAAACTGATCTGTTATGATGAAGTACTTCAATTTCAGCAGAATTACAGATTTTGATAGAATATGGTACCATTGAAGCTTTTCTATGCCAATCTATTCAGTAGTGCTGTTGTGTCTCAAGTGTGCTTAAAATTACCATAAAACAAACCAAAAGGAATCTCCATGACAGTTTTGCTCTGTGCATACAGCAAAGAGAACTGCAGGCATCAATGAACTGCCACCAGAAGAGAAGATGGAGATTTATAGTTAGATTGGTTAGAGTTCTGCAGGGCACAGGCTGTGAGTATAGAAACAAGCACTTCAATATTCCCATACAGATAGCTTGCTAATGTCAGCCAGCAGTCATGCTCTCCACTCCAACACTGGCCTTTCAACCCTTGGGGGAAATCGGTCTTCTCTTCTGTCAGCACATATTAGTAAGACAGAGACAAAAAGCAATAATAGAAATGAACATAACACTGACCAATTAGTAACTCAAGGGTAAAAATTGCTATGTGACGTAAATTCCCTCCATCAGCTCTGCCAAATCATTTCTATTCTGATTGCTACAAATAATATGACTGTAGGCTTCATTATTATTAAGAGAAAGAATTGTGAACAGCCAGAGGCATAATCTGCCTGTACTAGGAGCCAGAAAATATCTGTAGCTGTTTAAAACTTGTTATAATTAGCAACTGAGAACATTGACATTGGATAAGGCAAATATTTCCTACAAAATCTGTGAAATGTACATGTTTCCAAGGATTTTCCCACATCTCCCTCAAAACAAGACAATAGAACAGACCTTTAAAAATGAAATAGTATGGCCTTCTGTTTGGAACTGAAATAGCAAAGAAAACTTTTCGGTTTTGTTTTTCATTGAGAAAATATTCAAGCATCAGCATACTGACAGTCTGTTAGTAATTAAATGGAAAACGATCAACACCACACTTATTTGCAAAGTGCAGAAAGGTTTTGATATAACAGATCCCTTCCCTTCCCATATGTGTGTTATAATGTGAACACTGGACAAAAAACAGATTTTTTTTTTTTTGCACAGCCAACATCCAAGTACATACGTCCTGTTTCAGAATAAAAATATTTGTAAAAATCATTTAGCAAATGAAAAATTCAGAAAGAGCCCTCTTTTCAGTAGATGAAGTCAAGTCATTTTGACTTTGAGCTTTTTGCATCTTTTCTTTAATAAAATTAAAGAATATTAAGCAAAAAGTAATTTCTTTAGTCATTCTTTTTTCAGTGTTTGATTTTTTTTTAACTTTGCTTGAAAATAGAAACTTCTGCAAGGTGGACGTATACTCCTAAAACATGCTGGTGTTTCCAAATCTGTCTCTTTTGTTGTATAATACTTTTGTGTGAAAAATTTTGCCCAGCTCTACTTCTGAAACATGAGTTCTTCCTGTCTGTATTATTCCTGTCTGACATAGCTTTGGCTGTGTTCCCCATTCACTTCAAGTAGCTCTTTCATCCAAGATCTCTGCTGGAGAAGAAAAGATGTGGTCTGATGTCCTCATTCCCTCATCAATAGAGAGGAGGAAAGTGAGCTTCCAATAGAAAAAGAGAGAAGCTGAATTGTGAGTGTTATTTCCAGATCTGACGTCCAGACCTGTTTCTCAGACCATATTTCTCCATGCTGCAAAATATGGGTCTGTTCTATGAGTTCCATTTTTATCTGAGCTTAAACAAACAAGAAAAAAAAAGTTTTTTGCCTGAAAAAGAGGTAAGGAAAACCAAGAGAGAAACACACCTAATTTGTGTCTTTGTTTTTAGACGTAATCCTACCTAATTTAAACGGGTCATCACACCATAGCCAGAAGTGCTCACTGCCACAATTTACAAACAGCACTTAAGACCTCTCAGTTCTTCCATCATTATTCCAGAGACTCAAAACGTATCAGTCTTTTTTTAAAAAATGTATTCTGTTTTAAGTATTCAGGTGGAGTGTTAGTGTCTCACAGAGCTGAATCTTAAGGAAAAACTATGAAACCTACACGCTGTATGTTCATTTACATTTATGAAACACCAGGTTAAATCCCTTTAAAGTAAGAGCATGGTGAAATTTACCCATCTATGCAGGAATAACAAAAGCAAGGCTTTAAAAACTGCAGATTATTTTTTATATTAAATGCTTTTGAAGAGTATTTTCTATCCATGTACAATCAGAATAAATTCCAAATACACAAGCTTGTTATTCTGTTTCTGTAGAGTACATCAGGCTTGTTATTCTGTGTCATAGAGAGAGCATCATTTGGAAACCAGAATTTCTGTGGCTGATATTTATATTTACAGACTACTTCACAAATGTTTCAGAAAATATATTTTTTCAAAACCCTCTGTCAAGAAAAATTAGACTGACAGCACAATCATTTATTGTCTCTTGTTTTCTAAGAAAACTACTTAGTGTCTCGGGGTGTGAACAAGCATTCATTGCACCTGGTCTAGGTTTGGTAGCTTACTTTAAGCACCTAAACCTAGACCAGAAACAGTGCATGCAACCATTTGCTGGTGCCAGGAATGGTATGGACAGCCTGAAGTAACTTGGGGTAGGGGTCAGGGCTGGGGGGATTGGGGGAAACTGGCAGATCTGCAGAGGTGTGCTGGCGGGTCCAGGGTGGTTGGCAGGTCTGCAAAGAGTAGAGTTGGTGGGTTCATAGTGGGGTGGTTGGGGTCTAAAAGTAGCTCATTCGGGAAGGGGGATAAGAATGGCACAGCCCCAGGGCTGGGTGAGCAGCTAAGTTTTCCCAGCCCAAGGCTATTCTGCAAACACATGCAGGGCTCTTCTGCAAACCTCCTGAGGTGTGCTAAGATTAGGCTCATGCTATTTTAAACCTTCTGAATGCCTGCATGAGTGGGCATTTAGACTGACCTAATCATGGTCAGATGTAATGTTTGTACATACCCTTGGTATTTCCAACCATTTATTCACCCCATTTAGTTGTGGGAAATATGGAAGTGAATGAGCTGAGAAAACTTCCTTGAACTAGAGTGAATTATTTAAGATTTTTATTATATTTCAATGTTATGTTTGTTTGTTTATAGAGCAGGACCCCCTGTTGAACAATGGCATGGCCACAGGTAAGAAATTATGGTATTTCTGGCCTTAACAAAAGTGACTGTTGTTTAATTATGCACAGAGTCTGCCAGCTTTCAAGGAGATCAGACTAAATTATCATAAATCTGTGAATCTAGTAGCTACAGAACTAGACTTAGACTCATGAGACATGGTTTTATTCCTGGCTCAGCCATTGACCTGTGCAGGGTAAGTCACTTCACCCCTCTCGGATTCATGTTTTCTCTCTTAGTTTATTCAGATTGTTAACACTTCAGGGCAGGGACTGTATCTTATTATATATCTGCACAGCAACTGAGATAGAAGTTCCTTTTCTTCATCAGGAGCCACAGCAATACAAATATTAATAATGTTAAGCAGTATCTCAACATGTTTGTAAATATGATGATGCCTTTCCTTTCACATAAGATTAGTCTGATTGATTTTAGTGAGCTTGCTCACAGTACAAAGAATTGCACAACCTAAATTAGGGATCAGAATATATAAAAAAAAAAAAAATCCAGTGCCTCAGACACTTAATTTAAGCATGTGAGTATTTCTGTTTAAATTATTTGGTGTCTATACACTGGTTGATGATGGAGACTAGCTCCAGAATATCCTTTCTGCAAAACTAGAGAGGATGCCATAGTAGAACTAGAATCATCTACAAAGTGCCAGCAAAGTCTGTTCAAGGTATTGACTGTTTAGTTTTGTGTTTGTACAAAGTCTAGCACTATAGGTCCAGTGTTAATGACGCCATTATAGTATAAATCACAAAAAATAATAAATACGCAGTTTCCCTCTGCTGCAGAGGTCTTCTGTATAGGTTTCTAGTCATACAATTAAAACTTGGGCATCATTAATTAGCCAAAATATCAGCATTGCAATGCAGCTTGTTATATGGATCATATGTACCTTTGTATTGCCTTGTCACTACTCTTGCCATCGTTCTTATACAGAACAGAGGTTACAGTACACCCAGTTTTCTTCCAAAAGTGAAACAAGCACAAGCTTTCTTCCTCTAATTCTAATCCTGTCTTATATTGCACCCTTTTCTTATCTCTGCTTTTTTATCTCTGCTGGTAAAGTAGACATTCCAATGTCAGTCTCTTCCATTGCCCTTGTGGCTTTGGCCCCCACACTCATCTTGCCTGTGACAGTGATTCCTTAACGGCTACAATTGGGCCTGTGCAGAAAATTACACCCACTGTGCTTTAAGCACATAGAAAGGACTTTAGAGTAACCAAACAAACGTTCATGGCACATAGAGCACTTCAAAAATGGCAGATCCTGCTCTAAGTTAAACTTGGGTGGTTGTGGTATCAGATTATAGCACTTTAGATTACTGCACTTTATCGAGCATCGGTACCACATCCCATTCCCCGTCAAGGTGGAACACATTCCTCCAGCATCCCAGAGAGTTCTCACTGAGCAGTGTACTAGCCTTGGCCACTGCTCATCTGTTCTAGGTGAGCACCAGCCCAGCCCCACTCCTGGACTGTCACAGAGAGAAGGCAGACTAAGCTCTGTCTCCTTCATGTGTGGCTGGGCAGGGGGGTGGGGGAATGGAGCTTCCCTGCCACACAAATCTCCTCCCCCAACAGCTTGCCTGCTCTCATCTTGATGGGGGACTGGGCTGGGTCCACATAACAGAGAAGGTCTGTTTCCAGCCAAAGAGAGCTTATCTGCCTCCTCTCTGGGACATCCTGAGAGTGGGACTGGGCTGGTGCTTACCCAGAACAGACAAGCACTGGCCAAGGCTAGTACACTTCCCAGTGAGGGGTAGAAATGGAGCTTGTCTGCAGTGGAAAGAAGAGGGGCCCACTGAGAAGAGGGGCCTGCTGGCCAATCAGGGGTGGCCAACTGCTTGGCTGGGCTTCGCTGGACTTGGCATTCTCCTACAGCCTCCTAGGAGTGCATCCAACCTGCTGGCCTCAGCCACTGCAGACACACTTTGAGTCTCCCCCTCCCCAGCCCCAGCCCCCCACCAGACAGTGCACATGTGTTTGGTTTGGTCCCAACCTAATCTGGAGCACTTTGATTAAAACACTATACTTAGAGCACTTGCACCTCAGGCTTGTTGAACATCTGTACTTAGCTTTAATAAGCACTCCCAGCTTTCACTGGTCTTCTGTGAAATCAGGTAGAGCACATGGAAACTGTTTTTACTTAGAAGTCTTAGCCACATGTAAAGTGAGGATCTTCTCAATATCTAAAAACAAAAACTTATGGTCCATTTTTTTATGTTGGTGACCTTGGTAACTGTTATAAAACATTATTCTCTGAAAGTGACATTTCTACACGCCAGTACTGTGCAGTATTTCCTTTGCAGTCCATATGAGAGGCTGACAAGATCCCCACCTCTTTAGTGCCAAGGAAAGAAGTTGCTATCTTCTAGAAAAGGGTTTTTTTTACCCCCTTCGATTTTTCTCATGCTTTTCCTTATCTTCTTCTGGCTGTTACTTTTTCTGGCCTACTTTGGTCTAACGGCTATTTATGGTTTCTGTAGTCTTTTACTGGTTAACTTCCCTCTGCTCTTGTTTCCCTGGCTTATTCTTGGTTTACTCATATTTTATTATTATATCTCCAGCTGCTTACCTTCCACTAGCTGTTGCTTTTCCAGCTTATTTTTGTCTCACTGCTATTTGCGATTTCTTTTAAAAGTCTCCTACTGTTTAACTTTCTTTAGCAGTTGTTCCTTGGCTTATTTTTTCCAGTTCCTGCATTTGCTCTTAAAAGTCTCCTGCTGTTTAGCTTCCTCTGACTGTTGCTTCTATAGACTGTTTCCATGTCTCTTGCAGTCAATACTAAGTCTCTGGACCAAACTCAATTGTAAGTCTAGAGATAGAAGTTAATGTAACATAGGTCTTGTTTCAGCTTCTTAATATATATGTACCCATTTAGATTCTTTTTATGTTACTAGTTTTCTTTTTTCTTTAATTTACACTTACAGCTACTAACTAGGTACCTCTATGCATATCATATCTGAATTTGGCTCCCTGAGTCTAAACTGGAGGAGCTACTTACCTGAGAACCAACAAGATAAATGTAGCAAAGAAAATGAGTAAGAGGCTGTAGATTGGTGCAAGGTAATGTAGTTCTCTCCCTGTTTTATTTTATTTCTGTTTCCCAAATGACTTTGGGGAAGACAATTTTATTTGCTTTCTTAGTGTGCAAAATATTCCTATATATGCATTGATAGCTTTGATCTATCTAAGTAGGTTCAAATGAGCCTAAGTGTAAGGAAGTATACCTTATAATATATTATGAATAACAAACACACTTCACAGACTTTTTTCTGTCCATATAGGAAAGAAAGAATCCTTGTGCTACAATTGTGTTTGAACATGATTCTTTTCAGAGTGTAAATGAGTATATTGTAAACTTCAAAGTCCTGAAATTAGTTGAAAACTGACAAGATGCTTTATCCCAAAAATAAAAACTGAAAAGCTGATTTTTTAAAAATCTGAAATGTCCACAAAAATACTGTTTTATAATACTATTTTTTATTTATTTACTTTCAACTATTTATGCAAAGTCCCTAACAAGAGATATTATGGCAGACTGATCTTAAGTAGTCAAAAGCCAAGTGGCCAGGGCTATTTAGAGGAAGCAGGAATTTGAACTTGGGTCAATATCCTAAGCAAATACTGGTATGAGTTTCTATGCTCTCCTCTCTTGTATTTGTGGTTTCATCCATTTGTGGAATGCAAATGTTCTTGAAATCTTGAAAAAATGTAATGGGTTGGGAAATCTATTTCCTGTCTACTTCTAGTTCCATATCCTTTATCACAGATTCTAAATTCTTCTTGACTTGTAGTGAAATTTTGGCCACTGTTTTGTTTCAGTGCTGTTTCAACTTGTTTCAAGCTCAAAACAGTGACATTGAAATGAAACGAAGGGCTTCAAAACAGCCTAAAAACAAAACGAGGGCAGTTAAAATGTTTCAGAAGTTTCAAAATATTTCAAGTTTGGAAGCTCAAGCTGTGCTTGCTTGCAGGAAAACAGAAAGTAAAGAAAGGGGAGGGGGAAGAGGAGGGCAGAATTGCTTTCATATTGACTGTGTAGCTAGCCAGTGACTGTGCTCCTTCCCTGAGGTCCCTTCTAATCCCAGTGCTCTGGGGGAGGGATGGAAAAACAGCATAAAAGGCAGCATTATTTAAACTGACCTGCTTTCTGCCATGCGGTCTGACAGTTACTGAGCTGTCTTCCAGAAGCTCAGGAGCATTAGACAACAAAGGCTACTACTACCATTGATTTGATTTCTTAATTGCTAGCCTAGCAAGTGGGATTCCACAATGCCTTTTGCATTCTTTCTAGACCCTTTTATTTTATGTTTATATTCATTGGTTTATTCTTTTCAATTTCATAATTATATTGGATATTTTACTATAGAATTTATATTATATAAGAAAGCACATACATTTATATATTTTTATTTTTATACATTTATATCTTGCATATTATAACATATAATTTATATAGGAAGGCACATATACATTTATATATTTTTATAAAGATGAAACACCATGAAGCATGGTGGAAAGGCAGCTGGCATGCCTTCAAAGAGGGGTAGAAGAGGAGGTAGAGGAAGAGATGTAAGTTCTTCCCTGCCCCCCCAACTGAGACACAGCCTCTTTCTTACAATTAGCAGGCATGAAGCTTCCAGTTCTACAGGCAGCAAGGACAGGGGAGCAGACTGTGCCTGAGTCTTCATCCCTTCCAAGAGCACCAGCCATAACCCCTTCCACCACAACCATGACAACAAGCAGCACCAGCATGACAGTCTCCTCCATCCCCATTTTCACTTTCCATGCTGAGCCATCCAGTGCCAGAGGAAGAGCTAGAGTTTCCTCATTCCTTGACACCTCCATTTCCATATTCACTGACTGGCTTTCTTGTCTGCATTGCATGCTAGCCTCAGGCTCCTTTACTATTCCTTCCATCCAGGAACAGCACACAGGTGCTTACTGAAGGTGCTTACTCAGCCTGACGAAGGGTATTTCTACCTGAAAGCTTGCTAAGATATATTTCTGTAACTGTTTAGTTGGTCTGCTAAAACCAACCAGATTGACCCAAAGAAGCTTATCTGTCAGTGCCATGTCCTTAGACCAATACCCCTGGCACCTGGCCAGAAGGACACAGGGCCCTGGGCACATCTAAGCCCCAGGGCTGGGGCTGAGGCTGGCAGGGAGAGTTCTCTGGCAGCTGCTGGAGATGAAGTTCCAGCAGGAGAGGAAAGAAAGGCTGTCACACTTTGGCTGCTTGAGATATTAGTGCTACTGTGCGGGTTACTTGCCTGTTGTTATTTAAAGTGGTGGGCTGGACTGAAACTTTATGGGAGGAGGAGACCTCATTGAGGCACACTCCCATGTTGCGTAGAGGCCTGAGCACCAGTGAGGGCATGCCTTAAGACACATGTTATGAGTTTTGATTGTCAGCAGCCTGAGGTGAAGTTTCCCTGAAACCCCTGCACCTATGTCCTTGAAACCTGGCAGGCTTCATGGCTTCAGCAGGAGCTACCATGCCTGCTGTTTTCACCCTACTGTGCCTTAACACTCACTCGTGACATGAGTTTTGCCTTACAGCAGCTTAGGTGCAGCAGTTTTTGGGAAACTGCACCTCATCTCCTTGAAACTTGTCAGGCTTTGTGGCCTCAGCAGGGGCTAGCATGCCTGCAGTTTTCACCCCGCTGTGCCTTAACACACACGTCACACAAGTTTTGCTTTCAAGACTTTGAGGTGCAGTTTCCCAGAAACCCCTGCATCTATCTCCTTGAAATTTGGCAGGCTTCATGGCCTCAGACATGGATACCATCCTTGCAAGTTTTGTCTGGCCCAGGCAATAAGTGGCAAAGTTATAGGCAATGTTGTGCTGTCCTATTATAGACTATGGGTGAAATGTTGAAAGAGCGCTGAAACAACCAAACAGTTTTGAAGAAATGAAACAAAACTTGAAATGAAAAATGTCCCATCGAAATGGTGAAATGGAAGTCAAAATGAAATGATGCTGTTCTGCACTGCCCTATTGACTTGGTTTGCTTACAGGAGGATATAACTGTTAACATCTCTAACATCTGATTAAAGTTACCTGCAGTTATAGTGGGGATACATGTAGCTCTGTGCAGCTGAGCAAAAAATTCTGAAATATTTATCTCAACCATGTCGGGTACATATATATTAACCAAGATCATTTCAGCCCCATTTTCAGTAGTGACCCAGACTACATGAAACGTATCCTGTAGCTCGAGATAACCTCCATTGCCAGTTTGCTGTAACACAGGACAGAGACATTTTGTGATGTGATAGCATGGCAGAGCCCAGCCAATTCATTCTTGTTTCAATTTATGAGACTTCTCTACAGTTAAATGAGTCTCATCTAAAAATTCTATGTCGACCTTGGCCTTTCTCAGTAAGGCATAAACCTTCTTTCTTTTAATGGGGATGTTAAATATCTTCATGTTCCAGGAGATTGGTTTAAGGTTTAGAGCTATAGCAGTGCAGTTTAAGCAACAGTATCTTATAGGGGGTTAGAAAGGTAGATAAAAAGGAGATCAGGATACATATCTCTTACCCCAGCAGAAACCCAAGGGTAGGAGGAATTATAAAGAAAGAGTAGCTAATGTGGACAGGTTTCTTTGCAATAATTGTAGGTAGAAAGTACATTAATCTTCTGGAGCTCCATGGTGTTCATGAGACTAACAAAATCATGGGGATATGAACATTTATGTACTTGGTAATGCCTGGGTCTGATGTCATGCATAAACAGGTGTTCTAAAAAGAACACTTCAAACTAAAATATCTAAAGCTCTCTAGTAAAATATCTAAATTTGAGGTATATTAAACAGGGTGGGCCTAGGCAGCCTGACATTACTCCTCTTTCCTCTGAGAACCAATCATTTAAATGGCTATAAAAATGTTATAAATATCATCTTATATCCCCAACAAAGAGGATGTAGAATGTCACATGGACTCATCAGGGTTCTGGATCTCTGTGCCTTATGATTATACGTAGGGATTTTTTATCATCAAAGAGGTGAAAGGTACTTTTCTTCTGAAGTTTCCATCCCTTCTTTTCAAACAACAAAAATGATTTAAAAAACAATTACTCAACTTTAAGTACATGCAGATAAATCAACATTGGCTCTGTGGTCGGACACAGAGGGTAGTAATTGATGGCAGTCACTCATCGTGGTGCCCTGTGACCAGTGGGGTCCCTCAAGGCTCTCTCCTGGGACCCATACTGTTCAACATCTTCATTAACGATGTGGACATTGGAGTCAGGAGCGGACTGGCCCAGTTCGCTGATGACACCAAACTTTAGGGCAAAGCATCCATGCCAGAAGATAGGCGGGTGATCCAGGCTGACCTGGACAAGCTCAGCAAATGGGAAGACGAGAACCTGATGGTGTTTAACACTGATAAATGCAAGGTTCTCCACCTTGGGAGGAAAAACCTGCAGCATCCTTACAGGCTCGGCAGTGCTACACTGGCTGGCACTATGGAAAAAAGAGACTTGGGGGTCATCATTGACCACAAGATAAACATGAGCCTGCAATGCGATGCTGCGGCTAGTAAAGCGACCAAAATGCTGGCTTGCATCCATAGATGCTTCTCAAGCAAATCCCGGGACGTCATTCTCTCCTTGTACTCGGCCTTGGTGAGGCTGCAGCTGGAGTACTGCATCCAGTTTTGGGCTCCACAATTCAAAAAGGATGTGGAGAAGCTTGAGAGAGTCCAGAGGAGAGCTATGCGCATGATCAGAGGTCAGGAAAACAGACCTTATGATGACAGGCTGAGAGCCATGGGGCTCTTTAGGCTGGAAAAGCGCAGTCTCAGGGGTGATCTGATGGCCACCAGTTTATCGGCGGTGACCACCAGGATCTGGGGGAACGTCTGTTCACCAGAGCGCCCCAAGGGATGACGAGGTCGAACGGTCATAAACTACTGCAAGACCGTTTCAGGCTGGACATAAGGAAGAATTTCTTTACTGTCCAAGCCCCCAGGGTCCGGAACAGCCTGCCATCGGCGGTGGTCCAAGCACGTACACTGAACACCTTCAAGAGCAAATTGGATGCTTGTCTTGCTGGGATCCTATGACCCCAGCTGACTTCCTGCCCTTTGGGCAGGGGGCTGGACTCGATGATCTTCTGAGGTCCCTTCCAGGCCTGATGTCTATGAAATCTATGAAACATCCCCTGACACATAGTCTATATGCAAAATACGTCTGATAATTATAGGATGGCCATGCACCAAGATAAGGAAGTGAACAAGATGCCATCTATGCTGCAAATATGCATACTAACATGGATATGTTAGGGGCATGTTCTTATTTGGGATTCAGACTTAAAATAAAGGATCCTCTTCTCTTCTCTTCTCTTCTCTTCTCTTCTCTTCTCTTCTCTAGGTTCCCAGCAATGTAGTCTGATTTGCTGCCTTTTACCATAATCTTTATATGCATTTTCATGTGTAGTGAGAAAAAAACCCGCTGTCTGCACAGCAGGAGAATTTTTTCTAACCGTAAAAGACTAACTTCTTGTTTTGTATGTTTTAATATGTAATAGTATGCTATTACATAGCAGCCTTTGTAATGGTGGCTTCAAAAGGGTTCAGACTGGGTTTTCTGTTGCCTGCCAGTGTGAGGTAATACTGAGTAGAGTGCTTCTAATTTAAGTGTCAGCCAGGTCTTTGTATTCATTAAGGTCATGACAGTTTGCAGTGCCCAAGATATGTCAAGGTATGTATATTCAGCAGGGACTGTCTACATGTTTATGTGTATGGGTGAGATTACACATTACAATTAGATCATGTAGCTGGGTAAAGATTATCTTCAAGATGTGCTACCTATCTTGAGTAAAGTTAATTTCTGGCTGTTCACCTGAGATAAAACCCCCAATTTGCAATCCTTCAGTATTCCAGGAGGCACTGCTCCCAGGTGGACTAGCTGTCATCCAGGACTCTGTGGCCCCAAAGTGACAGCTGGGAACAACTGAACAACAGGTGGGTCATGATGGGGTGAGTGGGAAAGGAGGAAAAAGGAGTGAAGTGAGGAGAAGAAGGGTTGGAGAGGGGAAGAGGAAGAGGTGGGAGGAAGGGAGGAGTGGGTGGGTGGGTGGGCAGCTTTTGGGCTGCTGCCCCACTGTTGCCTTCAAATTGTCCCCTTTGCCCTCCATTGGCCTCTCAGCCCCTGAATAACTGCCCTGTCATCCCACTCAGCCCAAGAGTGAAAGAGGTGCTGGTGTGGGGATTGTCCCTTCCCTGCCTGCTCCTGAGGTCCCTGCAGACCACACTGTTCCTACATGCCAAAATACTAGCCCTGCCAGGCCCTGCAATGGAAGGTGAGACAGGGAAAGAAAGGGTATGGGGTAAGGAGTTGCCAGGCAGCTTCAGAGTCCAGAGAGGTCTGGACCTGGGTCCTCGGAAGGGGGAAGCAGGGATTGGGCTGTAAGAAGCCCAGCATCAGGCAGTGTGGGGAACCCACCGCCACAGCTGGCAGCCTGGGTGGCAGAAGTAGGGAACTAAATGGCACAGTAGGGGCCTTCCCCCTCTCCTTCTTGGCTATACTGTGGCTAGAGCACTGGCAGGGGAGGTGTGGAGCAGATTTGCAACCCTGAGTCACACCCCTGCTCACCAGTCCCCTAGTGACATAATAGAGAGGTTATTAACCCTGAACATGTGACTGATCACTAGTACCAGTTAACCCTAACACAGATTAACATTCCTTAGAATTAGCACCTGCTAACTCTAATGTGTAATATTACCCTACATTGTTGTTGCCAACCAAAATGTCTATATTAAAAAATACAGCTGTCTACATGGGCTTAATTTATAGCAGGTTCTTAGGGAGATGGTATAGTGAAAGAGCATAATGATGGCTGGGTTCACAATTTGACAAAGTCAGACCAAGTGTCTACAGTTAGAATCATAGAAAATTAGGGTTGGAAGGGACCTCAGGAGGTCATCTAGTCCAACCCCTGCTCAAAGCAGGACCATCCCCAACTAGATCATCCTGGCGAAAGCTTTGTCTAGCCAAGGACGGAGTTTCCGCCACCTCCCTGGGTAACCTGTTCCAGTATTTTACTACCCTCCTAGTGAGAAAATTCTTTCCAATATCTAACCTAAACTTCCCTTCCTGCAACTTGAGACCATGGCTCCTTGGTCTGTCATCTGCCACCACTGAGAACAGTTTACCTCCATTCTCTTCTGAACCCCCTTCAAGTAGTTGAAGGCTGCTGTTAAGTCCCCTCTGAGTCTCCACTCAGACTTTCCCTCAGTCTTTCCTCATAAGTCATGTCCCCCAGCCTCCTCACCGTTTTTCAGTCGTCCTCTGGACTCTCTCTAATTTGTCCACATTCTTTTTGTAGCAGGGGGCCCAAAACTGAGCACAGTACTCCAGATGTGGCCTCACCAGTGCTGAATAGAGGTGAATAATCACTTCCCTGGACCTACTGGCAACCCAGCATGCCATTAGCCTTCCTGGCAACAAGGGCACACTTCTGGCTCATATTCAGCTTAATGTCCACTATAACCCCCATGTCTTTTTCTGCAGAGCTGCTGCTCAGTCAGTCAGCCCTCAGCCTATACTGGTGCAGAGTATTGTTCTGCCCTAAATTGGAATAATCTGAAATTAAACACCCCCAAAAGAGTTTGTAGACCATTTACAAAGCTCTCCACCTCCTGAAGCTTTTGGAAAGAATGGGTCTCTTCAGATTTGATATAATGCAACCAAGGCACCTAATAAAGTACTATGGCCTCTTTTGTTTTGCCACTGTTCTGGCGCTCACAAAATCTCTTTGCTCTACAACCTTGTTTGCAAAGACTTGAAATATCATTATTTTAAATGAGGAATTGCCTTGATTTCATTTTTCCTTTTCAGTATGTGGAATGGTTTTATTGGTTATGAATCTGAGGGCATTTGGTCACCAGGGCTCTTGGATCAGCACATGAAAGTAGACTATGGCCCCAGGGACCTGTAGATTTTTTTCAATATCAGATCAAATATTTACATTACGGGTCTGGGGACTTTTACTTTGTTCTGCTCCCTTAGGGACTTGTATAATTCTAAGTTTGTTTCTGCATGATCTGCCTTCCAGGTTGGCCAATTTAGATTTAATTAATTTTATATCCCTGAGGTGTTTCTCAGTTTGGGCAGCCCAGCTCTGCAGTTGGTCCTCCATTGTGGAAATACAGTCCTCTGCATTTTAGATGCTCCTGAGAGCAGCTGCAATGAGGATTCAGTATTGGGTACTGTTGTTCTGAGAGTGGCAACTTGGAACTGACCAAAAAATTTTCTAGCTGGCAATTTTTTTTTTAATTTCCCACCCTCCCCTGGCTCTTCCCTTTTTTCACAGTGCAAAATAAAAATTGAAAAACACAGAGAAAAAAAAAGAAAAGTAGAAAAAAAGTAAAAAGGATAGGGAAAAAAATAGAAAATAAATAAAACCAAAAAATCCCTTTATATACAAAAATGTTTTGGGGTTTTTCGGTTTTTATTTTATCATGAAAAAAAGTTTGAAAAAGAAAAATCCGATCAGGTTTACTGGCAATGTGTATATTGTTACTAGGTCTGTCCTTGGTGATAAAGGAAAATATTTAAGGTATCTTGGAGAACCAAATGAAGCTGCAGATTGAAAGCAAGGCTGATAATAATGATGATGTTGACTCCTGGGAACTTGCAGAAAATGGTAAAGGGAGCTGCTTTCTTAGTGCCACATAATTTACTAATGTAAGAACAGCCCACTAGCTCCACAGTTCAGGATTGCCTTCTGAGATACTTACCTTCTGATTTTAGCAGTGTATGCCTGAGGCAGTCACAAACACTATTTGCATAATCAATGTGGCACTGAATTCAACCTGTGAAACAGGCCTTTACTCACTTGCAATGAATGGCAGAAATGAATCTACACTTCCAATGATGAATTCTTTAGCTGTCAAGATTTTAGACAGCATCACAAACAAAATGCGTATATATTTTCTTGATAAAGCCACAATCACATGTACTGATACAGCTATGGCTTGAAAGCATATTCTTAACTACTGAAAGGGTCTTTGAATAAGGAAATTGTGAGCCTTTCAGTTTCAATAATGCCCTGGTAAAGGATAAAGCAAGTAACTCAAATCAGTCAAAAAATTCATTTCTTATAGCCCTAAGTGTCAAGGTCATTTATTGTGCTCTTGATAAACATGAGCAACTCTCACTGACATCGATGGGTGTTCCAGATCAACAGTAGTGTATTTACTTGTCATGCTACTTCCTCTGGTTGTGAGTGAAAGCAGTGTGAAAAGGTCACAGAAAGTAAGCCACAGCAGATGTTGACTCTTTTGCTGGTTTCCTGAAACTAGGAAAAGGGATAAATTATTGACGTGTTTCCATTAAGAACAAAAGAACTGACTGAAGGAAGTAAAGCTAAAGGTTGTGGGCAAGAGGGTTCAGAGGCACTAATGAAAGTTAAGGGCCCAATTCTCATGAACTTTCAGTGGGAGTTGGCTGCTCACCTGCCCTTCATGCTTTTGAAAATCTCCTCTGAAAGTTATTCCATATGCTGTGTTCCTCTTTGGGTTGTCTTTCTTACAGCTAAATGTTGATCCATCAAAAATGGGGTGATACTGTAAGCAACAGAAATAGAAATAGCTGAATGTGTTACAGTTCCCATATATGAGCTTGAGGAACTGAGGAGTAAATTGGTAAGTGACTTCTGCAGAGATTTTTAGGGACGATCAGGAGAGGGGTAAGAAGAAAGACTGATCATAATGCATAGCAGTTAGGGCAATTACTTGGCTTTTGGCAGGCTCTGCTTCAAGCCTTTGCTTTGATAAATACTTAGTAACTGTGAAAGAGGAAACAAAAGCCCTCCCAGCACACCCCAAACCCCTGCCCGATGCACTCCAATACTCATTACAGGAGCAAAGATGGGTGGCAGTTCCAGAGCTGCCTGAGCCTGTGAATCGGCCAGCTCCAGGAGCGTGTCTCCAGAGAGGTGCATGCTACTCAGAAGATAGCCAGAGACATAGCTGGTCCGGTGCCGGGGAGAAGAAAGCAGAACGTCAGCTGGGAGATACCAGCTGTGGAGCCAGGGAGCATGAGCCCTGAATGCAGGGAAAAGAGGCTGAGCATCTGCCAGAGGACCCCAGCAGATGGAATGAGGAGACCAAGCCCCAGGAACAGAGGAACGCTGGGGAGCTCTGTCGGGGGAAAGTGGTCCCCCAGGACATCCAGGAGTGAAGCTGCAGCCACGCCAGGGAGCATAGGTACTGCTGCGGAGAGCGGCAATGGGGGCCTGCCAGCACCCTTTGAGCAGCATGGCAAAGAGGGAGGTGCAGGAAGCTACAGAGCCCTGCTTGGAAGTGGCAAGTGCCACTGGCTGGTGGGACCCTGACAGCCCAGCCATAGGTCAGACAGGTCAAAGGGGGGAAGGGACATGGACCCCTAGGGGGCCTGCCCAGGAGGGCCAACAGATGCCCGGCACTGGATGGCTGATCCATCCAAATGCTCATTAGGTAGAAAGGATGATGGAGTCCTCAGCAAGATGGTGGGCACCTGGGAGACAAGATCCCAGGAGTCTGTCAGCAGACACTGACTTCTTAAGTTTAGTTCTGATCCTAAGTTGCGGTTAACCCCAGACCAGGGTGTGTTTAGTTGACCAGGTCTCATTCCAGAAGTGAAGGACAACCTGGGAGGAGAGATGACCAGGAAGACCCAACCCTTGGAGGTAGGCACAGTGGATGAGATGGGATCATCCCAGTGCAAGACCTGTAGAAGAGCAGGCCTGGCCATGGATGTGGTGTGGGTGGTGTAAAGGAGAGGTTGGAGCCCCACAGAGAAAGTCCAGGGTCGAGATCCTCTCAGGTCATCTACAGGAAACTGCCTCCCAAGAGAACGACAACAAACATCAAAGATGTGGCAGGTGAGTAGGAGTAGCACCCAAACCACCTAGGTGGCACTGAATCGAGATCTCACCCTGATGTCACTGGGGGGCAAGGCACCAACCAAAAGAGGCCAAAGCCCTATAACACCTACCAGCAACAGTAACATTAAATGAAATTATTTTAACATGACAAATTAAGAGGCTGTCACTCCAGTATCCTCAGTTGCTTAACAGCTAGGCTTCTCTTTGGGAAACAGAAGACCTACCATCACAGCTATAAATCAATCAAAGCACAATTTTGAAAGAAGATCTCCCACTTCCTGTGTGCATACATCCTAGCTGATGAGCTATACAGATTATGTAGTTATAATAGGGTAGGATATTTATTCTGAAATTAAAATTGGTGATCTTCTTTAGCCACTTCACACCAGATAAATGACAGCTAGATATCCCAAATGCAGCCAGTATCTTAATAATCTTTGTACTCCATTCATCTTGCTTGCTTACAGAAGGCCTGAGCACCAAGCACCACAGGGCAGCAAGGCATCTAGAAGTTCAGTGCTATACTGCCCCAAACCCTTTGTGGGAGATAGGTACCTATGCATGTTTAAAAATCTGGCTCTTAATCTTGAAAGAACAGCCAGGAATTTTGTTGGACCTGTACTGGATTAGGTAGATTACTGAATTATTGGATTAATAGAAGAGAATAGATCATCTGTGGCCCATTTTTATCTACTTGTGATTATAAAAGCTTAATTTGAATGCTCAGGGAGAGACTGTACTAGATGAATCTCTGTCTAGAGAGGTGGTTTCCTGGAGTATTTTATCAAAAGCATTTCTCTAGGCATTTTACTAGGCTTTCTCTAGAGAGGCTTTCCCTGGAAGCATTTTACCTTGCATTAATTTTGTCTGTAGAGATGCTCTTCAAAGGCTTTTTATATTTTCACCTACTGGAAGGACTTACTCACGGTATAATGTTTTTATAAGCTCTAAGGATTTTTTCCACTGCATACAAAAATGAATGCCTGAGTAGAAAATGATCATAACCTTGCAACTATCTGCAGCAGTGACAGTTCTGGAAAAACAAAGAAAAAAGATGAGCATCTACATTGTTTGCAGACTCAAGCTCAAAGTGTGCTATTCTGAAAGGACTGAAATATGTTGCCATTTGAGGTCCTCTGTCTAAATGGCTTTTAAGTTGATACTAGAGAGGAGGGCTAGCATATAGTAAGGTAGTTTCAAGTAAAATCCTACATTAAGCAGTATGGAGGGCCACTCATATTATCATACCACTCACATTATTTGATACCAGTCTGAATCAAACAAACTGCTTGGAATACAAAATTAGAAAAAATTAAACGGAAGTTGCATTGTTTGATGGGAGGAGCAAATTTAGACTCACATTCCAGCCATACGTCCTGTATGTAACACAACAGTCTTAACTACAACAAATGATCTCTTTTTTCTGCTCAGAAAGATGAGTAAGTAAAATACCACTTTGTTATTCAACACGTCTTACTTATGAGTATTCAAGTGCTATTTGCCGACTTTAATGACAAACATAGATAATGCTACTTTTAACTTCTAACATTACAGAGCCAGCACAGCTGGATTCTATTTTTGTTTAAGGTTCATCAGCAAAGTTGTTTACTACATTTCAATTAGTTACACCTGTGTAAAAACCAGTGGGTTTTGGTATGGAAGTCATTGAAAAATTGCCAAGCATGGTACCCTTTCAATGTCATTTTTATTTTAAAATTTCTATGTGAAATTGCACTTAAAAAATCCTCACGCCTACCATAAATTCCACATCCATTTCCATAAAAGAGCCAAAGAAAAGTATGCCTGTAATTAAGTATCTATTGAATATCATTATTTGCTCTACCTTGCATTTCCTGAAATAAGATTGCTGTATAAGGCTAGTATACAAAAGCAAATTATCCTCACTTGGAAACATTTTGTCTGAGAGAACCACTCTAAATGCCAGCAACTAGTGTATACTCTATCTGTGATCATCAGTCCTGTGGGCTGAGCCCTAAGGGGTTAAACTTTGTCAACTACCTGACATAACGCCCATAATGATTGACTTAAGGGGTAAGCCTAGAGAGAAGGGCTGACAGCTGTGGCACATTAGGTGTTTGAAAGGTAAAGCTGCAGGATGAAGAGGAAAATCATAAACAGTTCAGTCCTGTGAAGGTGAAGGTTCTCCTAAGCAGAGGGCAAAGAAATGGCGCTTGGGTAAGGGCTCTCTGTGTTCCCTTCCATTATGCTTTTCTTTTGGCAAGAGGGGGCTAGATGAAAAGAGAGTAATAGGAGAAGCAAAGCCACCTGAGAGTTGTGTTGTTTTTTTTCTATATACTTTGATTTGCTTTTCTATGCTGGCTTAAAAGGGCTGGCAACTGTACCCTCTAGGGTTATCCTTTACCGTGTCTTTATGATGCTAGCATCTCCATATGGTCATATTGGAGAAAGCTAGTAAGGCATGAGACTCAGCAGGTTTGCTGCTTATAAGTATCCAAAATGTCAGGAGCCAAACCCTGATGTTTTTATAAGAGCTGGCTGAATCTATTTATTTAGGTGAATAATTTATTATAAGTTTGGCTGCCTAACTGAACACAAGCCTCATCTGTCTTGAGGTCTTAATCAACCCTTACTTAGGTAAATGTCCCCTTGACCTAGTGGAAACACCTGGCATGCAGCATGTAGAACTATGAGGAAATAGCCCCTTCCAACAGAGCTGGCATGTTAAACACAAACCTTGAATTATTTATCTTGTGTCACTAGTAGGCCTCTTTCTGAATTTAGTCTGCTTGTTGACAGAAAACAAGCATTGCTGATCTGCATTGTAAAAGCAACATTTTTTCTAATTCTTTAGAAGAAATAATAGCATAAGGAGCAAACCCATTTCTTTACAATTACTCTAAATGAAGCTCTAATCTTACATTCTCAGCCCGCTAGTAAGGAGGGTCTTTCTCTTTTAAATAGCCATTAAATAACACATAAAACCTATGAGTTATTTCATTCCATCCCACTACCTTGACAGGTAATTATTATTGAAAAGAAATATTCTTAAATGAGCTGTTAAAGATTGTTGTCAATAAAAACATCATTGTTTTAACGTCCACTTAAAAATGTTTTTCTTTGCTTATCAACTGATTACCAAAAGAGCAGTGGATGTGCCATGCAACTAAAATTTTGCAAAAAAACCTGCTGGCTTGAAAATGGATCCATTGTACTGTGTTTATATAGTAAGCAGAAAGGACCCACACTGTTCATCCCCCTGTCTGACTGGAAGTTCTTGAGTAGCTCTTTTCCCTATGTAACTTTATTTTGAGAATAAAACTAAATGTAATTGCGCTAGATCACTCTGATATTTTTTTTCCTGCAGCTATGGTAAATGCATGTTATCATCAGACTTCTGATATGCTTTTTGCAGAGACTGGGTCAAAATTGTTCAGGTACAGCCTTAAATTATATCAAAATTTAAATGTAATTAAAATTAGGCCTCCAGCCCCTACTTTGCCCAGCCCCCCAGGGAGCCACGCGACCAGGCTGTGCAAACAGCTGCACTTGTCTGCCGGCACATGAGTTAGCATGGAGTTCATGCAGGAGGGTGTGTGGGAGGGCCCGAGGCCCTGCCTGTGGGCCCCCCAGTGTAGACAGTCCCAGCCACGGTCAGCCTACCAGCAGCATTACACGGATGGGCACGAGCTACACCCTGAGGGTCCTCTCAGGGTCTGCAGCACCCCCCCCGGCACCTCAGAGATGGCCACCCAGATGGAGCCCATGGGCCCAAGCCCCACACAGACGGAGCCCCTGGCTCTTGGCTGCGGGGGCTGCCTGTCCCTTTTTCAGGCTCTGGGTCCTGGAGCATGGCCACCTCCCCTTGTGGGGTCTGCTCCCTTTTGGGGTCTCTGGCACACCAGCTGGAGGAGCTCCAGGCCACAGTCCAGAAACTGCGTGCCATCAGGGACTGTGAGCAGGAGATCAACACCTACTGCCTGGACCAAGGTGGTTAAGGGCCCTAAGGCCCGCCGCACCAAGGCCCCTGCCCTGCCAGAGCTTAGCAACAGGTACACACCTCTTGGTGCTCCAGCAGAGCCTGCTGAGGTGCCAGCTCCCACAGGCAACGCAGGCTCAACTGCAACTACCTCCCCTGCTCTCCCCAAGACAAAATGTAAGGTGTTTGTCGTGGGAGACTCCATCCTGAGGGGAAATGAGGGGGTAATCTGCTGCCCTGACTCCTTAGCCCGGGAAGTCTGCTGCTTCCTGGGGGCCTGCATCTGGGACATTGCAGAGAGAATCCTTAAGCTCCTCCAGCCCACAGACCATTATCCCATGCTCCTTATTCATGTGGGCACCAATGACATGGCTCAGAGCACTCCCAGCTGGGTCATGAGGCACTACAGGGATTTGGGAGCAGGGCTAAAGGGTCTGGGATCACAGGTGGTATTCTTGTCAATCCTCCCAGTCTTGGGGTGGGGGCCGAGGAGGGAGAGGAGGATCCACAAAGACTGCGGGGCTGGTGTCATAGGGAAGGCTTTGGCTTCCATGACCACTGCCCACTCATTGGTGAGAGAGGCAGCGAGCTGCTAGGAAGAGATGGCCTCCACCTCTCTTCTCTGGGGAGGAGGCTCTTCTCAGCCAGACTGGTTGACCTGCTCAACCGGGCTTTAAACTAAGCCACTGTGCAACCCTTGCAAAGCCAGTGGGCCAAGGCATTTAAGGGATCCAAACCCCTGCCCCAGCCCTGGTACAATCTATAGGCAAGGCAAGAGCCCCCAAGGGCACACTTGCCTGCCTGTACACAAATTCCAGGAGCTTAGGGAATAAGCAGGACGAGCTCGTCCTCCTACTCAATGCAAATAATTATGATTTCATAGGAATAACAGAGACCTGGTGGGTCTCCACCCAGGACTGGACCACAGGTATAGATGGCTAGACCCTGTACAGGAGTGTTCATGTAGATAAAAGGGGCGGGGTTGTAGCTCTCTACATTAAGGAAAGCTATGCGTCACTGCAAGCTGATAATGGTGACCAGGGTGTATGACTAGAGACCCTCTAGGTTAAAATCCATGGGGAATACAGCATGGGGGACACAATGGCGGGAGTCTACTACAGACCTCCCACCCAAAGCCCTGAGCTTGACCAGGAGTTTGCCCAGGAACTAACTGAGGCCGCATGGTCCAGGACCATGGTTGTCATGGGTCACTTCAATTACCCGGACATCTCATGGGAGGATCACTCAGCACAATCTGAGCAGTCCCAAAGCTTCCTCTCATTCATGGATGACCTCTACCTGACTCAAGAAGTCTATGGGCCAACAAGAGGTAAAGCGCTGCTCAACCTGGTGCTGGTTACTGGGGATGACCTAACTGGCGACCTAGCAATCGATGAGAAGCTGGGTAACAGCGACCATGAGCTGATCACCTTCACCATCTGCCATAAAGCTGTCAAGTCAGTCAGCAACACGGAAGTCCTTGACTTTAGGAAAGCCGGCTTTGACAAGCTCAGGAGGCTTGTCAGTGAGGCCCTAAGGGACCACAACCCTAGGGAGAGGGGAGATCAAGAAGAGTGGTTGCTTATCAAAGGAGAGATCCTCAGTTCACAAGCTAAGTCTATTCCATCTCAAAGGAAAGGCAGCAAGAGGGCACAGCAGCCCCCCTGGCTCTCCAGGGACCTAGCAGACCTCCTGAGGCTAAAAAGTAAGGCCTACAAAGGATGGAGGATGGGATTCACCTCCAAGGAGGATTATTTTGCACTGGTCTGGTCCTGCAGGGAGCAGACCAGGAAAGCCAAGGCTGCAACTGAACTCCAACTAGCTTCAAGCATCAAGGACAATAAAAAGTCCTTTTTCAGATATGTGGGGAACTGGAGGAAAAGCAATGGCAACATTGGACCCTTGCTGAACCAGATGGGACAACTGATGCCCAGGAAAAAGCCAACCTATTAAATGGGTACTTTGCATCAGTCTTTCATCAGTCCCATGGGACGCCCATGCCCACTATGGGACAGGGAGGTCCGGGTGAGGGAGATCCTCTGCCCTCCATTAATGCTAACCTCATGAAGGAACACCTCAAGAGGCTGGATACCTTTAAGTTAGTGGGCTCTGACAATCTACACCCCAGGGTACTCAAGGAGATGGTGAGCATCATAGCCCAGCCTCTGGCACAGATCTTTGAAAACTCCTGGCACTCTGGTGTAGTGCCCGATGACTGGAAGAAGGCCAATGTGGTGCCTGTCTTCAAGAAAGGGAGGAAAATGGATCCGGCTAACTATAGGCCCATCAGCCTGACTTCTATCCTGGGCAAGATCTTAGAAAAGTTTATTAAAGAGACCATCCTTAATGGACTGGCTGATGCCAACATCCTAATGGTTAGCCAGCATGGGTTTGTTGCAGGTAGGTCTTGCTTGACCAATCTCATTTCTTTCTATGACCAGGTGACTTATCACCTCGAAAAGGGAGAAGAGATAGATGTCATATATCTTGACTTCAAAAAAGCCTTTGATCTGGCATCCCATGATCACCTCTTGGAGAAACTGGCCAATTGTAGCCTTGGTTCCACCATGATCTGCTGGCTGGGAAATTGGCTCCGTGGTCAGACCCAGAGGGTTGTAATTGATGGAAGTCACTCATCACGGTGTCCTGTGACCAGTGGGGTCCCCCAAGGCTCTGTCCTTGGACCCATATTGTTCAACATCTTCATTAACGATGTGGACATTGGAGTCAGAAGCGGACTGCCCAAGTTCACCGATGACACCAAACTTTGGGGCAAAGCATTCACACCAGAAGATAGGCGGGTGATCCAGCTGATCTGGACAGGCTCAGCAAATGGGTGGACGAGAACCTGATGGTGTTTAACACCAAAAAATGCAAGGTTCCTGCAGCATCCTTATAGGCTCAGCAGTACTGTGCTGGCTGGCACTACAGAAGAAAGAGACTAGGGGTCATCATTGACCACAAGATGAACATGAGCCTGCAATGCGATGCTGCGGCTAGTAAAGCAACCAAAACACTGGCTTGTATCCATAGATGTTTCTCAAGCAAATCCCAGGATGTCATTCTCTCCTTATACTCAGCCTTGGTGAGGCCACAGCTGGAGTACTGCATCCAGTTTTGGGCTCCACAATTCAAAAAGGATGTGGAGAAGCTTGAGAGAGTCCAGGGAAGAGCCACGTGCATGATCAGAGGTCAGGAAAACAGACCTTATGATGACAGGCTGAGAGCCATGGGGCTCTTTAGCCTGGAAAAGCTCAGGGTCAGGGGTGATCTGATGGCCACCTATAAGTTTATTGGGGGTGACCACCAGTATCTGGGGGAACGTTTGTTCACCAGAGTGCCCCAAGGGATGACGAGGTCTAATGGTCATAAACTACTGCAAGACCATTTCAGGCTGGACATAAGGAAGAATTTCTTTACTGTCCAAGCCCCCAGGGTCTGGAACAGCCTGCCATCAGCAGTGGTCCAAGCACCTACATTGAACACCTTCAAGAGCAAATTGGATGCTTATCTTGCTGGGATCCTATGACCCCAGCTGACTTCCTGCCCTTTGGGCGGGGGGGCTGGACTAGATGATCTTCCAAGGTCTCTTCCAGCCCAAAGAGCGGGCTGTGGTCACGGAAGCCAAAGCCTTCCCGATGACACCAGTGCCGCAGTCTTTGGTTGACTGCATGGATCCTCTTCTCCCTCCTCAGGCCATGTCCATCCTCCCAGTCTCGGGCTAAAAACACCACCTGAGCTCCCAGACCCCTAAGCCCCGCTCCCAACTCCCTGTTGCACCTCATGACCTGGCTGGGGGTGCTCCGAGCTGTGTCATTGGTGCCCACGTGAAAAAGGGTAGTGGTCTGTGGGCCGGAGGAGCTGCGGGATCCTCTCCGCAATGTCTCGGATGCGGGCCCCCAGGAAGCAGCAGACTTCCCGGGCTAAGGGGTCGGGGCGGCAGATTGCCCCCTTGGTCCCCCGCAGGATGGAGTCTCCCACAACAAACACCTTTCACTTTGTCTTGGGGAGAGCGGGGGCAGTAGCTGCGGTTGAGCCTGGATTGCCTGCGGGAGCCGGCAACTGAGCAGGCTCTGCTCTAAATTGTTGCTAAGCTCCGGCGAGGGAGGGGCCTTGGTGCAGTGGGCCTTGGGTCCCTTGACCACCTTGGTCCATGCCCCTGACTGGGCAGAGCGGGAGGTCCCAGAGTCCTCCTTAGTCATGGAGAGAGACGGAGCTCTCCCCTGTGGCTCCCAGGGGAGAAGGGCTTGGCAGTAGGAGTCTATCTCCTCCTCGCAGTCCCTGATGGCACGCAGTCTCTGGACTGTGGCCTGGAGCTCCTCCAGCTGGCGCGGGGTTATTCTCAGGTGGTTAATATTCTCAGGTGGTTAATTAGCAGAATAGGTGCTCATAGGGCAACAGAAGATTAGTTCCTTTCTTCTTTTTCTGGGATCCTCATTTTTTCCCCATGGAAAAAAAATATGATTTTTCACAGTCAAGTCAAAGCAGTTCTTAGTCAAATTTCATTCCTAAACAAGGCAACCTAAAACAGTGTTGAATTTCTCAACAAGACTCAGGTTCTCAAAAATAATTTATAACAAGCATTAGATTCTGCTTAGCAGGCCTTCCTGAAGTTTTTAGGGCAACATTTTTTTTAGCCCATTGGATTTTAAACACATTATGCATTCTCTTACAGGTTGTCCAGATCCAGTAGTTGGATTTGCACAACAGCAACTACCATTAGTCTATGCCAGTGATTCCCTGGGTGCCATGAGATCATTTCGAGGGTGCCATGGGTTCCATGCGTGTGCAAGCATGATTCACAAGAGGAACCCAGAGATTGCAAATAGGAATCTATAGTGTTAAAAATATTCTGATCTGTTGTGGTCTTCCTGGCTTTTGTGCAACACAAGAATTGTTCTATTATCTTTGTTAGTGAAAACTAAGAACTGCCATTTTTTCAGGCGGTGTTTTGATTCCATCAAAGGGTACCTTGAGTGTAAAAGGCTGAGAATCACTATGCAAACCTTTGCATCTTCTGCCATGCTAATGTACCAACTGAAAATTAATGTTGGGTGAAATATAAAATGTCTAGCCTTTTGGATTGAATTCAAGGAGGAACCAAAGTTCCTCTGAGTGTTCTAAAACACTCAAAATTATTTAAGTGTTCTACATTAAAATTATGGGAACTTTTTACCATCCTTTCCCTGAGCCCGATGAAGGGCCTTTGAGCCCAAAAGCTTGCAGAAAAAAGTTCTTTATTTTATTTTATTTTTGCAATTTCCCAATTGGTCTTATACAAATTGTCTCTTCTGAACCAAGAATTCTAGATTTTTGCATTTTTAAATGAAACCAGAATCACATTCTCATTCTTGCTTCAAATTTTCTGTTTTATGTTTGTAATGTTAGACAGGTAAAGTACTTTCAGAATGTCTGGTCATACTCTTGGTTGGAATGTGGAAATATCAAGATGTGTGTGCGCACGCGCACACACACACACACACAAAATGTTTCAGGACCTTAAACAAATCAATAGTTTCATTGTGAATTTCTTCCCAGTTTGAATTTTATCTGATCACAATTCCCCACCTTCCCAAACTAGAAGGTAGACATGTTCAAAACATCCAGTTTCTTTCACTTCCTCTAACTTTCCTGTTTAGAAGACAATTGATTTGTGTTTGTGCATGCCTAATCTGGTTAATGGAACACCCTATCCAAATTACTATGGATTGATTATCCATGAAAAGTGGGTTAATTGTATAATAGCCATGGGTACAAATGGCTAGTAGGTATTTTACCATAAATAAATCTCAAGTTGACTTATTTTGCTGTAGCATAAAATATAGTGAAAACAAGTATATTGATTCACATTAAAGTTGATTAATCTACTTGTTAGTGTAATTTAATTGTCTGTAAAATTGGTTGCTAAACAGTAGAAAAAATAGTCATTTATTATAATTGTCTTTGTTAGAGCAGAGGAATGATTTTACTGAGTGTTAAACAAATAAATCCCAAATTCCCAAATGTATGTATGTATGTATTGGAACAAGGGCAATAATGCCTTTTGTAATCAAAGGAAATCCTATCAAAATTGTAAGAAATAGCTGTTCATGTTACCATCTTAGTTAATTATCAGACTTTACTTACTGTATTCAGCAATCCAGTTTACAGTGTAGTTTAAAGTGAAAACCACATAAAAGAATTCATTATCTATAGTAGAAAAGAGAACCTAATTGAGAATTGCTGGCCGGTGTCTGCATCCCCAATAGAAGAAAATGGAGCTAGTCATAAAATGCCAACTGTGGCCATGTTCCTTAATTTTCTTTTTGAGGGCACCAAGCAGTAGATTAGATTAGAAAGCAACTGCCAAAGCCATTATATGCCTTTCACTTTCAATAAAAATGTACTGTATCCAAATGAAAAATGCCAAGTTTTATCCCTCTTTTCATAGGGGAAAATATAGACCAATTTTATTAAAAAGAAAAAAAAAAGCCCCTAGAAACCTATCGATCCCGTCCATCATATACTTCCTAGGGAAGGACAATAAAACATAAGGCAGAAAAAAGACAGGACAACAAAGATGATGAAACAAAATTCATGTGAGATTATAAATAGGAGAAGTTTTGAAAAAGTATTGAAAAAAAATTGGCAAGAAGGCCATTGGAATGGCTCTGAAACACATGGTAACCTGATTTGATGTAATTAAAATGCTACTTTTTCTTCTTTCCCAAGCTGGGGAACCTGTTCCCCATTTATTTCCAAAGGGAGTGGAGAACCTGATTTTAAAAAAAAAAAGACACAAAACAATTTGATAATGCCATGTTGCTTTCTCTCATTAGCTCGCAAAGAAAGATCCATCATGTAACACAACTATTGTAACTGAAAATTATTGTCATCCTCTAAGCTTAAAGTATAGGGGAGACACATAAGTTGGATTTGTTTCCTTTATTTCAGTTTGTACAAAACCTAAAAAAAATACCAAAAAACTCTGGAAGCCTCTGCCAACAACCAAATATAAATGTAGCATAAGAACTGCCATTTACAGTACCAGACCATAGGTCCATCTTGCCCAGTATCCTGTGTCACACACAGGCAGAAGCTGGATGCTGAAAGGGAGAGACACTGTGGTTTGACCAGGAGTTTTTCCTTCCACTCTCACTTGCAGCCTCCTGCCTTTTAGATCTAGGAAATTCTGATTCAGAGGCTGTAGTCTTAACTCCCACGCTCAACAGCCCCTTTCCTCCAATAATTTGTTCAATCCCTGTTGAATCTGGCTAAACTGTCAGCTTCCAGATCTGGTAGAAATGAGTTTCACAATCTAACTACACTTTGTGTAAAAATAACTTATTTTTGTTAGTTTTAAATGTATGCTTGTTTCATTTTGTGACACCCCCCCCATTTCTTGTATTGTAAGAGAGAGTAAATAATACATTCCAATTTATTTTCTCTTCACCATTTAGTATTTTGAAAACACTTATCACGTTCCTCCTGAAGTGTCTCTTTTCTAAACTGAATAGGCATAGCCTCTTTAATCTATCCTCATATGGAAGTTCTCCCATACCAATAATCATCCTTGTTGCCCTTCTCTGGATGTTCTAGTTTTTCTATATCCTTTTTGAAGTGTGGAGACAAATCCCACTCAAGCAGGGGTGTCAAATATAAGACCTATGGAGCCATTTCATCTGGCTCATGGGCTTCTGGAGGGTCCTGGAATTTGGTGTATGCATTAAGGATGCATATCACAATGTGGGGGCAAACAACAGTGATAAGATGGAAATAATGCAGCTACCACTCCCCATTACTACTAGGGATGAGTCTGTATTTGGCCTTTCAGGTGTGCTGCACTAAAGGAATCTAGTTCTTCCACAGATCTCAATCACAATCTTAGGGAAAGAGGCAGGTCCTGTACTATGACTTGAGGCTTAGAGAATATCAGTAAGGGTGGGGTTACAAATAACTGATAACATTACTTCATCCCAACATTTTAAATACACAGTACTCCTACCAATAATGGGTGAAAGGCAGCCATCATATGACACATGATGCATATCGTATGTCTGTTCCTTAAGGAGAGAAAATCATGATGAGAGAGCAGGTGCAAACACCTATAGCTAGTCTCATTCATACACAACCTCTCCTTTTTTAGGTCTCAGCAGGTGTGTCTACATGAGATGCTTTATTGCTTAGCAGACTAATTTGCTGCATAGTAAAGCATCACCATCTACATGTGTAGAGCAATTAGGGTGCAGTAGATTAATTTACTGTGCTGAGAAATAGTCCCATCAGATACAAGTGGTATCCGGCAGCACAGTAAATTACTGCACTCAAACATCTGTGTAGATGGTGACACCAGGATTTGCTTACTCTGGCTCAAACTGAGACAGAATATAATCAGTCACATTAAATCACAAAAAGGAAGCTTATAAGAAGTGGAAACTTGGACAAATGACTAGGGAAGAATATAAAAGAATTGTTTTGGCATGCAGGGATAGCCAAAGCACAACTGGAGTTGCAGCTGGCAGGGGATGTGAAGGGTAACAAGAGTTTTTACAAGTATGTTGGTAGCAAGAGGATCAGGGAAAGTGTGGGTCCCTTACTGAATGTGGGGAGGAAACCTTGTAGCAGAGAATGCAGAAAAGACTGAAGTGCTCGGTGCCTTTTGCCTCAGTTATCACAGGCAAAGCCATCTTCCATACTACTGTACCTGGCAGCACAGTTTGGGGAGGTGAGCAGCTCTCAATGGTGAAAGATCAGGTTAGGGACTACTTGGAAAAGCTGGACTTCTGCATATCCTGGGGTCAGATTGGATGCACCCGAGGGTGCCAAGGAAGTTGGGTGATGTGATTGCAGAGCCGTTGGTCATGTTATTTGAAAACTCATGGTGATCAGGGGAGATCCCAGATGATTGGAAAAAGGCAAACATAGTGCCCATATTTTAAGAAAGGGAAGAAGGAGGATCCAGGGGGCTACAAACACGCAGCCTCACCTTAGTGTCTGAAAAAGTCATGGAGCAGATCCTTAAGAAATCCAATTCTAAGCACTTGGAAGAGAAAAAGGTGACTGGAAACCATTAACATGGATTCACCAAGAGAAAGTCATGCTTGACCAATTTGACTGCTTTCTACGATGAGATGATTGGCTCTATGGATATGGGGAGACCAGCGGCTGTGGTATACCTTGATTTTAGCAAGGATTTCAATATATCCTCCCACAACAATCTCCCAGGCAAGCTAAGGAAGTACGGGGTGGATGAATGGAAGGTGGATAGAAAACTAATGAATGGGTCGATGTCTAGTTGGCAGCCAGTATCACGTGGAGTGCCCCAGGGGTTAGTCCCATGGCTGGTTTTGCTCAATGTCTTCATCAACAATCTGGAAGATGGCATAGAGAACACTCAGCAAGTCTGCAGATGACACCAAGCTTAAGGAAGTAGTAGATGCACTGGAAGTTAGGGCTAGGATTCAGAGTGACCTAGACAAACTGAAGGATTGGACCAAAAGGAATCTCATGAGGTGCAACAAGGACAAGTGCAAAGTCCTGCACAAAGGTCAGAACAACCCCACGCATCAGTACGACTGGCTGAGCAGCACCTCTTCAGAAAAGGACCCTGGGAGGTTACAGTGGACAATAACCTGAATATGAGCCAGCAGTGTGCCCTTGTTGCCAAGAAGGTTAATGGCATACTGGGCTGCATTGGTCGGTGTGTTGCCAGTTGGTTGAGGGAAATAATTATTCCTCTCTATTCAGCACTGGTGAGGCCACATCTGGAGTACTGTGTTCAGTTTTGGGCACCTCACAACAGAAAGGATGTGGATAAATTGGAAAGAGTCAAATGGAGGGTGGCAAGAATGGTGAGGAGGTGGGGGACATGACTTATGAGGAAAGACTGAGGGAACTGAGCTTATTTGGTCTAGAGAAGGGGAGATTCAGAGGGGACTTAACAGCAGCCTTCAACTACTTGAAGGAGGTTCAAAAGAGGATGGAACTAGACAGTTCTCAGTGGCAGCAGATGACAGAACAAGGAGAAACAGTCTCAAGTTACAAGAAGGGAAGTTTAGGTTAAATATTAAGAAGAATTTTCTCACTAGGAGGGTAGTAAAACACTGGAACAGGTTACCCAGAGAGGTGGTGGAAGCTCCATCCTTGGAGGTTTTCAAAACCCAGCTAGACAAAGCTTTGGCTGGGATGATCTAGTTGGGCATGGTCCTGCTTTGAGCAGGGGGTTGGACTAGATGACCTCCTGAGATGCCACCCAACCCTAACTTTCTATGATTCTGTGATTAATTGCACATGTAGACGCACCCAACACAGCATGATTATTAAGCAAGATTTTTTATTGTTAGTCATTACATGCACATTTATGTCTCTGTTATTCCCCTAAACATGTGTCCTTGGCTTCCAAGTGTCAGAACAGCAAAGCCAGGACTGTCTAATGGCAAATAGCCAGTGGTTTCTATTTTTGTTACATGTGCTCATGTCTACAGTTCACATTCCCAGAGCCCCTGCTGTTCCTGTTCTTAAAATAACTGAGCAAAACCCTTCCTTTTGGCAATAATTAAAGAAGACTGTTCAGAATCTGTTTTCTGTGTAGCTGTGATAATGTGTTTGTGATAGTGGGTTTCTTTTGTTTATGCTAATTGTTCAGTTGGTGTTGTTTGTATGTGCATTGCCTACTGCAAATCCCCTTCAATCCGTTGCTAGGCAGTTATCATCACTGTGGATATTATAAAATGGTAGTTATTAAGGCAAAAAGCAGGGGAGAGAGATCTTTCCTACAATCCATAGAAGCATGTCTATATATAGAATTTTCTCTTTTTTGGTACACTTATTATAATTTCTATTTTTAAAACTTGGGGATCCTGTATAGAAAAACAGCAGGATGCAAAGAACTAACATCTACCTATGAATCTTTTCATATGTTTTTAAAGGTGGGTGGGTGGCTGGTATAAGAGAATTCATGCTGGTTTATTCAAAGAATACTTGTTCCAAGATCTCTCTCTTTTTTGATCCATATATAGAATAAACACAACATAAAGGAATTTTTTGAAGTTCAGCTTTTTCTAGGAACAGACAGTTTAATAAAAATCCTGGTTCACAGGTACTTTGCTATTATAATTTATACAAGTCTCTGAAAATGAGACTTGAAAAGCAGAGTCAGGCTTCATGCTATCCTCTTTATATAATCAATACTAAAGCTAAAGGATTACAAAAATGTATCTCAAAAATTTCCCAGTTTAATTATTTATCAGTATAGTATTGGTATCCAGTCCATGAATGGGAAATATCTCACATGCCTTTATGAAAAATAGTAATGTTGCGGGGGAGGGGAGAATCTCATTTATACACACATGCAAACACACTTTTGATCAAAGTGTGTTGATTTTCTTTTAGTTTTTTCAAACCTCTTCTTAAATTGTTAAATTGTTAATTGTTGCAATGGAAGTTCAGACTTTTTCTGAAGCATTGTAGTCCAAAGAGAGCTATAAAGAAGTGGCAATTCTTTAAAAGGCATTGCAATCAGTATCGTAAATATCTTGTGCTTTTAATTAGGCTTATTAAGATATTCAATCTCTGATTAAATACTAATTATTAAAACCATATTTATTTAAAAACTGTAGAAAAGACAAAGTAGGCTTCCATTACATAGATTTTAACTTTCAGTAAATAAGTTTAGCAAAAGCCACAGTTGCTTATGTATTTAGTATGCCTTAGCTGCATTTTATTCCTTCTAAACCAAAAACATTAGAATAAATATCTCTGACAGTCCTAGTGCAGTGTAGGTTAAAGACCAATTGAATATTCAAAACTTAAGTGGGATTTAGAAACCATAATTTTGATATGTATCTATTATACAGCCACTCATCTTCAATAAATAGATTATTTAAACAGGTTACTAATAAGCATTTGGTATTTATTCAACATACAGTAACCGTCTCAATGAATAAATTAAATGCCTATTTGAGACTCTTTAAAGAGTTACCATAGTTCTGTTGTAATGTTATGAATGCTTATGTTAATGTTGGAGAAGATGCAGGATTGCAAATACCCAGTTTGTGAAGTGTGTCACAGTTAAGCAGTGCACAATAGCTAGAATAACTGAGAATGAGGAGTTACAGAAAAAAGGATTGTCCAGGAATTCTGAAAGGATATGATTCACCAAAAAAGAATTCCAGTTTTTTAAAGTAGGATTTCAAGAAATTACTTACTTTAAGTTGCTCTGTAAAGCTTTTGATTTATTCAGGTTATAGGTGTCCTAGGCAACAAAAAAAGCACTCAATATTTCACTCATTAATCTTATGACTAAGAAGAAGCTTCCAAAGTAACCTGATAGACTTGTATGAAATGCATATAATGAGCGTGAAAACAGATGTCTTGTGATTTTCTGGACTTTGATACAAACCCAACATTTTGCCACATTTGTTAATCTTTTGAATGATTCAGAATCAACTTTAAACAACACAGTTTTAGGTACAATATGTGGGTTGATCACTTGGCATTGCAAGTGCCTGGGTGCTTGGTCTTCAACAGTGAAATCCAGAATCCAGAGAATGTCTTCCTATATACAGTATGGGGGGAGTGAGTGGAGGAGAAGGGAGTAGGGAAGAAAAGTGCTTTGCAAAACCAGGACCTAACTAAGGTTAACATACTCAGTGTGCAACTGTCTATAGGAAATGATGCGTATGGGGCTGCATCCTATTCTGGGCTCCACAATTTTAAAAAGATGTGGAGAAGCTTGAGAGAGTCTAGAGGAGAGCCATGCACATGATCAGAGGGTAGGAGAACAGGCACTATGAAGAGCGGCCGAGAGCTATGGGACTCTTCAGTCTGGAAAAGCTCAGGCTCAGGGGGGACCTGGTGGCTCCCTATAAGTATATAAGGGGTGTATATCAGGATCTGGGGGAATGCCTGTTCACCAGAGCGCCCCAAGAGATGATGAGGTCAAATGGTCACAAACTCCTCCAAGACCATTTCAGGCTGGACATAAGGAAGAACTTCTTTACTGTCCGAGCCCCCGCGGCTTAGAATAGACTGCCGCCAGAGGTGTAGGGGGCTGGACTCGATGATCTTCTGAGGTCCCTTTCAGCCCTAATGTCTATGAAATCTATGAAATGTTGTCCTTTCTTCAGTGCTGTAGGGCATCCTCCTGTACTCCCAGGATCCACAATCTGGAATACTTTCTTGAGAGAAGATGCCTGTAAACTTTCCTCCTGGGTGGTGCATGGAACATTTTTTTCTTTAAAAGTTTTCTTTACAAGTTATATTATGATTTTATGGTTAGTAAAATCATTCAAAAAGTAGAGGCTCAGGTTTGATTCCCTGCTTTTCCTGTGAGGATTCATATCCACATTATCAGCTTCCAAGAAAAAACCTAACTACATGGCTGTAAGATGTTCTGGAAATATTTTCCACCCCTCCTGCTGAAGCTAGGCCACCGTGAAGCAAATAATTCAACAGTTACTCATCCTAGGTGAATCTTCACAAGATACCACATCACCTTTTTGCTACGGTGACATAGCTTGTCACTATGGCAATGCAGCATCAGCAAGCACTAACTGTAATGCCGCCGCTATTGTGCAGTAGCTCATTGCTATTGCACAGTAGGCTTGGAAATGACCCGTGCAGAACTGGGACTGCACAGCACCAACTGCACGGTGGGGGACACATATAGAAGTGCCCTCTGCGACAGAGTACAAGAGGGCTCACACCTGTCTGACAAAATGGTTAGAGCACTTGCTTAGGCAAGAACTGGACTCCAGTTCTTGCTCCCCGGACTCCTTCTGTGGTTTACATTCAACTGTCCTTGTACAAAAAATCTGATCTAGAGCAGAGACCACAGTCTAGGTCTTCGCTGTTGGAAACAACTGCCCTAATGACTATAGAGTTGTGGCCCCCCATATATTCTCTTTCTCAATCTCTCAGTATCTTCTATGAACCAGAACCGTATGGTCTGGGCAGAAAGTCACCTCCCCTTCCCTCCAAAAGAAGAAAATTCCCTAACTGGGTAATGAAACTCAACATTTGGTTTGCAAACATTTGACCAAAACTAAGTGTAATTTCAGTGAGAGATCATTCTACACCATTTCTCCCTGGCAGTTAAGATTGCCTGGAGATAGCCTCTTCTCCGAACACTGAATTAAACTGGCATTGCCTAGTTTATGAGATCGCTGCTCCAAGTACAATAGTATGACTGTAGAGCTGCCACAAGCTTATCCCATCGCTGTCATCGACAAGAGGAACACACTCAACCTATGAAGTTTTAATGCTTCCACAGTTAGGTGGCACTTGAGCAAGGGAAATTAGGTTCACAAATTTGAACGTAGACATTTAACTTTATGGAATCTGATCCAGATTTATTCCTTGCTATCTCTTAATGTACTGAACAATACCTCTGAATGCTTTCCCCTTAACTACAATATTTAATATTCCCTGGAATAAGTCCAGAGCTCTGTATAGATAGCCATTCTGGGAGTTGCAGTTCTCTGGAGCTTAGTGCAATGATATACTTGCAACAACATAATGAGATTCCCTGTGTGTCATGAAAATGTTATACTCCCTTGATAAGGAAGGAAAAAATACTGAAAAAATGATGTACTTCTCATTCATTGTAGTTTTCTCTTGTCTGTGATTGTCTCCAAAATATCTTATTTGCTTGGTCACATACAAAATATTACTGAACTCTCAACACCATAGGGAGTCTTCAAGGATCTCTCTTAACCAGATCTACTCTCCTATTATATGCTATGTGAATGAGGTAAATCATTGACTCCTTCCAGTGAACCTGTCAAGCTACAATTATTATGCTATTTTATTCCCTAGAGCAGTTGTTGATCAGGCACCTGATGTACAGTTCAGTATTTCCAAACTTCAAGCAGACACTGCAGTTGTTAAGCCTATCTCCATTACTCTTTAAAGCCCAGCATGCATCTCATGAACCTCAGGCACAGAATGTTCCATTAAAGGTGATTTAAAATGTTTCTTGGAGCAAATTAGCAATTGTATTACAGTTTATTATTACAATGAACTGGAAACTCTGCTCGTTTTCTGATTTAAGACTTTGTTTCTATTGAAATATAATGCAGTCCATATTTTATGGTGTTCAGATCTCTAAAGGAGCAGTTTTGGACTATCAGGATTTAACCCAAGAATGGGTTATGTGACCTCATAAGAGGTCACAAGGGACGTGCAGTTTTAGCAACTCTCATAGAACCTGAAGGGAGGAATACAGGATACAGAAGGGGTGAGTTTGACTGAAGCACTGAAAAGGAAGTCTGTATAGATGTGGCCTGTCACATAGTTTGAATCAGTTCAGTTTTAGAAACATGGGATACTCTAGTATTACCACTGTGTGAAACATTAAAAGGCAGCCATCATCTGAGATCTGCAAAATTGCAGAGGGAAGGAAAAAGCAGCTTCCTCCATTTTCTGATTCTGCTGTTATGATCATTACCTTCTTCAAACAGACCAAAACCAGCTTTTAACTCCTTTAGCCCTTGAAGAGTTTGCTCTAGGAGTTAGGAAAGCACGGTGGAAGCATTATCCTCATATTTAGTGTTGATAGGCAGGCACTGTTTGATCTAGAAGTGTTGAAAAATCAAGCTTTCCCATAAACCAATAAATAATTTTTAATTAACTATAAACTTTGTAATTGGAAAGGAGTCTAACTGTTTCTAACTAGCATTCTCATTGGTCTAAGTGGGATGTGTGTGTGTGTGTGTGTGTGTGTGTGTGTACACACGGAACTAAGGTACCATCTCATTCACTCAGAGAGGTGATGCTTCAATGCTATGTTTAGAAGTAGGCACACATTTCACAGGACACCCATGCTAATGAAGCCCAAATTGTATGCTGATTGTAAATTTTAAAAAATCACCTTCCAGGGATATCATTCTGGAATCTTTTCCTTAACTTGAATTTCTTCTGGTAAAAATAAACAAAACAGTGTTTGGGGTTTGATTCAATTCCTGAATAAGTGACATGGTTACATCTTGCCTCAGCTAGTTCAACCATTTCAAGTGTCATCTTTTTTGAAAAGTCCTTTAAACTAATAGGGTTCTATAGAAATTAATCTCAAGAAACCATAGAATGTAATTGAATGGGATGCCCTTCCTATATAACTTAACAGACAATTATGACCAAGATACAGAATTCTGTAAGTTAATTTTTAAAACTATCTAAAGGTTCCTGATCACCACTACAGTATTTTTATAATAGTATTTTTGAATAAGGTAGCAGGCTATAGAAAAGAATCAGAAGATAATATGATTGCTTCTCTTTTTCAACACCATTCATAGCAATACTGAGTAGAAGTAAGGGGTAAAGAAAATAATGGTTGACTTGTAATGAAAAAAAATTGTTGGCAAGCAAACTAATGAATTAATAATAGTTGGGACATGAATGGGGGGCACCTGTTTTTATATAAATGTATAGACTTAATGAAGCAGTGTGACAAATGAATAGATTACATTTATTCTGTATTCCATTCTAGTAACAAGTAAGGTAACAAAATGCAGAAGTGGATCTTAATGAAATGGCACAAATTCCTACGTAAAATGAAATATTCCCTGAGTACAAATCACTTTGATAGGAAAAAATCTTTTCTGGACTTGAAGACAGCACCAGGTAAAGCTTGTTTCTTAGTCTTTGATAATTACTTTGATAATTACTCAGTCTTTCATTTGCTATTTCTTTTGATATCATTTGTTTTCATTACATCAGGTGGTTGTTACAATGAGATAATGGGCATCAAGCAGAGCTGTCATTGTGATTCAGCGTTTGATTGCTCCTAAAAAAGTTTTAGATTAATTTAAGTGCCATGATAAAGTTTTACATAGCTTTGTACTAAGTCTTCTAGCCATAACTAGGGGAATTGATGCATCTAAATGCACCCAAATGTACCGCACACACTGACTAAACTTCCTCCAGAAGCTGGATTTAACATGTTTTATAAAGCAAGACTAATCTCATTTTAATATCTATAAGCTATTTGAAGTCTATCACATCCCCCAGTAACTTGTGACTAATTCTCACAGCTAGGAAATTGTTTTATTTCCTGGTTGAATTTGTCCAACTTAAGCTTTCAGACAATGGATCTTGTTATACTTTTCTCAACAAGGCTGAAAAACTCCCCAGCATCAGATATCTTCTCCATTTCTAAGCACCTATATGCAGTGATCATGTTACTTCTCTGCCATTTTTCAATAAACAAAATAAGCTGAGCTCCATAAATCCGTTTTCTAGCCCCTAGATAATTTCTGTAGCCCTCCTTTGAACTCCCATTAGTAATTCCACATCCTCCTTGAAGTGTGGACACCAGAACTGGATTCAGTATTATAACTGTAGCCCTACCAAGGCTATGTTCAGAGAGGCAAGGTCACTTCCTTACATCTCCCTGATATATTCCTTTTTTGTACAGCCAAGGTTCATATTTTTCTTCATGCCCACAATATTACACTGACAGTTCATGTTGCGTTTATTATCTGTGATGACTGCCTAGGTATGTATTTAACACATGAGCTGAAGCATTTGTTTATTTAAGGGAAAAATTTCCAGTAACAAATCTGTGTTCTGTAATTGTAATGAAGAAAACAAACGTAATCCCTCCTCTGCCAAGTAAACGGTACTAGTGATAATTACTGCAACACTAAACAGCTGACATTTATAGACACTATAGAAACATGTTTGGTTCAGTGCATTTTAGCTCTGCATCTCTCAGTAGATTTCTTGTTTGATCTCTTCTGGTAATTGTTAATATTACTCTTGTTTTTGCATTGTGACTTGCTGCTCAGCTAGCTTTTCTAACTGCCTAATTCTTTGATGATTGCCACATGTTAGCTAACCTTCACATTCATTGTTGTTGTTGTTGTTATTATTATTATTTCTTTTTCCCAGTGTATTCAGCACTGCAGATGGTATTTTATAGTCTCAGTTATTTTGGGGTTTTTGTGTAGGTGTTTAACTTTACTGTAGGGTTGTTAAGGATGTCATAAGAACTTTGTCCTCTAATATAAGCTGTTTGGTTGCTGCGTCCTTTTAACTTTAATTGCATGTTTCATTGTCACAGTAAAATGGATGCAATGAATATGTCTGTGGAGCTCCTTTCTAGTTCCTTGTAATGCTTAGGCCAGAATGCATTTTTAAAGATTCAGTGCAGCATCTGTTTTGAAATCTTTGTAAAAGGCAAATGAAGCTGCTGAGACAAAGTTGAAATTCTGGGGGGGGAAATCTAAATAAACCTGAAATGAACCCAAAAAGAAGGTTGAAACTCTTCCTAAACGTATTCATATGCATGTACAAAGCCCCCTATATATTACAGCAGGCTGATCTTGAAGTCTGGTATATTTGTCTTCTTCCTTTGTGAGGGCCTTGTTACATGCTATAGTGTAAGCTGCACAAATGTTGATTGTTATTAGGGTATTAGTGCTAGCTTGAGTTGGGAGCAGTCACACGTTTAGGCCAGCAGGGGTCTAGAAGACTGCAAATAAGAATCCACATGTCCTACCCCTTCTGGGCGTTCACCCTCCCCCCCTGCACCCCTCCCCCTCCCCCTGCTCGCAAGACTCCTCCCTTATTTGTGGTTGCCCTCATTGTCTGTCCCCGGGGAACAGAAAGGAAAGGGTTAATCTGAAAGCCCAGCTGACACTATCAGACTACTGCTGATAGTAGGCTGAGCCCCAGAGCAGCAGTAGTGGTGCCCAAGCAGGCAGGTTATCCCTTCTTTGCCTGCTCCCTGGGACAGACAGCATAAGCAGTCACAAGCAAGCAGAGGGAGGAGGGGATCTGAGGTGCTGGGGGAGCGAGGGGGTAGTCAGGGGGCCTGATCCAGGCCAGCACGGGGGGTAGATAGGTGGGCTGTTTACATTAAAATGTAGCCTTGAATGGCTACACCTTTGTGTAACATGAGCTGGATAGCACAGATCAGCAATAATCGTGCCCTGGAGTGGCATGTCTTTGAGTGGCATAACAAGTGCTTAAAATTAGTTTCAGGTATTCATGTGTGGACAATCCAGGGACTGAGAGCTTCAGGAGCTATCCAAAAGTACTACGTAACAAGGCTGTAAGCCATATGTACTTGAAGCCATTCCACCTGAAGCAAAGATCTTATTTCATCACAAAAGTTAAGCAATAACAGTTTAGGGCAGTGCTTGCTGGAAAGATCTCTTTAAAAAAACATCCCAGATGCCCCTGGGAAGTACTGCAGAATGATCCTTCAGCATATGACTTTCTTTCTCAGCATTAGACCTGATCTTACACAAATGATTTGTGTACCTGATCAAAGTTTTGATGTTGCAGCAAAACTTGTGGTGTGGTGCGTTTCAGGGGGATGGGTAATTTTTTTTATTTACTACTTCTCTACATGCTGTGGATCCCTGGAAAGTACCATCTATACTACATGGGCTGAGTGTGCTGTTTCAGCATTGCCTATGGACACAACTGACTTGCAGAGCAACAGGTTAGGTCATACCATACTCTGATCATTCTTGATGCTGGTTTCAATTTGGAATAGAAGACATACCACCTTTTGTAATCCTCCCAGGCCACTGAAAGTTTAGTATGGATATGTGAGCAGATCTGAAGCGAAAGTACAAGAGGAACACAAGTAATCGTAATTTGAAGTAATAAATGACTCTACAAGTCAGTATGAAGACAATCTGGATCCCAGGTGCTGCGTGACCTGCATGTCCTGGCTCCAGTGGAATTCTGAGTCATAAAGCCAATTCGGAGGAGCTGCCAGTATAGGAACCACTGCCCCTTTTCTTTGTGAAAGGGGTCTCTCTCCATAATCTGGATCATAGGTCCCCTCTTCAGGATGACTGAGATTTTTCCTGAAGGAGACTTAGGAACTCCCATCTATCAGAGGATTCTGTCTGGAAGTATTTGCCAATACCAACTCTGTATATGCATGGTGTCCATGTGCATATGAATGCAGCAGCCCACACCTTTCAGCACCTGCAGATGTAGCAGGTATTGAGATTATGGTTCTTGTTTCAGTAATTTCACATGTACAAGCCAGTCTTTATAACCATGATGGTTAGAATAACTTTATTCAAAATTAATGTTAAGGTTTCCATATCATATTGTGATTCCAAGGGTTGGACTACTCATTTCCAACTTCCTTTGTACTCTCAGAAATAGGAACGTCTGTGTTGGCTGCAAATTAAAATCCCAGTTTAGAAAATGAAGGTAACACTTGTCATGCACAGAAGTTGTTTAGACCTGATGATATTTTGTGAAAGTATGGTGTTTTACTTTTCAGGAATGTGTTGGAAAACTTATGAGAGAGGTTTGGGGTAGTCCACTCCATTGACTCTCTCCCACATACAATATAGTTTGATAAGGGTATTGGCTTTGGCCTTCCTGACCCTCCTCTCTGTCTCACGCATGCTGATATTTTCTGAATGGGCACAGGCCACTGGAATATAAGACTGGGTTTGTATGTTCAAGATCCTATTTTGCCTCATGCCAGGCAGTTTTTCAACCACTGTGAATCAAGCAAAATAGATCCTTGACCATGGAGCTCCTTCACTCCAAGCCAGTGTCCTAACCACCAGGGTAAAGACTCTTGTAGCATAAGTGTGAGAGAGAAGGAGTTGGGCATGCCCTGGACCCAAAAATCCACCTTTATTCACAAAGTAAAAGTTTTCATTTTGATATAATTTTATTTATATAAAAAAGCTCGGGGGGTGGGGGTTGGTTTTGTTCCCATGTAGAAAAAAGTTGCCATGAAATGGAATTGTTACCCTTTGGACAACTCTTAGATTAAGCCTAGATTTTTCTAAGATTTGTGAAAATTCTTGGAACGATTACAAGTTGAAAATGATATATTAATACTAAATATTGAAAAATAACCAGAAGAGGCAAGTCTTGGGGACAGCTTAATTGTGCAACCTTATGGTAGGTTGCTTAGATGTTGGGAAGAGGGGAAAAAAAATAGCCTTCATGACTGTAAGCAAGAATGAAAAGTAAACAGGTGCATCATTTAGTGGATAGTATGTTATTCATGTAATTTGTTGTTACACGTGTATATCTGAGGCTTTACCGTTTTGAGAATTTGACATTAAATTAGTGACTTAGCTGATTGCTTGATTAAAATTTCATCTTTTACCTCTTCACTTTCTCCACAAGACACAGTTTTGGATATTTATTACCAGATTTGCTTGCCTTTTTCTCTACTTTTGCATGTTTAGCCCCGCATTAATGTGAACCCCACATTAATGTTAAAATTAATGTTAATTGTTCTGGTTTTTACTCTGTCTCTAAAGTATAGGTATATATCCAGAGTATGCTTGGCCTATTAATATAAGATCACCATGAGTTTTAAAATGTATAATATCACCCTCTTCACACAGATAGATACATAATTTGGGGTTTCATGCAGGCAATGGTGGGGAGCTTTTCTCCAAGTTTAATTAATAAGCACTTTGGTGTTCAAGTTTCAAAATCTCTGTTTCTTTCATTTAAATAACCGTGATGGGGATAGACAAAAATGAGTTGCATTGTACCAAGCCTTACAAACCTGATCCCATCTTAAGGATTACAACATGGAAATGAGCTATTCATAAATATTAAAAATTATCTACTTCTCCCAGATGTTCTCTCTGCTTATTATCTGCAAAATTTCTGGATCAAATGTTCAATATGAATATGTTAGTATCCACTAAAGATTGCTTTTGGCAGCATATGTGTTGATATCAGCAGGAAATAAATAGGAAACATTAAAAGGTATAAAACTTTAAAACAATAGCTTAAAGGTGTTTTATAAACTACAGATGGCTTTATACCATTCAAATGGATGTCTGCCATAGAATGAGAAACAGCATAAATGGGGAAAAATGAATGAATTAACTGGAAATAAAGGGTCATGTATAATATGCTGTATTTAAAGTAAATATAAATAAAATGGAAAATACCAACCTCTCCTTATACAAATAGTGAGGTTACCCAAACATCTGTAAATAGTGACAGAAAAGGTGTGCATAATATATCATAGAGTGAAACCATTACACTAGGCATTGACAAAAAGGCAAATCCACATAGACAACTCATTTGTGTGTGGCTACTTCAGTTTCTGACATTGATTTTGTATAATTAAATCATATGCTTCCTACCTAAGAAAAAAGTTGAAGTCAAAATAAAATTTAAAAAGGATTTATGTCCAGCCAGCTTTCTCATGCCAAATCACTACCAGAAGTTAGGCCAACATTTCTGCATTTGAGCCAAGCAGAACAGCTAAAACTACTTCTGCAGCAATATCTGCTTGTATTATCTTGTTAGATCTCTCAAGATAATATAGTTAGACATGATTAATAGTTAGATAATTATACTGTATCTCAACTGAGTTTTCTTTCTAAAATATCCTATCAAGCTAGTTCATTTGTCCTGATGGTGGCAGTGTTAATATAGATAGGGAAAAGGGAGTCACAAAGAATGGTATTGTGTGGAAGAGGCAACAGTGGTTACTAGTATCTAATGACCATGTCACAATGTCTAGGTGCTTTAATCTGGTCTGAGCAGGAATGACCAAAACAACAGTTACAACGTTCATAGCTCACAAATGCTGGAATACATTACTGCATGTAATGGTAGTAACAACACTAGGAAAGTTCAAGGAGGAGGGGGAGGAGATGTAGCGTTCATGAAAGCACAGAAAACCATTAGGTGTTCAGGGGAAAAACATTTTTGGTAATTCAACTAGAAAAAAAAGCACATTTTTTGTCATGAAGAAGGATTGAGGGAACTCTAGACTGGTCAGCCTCACCTCAGTCCATAGAAAAATCATGGAGCAGAACCTCAAGGAATCAATTTCCTAGCACTTGGAGGAGAAGGTGATTAGGAACAGTCAGCATGGATTCACCATGGGCAAGTTATGCCTGACCAACCTGATTGCCTTCTATGATGAGGTGACTGGCTCTATGGATGCAGGGAGACTGGTAGATGTGGTATACTTTGATTTAAGCAAGGCTTTTGATACGGTCTCCCACAACATGCTCTCAGGCAAGATAAGGAAGTATGGATTGGATGAATGGTGGAAAGAAAACTGGCTTGGATCATCAAGCTTAGATTCATAGATTCCAGGGGGAAGGGACCTCAGTGGGCCATCTAGTCTAACCCCTTGCCCCTGGCAGGCCAGAAAAGGGTCACCAAACCTGGGATCAGCCAGGTGCCTGTCCAGTCTCTTCTTGGAGACCCCCAAGGACGGGGTGAACACCACCTCCCTAGGAAGCCCATTCCAGATCCTGGCAACCCTGACCATGAAGAACGTTTTTCTAATGTTCAGTTTAAACCTATTCTCTAATAGCTTATGTCCATTGTTCCTTGTTATTCCAGGGGGTGCCCTGGTAAACAGATCATTGCCTACTTTGTGCTACTCCCCCTTTACAAATTTGTAC
Organism: Crocodylus siamensis; assembly: GCF_052110815.1. Taxonomy (NCBI): domain Eukaryota; kingdom Metazoa; phylum Chordata; order Crocodylia; family Crocodylidae; genus Crocodylus; species Crocodylus siamensis. The sequence goes on along the minus strand of NC_143399.1, from coordinate 24,589,134 downwards.
CCTGCCAAAAGTTCCCCTCTCAACCTTCTCTTGGAAAGACTGAAAAGGTTGAGGTCCCTTAGCCTTTCCTTGTAGGGTCTTCCCTGCAGGCCTCCAGTTAAATGAGTGGCTCTTCTTTGGACCCTCTCCAGGTTGTCTGCATCCTGCTTGAACTGCAGCATCCAGAACTGGACACAGTACTCCAACTGCAGCCTGACCAGTGCCATGTAGAAAGGGAAAATCACCTCCCTGGACCTGTTTGTGAAGCACCTACAGATGTACAAGAAAGTGCAATTGGCTTAGAGGGTTGTACTCAATGGTTCAATGTCTAGTTGGCAGCCAGCATCAGGTGGAGTGCCCCAGGGGTCTGTCCTGGGGCCAGTTTTGTTCAATATCTTCATTAATGACCTGGAAGATGGCATAGGGTGCACCTTCAGCAATTTTGTAGATGACATCAAGCTGTGGGAAATAGTACCCTGGAGGGTAGAGTTAGGATTCAGAGAGACCTAGCTGAATTGGAGGATTGGACCAAAAGGTCCTGCACTTAGGACAGAAAAATTCCATATACTGGTACAGGCTGGGGGCTGACTGGCTGGGCAGCAGCTCTGCAGAAAAGGACCTGGAGGTTACAGTAGACGATAAGCTGAATATGAGCCAACAATATGCCCTTGTTGCTAAGAAGGCAAATGGCATACTGGGCTGCATCGGTAGGAATGTTGCCAGCAGATCAATGGAAGTTATTGTTCCCCTCTGTTCAGCACTGGTGAAGCCACATCTGGAGTATTATGTCCAGTTTTGGGCCCTCAACTACAGAAAGGATGTGGACAATTGGAGAGAGTCCAGTAACAGAAATGGTGAGGGGGATGAGTCACATGACTTATGAAGAGAGGCTGAGGGAACTGGGATTCTTTAGTTTAGAGAAGGGAAGACTGAGGGGTTATTTAATAGAAATGTTCAACTACCTCAAGGGTGGTTCCAAAGAGGATGGACCTAAACTTTTCTCACTGGTGGCAGATGACACAACAAAAAGCAATGGTCTCAAGTTGCAGCAAGAGAAGTTTAGGTTAGATATCAGGAAGAACTTTCTCACTAGGAGGGAAGTAAAACACTGGAACAGGTTACCCAGAGAGTTTGTAGGATTGCCATTCTTGGAGGTTTGTAAAACCCAGTCAGACAAAGCCTTGCCTGGAATGATTCAGTCAGGGATGGTCCTACTTTGACCAGGGGGTTGGTCAAAAGCAGATGACTTCCTGAAGTCCCTTCCAACCCTCATTTTCTATGATTCTAAGGGCTCCTGAGATGATCAAGGGAATGGAGAGTCTATTTTAGAAGAAAAAACTGGAAGAGCCTCACTTGGATAGATTAAACATGAAAAGGGATGTGTTTAATATCCCTAAACATATCAGGGAATTAAATGCCTGAGAGAAAACAGCTGTTTCAGATGAAGGATAAGGTTGAAATAAAAATAAATAAATGTTCTGTGAAAAGTTTAGGCTGGAAATTAGAAAATAACTTTGAGCCACATGGTTCTGGAACACAAAGACAAAAATTTAACAGCTTTTGAAAAAAAAAAGGTAGTTTGTTCCCAATATTTACTACCTGAAAAGATCCAAAGAATACCCAGTATAGCAAGGTCTTTGAGATTAGTTTAGGTAAACACAGCAACAATGCTTTCAATAAGAAGCTATTCACTTGTGTAGTGCTAATATGGAAAAGAGAGCATTTGGTAAAGAGACAGTGGTGCAGACAGACAGTCTTGATGTACTTTATCCTCCTGTAAAAAGAAGAGCTTCCACAGTATTATTACCAAATAATGCAAACAGACCCTGAAGTTGTACTTGCAATGCTTTTTTTTATATAAGCAACTCTATATATTCTATAAACTGCAGATCTCACTCAAGTAAATACCTCACTTCTTGCTGTACAATTGACATTTATTTGCTCCTATACTAAGAAAAGAGAGAATTCTCCATAGGTAACTGAGCTATAAGTATGTGGCACACACAGTATATGTCAACTTTTCCAATTCCTGTCAAAAGCAAGATATACAGTAGACTGGTTGACAATGCTAGCCTGTCATCTTTGTAATAATAATGGTGATTTTACATAGATATTAATGTTTTCAAAATGCTGTACAAAAACTAAACAGTTAACCCCAAATTGCCTATAAAGTCACCTAATGTTACTTGATTCTCTTTGTAATTCTATGTTTACAGCCAGTTCATTGAACCATTCTATATTCCCTGAAACACTTTTCTCCACAATTCAATATAAAATCTAGCAGCACTATTTTTAAGGGCAATTAATGTTTTATTATGCATGGCTTTCTACTTCTATCATATGTGTTCCAATTTTCTAACTGCAGTTTATACAAACAGAGAGCCATGCCTCTTTAAATTCTGTGAAATATAAAAAATGTGCAAGGCTTTGTGAAGAGGAATGAAAAGTTACTAGGCTCTATTTCTGTAACAAGAGCAAGTGGAGGGCAAAGACAAAGTAGCCTGACCTTGCTTATTCAAAGCCTCTGTCAAAACAAAGACCGCCAAATTAAATGCAAGAATTGGAGTGTTTTTAATATTTGTCACCTTTCTGTGGTTATTTACACTTTTTATCACTAAATTAAAAATTTTAGACCCAGATTTTCAAATCTAGGAGTGCCTAGAGAGGCTGCTCCAACTCACTGTAATAACAGCGCATCAGAGCAGACACCAGCATCCCAAGTATCAGCATCCCTGCACTGAAAAATGGTGGCAGGGATGTTTTAACTAAAGCTTGTTCAACAACCTTACGTTATCTCCCAGTAGATTCAGAACATCAGTCCTTTTTTTTAATATTTCAATATCTTAAGATATGAAAAGTACATTTATAATATGACTGCAATTTTATATTGATGATCACATTTCAGCTGTTTGGTAAAATTGGCATGCCTATTACGAGCATTATAAAACTATTGTCCAAGTTTTCTAAGAGTTTCAAACTACATTTATTACTAGTTCCCTTGTAAACTTGCCAAAAATTATGCTCTGAATATTGTAGGTACCACAAAATCTGATAAATCTCATTGTCATGTTGTAATAACACTTCTATGATGATAGAGTGGGAACATCTGTGATTATTACATTGTGTTCCTTCTGAAGGCTAATGTTTGGAGGCGCTCTAGGTAACAGTTATGAATGTTGCAGAAGTGCGCCAAGTCAGAACAAAACCTGAACATTTGATTTGTTTGGAGCTACTACCTGGAAACACAATGCTGTAGCACATCTAATGTGACTTTTGTTTGTTAAGAGACTGTGGAGGGGGGTTCGGGGAGGGAGGGGGTTGGCTTGTGAACATTAAAGATGCTTCTATAATAAATACCTCTAGATTAAGAAAGTAAACACTTTAAAATATATGTGTTCAACAGTGCCTTGTAATTAAGGATTGATTAGGTCTTCCCAAATGAGATGAAAGAAGACAAAACATTCACTATGTGTTTGCCAAAATAATAGAAAAATTACTTGCCCCACTAAAAGTTAAACCATAGTCATGTTACATTTCCTTCCCCACCCCCTTTTAAATCTCAGTTCAGATGTGCATTTCCAGTCAGTCAAGGTACTTTAGCTATGACTGAAGTTTGTGCATATGTAGTCTTCTGAATATAGAGGGGCTACTACAACCGTGTCAAGCATACAGCCTGCAGGCTGGTTCTGGCCAGCAAAGCGACTCTATTTGACTGGCTGGGCTACCACTCCCTAGAAGTGAAGGGGGTGGCCTGACACAGAATCTGGGGACCTTGGACATGGTGATCACTGGCAGGGAGGTGAACCTGGGTTGCTCCTCCTGTCTACTTGCTGCAGCCCTATGTCCTTCTCCACTCACCCCAGCAGTGCCCCATGTTGGATCCACCACTGCTGCTGCATGCCCTGGGTTGGATCCAGAACTGTTGCTGCCACATGGCCCATGTGGAGCTGGAGCTGCGGCCATGACCTGCAGTATACAGTGGCACCTCTAGTGAAGGGCACATGGCAAGAGCTACTGCTACTGTCATATGCCTTGTGCTCGGGTGGATCCAGCCAGCGAGGAGCCTCAGAGGCACAAGGCAAGTTTGACACCTCTGGGTTTTTAACTACCTTTTTAGTTCAGAGGAAGAAAAACTTAGAAGCTTAACTTTACTATCTATTGATAGTATCTAATAACTATTGATTCGGTCAATGGTATGCTAAGTCATTATTAAAGCAGTGTCCTCAAATGATGCATCAGGAACAGTGCCATTAACTGTACAGTATCCGTGAGAAAATCTAAAACTGAGGCTATTGTGTACTGAGGTCATTAAGCCCACTGATCATAAGTGTTAGTCTGATGTCTTTGTCCAATTACAGCATTCTAAGTGGAAATCATTCTTTTTGTAATTTTTATTTGCATTATAGGTGAATTTACCTTTGGCGCTTGAGTCATTAAATTTACCCCTACATTAAAAATAGATCTGCGGGAAAACTGTTATCCAGCTCTATAAAAAAAACTGAGATCTCAAAAATTTATTTTGTCCCAGATAAGAGGAAAAAAGTCTACCTCCATTTTTTTTACCACCTAAAAATAAAGCAGATTTATCCCAGTTAGGACCAGCTCATTTTAAAGATTTTTGTGGATTAGTTTAAGCATTTAATTTTAATGTTTACCTTCTCAGTGGTTTTTTTTTCATTTTCCTACCAATTCATTTAAAGGAAAAAAGAACATTCAAACACATTTCTTGCATTTAAAAACATTGACATGGAAGGATATTTAGACAATTTTGAAGCATCATTCTTTTGCTGTAGTTGTGGGTAAAGGGCTTGAAGTGCTCATCTTAGGGGATTCCTTGATAACAATCGCCTGCAAATACAGGGGACTGGAGTCCATATCCCAGGAAGACCTTCCCAGTCCTATGTTTGTGTGCGTCTTATTTTGTAAAAATTGATCTTATCTGAAGTAGTTTAGCTTTTGACACATTCCCGTTTTCTGACCATGAAAAAATCCTAAATATCTTCATTTAAAAAAAAATAATCCTCCTTTGGTTCTGCTCTATATTTAAAAAATGTTTTAATGCATAGCTATCCACATGGCAATCTATTTCAATGGATTGAGAGAAGTAATCCCTAAATATTCAATATGAAGAATAATTAGTTAACTTGGATATACCCTTTGCAACAAACAGTAGTGTATAAATAGTATGTATTACTTTATTTTGTAGCTCTTCTAAATGTCTGACCTACACGTTGACATAATAACTGTACACTTTTTTCCCCTTTGCTGTTTATAAGGTAATTCTAGCTGATTAGGATGAAAAGGTCATTGTTTGACACCTGAACCATTCAGCAATTTTTATGGGTCACAAGGAAAGGAAAGTATTGTTACACTACTTCCATTGAATAAAATGTCTCTACCTGGTCTACGGATTGGCTTTAATACAGTATGCTTAATTTAATGCCTTTAAACTATCATCTTAATTTGTAGATCAGGTATCTCTAAAACTAAAAAAATTCCATTACCTTTTTCTCCTAATTTTTCATTCTGATCCATCATGACAGTATTAAATATAGCAGCTGTCTCAACCAAATCATTTAAATGGATTTCTTAAAACAAACTGAAGCCTTGTGTTCCACATGCAAGCTACTCTGAATCAATATACTTGCCAATTTTGTGGGTATGCATACACCATCTACACAACCATTTGTATGCATAGTGAAAAATAGAAACCTTTGCTTTATTAATGCTCAATGAATAGTAACACAAGTCGCGATGTAGTTATGGAAACTAGTTTGTGCAGTGGACAAAGTTAGTACAGGGAACCTCTTCTAAGAGCTCCTCCCATGAGTCAGGGCAACTAATTGTCATAGCATGCTACTCTGTTACTTCATTTTATACTGAAATCTAGCATCTACCATCATGGTGTTGGCAATATCATTTTCTAAAATAGCACGGATATATTCTTGATCCCAATGTGCTTACCCAGACTTCAATAAAAGAACTGAGCCACACTGTGAAATTCTACATAGGAGACTGTCTGAAGAAATTTGTAAGACTCCAGGGGAGTAAGAATATATTTGCATTTTACTAAAGAAAACTTACTGGCTCTTAGCCAGCCTATTATTTGGACATCTATGTATTCTTTAAAAGTGTGTGTGTGTGTGTGTGTGTGTGTGTGTGTGTATTCATGCACCACAGAGGTATATATATGATGATGATAGATTGGGGTCTCTTTAAAGAGAGACTAACAGTTTTTGCAGGCTGGTCACAGTTTAAAAAGCACATTTCACAGATATTTCCTGGAGATGCTAATACATGATATACAACAAGGCAGTGGTGGATTTCTGGTTAGTGGGGCCCTGTGATCCAAGCAGGATGCAGGGCCCCACCTTTCGAGCCACAGCATGTCCATGGGGTATTTAGTGCGGCCCACCAGCCATGGGGGTGGCGGGGAATGGTGGCCAGGATTTCTGGCCGGAACAGCTGAAGACGCGCACAACCCGCTGGGTGGGAGGGAGGGCCACAAACCAAATGTGAGAAGCTCTCCAGCAGCAGTGTCGGCAGCAGAGCCCCCTGTCATTGGGGGCCCCATGCCATCACACAATTTGTTTCACAGTGAATCCGCCACTGCAGCAAGTTGCCTATGCCCCACTGTGGGGAGGAAGGCTAAGGGGGCAGCCACCATCTTGTGTATAGCTGAAGCCAGGAGAAGTAGCCCTTGGTGAGATGACTTCTGCCCTTTGTGCAACCCCAGCATTTAATGTGTATTAAGTTTTTTTTTTTAAGTTGATTTCACAGACATTCCCATATTTCTCATTTTCCACAAAATTCATGGAATCACCAATTGAGTAGCCCCTTAGTGACGGACATATGAGAGAGAACATTGCATGCGATTCTAGAATTTATCATATGCTGTAACCACCTTACCTGCCCTCTCCCTATCAATTATATTTCCTTGGGACTTAATCTAATGTCCCAGACTTCTTAGCAGCTTCAAACAGCTGCTATTTTAAGACAACCTAAGAGATAACTTTTCCTTTCTTTCTACAAATGTGAACTTGCTCATGAGGTTAGCCCACATTCAAGGTCAAATGTGGGTTCTGCAGTTTTCAGGTTTTATAGCTTAAAATTCTTCAGGGCAAGAAACTGCAGATGTTTACCACTGGAAAGGGAGAGTTTTATACTGGGGATACGAAACTAGTGCTTTTAGTATATATGTGTATGTGTGCACATGCAAAAATGGCCACTACAATCCCTCGTCTTATAGGTCAAGGAATAAAAATAAGACAGCTTCCTATAAGATGCCTGAAATAGCATATACAGAGTATGTGAGAGGGTTATACAGCTTTGTATTGCAGTTATAAATGTCATCTGGTACTAACTAGGTCCACAATAAATCTGCATGAATCGTATGAGTAGTATGCATGTTCAAAATTTCTGTTGCTAAAATGCACTGTGCCATTTACACTGGAATAAATATAGAACATATTATGTCATAGTGATAACCATGAGATAAATGTGCCTCTCACTGGTACTTTGCCCTTTCTTATTGTCTGACATGCGAAGTTAGAGTATGTAAAATAGGTACTTTTTATGGTAATAGCTTACAATAAGCAATAGTTATACATTTAATGGGATGGAGGATTCAAACCCTGTGTGGGTTAAAGTTGGATTTGTTTTTGCCATCCTATAACAATTTAAGATTGTTAAATCACCCAGAGAGTGGTGGTGGATGGGTCATTTTCGACCTGGAGGGATGTGGGCAGTGGGGTCCTGCAGGGCTCGGTCCTCGGGCCCGCACTGTTCAACATCTTCATCAGTGACTTGGACAAGGGGGTAAAAAGCACCCTGTTCAAATTTGCTGATGACACTAAGATGTGGGGGGATGTGGGCACACTAGAAAGAAGGAATAGGCTACAATCAGACCTAGACAGGTTACAGAGGTGGGCGGATGAGAACAGGATGGGATTCAACACCGACAAGTTCAAGGTGATGGACCTGGGGAGGAAGAACCAGCACCATACCTACAGGCTGGTTCCTTCTCGTCAGCGCAGAGGCAGAAAAGTATCTTGGAGTCATCATTAATGCCAAGATGAACATGGGCCGGTAGCGTGGGGATGCAGTCAGGAAGCCCAACCGCACCTTGTCATGCATCCACAGATGCATCTCAAGCAGGTCCAAGGAGGTGATACTCCTCCTTTATGTGGCACTGGTCAGGCCACAGCTGGAGTACTGCATCCAGTTCTGGGTGTCACACTTCAAGAGGGATGTGGACAACATGGAGAGGGTCCAAAGGAGGACACTCGCATGATCGGGGGCAGCAGGGCAGGCCCTATGAGGAGAGGCTACGGGACCTGAACCTGTTCAGCCTCCACAAGAGAAGGCTGAGGGGGAAATCTAGTGGCCTGTTACAAACTAGTCAGAGGAGACCAGCAGGCACTGGGGTAGTCCCTGTTCTCCCAAGCACTACCAGGAGTGACTAGAAATAATGGTCACAAGCTGGCAGAGAGTAGATTTAGGCTAGATATCAGGAGGCGCTACTTCACGGTCAGGGTGGCTAGGATCTGGAACCAACATCCAAGAGAAGTGGTGCTGGCTCCTACCCTGGGGGTCTTTAAGAGGAGGTTAGATGAACACCTTGCTGGGGTCATTTGACCCCAGTGCTCTTTCCTGCCATGGCAGGGGGTCGGATTCAATGATCTGCTCAGGTCCCTTCCAATCCTACTAACTAAGAAACTATGAAACTATAAGATGTCAAACACTTTTCTGTTCTACATTGGGACAAAACCAAGACCCTCCCATCTCAGAATATCCAGTCTTCTAGAAGTTAGGACACACATGAGAGAGATGAGAGACTGAGGTTCAGATTCTCATTCTGCTTCATTCAGACCAGGAACTTCAACACTTAGTCTTCCCTTTCCCAGGTTAGTGCCCTATAATGTCAAACTATTGCATATTCTAGCATGGGTGGTCTCATTGCATTTTGACCAGAAAGTCTCTCTTTGTCAAATTGGTACCTGTCAACAAAAAAGTTTTTGTTTAGATGAATTGACATCTTTTCTGCTGGAAAATTCCAAGCCAGTTCTCGTATGAATTCATGAGGGGATGTTGCTAAATAGTTGTTTAGATCATAGTTTTACAGTTTATCTCAAGATACATGTTCTAAACACTGTGTGTTAAAAAAAATGGCAAACAAATGCTGAATGATTATAATTTTAAAGTCAATAGCTTAGTGGTGCAGAAGATTGGAAAACTATTCACTGGGATCTGCCATGTGACAGTATTAACCTACTGGGAAATGCTGAAAGAGAAAGTACAGTAAAAGAAAGCTGCAAGCTTTTCCACAAGCCTAATGAGGAGAAAAAAAGACAGATGGAGTTCACTTGGTTAATTTTCTACTCGACTGCCCGGATGAGAAATAGAGATGTACTGACCTTGTCCTGCCGTATTTCTTTAGAGTTCAAATACTCAGTCTGGTTTGGTTAACCAAGAAGCTTAGGTTGAGTAGTTGCTAACTGAACTGACAGTCCAGATTCACCCAGAGCTGTTTCTTTTTTTAAAATATTCAAAATGCCAAGAGTGTTCTTTGCCTCAAGTGTTTGGCCTCAAATTAGTACTTTCTAGTATCAGGTGGATGCACGACTTTAAATAAAATGTGAACAGAATTTAAGTCTTCACTTAAAACTCAAACTATTTTTTAACTGGTATTAGAAATAGTCTTCTGCGACTCTGTTTTTCACTTTCATGTTTTACTTCATGATTTTGGGTGAAATAAAAATGCAAATACTAAACTACTAGGATCAAAGCTACTTGAGTGAGATTCCCATGGGCAAGTTAGGCTACCATTTCTCTTTAACTTTTATTTTTTCACCTAATCAGAAAAAAGAACCAACCACACTTTTTTCAAGATGTTCAGTTGTATTTTTAGATTCATCATATTTTTTCAAACCTACTGAATCTAGTATCAGTCTCTGGATGTTTTAAAATGTTTCCTCTTTTAATATAGATCATTATTGACTTACATGACACTAATTGTAAGAGAGGCAAGGATTTTTGTAGGTGGTATCTTTTATTGCAATACCTGTTGAACTGGAAGATGCATAGAAAAGCCATACACGTGGTGGTGATGATGATGATGTATTTCATGGGTACAATTACACCTTACAGGATGTATCTTAAGTTATAGGATCCCTTTTTTGCCTCATGAGCTAAATAATGGTGCTCTCTGTATCAAACATCTAATCAGTAAAACCTTTAAAACTCCAGTCTTTAAAAGTTGAAATGAGGTTGTATTATTGTTTAATACAAGAAGCCAGTCTTACTCACTTGACTTTACCGAGCAGAAGGGAGGATTTAAGATATTGACCCTTAGTTACTGGCATAATATTTTCTTCCAGCTTTTAGGAGGAAATAAGGAATATTCTGCCTGTTGCCCACTTGTTTTTGGGTGTTTCAAAGGTTCAGGCAGTATCAGTTCATGGACCTCTGTACTCTCACAGCCAAGTAGGTCCAGCAAACAGGGACTAGCCAAAGGTTTATTCTCATCACCCCTCCACTCAAATTACCTAAACTATAAAATCACAAGTGTTGCATGTAATGCCCCAAATTATCACATGTGGCTTTAGTCTGTGGTGTGAATCATTAGCTTTTTGCACTTATTTTAGCCAGTGTTATTCCTCTGAGCTTTTTTACATCTTGGATTTCTTAAAGTGTTGGGTGTTGCCTGATTCCAGCTGCTACTACTCACTTTCACAACTTGTTTATTTTCTTCTATACTTTCCTGTTTGGATTTCTTATCCACCTCTTGGAGTAAACAGGACACATCTCTGTATCTTGGCCACCCATGATGATACTCTTAGTCTTGACCTCTGGATGAAATTGGCCCAAATACTACACACTACACTACTTCTGTACTGACTTCACAGGCACTTGTTTATACTCTTCTTAGAAAACAACTAGGAGCATATCATATTGATCAGCAGCATAACATTCATTCATTTTACTTCGACATGTTCCTCCTTTATTCTTGTTTTTCTTCCAGCTAAGTTCCTGATAAATGCATCATTGCAGAATTTTACCAACTTCATGAGTAATGGCAATTAAAAAATAATATGCTGGAAAAGAAGAAATTCAGCTTCTTTCAGAACCAACAGACTGCTACTTCCATCAGTGCTCAGTGTTACACCATTGCTGCCATTCACATGACAATACTATATTTTAAAAGACCAGAGATTTTAGGTGTGCATGATCAATGCCAGTATCTTAACCAGTGCTGTTCTTCACATATAGGATAATGAAGTGTGAGGTCTTTGACAGTATTTGGGGCATAGACTTGAAACTCCAGTATGTGGCTATTTGCAGATTCTTTGAACTTAGCACACAACAAAGCTTTTGGTTTCCTTCTTCATTGTGAAAAAAAATTAAGTGACTTGAAATAATAGGACTTTTGTCAGAAAAATAAGCAATTTTAGATTTGTTAACAATGTAACATAAATATTCGTAGATGCTAAAGAAGTAAAGTATATTGCTTCCCAGATACGGCACATAAGGACGTTTTAATAAATTCATATCTTGCTATTTATAGCAAATGAAAACTTGTAAATACTGTGCAGTGAAACAGTAAAAGAAATAAAATAAAATATTCCAAAATCCAAGGTATTTCAAACCTTCTGCTTATTTAAGTTATGCTTCTTTGTATTCAAATAGGCAGGCATACTGGGTACAATTCAGCACATCTATAAAGAAAACACTGTGAGAGCTCCATTAAATGTCATGTGAATTCTGTCTTTTCTAAGAACTAACAGTCAACCTTAATAGAAAGCCATTGTGGCCAAGTCAAAGGTATTTTACAGTCTCCTGGGAGCATCCTTAAATAACTATTTCTGCAGCGGAAACATATAACTAGTAGAGCTCTGCAAAATGTTTCCAATATAGGCTAAAACCCAATATAAAGTGCCTGGTTTGAAGCTCCATTAGAAAGCCTGTACCAGGTGTGCTCAAAGCCTCAGCCCGCAGGCCAGATCTAACCCCAGCACCATGTAGTCCAGCCTGCAGTGCTCCCCACAGATCCTGTATGGAGACCCACAGGCCATGGTTCTGTGTGGTAGATCAGATATGCAAGGCAACACAGCGTGATCCCAGTGCATGGAGCCGTTGCAGGGCCCTGGAGCCGGATCCCAGCTGGGAGGGGCAGCACTGAGCCTAATCCTGGCCAGGCAGGGGTGGCACAAAGCCCCATACCACCTCCACCTAGCTGGAATCAGGCTCTGGGGCCCCATTCTACCCCTACCCAGCCTTCAGATGCTGGGATCAGATCTAAGGGCCCTGCACTGCCCCTACCCCTCTGGGATTTGGCTTCAGCTGGGTGGAGGTGGCATAGGGCTCCAGAGCCCAATTCCAGCCTACAGGGGCAGCGTGGAGCTGAAGCCCATCCCATGCACCTGCCTTGTGCCCTTCATTTGCCCGGTGGGGCTAAAAATGTGAGCACCACTGGTCTATACTTAACTACTGTACTATATGACACATCTTACTCTTTATAAACTATTTCTTTTTGTTTGTTTGGACTGGCAGGTCATCATCACATACATTTAGTAGTGAGTTTCCCCAGAAAATTAATAGGAAGCTTTGAATAGCTAAGTCACATCAACTTACTATTTTCTGAAATGTATGACAACCTCTACAAAATATTTCTATTGAGATTTGGTTTACAATAGCACTGAAGGACTAACAACAACAGGGCATGGATATGCTAAGAGCATTATAGGCATGTAGGAAAAAATGGTATTTTACCACACCTAGAAAAAGTAGTTTGATTTTAATGTCAAAGGAAAGACATAGGCTTAGCACATTGTACTGCTGTCATAATTGGGGCAAGTATGTAGTCAAACAGTATATTGTCATTGTCTGTCTTAGTTCAGACTACAAAAATCATTTTAGTATAGTAGTAGAGGAGGAAAAGAGATCTAGCCAAAACCATTACAATAAAAGCTAGAATTTTTCCAGATTTACTGTAGATTTCCTATTTCTTATTTCTGCTTCTCACTGGTTTCAAATTTTCAACTTGTTCATTCAATTTTTCTTGAATCAGTGTGTTGCCTGCCAAATGCTGTAAACACTGGAGTATGTTTTATAGAATAGAAAAATCCAGTCAGACTCGCATCCCAAGCTTGAATGTGGGGTGCTAGGTGCTAGGTAGAGAGATTCAGAAGGCCCAAGGTGGAATCAATCTAAGTTATACAGTTTTCTGTAAGTGGCATAGTTTAGATAAGTAGCGAACAGAACATACATGCTCCTTGAAGAGGGGGACAAATCTTAGACTGGTTTCCACCATTTTTATATCAGTCTGTGCACTGAATTTCTGTTATGTTACAGGTATAGGACACTGTTGTATGCTGAACTTCTGTTCTGTTGAGGGCATTAAAGTGCAATGTCTGTAAGTGTCCACAGAGTCAATTCTTTTTATTATGGTAGGAGCTAAAGCAAGTGTAATGTATGTTTATTTGGTAGGAAATAACCTCTTTAAAGTATATGTTAAAACTGCTGGTGTTTTCCTTTTGCCTGCAATGTTTTCCAGCAACCTCTAGCCACTAAGACTTGTGAATACTTCTTTCTACACATACATCTGTTTTCCTCACTTCCATCTTATAGCAGCAAAAAGAAAAGAAGTAAAAGAAGGAATCCTTTCCTGGGCACCGTGTTCCCTTAGGGTGTACAGCCCCCCACCTCTCCAAGTATTAACTCATCCTGGGAGATGAAGGGAGGTGAGGGGAGGCAGCGCTGAGAGAAGTCCTAGAGAGAGAGGGTTGCCAACAGGCATGAGTTCTGGGAGTGAGAAAGCAACTGAAATAAAACTGAAGGTTGAAGTGAAACATGAACGGACCGGGAGAGAAGGGGAATGAGATGGATAGACAGAACATGGAAGAAAGAGGGAGACAAATTTAACAGAAGGACATAATTTAATGAAATGGAACAAAATTCACAGAAATGCCTTTACACGTTCTGGGGAACGAGTGTGGCTAAGGAATTTTTTTTTTCACTTCATTTCACCCCTCTGCCTACGTGTTTCTGTGTCCAGTTGTACAACTTCCAATTGCAGAAATGCAGATGAGTGCTTAGGGATGAGGAGAAGATGTAGTCAGTCTGTAAATAAGGAATCTGATATTCCACAGGATAAGATGACTAGGAAAGGAAACGGATTCCTTTCCTGTGTGCGCTAGAGAACTTCTCCATGTAAAGTCTAATTTTAGGATTTTTGTACAGAAGAGGATCGGGCCCTGAAGGGGAGAGTGCACTACAGACTACTAACACAGAAGTGGCAACATGAAGATTGAATAATAATGAAGGCCGAAGATAGAATAACAAAGTCAGGGAATGATGCATGAAAAAAGAATAGACTGAGAAAATTTAAAAACAATAACCTAATATTACTGGAACTTTAGAAAAGAAGCATAAATCACAGAAGTCATTCTGTAGAATGAAGGGAAGATGAGAGAGAACAAAACTGGGCAAAAATAGTAAGTTCATTTTTATTTTATTGTATGTAAAATTTGGTGCCAAATAGCAACAATAAAATCCAGCATGTTTAAGTCCAGTGTACAAATTCAAGAGAAGTGGGACAGATGAGGCGACATTTGGCCTGTTATTTTTTTCCTGTACAGTTTCACAGTCCTGGAAAAACCCTCACTGTGACTTCTATGAATATTTTTAGGTTTTTTTATTATACATGGTATTGCATTTAATTACTGCAGTGAAATCAGATGCATGTCTACTTTCTGACAAAAGCAAAGGTTAGTTACGCTATTAGACATTTGTTTTAAAGGAATCTCTGCTAACTTATAGCCACATTGTCGCCCCATTTAGCAGTCTATTTTCCTGTCTGCAAGCATGTTCATTTCATGTTTGAATGGAAATGAATCAACCAGTGAATAGACTAATAGCTCCCTTAAACCTAAATTTAGGGGTTTGCTACAAGCTCTGTTTATTGGGTAGTACAAGAAGCAGATCTTGTCAGTGCAGCCTGCCTTCCAGCCCTGCTCCTGCTCCAAGGGTGACATACTCTGTGCCTGTCTTACTCTCATTACAGCGAACATCTCCAGGGCATTGGCACAGGCTCATTGCACAAAGCATTAGATAGGAGAGAGAAATTAAGACTTCTTTATTCATGAATCCATCCAGCATGGGTTCTGAGCAATGCTAGAACTGAAATGGGGGTGGGAGGGTGAACTCATTTAATTGTATCCTTTTCAACAAAAGAGTTAAGTCATCATGATGTAAATCAGTTCCTGAGAGGTTAGTTTTCATTGTGTTTTAGTAAACACTAATCTGGGTCTATCTGTATATTTGCAAAGTGGTATATTAATTTTGGAAAACCTAGACATGGGGATAATTGATTTTAATGGCTCAGGTGACAGGCTGAAAATAATTACTTTGGTTATAAGGACAACTTCAGGCTTTGTCACCAAATGGAAGGTTCCAACATGTCCTTTGATTCAACACAAAACATTTCATTTTACTCTAAAAATGAAATAAATGAAAGACTACCATCACAAAATTGGTGTTAGGTTCACTTTCCTCCTCTGTTTGAAAAGATTTCAATCTAGGTGTCCCATTTCCCTAACAGCGCTAGTGGGGAGCTCTGAACCTCTCCTATACATGGTGTTCTGCTTTGTTTAAATAGTCAGTAGCTCCTTGGTATTGAATACATGACGTGAGATAGCCTAAGCACCAGGTTCTAAGTATCCTATTTGAAGGAGAACAGGTTTGACAGGGGTCATTAAAGGAGACCTACATGAGTGCCCTGTGTTAGACAACTTGGATCTCGCCCCATAAACCGAGCAGAGGCTCACTCTCTATCTGAATCAAGCTAGGAATTGTTGAACTAGTGTCTCCCACCTTTCAAGAAAGTAGCCTAGCCACTGTGGAGCTTCCTAAATCATTTCTAATGAGAGTGTTTCCATTTTCATATCAAATACTTAAACAGTAATTGAAACAGTGAGAGAGACTCTGTCATGGTGATTATGACACAAATCTGAGATAGGACACAAGGATTTACGCTCTGGTGAATATATTATATTAAATATTAATGTAATGCTGGGGACTTGATTCTCATTCCAATACCAGCGCCATTGCAAAGGCCTGGGAGATTGTGGATCCAGAGGCCATGGGGAACTGGACTGTTAATAGGAACATCAACCTACCATGAAAATCCTAGTAGTTAAAATCATTAGCAACACTGTGAAAAAGGCGAAGTTGAAGCAAAAGTAAGGAGTTTCTTGTCTACTAAAGACCTTTTTTTCCTCGCTAGGCTCATAACACCTGGTTACAAAGAATTTGATATTATTTTAATGTTTCACATCTGTAAATGGCAAACAGAGTAGTTTTGCCAGGAAGAGTGTAGCACAGTGTCACCTTTCTTCAGGTTGTTGGGGCTTGAAGTCCATTACAAAGCAAAAAACACCTACTGCTTCTCTATTCTGCTCTGATCTGCTCAGGCATATTATCCTGGTTCCTATTACCTCCCCAGGTTCAGCCAGGTCAGAAGGGGAAGCAGAAAGGATGAAGTATGGTACATAATTTAGTGCTGCAATGTTTGAGGTCACCCCAAAATTACAACCCCATTGATATCAGGCAAGCCACAAAGGAGGGAAACTGAATTGAATTGTCCCATTAGGCCATTTGGGAAAACTGCAGTAATTGGTTCTAAAGCAGGTTATCTACAAAGAGATGATATAAAATAAAATAAGTTCACTAGAAAATCTGAATTAAAATAAGAACAGCCTGAGACAAACTCCTAAAGGCCAGAAAACTCTCAGGTAAGGATTGAAATCCTACTATCTAACTGCTACAGAGTGCCACCTTAACTTTATCCTCCTGATCCTCATTGCAACAAGGTATTAAAGGTTTAATCCCGAGCTGTGACTTTCATTACTTTTGAGGGTTTGTCTCAGACTATTAACATCATTTTAGTGTAGTGCTGCTTATGTAAATTATAGAAAAAGTGGAACATGCAGTTACTATATAATTATTCCTCCATACTCACAATGAAAGCACAATTGAACATATGGTAGACATGGTTAACTGTACTTTATGCTAATCTCTGCATACTATTTAGCTCACCTAATTAACTATACGCAGTATACTAGACACTACCTTCCAGCAGAAAACTTGCAAGAATTTTGCTGTATAAAGCTTTAAACACTTACTAGAAGAAGAAAAGAAAAAAATAAGCTTAGCGTTATTACATCTGTCTCTACCTTTCCCCTCATTTCAGAGGACTTTTTTTATTGGGGTGGGGGGAGGGGGAGGTTGGGGGGTTCTTTTCTTTTCTTTTGTTTCATCCACCTTTGTTTCTGCAGTAATGTAGAAAGTAAGTTCTTTGGCGCATGATCTGACCTTTTAATAAGTACAGTGCTGCCAGCTCACCTAGCTCAAATTTTGAGATCTTAAATGTTATACTTACCAGAAGCTCACATTCTCATATTATAAGGGAATCAAAATCAGTTTTAAGTGATAGATCTCTCATTAGAACCTTTGGATACCATGTATATGCAAAAACCTCCTTGTGAATATGCAAGTGTCTACGGACCTATTGAATATTTGTGCAAAACAATTGTTTGGTGAATGGTTTCTAAATGATGAATACATTTGCGAAAATTGTAAGCTGTTTCTGAAGTATCTTAACATAGGTTTTATTTTTTCTATTTTTTTCTTAAAAGAAGAATGTTGATTTGTTGCTTAGCTCTAGTAGACATTAACAAGTCAGAAGTTGCCAATAGATACCAAATACCTTATTATTTTTGCTGGATGTAAAGAAAAACTAAGAAAAGGTACCTATTTGTATGCTTTCAATGCTTTCAATATGCTTAATGCTTCAGAAGTAATAACCAAACACTGATCACACCCACAACAAATTAGACCATCTGTAAGATTAAATACCCATCCATTATTTCCCTAGTCTCCGAATGTGTGAGGGGGAAAAATGGGCTGGCTGTAACAGACAAAGATAGAAAGCAAACTCCACAAACCGGGGAACCTCACAGAGAATGCCAGGCAAGCAGCCCTTTCTCCTCTAAACCAAGAGAGCCTCAGCTAGAGCTGATTTTCTGATCCAGACTTCGGCACTGTACCATGAGTAGCTGCAAGTTGCCACTACCGCATATTCTAGTCAATCTGAGCCCCTGCAGTGCAAATAATACCAATAGCATAGATGTATACCATCAAATGAAAGAACCGCACTGATGTTTGTAACTTTCCCTAGTTACTTCTTCCTGATTACTTCATTATTCACTGAGAGAACATCCAGGCATTACATTTGGAGAAACCTAACTAGGGTAGATCAATCTAAATGCCCAATTATGCAGATGTTCAGGGGGCTTAAATCACTGAAAAAATGGAGTTATCTGAGTTATCTCACTTGAGGAGCTGCACTAATTTAAACTGAGATTGAGTTTACCCACTCTAGGGAAGGGATAACCCAGGGGTGGGCAAGACATGGCTCATGGGCTGGATCCAGCGTACCAAGGGACTTTATCTGGCCTATAGTAGGTCCCTCAGCCCAGGCACAGGGGTCAGCCTGGGCCATGGCATATGCAGCCAGTTCCACGCCCCCACAGGTACGCAGCAGGGCTGGGATGATGTGCCGGCTGCACTCAGCTCCCTAGCTGCTCCTGCTACTGGTCCCTTGCCACCCTAGATTGTTCTCCCCACACCCAATGCCAGAGGACCTGGGCAGAGTGGGTGGGCATGGTCTCCATGGACCCATATGGGGAGAGTGCTCAGTTGTGGGGAGGAGATGGGACACAGGAGGGTGGGAAGCAGGGTCCGGGAGCTGGACCACTGGGGCTGCAGTGAGGTAGAGCTGGGATTATGAAGTAGGATTGCAGGGCAGTGACAGCATGGTGCTGGGCCCCAGGACAGAGCCACTTAGGGAGTTTGGGCCTCAGGGGAGGGGGTGCTGACCTAGCTCATGACAGCTCACCAAATCTACCTAAGTGGCCCTCCAGCCCAGAAAACTGCCCACCCCGGGTTAACCCACTGTCATGAATGCCTGCCCCACCCCCTGACTCTAACCAGGCTATTTTTAGCCCATTGATGCATTGCGCGCCTCCCCCAATCTGCCAGCCCCCTCCAATCCTGCCTGACCCTCCCACCACCCCCACTTTTTTCCGGTTACTTCCCTGCATGACTTCCAGAAATGGTGAATGCCTGCACATGCTGCTCCTGGTCTCCATTTAGCCAGTTTAAAGTAAGCGGGGTGCATGTAGATCAGGTGTGACAAAGGGCTGTACTCGCCCTGAGTGACTGTACTTCCTCCCATCAGTTTGCTAACCCAGTCGCAGACAGACCGACAGACCAGATTACCAACGCTATTTCCTACAGTAGAAGTAGATAAAATCTGCAGTACCTTAGGGCACCTATACATGAGCGTAGAGGCTGCTCCGACATGCTGGAATTGCAGCACCTTGAAGCAGACTCAATTTAAACGAGTCTCCTGGAGCATGACAATTGCTGCACTCTAGCAGCCTTCTGTGTCTTGTGTATCAGTATCTCTGTGCTTAAAAATGGCAGTTGGGGGCCCTTGAACTTAAGCTTGTCAAAGGAGCTTTAGTTCAAAGGACCCCCACCGCCATTTTTAAGCGCCAGGACATCGATACATGGGACACGGCAGTGCATTAATGAGAGCAGCTCTCGAAGTCACTCTTACTAAAGTGCCTCCCCCCCTTCATCCCCGAAGCACATGTAAAAGTGCCTTTAGATACAGTATTTGGTAACTGTTGACAATTGTAGGGGTGGGGAGGGTTAATGATAATTGCAATTTTGGGGAAATCTAATGTCTACCGGTATTTACCCTACTATAGCATTTCACAATAATCTGCATTATTAACACAGCAACAATGAACTGTTCAAAATATATTGATTGTATAATATCTCAGATAATCCCAGGTAACCAGTAATTTAACTAACAGCTTTTTTTTTTGCCTCATTGTTCGAGTGCTGAGTACACTCGCTCCTTCATGCACTTGATGCCACTACTGTAAAGGCCTATTGCTTAATTAAATATCTCCTCCTTCTTGTCTTAATGTTTTATCTGGGCCACAAAAAGGCAGTCAACTGCTGTTCTCTGATCCACATTTATCCTTCTCATTTACAATCTGAGAAAGAATGAACACACTGGATACCTCCTAGTGTGTGGCTGACAACTGAAGATGAGTAAAAACTAATACTTTGTTATTATCTGGCCTAGAGAGAAGTTTGGGGGATAACCAGTTATTGACCTATCCAAGTAAACATATTTAAGAATTCAGTGGTTGTGGGCAGCTTAGACAAGCCACAGCATGATCCCTTCAGAAAACTTTCAAATGCTTGTACTTAAAGTTTAAATGCATCACTGAAACCATTTTTTTTCCAATTTGTCTTACGTTGCACTAGACTGTTTATGTGAAGGCTCTGCTGTGTTGTATGTATATTCTAAACCCATGTACTATTTAAACATTTCCAACTGCAAAAAAAATGCACAGACAAATTAGTACCTCTCACCCCATCACTCCCCTAAACTTGAGGAGGCACTGCTGCCATGTTATCCATTACAGCGGGGAGGAAATTATGGCTTGCTTTGAAGTAAAATAATGGCAGACCCCATCCTCTTTTTTTTTTCTTCTGAAGGAGTGAGTGCCTCAGATTAACTCATTTTAATTAGAATTCGGTTTAATTGACTAAGGACAGGATTAAAGCACATTTTGACAAAGATTTTTTCTTCGTCTTTGCAAATTGTTGACTCTTTGTCATGGGGCATTCTGTTTTACATGTGGATAGAGAAAAGGGGATTGTTTTCCTACATGAGCAACAGGAACAGCTGTGCTTTTCAAGGTTGCTGCTCCCCTAAACTCTTCAAAATAAAAAAAAAAGTTGAAAAGTCATACAAATCTCATTAACTGGAAGCACACTTACTTTAAATAAACTTTCATCTCCTACCTGAATATCTGAAGCTGTTCTATACCCTTCTATTCTACTTGTTAATAGGTACCTAATCTGAGAGATCTTATTCTTTCTTTTAAAATATTGCACTTGCTTTATTCAGGTATCTTCCGCAGGAAATCAACAGTCAGTGAGATCTTTTGAGTGTGATTATATTGTTTTATGTTCTTTTTTTTCTCTGAAGTTTTTTTTAATCACCCTGTTTATCTTATGTTAGCAACACAGGAGTGTATCATTCTTACTTAATGTTTGCAGGCTGAAGCATGTGTCACAAATCCTGACAGTAAATAATTAAGGTGTTTAAATAAACGTGTGTATGTGTGGTAGTTCTGTGGTTATACATATTTGTAGAGCAAGATCTTATACTGATCTATAATTATACCTGCCACTAACTAGCATGATCCTTACTGAGTCAGATTAATTCACACATTAAGCAGCCATCTGTAGCAATGTTCATAGTACCTTGTTTGCAATGCCCGGGCTCACATGGGTATTTTAAAAAATACCTTGGCCTCTAGGGATTTTTAATACTGCAGTCGGATACATTTACAATGAACAAATTATTCCAGATGCTGACATTTTCCCTCCTTGTCACAGTTTTAGCTATTGATCTAGAGGGGTTTTATAATATTTGTATAGATAATAATATAGTACTTGATCAACTTAGAACGTATTTTTTTGAATTTAAAAAGAAGTCTTTGGCTCTGTGTTAAACACCACAGCAATGCTTATGAACAGATTTGCCATCATCTGCAGTCATAAAAGATAAAAGCCTTGACATATTCTGGCTACAGTA
The DNA here is from genome assembly GCF_052110815.1 of Crocodylus siamensis. Classification (NCBI taxonomy): domain Eukaryota; kingdom Metazoa; phylum Chordata; order Crocodylia; family Crocodylidae; genus Crocodylus; species Crocodylus siamensis. The sequence goes on along the minus strand of NC_143399.1, from coordinate 24,567,404 downwards.
AAAAACATATTGGAAGTGGGTTGATGTTAATTTTCTCCAAAATGAACTATAATTTCAACGTACCATGTACAATTGTTCTTATGAACCAGTGGTTGGTGGGTTAGAACAACCCTCTCAAAGGGGAGCCTACTACAGGTGATTCAAAAGAACTGATTTCTAAATAATGATTGCTCTCCTAGTTAAGCAAGATTAACATTGTTTTTTCTAGTATCTTTTAGTTGCCTGATTTGTTGTTTTATGTGTATGTGGTGGGATTGAAAAGCAGATGGGAATCAGGAGTCCCAGGTTCCATTCTTGGAGCTGCCACTGATGTGCTTTGTGACTGAGCCAAGCCACTTCATTTCTGTGTCATTGTTCCCCCTTTCCCCCACCAGCTTTTCCCTGTGATGTCTATTTAGACTTCTAGGATGGACATACGCATTCATAAGATCTGATCTGCAATCACATGGCTTACTTTAAGCCACATGATCATAGGTCAGGTCCTGCTTCTCTACACATTCACCAGTGCCAGAAAATGTACGGGGAACTCAAAGTTAAGGTCAGGTGAGAACTGCACAGGATCAAAGGGCCTAGCAGGTTTGGGGGAGTGGGGGAATCTGAGGTCCTAATTGGTCTGTGGGAGGGGTGGGATATCCAGGGAAGGAGGTTGTCCAGGGAGGGTGGCTACACTCTGAAAATGTGCAGATGTTTGTTAGACTGGGCTAACCCATTCACAATCAACTTTAGTTCACCTCTGCAGCCAATTTTAGCCAGCTCTAACCTACCCCCAAATCTTTATAGATTGGCACTTAGATCAACCCGGCCCTAGTTCGTAGATTGATTAAGTGTAATGCCTGCACATACCCTTGGTTCTTCAAGATGGTATTCTTTTATTATCTGTTGGTGCAATGCCTATGATAATGAGTCCTTAATCCTAATGGGTCTTCTCAGACATTTTTATAATAAAAATTGGATTAGGGACCGGGAGAAGGAGAGGGCAAGGACAAGAGACTTGACTGCAACAGCAAAAGCATGATCACCTGCCAAATTAGGACACAAAAGTGGGACCTCTACTGCATGGCTGCTGTTAATGTGTGTACACAATAGGGCTATTCATGACAGGAGAATGAAGAAAATCTTAAGTATACCTGGAATGGATCCAAGAACATGTCACTTTCTATTTTTAAAACCTCTCATTAAGCAGTGATTTCAGGTACATCTTTGATACATTTGTAGCAGCATTAAAAACGGACTCACCTGAAGGGACAGAAATGGCTGCCCTGGTTTGCTCTGTCAGTAAGAAGGCACCTGGGGAGGGGCAGGCTGAGTACGCCGGGGGGAGCACTAGGCAAGAAGGGGCAGGGGACTACTCCAGCCCACAAGAAGCCCCAGGGGCAGATAGGACCCAGGGAGGGGCTGCATTTGCCGGGTGCTGTGCGGCTGTACTGGGCAGGGGAACTGCTCCAGCCTGCAGCCCAGACACTGCTCCCTGCTGTGCCAGGGGGATGAGGGTCTAGGCAGGAATAATCTGTCTTGCAGGGATCACAGGGGAGGAGCCACTGCCTGCTGCACTGAGCTGGTGGTAGGGGCACCAGCAGCAGGGATCCACTGATGGCTCCTGTGCCAGGGACACAGAAACAGTCCTGCTCCTTGAGATCCCAAGCGAGGGGCAGTGTACGCAGGATTCTCATAGTTACCCTGAATCACACAAGTTATAGACTGTGTGTAAATATGTTCTAGATAGTTTATTAGTTGGTGTATCAATTTATTTATTTGTTGGTTCCTTATTTATCGTGGGTAAATTGTATACTGTCCCCCAGTGTGAGGTGTATTAACCCTTAAGCCACCATTGCTGGGTTATGTTTGTGTAACATTATTGGTTCTTTTGTATTAGTTATATATTACATTGTAAATAATTAAATTCTGTAAATAGTTTTATAATGGTCTGCAAGATTGCTTTAATTGTTAGGAAAGGCTCTCCGCTAGGGGACCCTGCAGCAGCTACCCAAAGAGCTGAGCAGGGCCACTGGCTACCCGGCACCCCAGGATCCCACTAATCGGGTGAGGGCACAAGTGGCATCTGTAACATATGTAACCCAGGGTTACATATTCAAGAGGTTCTAAGTCAGTATAGAATTTAAATGAGCTTGCTTAGCTTCTACTTTAAGATATTTTTTTTAATTTGTAGCCTGTTTTCCTTCAAATTATTTGGATAAAAGTATGAATAATAAGCCTGTTGGAAGAAATCAGGCACAATTTGTGCATAGCAGCAAAAGGGCTAAATTAATGATAGAACTTACTCCCAGGGAATAATTGATTCTCTCTTGTTAGTAGTTCCCCACAATTTCAGTTGCCACCAAGCCCAGGTAATCAGGCCTCAGGCAGCTCACTGCATTGATTTCATTGTTCTGGTCTAATGCTCTTTTTGTTGCTTACCATACTACTGCAAACTTTTCTTTTTCTTGTATAACATAGAGACAGAGCCCTCTCTCCCTCTCCTTGTAATTTTTTTCAGTCTCATCAATTCCAAGCATTCAAAATCATGACCTAATTTGCAAAACTGTGAGATCCAAATACAATTTATGAGTTTTTAATAAATACATGGGGGGAGGGGTGTTCTAGTATCAGAAATAACATAATCTCTGCTCTACAGGAACTTTGAGATTTGAGGATGACTGATGGTATGGCACCTTGTAGGAAACAGACCAAAGCATTGAAGAAGACAAGATTTGAGACCTGAGAGAATAGCAGCTGAAAAAAAAATCCTTTTCACTATGAAGTTTCCTGAAGAATTCTTCCTAAGTCTTAATTGTAATGAAGGAGCCTTCAAAAGTCTGTTTGAAATTCTTGAAGTACCACACTAGATTTTATTTGATATCTTAAGCATGTTCTTCTGCAGAAGAACTTGCTATACTCAGCATGAGATTCTCTGTTTAAGAGTGAATAACACATTTGTGGGACTTTCTTCACCTTTGGGACTCAAAATAGCATTCTGTACAGAGATATACTATCTTGGTTAATGTCTGGGAAATGTGGTCATCTTACACTTCCCTTGTGTATATTATGTTTGTTTTGTGGTGATCCTGATGTACAGTATTCTTGCAAAAGCTTTGCTAAAGCCAATGTGGCCCATTAGGCTAATGTGTTTAAGGCAGTCCAACTTTTAGACCTGAAAGCACAGGAGAGAGTCATTAGCACCATGTCTGACCACTTTTGACTCACCAGCCCTAATGACCAGGTATCCATTTACAACCTGGAGTGGCTTTTCATGGAAGTTTGGAACAAGGTTCCAGCTTATGCCTCAGGTTACCACAGAAAAGGTCTTTGTATCTCTCTCGCCATGTTCCAGATTTACCGTGCTACCATGTAAAATCCTATTTCCAAAAGACATTAATGCGCATCATATTAAATATGATTGTGACTCAGAAAAAGAGATGGGCAAAACAAAGCAGCTAAAAGTCACTCAATTTACATTTATAGTTTAGCAAGGAAACAAATGGAGACAAGATGAATCTGAAATATAAAATACTTCTGCTGATGTCTGTGAAGACTAACTTCTCACTAAATGTCTCCCTGTGAAATGCTCCCTTCCAAAAGGATTTTTGATTAAATGTCATATGACAGTTGCTTTTCTAAAAGGACTGAGGGTAGGACAAGGGTACTGGTAAATAAGTGGAAAATAGTCATTGTGAAAGAAATTCTCCCATGGTTGCATGAGCAAATGACTCACAAATCACGCCTTTGATCCTGCAGTCACAGAAGTAGATACTGATTACTGAATGTATCATCAGGCCTTATTAAATATTCATCTGCCATCTTAAGCCACCTTGCTCTTTATATCAACAGTAATTGGGGCTACTCAGCACCTCTTAAAATCAGGCCAATTGTAAATACACTATGACTTACTCAGAGCATAGATTTTAAGAGGGTTTTCTTAAATGGCTAGTACAATAGCTCCATTTCTGGATTTTGTTTTGAAAATCTAAAGTTTAAACTGAATTCATATGCATCTCTCATATGAATATCTTAAGCATGTTCTGGTTTCACTTGTTTAGACGTTTCTGCTTTTCCAGGATCAGCATATATAGCACCTACTTTAAAACAATGAATGGACAAGAGACCTCGTAATTCTTTGTTTCATTGGTCAGAATAAAGCCACATAGAGACATTCAGTTAGAGTCACTGCCCTCCCAGAAGAATCCATGAGTGCTCAGGATTTTTATCTTAGAGCAAAAATAACCTGGGAACGGCCAGGGTTAAATTGCTCCCAGAAAAGTTTTCCTGGGACAGAGAGTGTTTGTCCACATTCTCTTCTGAGGGAAGCCACACCACAGTCCTCCAGCATCCCAGGGTGTTTCACTTCCCCCTTACACATATGGTGCTGGAATCTGCTACTTTAGACAAGCAGGGAGGAGAACATACCCCTTTCACAATCCCACATTGTGTTGCAGAGAGACAGGCTGATTCTGAGCAGTCTGTGTCAGCCAAGCAATGCCTTGTGCACTGCTGCCATCTGTCTCCAGGCCAAGTAAGAGAGCCTGCAGAGCACACTGAAATGTGTGCACAGGGTTCCCCTGGCTGTGCAGTGTCAGCACAAGCTCTCTACTCTTCAAGGGCTCAGCACTTGAATGTCTGTCCAGGCATGTTGTTCCCAGGAAAACAAACCTGGGAAAACTATTTCAGATCATTTGAATGTATATACACAACCTAAATATACATGTATGTCTACATTGCTTCCCTAGCACTGTCAGAGGTCCTGCTCTTGAACAATTTCCACTCACTTGCTTCCACTCCACACGTACCAAATCCCACAATGAAGCAGTAAAGCTGCACCGATGATTTGTTCTGCCACCACTCTAGCAATCCTGATTCTAGTTTGCTCAAAACCAGCAATGAGACATGTCCTCAGAGTAGCTTTGCTGCCTCATCTCCAGATGGTCAGGGAGGGCTGGAGGGTTGTGTCCCCAGAAGCACTGGAGAAATGGTAAATATGAATCTTAAGGACCTTATTTCAGCCTCTGATTCTGAGATGCACACAATTCTTACAGCTTAGAATTTGCACATAAGAATGACTTTGCACATGTAAATAGTATCAGCAGATGACTTAAAGGTCCACATTCCATCCTCCTACCCTTAAGAAAAAGGGATTGAAGTTCTGACCAAGATGTAGTTAGTAACCTTGAGTATAGAACATAGCAAACATAATCATGACAGTCTGAGGAAAGATTTTTTCTTAAGAGCAGGCATAGTGCCCCAGGTTTATTCATTTCCAAATTATGGGCAAGATAGGTTAAAAATTGTTTGGCAATATTGATAGAATCACAGTCAGAGCTATTGTCATTGCTATTAGAAATTTAATTATCACATTTGCAGCGCTACTGCTAAAATATTACAAATTAGTCTTAAATCTAACCATAGAAATAATGTAAGTGCTGGTTACTCTTTTCCTCTACAGTTGCCAATAATTTGATTGTAACCACTGTAAACATTTGGCCTTGAATTCCATATGGTGCCTTCAGTATGCATGTATATGCTCAAATAATAGAATCATAGGGCTGGAAGGGACCCCAAATGATCATCAGGTCCAGCCCCCCTGCATGAGCAGAAAAGACATCTAGGGTCAGGCGACCCCAGCCAGGTGACCGTCCAGTCTTCTCTTGAACACCTCTAGGGTAGATGATTGCACCACCTCTGGGGGGGAGCTTGTTCCATAGTCTGGAAACCCTAGTTATAAAGAAGTTTTTCCTAATGTTCAGCCTAAAACTATCTTCCAGGAGTTTGTGGCCATTGTTTCTAGTTTTCCCCCTGGAAGCCCTGGTGAACAGTTGTTCACCAAGCCCCTGGTGTATGCTTCTGATATAGCAGTAAGCCACAATCAGGTCCCCTTTCTGCCTTCTTTTCTTTAGGCTGAAGAGTCTGAGATCCCTCAGCCTCTCCTCATATGGCTTGCCATGCAAGTCCCTGATCATACGCATGGCCCTTCTCTGGACCTTCTCAAGCTTAACACATCCTTGTTGAAGTGCAGCACCCAGAACTGGATGCAATACTCCAGCTACAGCTACACCAATGTTGAGTAAAGCGGGAGAACAACTTCTTTGGTTTTACTGAAGATTCATCAATTGATGCATGCCAGAGTTTTATTGGCTCTAGTGCCTACTGCATCACATTGCTGGCTCATATTCATGCTGGGGTCTATGGAAGGGTATCAGACAAGGTACTTTGGGTAAATGTGATATCTTTTATCAGACCAACTAAATAGTTGGAAAAATTCTTCTATGCAAGCTTTCAGGAACAAACACCCTTCTTCAGGCATAGCAAGAGTCTGTTGGTGTTTTGTGTGCTCCCCTGGGATGAATAGAAGCCAAACTGCAAAATGCAGGTCTTTGAAAATACAAATGCATGGCAATGAGGATCAGAGGGGATGGGAGATGATAGGTGTTAGACAGGTAGGTGGGACGGGGGTGGGATGTTGAACTGGTGATAGCTGGTAATTGGGAATTTTTGTCTCCAGTATATTTTGATGTGCATTCATTCTGGTATGCAGTTGTTGTTTGGTTTCTCCCACATATTTTCCATCAGGGCATTTGGTACACTGAATGAGATGTATTACATTTCTGGAGGTGCAGGTAAATAGATCCAGGAATGGTGATGGTTCTGTTGTAGGGTGTAAGCATTATGGGAGTGGTGGAAATTGTTAGTAGCTTTTACACATTTTGTCCTGGCATGGTCTGTATCCATTCTGTGTGCTTTGAGCCATAGGAAGTTTGCTTCTGGTGATGAGGTTGGCGAGGTTTGGTGCTTGTTTAAATGCTAGGATGGGTCATTCTGGAAAGCTCTCTTTAAGAATTGGGTCATCTTCTAGTATGGGCTGCAATTGTTTGAGGATTTTCCATATAGGTTCCAGGGAAGGATGGTATGTCATAACTAAAGTTGTGGAATTCAGGGAGATTTTCTTTTCGTAGTGCAGCAATTCTTCACATGGTATGTATCCATGTGGCTCTTTCAAAAGTGTGATCTATCTCTCTGGAGAAGTGTCCTTGTTGAGTGAAAGCCCTGTTGAGATTTACAAGGTGATGATGATGGGTATTCTCCTCCGTGCAAATTCAGTAGCATCAGAGGGTTTTGCTGTCTGTTACAGCTTTCTTGGTGTGTTTAGGGCAATTGCTGGTTCTGTACAAAGATGTATGTTGGTCTGTGGGTTTCTCGTATATGGTAGTTTGTCTTTTACCTTTTTGGATATTGATCATAGTGTCTAAAAAGGAAATGTTGTGCTGGAGTATTCAAGAGACAGTCTGATGGCGGGGCAATGATTATTGATTTTCAGTACAAATGATGAAGATATCATCTAAATATCTTAGGTATAGCATGGGTTTGATGGTACAGGTCTTGATAAATTCTTCTTCCAGGTGGGCCATAAAAAGGTTGGCATATTGTGGGGCCATTTTGGTGTCCATAGGTGTGCCCATGATCTGAAAGAAGTGTTGGTTATTGAAAGTGAAGTTGTGTGTGAGGATGAAGTATATAAGTGCAGTAATTTCTTGAGGCCTGTACTCTGAGTTGTAATCTTGGTCTTGTAGATATATAGGACAGGTTTAGATGCCATCCTAGTGTGTGATGTTGGTATATAAACTGGTAACATCCATGGTGACTAGGAGGGTATTGCTGGGAAGGTGTTTTTAAGTTTTTGTAGAAAGTCTCTTGTGTCTTGGGCAAAACTCAGTCTTTGGGTGACCAGATGTTTTAGGATGAATTTAATGAATACTGATTATTTCCTGAGTGACAGTTCCATGTTTGGATATTATAGGTCTACCTGGGTTCCCTTGTTTGTGGATTTTAGGAAGCATGTAAAAAGTCCCTAAATTGGGTAGTGGGGGATGAAGTTCTATAGATTTCTTGTAGTTCAGATGGAAATGATATGGTAGTGGTTTTGAGTTTTAAGGTGAAAAGGGGAGTTGAACCTGTCTCTAGTTGCTTATTGTAGGTGGTATCAGAGAGTTGTCTCTTGGCTTCTTTTATGTAGTCTTCATGGTTAAGGATAACTATAGCTCCTCCTTTATATGCTGGTTTTATTGCTATTTGGTGGTTGGATCTTAGAGATCCTATGGCCCTTCTCTCTGAGAGGGAGAGGTTGTTATGGTGGTGTTTTTTGTTGATTATTTCATTGTTCATTCTTTCCCTGAAGCAGTCAATATAGTGGTTGAGGTTCCGTAGGGATCTCCAGAACTTATCTCCCAGAAATGGCGAGAGTCACCTGTATTCCTTGAAACAGAGGCATCAGAAAAATTCTTCTAGTTCTCCACATTGTAGTGTCTTACTGGGGTATTTTTCCAGACAGAAATTAAGGCCTTTAGAGAGGATAGATTTGTCAGCTTTGGTAAGTGTGTGCATGGATAGATTGATAATATTTAAGGATTGACTGGTTCCTTCAGTTTCATCAAGTATAAGGTTGGAATGTTTTAGGGTAATGGTGTTGTTTTGTAGTTGGGAAAGTTGCTTCTGTAGTAATTGGTTTCATTTCTTCTTTTTATATTGAATGGATAAAAAAATCTTTGGTAGTCTTTTTGTACACATTGCCTAATGTTTGGGAAGCTATCTGGATTTATCTCTTTTAAGTTGTTGTAGCTGGTGTTGATTTCCTTCTTGCGTTGATCTCTTGGAGTAGGTTATGTGAAGGAGAAGATTTCTAAGTTGTTGGTTTTTTCCTGCATAGTTGGGAAGCATATTTGGGCCTGTGTGTAGTAGTTAGAGGACTTTAGATATTCAGTCCTCTTGGAAATATGTTGTGTTTCTTGCACAGGCTTACATAATATATGTTGCTGTTAAGTTTGGCTTCTTTCTTCTTCGTGTTGTGAAGTTTCCATTTCAAACAACAAAATTCAATATCTTCCATACTTCAAGATTGTTGGTTGTAGCCGTGCTGGTCTAAGGACGTAGGCAGGCATAGGCATTACCCATATTTCTTTGGGCAAATGTGATATCTTTTATTAGACCAATTTGATAGTTGGAAAAAAATGTCTTTTGCAATCTACTTGTCCCACACCTATTGTCCCCCATCCCCTCTGATCTTCATTGCTATGCATTTGCATTTTCACAGACCTGCATTTTGCATTTTGGCTTCTATGCCACCCAGGGGAGCACACAAACACCAGCAGACTCTTCCTATACCTGAAGAAGGGTGTTTGTGCCCAAAAGCTTGCAAAAAACAATTTTTCCAACTATTTGGTTGGTCTAATAAAAGATATCACATTTACCAAAAGAAACTTTTCTGCCTGTGTCCTTAAAGAAACAGAGTACAACCAACACCCCTATCCTTCAAATCAGGCATTTATGTATGTAGTTTAGGCAACACTGTAAATAAGAATGGGAACAGTTACATGGGAGGATCTGAAATCTAATTATTGGCTTAGATTAGGGCTGTCCATTTGATAAGCCCCTGGGATCCGTATGCCCCTAGGGCCACAAGATCAGGGGTCATATGCCATGCCAACTTTCCCCACACCCACTGCTGCACTAGACATCCCCCAGCAGTGCACCACATGGGCATGATCCCCTCCTGCACACAGCCCTTATCTACCCTCTCCCAATTGTATGTGGCTCTGGACTCATCCTCAGTTTCCCACACTGCTGTACTGCCCATGGGGCAAAAGCAGGAAGTGGCAGATGGAGGAGGGAGGGGGAAGTCTGGAGACTCTAGATACTATTGCAGCTGGAACAGTGTAGGAATACTTAGTACCCTTAAAACAAAGCTTTAACCAGTGGTAAAAATATATATCAATATCTCACAAATGTGTTCTGTGCCGGGGGTAGAAATAGGGTGCTGAATAGTCCCCCTTACGAGCCTTCCACCAGCAATGCTATTCAGTGTGTAAAGCTGGAACAACAGTCCTGCCCATCCTCTCTGCTCATGTGCTTCTAGAAGAAGCACTTTGAGCATAGTCCTCACAAGTCCTGACTGCCAGGATGCACAAGTAAAAAAGCTCCAAATTAGATTTCACAATACCCCTACTTCCCACTTCCCATGCCCCTGGCCTGGCTCAGAACATATGTAAGAGTGGTATTCCAAACATATATTCACAACATTTCAAACATTTCATATACTACAGATAATGAAGTAAAAGTGACTGCTGCACATACAGAAATGATCTTTAATATCTGAGGGAAAAATTAGCAAATTTTTTACTGCTGCATGGGCAAATGCCTTGCATGCAATGATATTTTAAAATATAGCCTCAAGATTATTAACTACCTTACACAGAAGTAAGTATTCTTGTTGGAGGGTAAAAATATAGGGAACTTTAAAAGGGAAAGAACTGAAAAAGCTGGTTCTAGTGTAGGTAAATTGGGAGAACAAGCTGAAAATTTTAAATCTATACAACCCATAACCCAGATGGCTCAGAGGGGAATTTAATTGCTATACATAAAATCTAATATGCTACAGACACAGTCAATCCAGGTTACTATTTTCTCCCTAACACAGATATTGCAGTAAGAGGGCATACTGTAAATTGAAATTACAGAAAGATTCTAAGACCCTGTGAAGCAATTCTTCCTTACCTGAAAAAAATTTGCAAGACAAATGTAGAAGGTGGGAAGGTGGGGGTGGGGTTGGGGAGAGGGGAAGGGAACTACCTCAGTCTTCCCCAAAACAATCAAATATTGTTTTACAGGGAATCTGGGTTAGAAAAATGCACTTTCTCAGCTGTTTTAAGTCCATATTTTCTAGGCCATTATTGGGGGGGGGTTTCATACAATATGTGCATGTAACTAGAGAAATATATTTGAACTTGGAGCCTTGATAAACTGTTGAAATAAAAACCAAAAATTAAAAGTCAAATTTTATAAGGAGGTTATATTTATTTATTTTTTCAGGATAAAAGTTTCTTATGGGAAACTAAGTGAAATACTGACTGGTTGACTTAAAACATTCTCTTAATTTAACTCAGCCATACAGTATCATAAAACACCATGGCAAGTTATTAAGTTTTGTTGCTAAAAATTGAGCTGCTTGTCCTAGATTCATTCTGTTCTATAAAGCCTATTTCAAGAAAGCACTAAAGCTTGTGCAATACTTAAACTTTAAGCTTGGTCTTTTCATTCATCCCAAACAGGGGGGACTTTCCTGAAGCAGGTCCTAAATCTTTTTAAGCTGATCAGTGATTTGTAATCTCTGGAATTTTGATATAGTGCTGAACGTCCTAGCTGTATCTGTAGAAGAGTTGTTGAAGTGTGTAAACACAAGAAACCTTTTTCCTCTTACACATATTTAGTGATCATAAATATATGGTCAAAAATAGATTAAGCAGAAGGCAAGCTAATGACCTGCATTGGCTTCTCCAATCTTTCCAACGTACTTCATTTGTTACTTACAATAGTATTTACTTCAAGTCTGCACTTCTCTAACTGTATGGTGGTATTACACTACAAACTATTCATTAGCCATATGATTCTATGATTAGAGAGAGAACCAGCAATTCCACCCATACTTAGGTGGCCCGATACATCCCCATTTTAAAACATCGCAATCTACTGTTGACAACTTTGTCAGACTTGAATTGTTTAGGCTGTAGTTTTTTTATTTTGTGTGTCAGTGTTGAATTGTTTAATTAGAAAGTTTCAGAAACAGAAGTTCAACTATTTCCAGTAACAAAATCTGGAGATAAAATATATTTTGTCCATATGAAAAATGTGCCTATATTTTATTGAGAAGTTCTAATGTCTGTACATTTTCAGTGGGGCTTGAAATTTATCAAGAGGTTTGTTTGGTATCAGGAGTGTATACTTTTGCTGTTTTCTGTAAGGAAAATAAGCTTTAAAGGATGCCAAATCATAGATCTTTGGAAAAATAATTCTGTAGAGACTTCCTAGAGCGTGGCGGCTAAATTCCCCTAAGATTCCTAATACACAAACATGTTCCCTACTGTAACCAAAGGAACTGAGAAGCCTTTATCCTGAAATTTCTCTTCCCAACAGCTGAAGGAACTGAGAGCAAATAAAGACTTTTGATATTCCTCAGCTGTAATTAATTGTCTCTGAACTCAGTGGCTGCAGGTCTCTTCATTCACTCTTGTCCTTATAAAGAGTCACAACTGACTGTTAGTTACTCCCTTAGCTCAGGTGGTAGCGGTCTGTACAGTAGATGTAAAGGTTTTGGTCATGCTCTTGACCCTGGATGGGCATCAGTACCACTGAGGTTTTTGGGGAAGAGCAGGGGAGTGAGTTCATTTCTAGAAAAAAATTAAGCAATTGCAAAATAAGGCTGGCATACTGTTTAAAAAATGGTGTGGCCACATAATTAACGATTGTACACATGCACATGGGACTTAATTATTGCCTTAATTCTTACATACCCAAACTCTGAGTCCTTCAACTTTGCATCTATAATATTATTTTAACAGTTTTCTGTGTGCCATTGAAGGCACGTACAACAAGGTAAGGACTATGCTCAAACCCCCATAAACATGGATCTAAAATTTCTCCTAAAGTCCCCAAAAGCCACCCTAATTAGCACTTCTTCAATCAAAGTGCATCCCATTAGTTATCTTCTCTCCCTTTATTGAATAGCACTGCTAAATAACTTGGGCGCAGAAGCAGATGCAGAAAAGGAGATGAGATAAAGGGAATGGCATGTAATTACTGCAAGCCCAAAATAGTTGTGGGCTTGTAGCAAGATTCCAAACCCAATGCATAGCTGTATCGCAATGTGTCTCTGAGTTGCAGAGCCATACATAAGGTGTTCAAAACAAGCCCATTTTACTTTTGAAGGAAGTGATTTTCTTTTTCTCTCTCTCTTCCTTCTTTGTAGTAGTATTTCTTAGCCATCTATGAGTTTTTCAATATGTTACTCACTACTATAAAAACAGCAATTCAGGCATCAGTGGGAATAGAACTTGGTTCCTCTGGAGTTGAAAGAAAGGAGTGTGAACTAAGAATGAAGTCTTGCTGTTTGGGTTCAGACTATGTTCTAAACCCTGCACAGCTGAGCAGTCCTAATCCCATGCAACAGAAGGATTTGGGAATGAAATGCATGCACATGTGCAAGTTCTCTCAGTCTCTCTCATATCATTACTACACCTCCCCAGTACATGTTCTTTTTTCCTCATTCTCTTTTGTTTGTTTGCTTGCTTGCTTTCTATTGCTTTAGTTAACACCCAAGTTGCCAGTTTGCTGAAAATATATTAAAACGGTAAAGTCAACATGGCAAGCTGCAGTGATGGAGCCCATTTCAAGATGAACACAACTATAGCAAAGCTTAGAAACACTGTCTAGGAAGCTGCTGTGCTGGTGATTGTTCTAGCAACACTAGTAATCAGTGCTAACCTGTCTTTTCCTGCAAGGCTGCTCAAAGTAATTAGGAGTGAATTAGCTAACAGGCTGCTAATATTGAAGGAAAAGAAGAGGTGAATCATGATACTATCATGTTAAAGATTTTCCAGTGTCAATCACCTACCTTTCAATAATGAAAACTGTGCTAGTATATCCTTTAGACAAGGATACAACACAACACAGAAAAATAATGTTTATTAGAAAAAATTGAAGGAATGAAAAATTTTCCATGACACATTACTTTCATCATGGGAGTGGGAGGTGTAACAGGCAAGGACAGCCCTGTTCCTTTGATGTTACAAAGTGCTTGGAGGAAGAGTCAGGCCAGAGACAGAGCAAAGTGAATTACATAGTAAACACATTTGGGAAGGGGATTGCACCCCAGGTGAATGTTAATTGATTAGGAGCCAGCCACTGCTTAAGTCCACAGCAGGGGTGGGGGTTCCTTTGGCCCCTGGGGCATGGTGTGCAGAGATTCAGTGGGGACACCAAGAGCAGCATACCCAGCACTGGAACAGCTTGCTGATAAGACCAGCTAACCAGGTGGAGGTAACTACAATGACTGGTGAAGCAAGGAGGTGAGGAAGAGAGGGGAAACTTACCATCTAAGAGAAGGTCCCATGGAGAAAAGATCTGCTAGTACTGGCAAGAAAGAGAAAAGGGAGTGGGAACTGGAGTACAGCTGACTTGCTCGGGGGAGTGGGCTGCACAGTGGTGGAGGGCGAAAGGAAGACTGCGAGATGTAAGAACAGCCAGGATTCTCCACAACCTTTGGGGAATTTACTAATATACCAATTTTCTTTTATCCTGCTTCTGGGGTGATTTATTACACCCTCTCTCATTGGGAAATTAACTTCTTATTCTTCCATCATTCCAAAGTGTGGCAGGCAAGCCTCAGGGAGAGAGAATTTATTCACCCCACCCGGCCACGGTGGGCATTTAGTTGTCCATAAATTTGTAGGCTTTTGGGAACAACCAAAAAAACAGTGTCAACAAAGATTCATGATCCAAAAAGAGAAGAAATCACCTTGCATGTGTGAGGACACAATATTTGAGAATAATGCAGAAAACTGGAACCAAGTGACTGCTAGTAACTTGAATTCAACCTAGTAATGGATGGATCCCTACCACAGGGTGGAGTGTAATAGCCCTAGACTTAAACAAACTGAGGATAATTAGTGTGAAATCCTGGCCCCAATGAAATCAATAGAATTTTTCCTCTGATAGGCCAGAATGTCACTCTTGGTGAGCAAGGTGTAAGGAAGAATGCTGGGTCACCATAATTGAAGACCTACTGACTTTATGTTCCTGTGAAAAAGAATACATTAAAAAAATAAGGGAACAAGAAATGGCCACTGTGGCTTCACAGGGAACTGGCTCAAAGCTCAAAATGATGAAAACAAAATAACATACTGAAAGTGGAAAAAAAGAAAGCCATTAAATAATAATTCAGAGTTAACAAGGGTTGTAAGAATGAGAACAGCAAAGGAGAAGAGCAGTGAGATAAAGTTAACTTGAGGGGTTAACAGGAATATAAAAGGCTCTAACTGGTGCCAAAGTCATAATGAGAAAGATGATCCTTTCACAAATGAAGACAAAGAAGTGGATGGCGACTCAAAATTGCAAAGATTACAAACCCTTTATTTAAAGGACATTTTCAACAAGGAAAAAGGGTGTGAATGATAGAAAAAATGGAAAGGTAAGTTTGAACAATTACCAAAGTAAATTGTAAGAAAAAGACTAGTATTAAAGAGTAAGTAAATACTTCATATATTTGAACAAATCCCAATAAGCCAAACTTGATGCTGCATACCTAATAGAGTAAGCAGACAAATTTACTGCACCACTGACAAAGCTATTGAAAAACTTTTGGACAAATGGCTAAATGCAAATGTAGCATGCTTTTCTATTCAAGAAAATCAGATTGAAACTGGTACTGACTATCCAATAAGTTTAATTTCTAAGGTCCCAGTCTTGCAAATCAGTAGAACTACTCAAACTCTTACATAGTTCTATGTCTTTGTTGGATCTAATCCTAAACCTACTAAAATAATAGGAAAATAATAACAAAATATCTAATTCATCCTGGGGCAGGTTAGCAGTGAAACTTTGTAAGGAATAAAACTTGTCTGACAAACCTGATATATTTTTTTCTAGAATCATTATATTATTTGGTGCGAAGAGAATGCAGGAGATAATACTTAATCCAAAATGTAGTATGTGTGATGAAATCATTCTTGAAAAATTAATTGAAATTGACTTGGAAAAGCATAGTCATATAAGCCAGAAACTTTCTGAAGGACCATAAACA
The DNA here is from genome assembly GCF_052110815.1 of Crocodylus siamensis. Classification (NCBI taxonomy): domain Eukaryota; kingdom Metazoa; phylum Chordata; order Crocodylia; family Crocodylidae; genus Crocodylus; species Crocodylus siamensis. The sequence continues at coordinate 24,551,791 of NC_143399.1, read as the reverse complement.
AAAAGCAATTATACTGTTTTTTCATGCCCCCAATTTATTTTTTTTGTTACCATGTCTTGAGTTATGACCTCCACTCTGTCTTGCCCCAATCTGTGTGTAAAGTCAATGATTATTTTTTAATGAGGAACTACAGTTTACCATCCTTCCCCATAATATCTCTTTTCCCACCAATTTAGGCGCTGTACATATTTAGGAACCTGTTAGAGCTGTGCATCATAACTTCATTTATTAACAATGTATCACTTTTCTGCTACTGGTTAACTTGGTATGAGGGAAATTTAATGAGTTGCTCAATTTGCATTGTTACCTGTCTCTGGCCTCAGAAACATAATGCAAAATCTTGAAAAAATATTGTGCTACCTTCCTGATTCCTTGCTCTCGCTTATTGCAAACAGAACAGTGCAAAAGGAAAACTATTCTCGATTTCTATCTAACCTGCAGTCATAAACCAGCAACAGTTTATTAGATTTCCTGTCACACGTGTGCACTCCTCAACGTAGACACAAGCACGTTGACTGAATGACATTTTTCTGCGTCTGAATGTTTGAAAACTATTTAAAGGTTGTAGCTTGCTCTTCATCTTGGGTTCAGCACAGGTTTGTGGCCTAAATCAAGTGATGTTTCCTGATGCAGTGTGGTTGAGCTTCTGAAGACATGCATGTCCAGGTCTGTGAATTCCATATGTGAATACACACAAGTCTGGACCACTGTTAGAGATTAACAATGAAAATCTGCCATAGGCAATTCCAAACCAGATTCTCAGCTCCTGAAAACAGGCAGCGTTTCATTGACATTAACGTTTGGCCCTTTAATTCATCATTGTTTTTTAATTTCTAGGTCTGCAAATACATGGCAATTAGATTCTGATGTAAAAATCAAAATGATTGCCTTCTTTATACAGATTATGGGAAGATCCACACAGTTAATATTGTAATGACAGGATCCCCTTGGAAGTCACACTGATCTCGTAATGACTTTCAGTGATGTAGGATGGTAATCTATCATAGTTCTTCCCAGCCACAGAAGTGCTCAGAGTGCTGGTTTAAACCCCTGTGTGCAGAGCACTGTTGATAAATAACACAAGGGCTCAAGTAAGCCTCTTCCAAAACCTACAATATGACAAAATGAAGACTACAGAGTTATTGAGATATTAAACATGAAAGACCTTTCTGATTTATTTACAGCATTGAATGTAACAGATTTATTAGCAGTTCCTATCTTTATGGTAAATGATGCATAAATGATAGTAAAGGTGTACAAGAGAACATATGAAGGCTCCTGCACAGTGAATAAATTGGTTGACAGCCAGGTTTTCTAAGGGTGAATGGCTCCTCTGACTTGTTTAGGGCATATCATGCAATGACGGATACACAACAGCAACATTTTAGAATTCTAGTTCAAGGGAAGATTCCAGATTTATGAAGAAATACATTCTTGTTCAATAAATGGAGCGTGTGGTTCCAGCCTCTCCCTGCAAGAGAAGTTCATTTTTCTGTGCAAAGCCGAAAGTTATGCAACAAAGTCCCCAGCAGGAGCTTGCTTTTGCTCTGTGAAGCCAAGGCTTGATAAAATAGGACAAAGACATTTTCTTCTGCAGCATCCTCATATTTCTGAAGGGGAAGATGCATGCATATTTTTGTGGAGGCAATAATTCCATGTGAAATAATGCTCGCTCTTGTAAGCAGGCCAGCATTCCAGCAAGTCTTCTGCAAAATTCCCAGCTTGCTTTGCTGCAGTTAAGTGCAGTGCACCACTGCAGTTAGCACAGAACTTTTATAATCTACATAGGGGAAAAATGTCATTTCATATTCACAGGCAGCGAACACCCTTTTTGATGAAGCATCCTGTATATCATGTAGTACCTGGAGGTGTTCTTCTATGCTACTTGACAGGGAACAATGACATGACAAGTAGGGAAAGAAGAAGCTTTTAACCAGTTTAATGTGCACAGAGCTGGCACTCACTGAAAAGTCATTTGCCTGTTTGCCTATCTTTTTAACACTGTCTCTTTCCTTTGACTTGTCATTACTCCTGTAATATACAATTTTGTCTTCTGTTTGTAATTTTCTGCTGCAGTGGTTTCAAAAATTCAAAATAATCTCTTTCTATCTTACTGGAAAGAAGATAAGAGGATGTACATCTAAATAGCTTGCTTATTCTAAACCCTAAATGAGTTTCTATATAATATCTAAGACTGACATAGTTCCTATTCTTGATGCTGAGGTAAGAATCCTTAAGCCTTTTTTTCCTTGCACAGTCCATCCTTTTTCGCTTTTTATCCTTTGTTGGAGTGAGCCAGGCCAGAGGCATTTTTCATAAAAGAAAAGGGTCAAGAATTGCTCTAAATTGCATTCTGTCAGGCACTGTGCTGCAGGAAGGAAAATCAACAAGTCATTGTCCTTGTCATTTGGGGGAGAGAGAATTGTTTTACTTTATTAAATGCATGGCAACTTGGAGTTCTACTTTCAGCTAAATGACATCTTCTGAACTAGTATCAGACACATTGTATGACATTAAAGATAAGATTTAAGCATCTGTAGAAATTCTACCATTTTAGCATGCAGTTTATTTTTCAAGTTAAGCTTTCAAATATTGAAAGTTCACATTCAGTGCTTGATCAAAAATGATAAATGAACTACTGAATTAGAAGAAGATGCTGCTATTATTTTAACCAGTAAACTAACTCAGGGTTAATCTGGGTGTTATTTAGCCTATTGAAAGTGTTTTGAGTGAACATATGGTTTCTATTGTGAAATCAAGGCACAGTTTTAACTATGAATATAGATAATTACCCTTTGGACTTTAAACATTTATATGTGTCACGTTATGTTGGAGCATTTTTCATGGTCAATAGGTTGAAAGGTTATAAAGTTGAAAATGTAAATTGAGTGTGTTTGAGTAAAACTATCTCCTGCAAAGATAATACAATTCACTACTGCTCTCTCTCGGAAAAAGCTGGTAATAACACTGAGAAACCATTCACTAAAGCAATACAACAGACTATTTATTTAAATAGGACATGTTATGGTAAAAGGTTTTAATATGAGAATTACAGGAATTCAAGAATGATATATATAGATAGTAAAACTGATTACTGGAGTTTAATTTGATATGTATATTCCACATGTTTTTGAGTCCCATTATAATGCCAACAATAAAATTCCTTACACAGAATTAAAATATGTTTTTATGTTAATGTTGATAGCTATTTTGGGTATTGTTATATCCCACCAATACCGTCTAGTCTTGATTTAGGTTTGAAATAATACCCTTGGAATGTAGCCCTTGGCAACATCCCTTTCCAAAGATCCAGACATTACGTCTGCCCTGATGATGTCTGAGGGATGCAATGGAGTATGCTCAGGGAGCATTGTGATGTTCTTGTCTAGTAGAAGCCAGCTCACAGCAATCCTGATGCAGAAAAGCAGCCTGAAAGAAAACCTGAAGGAGTCTCCTATGAGAGATTTAATTGTGATCACTTCTATCCAAGGACTTACTACCATTAGCAATGAGGGAATGGCTACAAAGTATTTTATTTTCTTATACTTCATTGTGCTTTATTGGCTATTTCTTTGGCAGAACAGATTTGGTGTAATCTTACTTTCTTTTCCCCCCTGAAAAATGGAAACTTCCTCCATCCATTCTGTTGTAGACAGATAGCTACCCATGCCATTTTCGCTGATTGTCCATTTGGGGCCAAAGGGGCAAAAGTAATGATATTCAATATAGACAGAAACAATGAATCATCAGTCACAAAGATCAACATGAACATGCATTCGGCTCCTTTGCCTCTGGAAATCTGAAGCTAATAATTCACCTGTAGTTCAATAACCTTGCCATTTCTTTCACACCCTTGCCTACTTGAACTGTTTTGAGGTGGGGTAGAGGAAAGGAACATGTCTCTGGGATCCCCTACTTACCTTTATTTGCCATGAAATCTTGTGGATTTTAACAGAAAATGATAACATTTCTATAGAGTTCATGAACTCTTCCATAGAATCTCACATAGAATTATATCTTTTATGCAGAATTCTATAACCTATTTAAAAATCTATAGAAATGCATTCTATTTTCCATTCTGTAAGATTTCACAGAACTTTCTATTGTACATTACTGATTTCATGCCTATTCTATCCAAGAGAGTCCTCCATCAGGGGTCTTGTCAAACCTACCTGCCTTGCCACGTGCAGTAGCTGGTGATTAACAGTGTTCTGAGAAGTGCTAGGCATTAACATGAACTATATCTTTTCAGTTGGTGACTCAGTGTGCTACTTTTGCTACACAATCAGCCAATGACAGCCTGGGAAATGTGTGATCCGCATCAGCTTTCTTAAAATTAACATTTCTTTTTGGGTACTTCACAACCATTCGGAATCACACAGAAAAATATTAGACTATAAAGAAATACTGCAAGAAAGCCAGCCACCTGAACAAACAAATTAATACGTTCATTTACATGATTAGTACTCTATAAATGTGCTTTCTCTTCCACTTTTTAAATATATATTTCTATGCACTGCATCAGACTTTGCACAGGCAGCCCATTCCCTCCCACATACCAGAGGGGGACAATTAAATGACTGACCAGGCACATGTATATGCATGCACTCTGTAATGGAAGCCATTTTAATTATGATCCAAGCCTAGTCTTGCCATTCTCCATGCCCCATAACTTAAGAAAAATGTGGCTTAATGGGTTTATACATCTGCGTAGTTTCAAAAGCCCCTCTACTAGCTCTTTATGGTGCTTGATCCCTTTCCGGTTCCTTTTAATGCAGCACTATCTACAGCCCAGTAGTGTTGTCTTTCCCATCCCTTTCCGAAGTAGCTTATAGGTCTGTGCGAAGTGGCTAGTATTCGCTTCAGATTTGGATTCGGCCTATTTGAGGAACAGTGATTCGATTCAGTGACTCAAATCACTGTCCTGAATCGATTCAGCTGAATCTGATTCAGAGATTCAGCTGTTGCCGAATTTCCAAATCTCCGAATCAGCCAGGCACACCCCTCCCCAGCCGGCAATGGCTACCCCACCCACCCCAGGTCCCTGCTCTCTGGGGAAAAAAAGCCCCAGATCACTGGGTGCTGCCGGGCAGGGGGGGTGATCCCTGCTGCCCACCACTGACCCATGCTTATTCACTCCCCCAGGCCCTGCAATGGGTTTCCCACCCAGGCCAGCTCTGGCCCTTTAAGAAAAAAAAAATGAGACAAGCCATTCTTTCTGGTGGGGGAGAAATCCCTGCTTCTCCCCACTGCCCCACACCACATGGGGGGCACTGCATGAGCCCCCTGAACCCCAGAGGCTGCTGCAAGAGTGGTGAGTCCTGGGGCTCATCTCATTTTTTTTCTTAAAGGGCCAGAGCTGGCCCAGGCAGGGCAGCCATGGGGGTGCTGGGGCCCAAGGGGTGCCTGCCATGTGGTGCAGTAGGGGACCGTGTGGGGCAGCGGGAGGCAGCGGGGATCGCCCTCCCCCCCCCACACACACACAGCAGCAGCACCTGGTGAGCACCAGGACTTTTCTTCAAAGGGCTGGGAGCTGGGGCAGGTGGGGCAGCAATGGAGGGGCTGGGAGAGCAGGCAGGGGTCAGGGGGCTGGCAGGAGTCCCCCCATGGTCTCCCCCCCAACCCCCTCCGTCCTGCCTCTAGTACTTACCAGCTCAGAGTCAGCTGCATCTTCCTGCTGCAGCCACTGGGGACTGTCTGAATCATTGAAGCTCTCTGAATCTTTTCTGAAGATTCAGAGATCTTTGAATCTATTTGGACCTTTAAAATGGTCCCCTGATTTGATTCAGATTTAGAGATTCAGCCACTGAATTGGGCTGAATCTCCAAATTGAATCACAGCCCGAAGCTTCGCACAGCCCCCTCAGAGTCTAGGAGTCATACTGAAGATGTGCTTATAAAGTTGAATTTCTGGTTGGAAATTCTAGGGTTTTGACTTTTGTTTTTGTCCTGAGTTGGGGAGAAAACTAGATATATCTATATTTTTTACAGATTGAAAAATGTCTTGTAAGCTAGAATGACACATTTCATTTTAGCATGTTTGATCTACACTAAACATTTTGAAACTTCTGGATTAAAATTCTTAATTTCATTTCAATTTCTTGAACCAAATTGAAATCTTTAGAATCTATTCCACCTATTAGGAATATAAGTGGACTTTGGCGCCTATGTGCAAGCCTATTCCACTGTGCTCAAGTCCTTAAAAATCTATTAATACAAAAGGTGTAAGGGCCTTCCTTCTCCTCGCTGCTTTTTATGATTTAGTATTAGAAGTAAAATAATAGCATTTTATAAAAGTAGGTGGATTTGTAAATTTTCAGGGATTTTAGGGATTTTTCAAGATGGAATAGAATCACTCTTAGATTTACTTAGATGCCTAAGAGGTGAAATAAAATCTGGCCCTTAATTTCAGTCAGTTAAACTTTAAACTACAGTTCTTATGGTAGCAGATTGTTTTCAAGGAGTTGTAGTTCAGATGCCAGGCAGCTTCATGACTGGATTTTACCTCTCAGGATACTTCTGGAGTTTTGTGACTCCCTTTTTGTTTTGGAACAAAGGCCCCTGCTATACATTACATATATTAGGCAATTAAGTGCTTAATGGCACAATAAAACTGGGGCAGCCACTTGTGCAAATTATCACATGATAAACATGACTATTCAGCTATAAAGAGAGCCAACCAGCTCTAAAGTTAGTGCTTGAAAAGGTGCAACGACCCTATAGTTAATTTGAATGTGAAACCTCTAACAATGTATTATGTGCTAACATAAATATAACCCTGATTCATCCTGGAGCTAACTTCTGATTGAATGGGATTATACCTGTTTTAGGCTGTCTATTTGTTGTCCATCATTTCTTTAAAATCACATAAGACAGTGTGACATTTGGTCTGTTCATACCCAGAAATGGTAAGAAAGGATATAGAAGCACAGAGGGACAATGATCACAGAGCAGGTCAGCAGCCTGCCCCATCTCCATGTGCTGCTCCCCAGCTGCCTGGGACACAGGGTGCCTCCATGTGGGGGGCTGCCTGCTGGCTAGCCCTGCACTGAGGCATCATGTACCCCAGCCAGCCCCTCCACAGCACATGGAGCAGCACATGCATTTCCATAGATCCATAGATGTTAGGGGCCAGAAGGAACCTCACGAGACCATCAGGTCCAGCTCCCCTGCACTTGGGCAGGAAAGACTGCTGGGGTCAGATGACACCAGCAAGATGCGTATCCGGTGGTTTTATGAATATCCAATGACATATTTGTGCCACTATTATGTGTGCTTCTGGAAACTCATGCCCTTGCTTGTGTGGATGCAGTCTATTAGGGTATTTCTTTTTTCTTAGAATACATCACCCAATCCTTCTCTAATCATTTTATATCACGTATATCACCGTAATATCTAGACATACCTCCTCTCTAATGCAGCTCCATGCTCTTGGGTTTTTCCCTTTAAATTTATTCAGTCTGTCTTATGTGCTGTGATAGCACCACAGCTGGAATCAACACTCCAAGTACTGTGCAAACTTCTAAGAAAAGATGGCCCTGGAAGATGTTCCATGTAGTTAGTGCTACGGACAAGTTACAATGCTGTTCTTTTTTAAATGGCTAGGGATGTGGGAAAGGAAGGAACAGTTGTTCTTCTGTCCTTGCTAAGGCCTAACTGTTGCTATTAGGGGACACCATAGCAAAAACCAGTAGCAGCAATTTTGCATTCTTTACAAATGCCAGTATTTAAAATCATTATCCAAGCAAATTAGGGACCTTGTAGTCTCTCTTACTAAAGCTGTGCCCATACATTCTTGTGAATAATTCATTTTTACAAAGCCTATACCTTTAAATATACTATCATCTTTCACTTAAGTTTTGCATTTGTGAATTTCCTTGTTTACAATATCAACATTTTAAATCCAAATAGTGCAATGACATCTATTGGAGAGTAACCCTGTTTTGGCATACCTTATATTTGTCGTCTTCTTTGTGTGTGTACATATGCACATACTCATACCCTGTCACCTGAGAAATGTGTACTATTAAATATAGAGTCTGTATAATCCCACCTCTGCTCCCAACATGGAGGTGGATACTGTGAAGATACTCAGCACTTAAATTCATTCCTATTCTAATAAGCTCATCTTGCTGATAGTTTGATGGAGCTTACATTGTATTCAAAATCCAACCCTTCCTAATTAAAGTCCAATTCCAGTATTCCTCCTCAGATATTCAGTTCTTGAGATGTATTTCTGCACAGTGTGAAGAAAGATATTTTTAGAAAATATGGGCCACTTAATTCCCGTTAAGTTTTCTATAACAGATGGTATAGTTATTTGATTTATGCATTCACCTTCACGTGGCCCTGCTGACTGCCAGCTTTTTTTAACCTCAGAAACTCTTTTTTGTTATGCACTGAAACTTCACTCTTTCCATTGCATGAAATATTAGTTTTACTTAGAAAATCTAACTGCGTGCAATTTTCATGTTATTGAAATTGTGCACGGTCTGGTGATTAATTGTATTGTCCTGATCACATTCTCAGCCTGATGTTCAGGGCTCATTACAGCAGCAGAAATTCAGTGGAACACGAATCTTAACCAGGTGTGGGTTATTAAAGTGGCAATGCCCAATTTAAAGACTTTAGAGAATCTGGATCAAAATTGATGCTTTTAGCTACTTTCTCCTCCCAGGATCGTAGAGATGTTATATGAAAAGGACAATGTAGCTTGCTCATGAAAATCGCTCACATCCATCATGTGAAAAAAAGCAGCTCAGAACTGTTCCTCCCTTGAGTGGGGTTAGCTACAATAGCTGTACCTATCGTACAGTGTATCCATACCAATAGACCAGTATAGTGTCCTTATATTAACACTGATGTTAAAGCACAATTTACAGTATTTACTGACTCATCTACTTCCCTTCTTTTGGGAAAAAGATTTTTCTTTCCTCTGGATGCATCATGCAGTCTCAGTACCAACTACCTGTATGTAATATCTTTCGTAGCACACTGTCAAGGGTATTAATATCAAATTGAACCCAGGCTGTAAATTTTCTTACCAAACTTTTATTTCTTTCCAAACTTTTATTCAACATAGCCTGGTTTGGAGTTTTGGAAAAAGGTGAAAGCCAACTCAGATTCAACTAAGCCTATTTTTCCCCCCCAGTCTCCTCCATTTTGGGCTAATACTGGCAGCTTCCAGAGATAGTTTGTTAGGTGAAGCATCAGGGCTGATAGTATACAAAGCATGCAATAGGGCTAACCTTAGCTCTTTGTAATAATTTTAGAAAGCTTTGAGAGAAAAGTAGAGACAGAGTCTAATAAAGAAGTCATCCAGGGAATTTGTTGGAGGGCTAAAGGGGATCATTGTACTTGCAGCCTTTCAGGAGTTGCATAAAACTTTTCCTAAGGAGTTTCTGAGAGGCAGAATTGGCAAAATGAATTTGAAAACCTAAAACTAACAACTGATGAAGCAGAATAGGAGAGGATGGGAGAACACGAGGACAAGGTTTTACATTAAATATTACAAAGTTTAATGAACTAAGCCAAGAGACTAAAATAAGGAATACTTTTTTACCTGAGGGTAATTAACCACTGGAACAACTTCCCTGTAGACATGACTAATTGTCATCACTTGAAGTTTTTAAATCAAGAGTGTGGAGATGCTAGCTCAACCAAATGCAAGAAATGCTTGGTAAGTTTTATGCCTGTGCTCTGCAAGAGTTCAGACTAGTTGGTCAAAAATTACTCCTAAATGGCTTTAATATCTTTGGTCCAATTGCCTTAATTTGTACCTCTGCTTTTCTCATTAACTATATTGGCTACAAAATCAAGAATGAAATGGAGAGAATACAGGAAATTCTTAAGGTTTGTCCATCCTTAATTTAGATTTACACATCTCTCCAGAAAGGAAAGTAGACCATTCGTGAATATATATTGCTGTTTAGAACCCAGTATGATATATATGCATACGCAGGAAATATTCGTATTACAATAAAATACTTTATATGACAAATATAGGAATAAAGAAAATATAACAAAATATAAATCCTAGTGGTATAAAAAGATTATAAGGTGAATAAATTGAAGTATTATGTTGTCTGGCCAATGAAGTAGAAAAAATTGAGAGCTAAACAAGATGAAAAAGATGTACTTATAAATGTGGGTCTGCTTCGAAAAGTGGCTGAGTAAAATGGCATCCTTGTACACACGCAACCTGCTCCCTATACATATTCAGAGGCAGATCTTTTAATTTTGCTGACAAAGGTCAGTGCTTCCTGCCGTAAACTCTTCAGAGTCAAAAAACAGGTATTGGAGAAAAAGCTAGCTTTGAATTCCACTTGCAGGATGGATTCCGCTTTCATTTCAACTATGTTGCACATACTGACATTGTGTTGGTGCTTTTTCTCCACAAAATAAATTTAAATTTCCCCACACTGCTGTAGTAAAGATGAGCAGCTTGTGTTTGATGCATGGCAGGCTGCCTGAAAGCTCACAGTCCTCAGCTCAGGATCAGACTGCATGGGATAGTGTGTTCTTATGCCACTGGAAGCCTTGGCCAATGAGCTGCCGGAGTGGGAGGTTATTAGGTGTGCTACTGTTGTGCCTAGAAACTCTAGTCATGGAGCAGGAATCTCTTACATGGATACTGTGCAAAGGCAGAATAAAAAGATCGTCCCAGTCCCAAAAAGTTTACAGTCTAAGAATAGAAAAAGAGGCCAAGATGAATACAGCAAACAGACAGATGAGAATAAAGAACAGTTAGATAATATTGGCCAGTATGATTGACCATGGAAGAGCTGTTACTGCACTGTTATTACAGTTAATGTCACAGTTGTCCTGAAGTGCACATGAACCCTGAAAGTAGCTGTATATTTTCAACAGAAAGTTTTTTCCACAGACTACCGATAAGCAAGGAGCGTGTAAGTGCTAGGACCCTGCCTCCAAAGTTTAAGTCAAGGTTTATCTAGGGCTTTCAGGCTCCTAGCTCCCCATGAATTTACCAAGTGAAATGATGAGGCGCTAGGAGCTTGAAAGCCATGGGAATATCACTCCTGACAGAAATCTACATATACAGGGACATGGGAGCAGATTTGCTGCTCCTAGCGTCAAACTGCTCCCATTTCTTATGGCTCTGCGGTGTGGCCCTACCACCACCAGGGGAGCTTGAGGCTCCAGCCACAGCTGCCAGCAGCCATCTTGAAAAGCCAGTTCCACTCTCTGCTTCCTGGCCAGCCACTTCCCTGCCCAGGAACAGCATACACAGTGCAGAAGCAGCACATGGCAGCTGTCTCTTCACCAGCACACCAGGCTCATGCTGGCCATTGTGTTGGCCCTGCTGACCCACTGTGCTGACCATTGGCTGGCCCATGGCTACCTGGGCCCTACCAGCTCCCCTACATACAGTGACTGCCTGCCCAGCCACACTGTGCCATCCCAGGGCCACTGCCACTGCACAGCTGCCACCTGAACCCTATCCTACTGGCCAGACCCTGGCAGGGTTGACAACAACGGACTGCTGGATGCCACTGTTGGGGCTGCCCTATCCTCCTGGGCCTCTAACCCTGTTCCCCCTGGGCCCACTGGGCCAGCCAGGACTGGTGACTGCACATCATCCAACAGACCTGGGAAGATGAGCAGTGGCTGGAGGCATTCCATATGAACCAGGAAACTCCTGGAGCAGCTCCGCCCACACCTGGAGTGGCAGGACACAGCTATGAGGCCACCCTTTCCCACAGATACCCAGTTGGCTCTCACCCTGCTCATGCTGGCTAAGCCTGCCAGTTTCTATTACATAGGCCATGTCTTTGGAGTGGGCAAGGCCACAACCGGAAAGTGTGTGATGCCCTCCAGGACATGCTGGGGATGCATGACCCCCTAGCAGTGGTGTCAGGGTTCCACACTGTGGGATTCCCCCAGTGTATTGTGGTCTTGGATGGGACCCACATCCCCATCACTTGCCTGCCCCATGGCAACTACCCCTACTATAGCCAGAGGAGCTTTCACTCTGTTGTGCTCCAGACCATTGTTGACCACCACACAGCCTTCACAAACATGAGTGCCAACTGGGCAAGCAGTGCTCATGATGCCTGCATATTTTGCAACTCTATCCTACCACGCCTGGTGCAGAGTGACCACTTCACACCAGGGGTGCCGAACCTGCAGCTGGGCTCCGTGGTAGTCCTGCACCTTCTCATCAGGAACCCTGCCTACCTGCTCAAGCCCTGGCACTTGAGGCCCTACACTGGTGAGCTGGACCCTCTCTAGGTCTACTTTAACCGATGCCTGGACCAGACCTGAACCCTGGTGGAGTACACCTTTGGCCACCTCAAGAAACACTGGCTTATCTTCACCATCTGCCTTGAGTTTACTGTGGACAACATTCCCCAGGTCATCATTGCATCCTGTGTGCTGCATAACATTTGCAAGGCCTAGGGGGATCTTGTTTCATGGGGCCTGAGTAGAGGCAGCATGGCAGGTGGAGAACACCTGACAGTAGGAGCACCAACTGCAGTGGCAGTGGCAGGCAATGTTCCTTCTAAGGAGTAGAGGTCCATGAGCATGCTGCTTCGGTCCATGAGCATGCCACTTCAATCCTGCCTCCCCCTTTTGGTGCAGCATGGGACATTTACTGAAGGGGCTGGGGGCTTGGGACCTGGGGGCTGGCATAGGCTCTGCCAACTCCAGAGAATTGCTCCGCTCCCCTGCATCACCTCGGGGAGCAAGGAGGCACATGGCATCAGGGTTGGGTAGTGGAGCTCTTCCCTGGAGCCAGTGTAACCCACAAAACAATTCCCCAGACCTGACAGAGCCTTACTCAGAGAAGGCAGTGGCTCCTTTCTGAGGTGAAGCAAGGTAGGGCTGGGGGCTGGGGCTGGGGGCAGGTGTGGGCTCCATGGGCTCTTCCAGCTCCAGGGAAGTGCTCCACTCCCCAGCCCTGATGCCATGTGCCTCCTCCCTCTCCAAGGCAATGCAAGGGAGTGGAGCAGGAGCCCACACCAGGCCCCAGCCCTGGCCCCAGTCCCCACCCCAGCCCTGTCCCTGTCTCTGTCTCTGTTCTTGTCCATGTCCCTGCCTCTGTCCCAGCCTCTGCCTCGACTCAAAGATGAACTTACCTTTGGTAAGTGTCCTATGCCACAGCCCAGCTCCTCTCCCAGTGGGTGTGCAGCCTTAAAAACTTTGTATGCAGCAAGACTTATACTTGTGTGCAGCCACACATGCACGCACCTTAGAGGGAACCTTGGTGGCAGACCACCCCCACCCTCCAGGCAAGCCTGGAGCCATGGCAGCAGGTGTGAGAAGCACTGGCTGACCACCTCCCCCTGAACTCCCCACTGTAGCCTGCCTGGACTGCTGCCCACAGACTCCTCATCCCCCACCCTCCCCCCCAGCACCATGCTTACTGCAGACACATCTGAAAAGAACAACAGTTTTTATTTCCCTCCCATCAACCAGACTCCCTTCCCCTCCCTCCCTCTTCTCTCCCCTTCTCTCCACCACCTGCTGCACCCAACAGTAAAACACTCTCTTTCCAATGCAAACAATTTATAAGTGAAATGCTGTGGTTGTGGCACTGGACTTCTGCCCAGGTCCATGGGGGGGGGCCTGCTGCTGAGTGGTGAGTGGCTGCCAGGAGGCAGGTGGGGCTAGGGCTGGGGAGTGGGTAGCAGGCAGCATGAAGGCAACCACCAGAGCCAAGATGGTGTCTAGCACCCAGTTGTCATCCTCCATACCCTCCACTGCCCTAGCCATGAACCATGCTCTGCTCCCACAATGCTTCTACCTGCTTGTGATCGAGGGCCAGGAGCTGCACCCAGAACTCCTGGTCCACCTGGTCCTGTGTGTCCTCATGGGCCATATCCTCTGCCTGCTGCCTGTTCTGGTGGGCCACATCCTCCACCTGTCAAGCCCATGCATCTGCAAAATGGTCCTCCAATGCCACCTCCAGCTGGTCTAGGAGGAGGTCCTGGGTCTTCCTCTGATGGAGCTGGCAGATTCACAGGGCCCCAGCTGTGGGCAATGGTGACTGAGGCTGAATCCCAGCTGCCAACAGCAGCTTCTCCCCAGGGTGTAGCTGCAGGGTCTGCATAACCATGAGAAAGAAGCTGTTCATGAGAGTTTCCAACATTTTAAGGTAAGATGCCCTATAATAGGAGTTGTGTGGTACCCGGCCTCAAATCAGGGTTTGGGCATGCATGGGTGCTAGGGGACCCATCAGCCAGGCAGGCCCAGGCTCAGGCCCAGGCAGTTGCTAGGCAAACCTCCCATTTCTGCTCACTCATCTGGGGCTGGCAGAGCCCTGGGTGCTAGCCACAGCCAGCCTGCCTCCCCTGCCCCATTCCCAAGCTAGGACACACCAGGCTCCTGGCAGTACCTTCTGCCATGGCTTCAGACCCCACTGACCTCTCACGCCCTTCTGAAGGCCCACTGGTCTCCTGTGCTGCTGCCCAGCCCTGGGTGCCTGGGTTTGGTGGGCGTGCGGTTCCTGGATAACTGGAATAAGGAACTGGCCATGCCCCTGACCTCCCTGGAGGGGGCCTCACCAGTGATTCAACTTGGGACCAGCCCTGCCACGCCAGCACTATGCCCTGAATGTGCCCCTCCTGTGCGTATTCCAGGTACTGTGTGAGGAGATGTGATGAGTTTAAAATTTGGCTTAACACTGTTTTAGAGACATCAAGCAGAAAGAATACATCTCAACTTTCAGATTTCAGTTTATTTTGCTGAGATGACTGTTAGAAAATATTCCTTGTTACTTGCAAAGTGAGCAGATTTGAGAAGGTATCCAGGCTGTAGCCATATGGGTATAGAGGCAAAAGGAAACTATATTTTTGCAAAAAGTCTTTATTTGCAAGCTTTGGGGCACAAGCACCATTCTTCAGGCATAGGGAAAAAATGTCAAAGTTCTCATAGGTAGAAATGAAAGTTCATATTTCATAGGAGAGTTGAAGGTATGGTAAAATCTCCCATTTGGAAGAGTTTAATAACAGTCTAATAAAAGATATTACTTCTACAATGAAAAGGAAATTCCTGAGACATGATAGAAACAGCCTCCACCATGAACTTCTTTTATAGTTTCACTTCCAGCATATAAGCATGTTGTTAGCGAACTTGGAATCAATTAGGAAGCAAGATAAAGGAAAACCATTCAAGGTGGCAAAAGCTACATAAGAGATACTTCCTGTGCCGACTGTGATCAAATTGTGTGAAGGAGAAGAGTCCAGCTGTAAATGTTCAAAAGGATTAATGAATGAGGCCCAGATTCAACAAAGTATTTAAGTTCATCTACTTGATCAGCAATTCTGAGATATTTTTTGGATAAGAATTTTGTACAAAATGTGAGTATTGAACGTAAATTAGAATGTGCATCAGGATTAGGCAATCCTGAAGATTTCTGCATAGAAATGAAATGAAATATAAGGGAAACGCCTTTTTATATTTCTATTAATTTCAGAAATCTACATTAAGACAAGGACAATATGCTTACGCACCACTTGCTTGCTGCAGAAAGCAATAAATGCTCTCTACAGCTTGATGGATGAATTACATTTTCAGACCACTCCTCATGAATGCATATTCTGGATTACTGTTATTGTGTATCATCTCTGAATCCTCCATGGCATGGGAGAATTCTACCTTGGTACTATGCTTTTTCCCCAGCTCCTCTGCTTGTGGATGAGTACAGCAGAAGGCTTCACTGAGCCTTTAGTATTTATCAATTGAAAATTAATTGTGTCATTATAGAATGCTTGCAGGTGTGGAAACAGATGTTATGCCCCACTGCACACCTGGACCTTTAAAACAACCGAGTTCTCTGGGCAATTGTAGAGTGAGGGTCATTTTTAAAGGATGTCTTAAGAAAATATAATTTCCAAGAAAGAATACTTTTGAGGAAAATATTATATTAGCCAATTGACCTGGGTCACTGATGCAATGACAGCTCTTTAAAAATAAATACCAGGACAAAATTTCCAAGTATGATATTCTTTAATATGGCAGTTACTGTGATTCAGAAATGAGTCACCCAGCCAAAATACAAAATCTTTCCACTCAAAATATGCCTCGCTGAAACCCCTAGGCTTCAGACATGCATGTTTTTCAGAGCAATTCTTCTAACAATCTAAGGTCATACTACTGCATTGACTTCATAGTTGGAGCAGATCCCTGCACCTTCAAGAACAGAACTGAGGTTTAAAATAGCAAAAAATATGTTGCTGGGGTTTGTTTTTTTTCTCATACTGAATGGTTTCTGATAGAAATTGATTAATATAGACATGCATTTGCCTACTGTAATATGTAATGGTTCTGCTTAAAAATCCATTGGCTATTCACAACTACCAAACAAAGTTATCTAAGAAACTCCTACAATATTTTCCTGGATATTATTTTACAAAGGCTTAGAATAGGAAATAATATGGCATTTCTGACTGCTCTACTCAGTGACTCTGAGTAAATGTTGACTATTTAAAGAATATTTTTTATTCTTTGCTCTAAAAGAACACAAGAAGAGAAGACAAATAGCTTTGAAACAAGAGGGGGGAAATTAATAAGTATGCACCTACTGCAGTCTTAAATCCAAAAAAAAAATGGTACTATAAGAGGATTGTTTTAACTTCTAAGAATGTACTCTTCATATGTGAATTGTAGTATGTCATGAGATATTCAACCTTCAAGACCAAAAGAAGTGGTTTGCAAGGCGAGTTACCCAGTTCCATATACCCAAGGAAGGCAGATGGTTTGAAATACTTGAAACAGTGATTGGAGGAGAGGATGATGGTCTGAAGAAACAGAGCCAGATTCTTTTTCACTAATTGGTTGTATAAATACAGGGTCTTCATAAAGTCCTTGTGCACATCTAAACTTTAATAACTTGGTTGTAGGTATGATAGAAAAAATCTGTGAATGGCATTTAAAAGCAAATTTATTCAAGTTTTAGGTCAACTAGAGTAAACAATGCTAGACTTTAGAAGTAATAACGAATTTATTCTTAAATAAGATTCCGTGCTACTACGCTCTGAATGTACGACAGTTCCTAAATGACGTTTTCCCAGAGAAGTGGATAGGCAGAGATGGACCAGTTGCTTGGCCACCTTGTTCACCTGACCTGTCGCCATTGGACTTCTTTTTATGGGGACATGTTAAAAGTGTAGTTTACTTGTCAAAACCACATTCTTTGGTGGAACGTAGGGCTAGGATGACCAATGCAATTAATGCAGTAACTCAAGAGCAACTGGGAAACGTTTTCAAGGAGCTGGGAGATCAGCTTGAACACTGTATCATGATAGATGGTGTTTATGTTGAAGTCTAGCACTGTATACTCTAATTGTCCTAAAACTTTAATAAATTTGCTTTTCAATGCCATTTACAGATTGTTTCTATCATACCTACAACCTAGGTTATTAAAGTGCACAAGGACTTTATAAAGAACCTGTATGCCATACTTAGGTGACAAAATGCAATCCTATTCCACCCTGTACATGTTCCAGAAAAATAGCTCATTCAAAAGATGGTTGAATTAACCACCTTTCTGTGTTTTTGTTACTTAATCTTATGGGTAAAATTATGGTGTTTTACAAAGATAGATGCATTAATGGATTTTCAGGGGCTTAAATAAGGTGGAATAGAATTGTAGCTAGGCACCCAAGCTGAGCAGAATATCAGGTGAAATAGAATCTGGCCATTGGTGTCTGGAACGAAGAAGGTCTTAGAAACCCAAGCCACTTTAAGGGTACAGGCCCTCAAACATATATAATGAGTGGTTCGAGGTTCTTTTCTTTGTGCTTGCCCAGCTAGAAACTCGAAGTTCTTAGGCTCACCTAGAACAGATTATAAAGATGATTAGATAAGTGGCAGGTGATGTAAAAAGGAAGCTAACCTGATGATTTTGAAAGGGGATGCCAAGGAGGCCTGGGTGACTGGACTCCTGAGCTAAAAGAAGGAAGGCTGCTGTGGAAAGTTAGTCTGATAGACGACTGCTGAGAAAGGTGTGTGAGAGGGATTTGGGAAGTTTGTAGCTAAAAAGTCTCAGGCTTGAAAAGGAAGGCTATGGGTTTCTGAATGAATGAGAGAGAATCTGCTCAAACTGCTATGCAGACCCATAGACAGAGGACCCAAGAAATTAATTAGAGGTGCTTTATTTAAGTGAAATGGACTCAATAAAGTAGCTACCGGGGAAAAAAAAATCTGTTTTAAAAATCTAGAGTTTTAATCCTGGAGTCAAGATGGAAACTAAGAAATAGTGCCTGTAGGATCCTTCCACACAATAGATGGGTGCTCTAAAGGCTCACTTATTTGTATGGTGTATATGATTTATTCAGTTATGTGCCTGTTCCAGTGCTTCTGCATTTGACCATAAATATACCTAACCCTAACCAATCAGTTACACTGTACACCAGGGCATCTCATTTGTGTCTGCTTCCTGTCCTTCACATTAGTAACTTCCAGGCTACTACCCTTGATATAATACCTATAGGTAATGAAGAGTATAGTTGTATATGTTTCTTTAAGAAGGTGCTCTATAGCAGTATCTCAAAATTAGCATGTGCATCATGAGACACGGAGGTTTCCATGGTAAGTACACATTTTTAATTGAATAGCAGACTAATAGGCATATAAAACCCCCATAACTTGTTGGCACATAAATTACCTCTCCAAGGGCCACAGGCAATTACTTCTTTCATGAAATATTTTCTTAAAGTGCCCTGTCCCCATTTTTGTTCAGATTAAGAGCTTCAGTTTTCCTTCTTTCACACGTAACAATATAGCTTGGATGTCCCCTCTGTCCTTTTTCTCGCTCTCTCTTACTCCTGTCTTCTTTTCAGAGTTTTACTTCCCAGAACACCATACTCAAGGGGTGTGAAAGATTTTTTTTTAATAGCAAAAAAATGATTATATCATTGTGGCTTTACCATATAAAAACTATCCCTCTTTTTTGGGCAAATAACTAGGAATTGCTATTTAATATGTAAAAGTGTATTTTAAATTGAATACACTATAAATTAATTTAAATGTCCTAATAATTACCTTGACACTGCTTTCATGCGGCAACTTCCACTGCATAAAAACCATGGTTTTTTCCTTTTTTTTTTTAATCATTGTCTTACGTCCCTCAGCTGATGTAAAATGGTATGGTTTCCTATTTTCAGTGGAGCTTTGCTAATTTGCAGTATTTGGGGGTTTTATCCTTTTTCTGATAACAATCTTCAAATTCTTATTTTAGAATATATTTTGCTTCTCTATTAATATAACGAACATGTCATTCTCTATGCACATTATGCTTCAAAAGTATATGCTTTCTCTGATATACAGAATAACAATCTGAGGTGATGCCTTCTCATTCCAGTTTTTAAAGATTATTTTCTTCTAGTTACACATTTGTTATACAGAGGCAAAAAGAAATGGTTATTTGCACTCACTCATATCTGGGTTATTTTTAGAAAGCATATTGACAAATTTTCAAGTAGACATTGTATTTCGTAAAGAATGCTGCCCTGAAATCACTGTGGCTTGAACAATAGGAAAATTCAAGACTACGGGAGGCCAGCACAACAGGATATCCATAAGTAACAACGCCTACTTATCAACAAGGGGTGAGCTTAACAGTCTTGTTCCTGGCTGTGACAAATAGCGAGCAGAATTTTAGAGAGCGTAAAAGGAGAGTCTAAACCCAACAGATAGCTCTGAAGAAAGATTAGATGCAGTACACTGGGTCTATTCCCTTGCACAAATCACACACATTTTAAACAACAGTGGCTGATAGTTTTGCATGGCCACCCTAATTTTTCTCCTATTAAAGGGCAGAGTTCATCCCCTTTGTTTTTTACTTTTATTTCAATACTTATTTTTATGGTGGCCATCTTTGTAATTGAAGAGCCCCATCTGAAGTAACAAATGAATGGTTTCTTGCAAGTAGTTCAAAGACACCCTTAATAGCTCCAAATAAAAAAATATTGTATCAATCAAAGGATTACAAAGAAATGTTTTTTCAGATTTAAAATAAAATGTAAATGGCTGCGGAGAAGTGCATGTTCAGTAACAATCTGTCAGTAATTGGAATGTAAATCTACCTCTCTTATGTTTAACTCATGTCTGGCACTAGAGCAAATAGACAGTAAAACTTTAGATTTGTAAAATGAGGCACACTCATCATCATACTCCATAATGAGGTGTGCTTATCATCCCATCATAACAAATGGCTCTAATGTGGAGGACACAAATAGGAGATATGTCTGGTAATAATTATCAGTGTATACATACTTATGTATATGTGCATAAGTAAGTGAGTGAAAGTATATGCGATCAAAATATTTTATAAATCAAAATATTTCATTTATATTCTCTGTCTCCTTTATCCTGAGAAATTAGGCTGCCCTTGGGGCCTTTCGAAGTTTGTTTCCATTAGGAGGAAAAATGGATCATATGACTCAGATACCTGCTTTGCTGAAACTCTGTTTGTTTACAAATAATGTATGCAAAGTCTTGTTTCTCTGAACACAGTAGAAGCAGACAGCAATAGGTACTTTCCCTTTTCAAGCTTGCCTTAGGCACTGAAACCATTCTCTCTCACTCTGCTACCTCTTAGAGCCACTCTCTTGGCTGACTCTCACCCATTCTGTTTCTACCTCCAGACGAACCTCATTTGCCAAACAATAGCCCTTAATCCCTGCATTTTCATTCAGGGAACCCTGATTCTGTGATCTATGCCGTAGTCATTTCTATTGTTTTCACCAAAGGACATAAAGGAACTTAATTGCTCTTTCCATTCATTATCATACAAAAAAGGGTGCTTAATATGTCCACCAGTTTTAGCCAAATCTGTGATTCTCTATAGATCAAAGACCAGCTTGACGGTAGCCATTAACACTTTCCAGCATAAAAACATTTCTCTGTAGCCTAGCCAGTATAATGGAAATTCCTTTATGTGCAAGTTCAGCATAGTTATGGAGTATGTTGATGATATATGCAGAGAAGGGTGAAATATCCAAGCAGCGGGGCTGCATGAAAGAAAATGGTACTAGTATGAAGATTCAGAGACATCCCAAAGCATTTTAGATACAAAGAACAATATTTCATGCTGAAGTGATGGACTATAAATTACTGCCTAATTTTGCAGTTGATAACTTGTGGATTACCATATTCTGATTGAGCCCCATTAAGTTCAGTGGGTTCCATGTGATTGCAGCAGTCTGCCTGTAGTTATAATTTACAGGATTCATCGCCTTAAACTTTGAAGTCTTCAGAAGAAAGATAGTGTCTCTCTATCAGTACTGTAAGGTGTCTAGCAGAAATGACAATTGACTAGAATTCAGGGAATAGCAGCTGTGATAGATAATAGACCGGAGATTCTTTTCTTCTGGAAAAAAGCTCCCTAGAATTGAAGGGATAGTAAATAAGCTTTCTATGGAAATGTGTATTTTCCTTTCCACTTTAATAGAGGATCATATTCTCCACTTTAGGGTACAGTTTTCAAAGTGTTTTTATGAAATATTGATCAAAGTCTCATCCCATTGCAGTCAAATGTAGTTCTGATTTTACTGAGAGCCAAGACTGATCATCTCTTAAAATCCCATGTTAAAATTCTGTTGGCTTAACTAATGCATTTTCTAAAATGGTTACTATTCCCTATTTAACTTTATAGGCTGCCAAAGCAATATCTGAAGAACTTATTGGTTCTAACCCTTCTATACGTATGGGTCTTTACTATGAATTTGGATGTATTTTTAAAAGTACCTATGTGTGTTACACTTAGCCTAGTTCCACAAAGGGGCTTAAGTACCCAGCTCTAGGTATAGAATTAAGATATCTGAACCAGGCATATTAGTTTCCTAGGTGGTAAATGGGGAAGGGGAGAAGTGGAAAAAGGGACTGAAGAATGGGATTCCCAGTATGCTGAACAAGGATACTCCAACCAACCAATAACATTCACTGAAGGAAAGGGAGTGTCTCAGAACCTGACTTTCTTGGACTTCGTACGCACACAGAAATAATGATTGAAATTATTTCAAATGCTTTTGAAATGCCTCAAAGAACTAGCTGTACAAATGCGTGAGGCCTTTTGAAGCATTCCAAATGCGCTTGAAAGGCTTACAAATAGTTCCTGAATTATAAGATACTATTTTGAAGCATTACAGTTCCTGTTACATGGGGACTTGATGGTCCTCCAGAAATCCCAGTGTTCTGCTGTCTTCCTTTCCTCCTGTCTCCCCTGCCCCCAACTTAGTGGAGGGAAGGAGGGTAGCTGACAGTCTAGCAGGCTGATTGCAGCCACTGTGTCCCACTCCTCCTTGGTCCTAGCCACTGCTGCAGTTCTAGCCCCTAGCCCCTCTTCCTTTCCTCTCTGAGAGGCAGACAAAGTAGTAGAGGGGCTTGGGGTTAGGTTTCAAAGGGGCTTGGGGCTAGGTTTCAGAAGGCTAAAAGAGGAGTGCTGGGAGCTCCTCCTGCCCCCACCCCTGTTCACTGCTCCAAGAGACATCCTGTACCCTTGTAGTGCCCCTGGAAGCAATCCAGTGGGGGGAACAATGGGGGCTGTGCAAGTGTCTCCCTGGCTGAAACCATTCCTTTTTCAAATTGTTCCAAACACTCTTCACTTGGAAACATTTAAAAGTTACTTCTGTGTGTACACCCTGAGATGCCCACCTGCAGCCCTGGTGGAGCACCTATGTAGGATGGAGATTCGTAACCTAAGTAACAGGACAGGCTGTGAGAATCCCCTTCCTAGCCTAGCTTATATGTTTGTTTTTAGAATGCTATTCTGGAAGTGGGAGCTGTGGGTTGGAAGCCCTTCAAGTTGTGACAGGCCTATATAGCCCAGATCTTTCACTTCCCATGTGAGCGCTCTAACCAGTAGGGTAGTAGGGCTGTGTGAAACTTTGGTCCCTGATTTGATTCAGCAGAGATTTGGTCTCATTTACTGGTTGAATCTCAGAATCTGAATCAAATCAGAGGATCCTTTAATCTCTCCAAATAGAATCAGAACCCTCTGGATCGATTCAGAGAGATTCGGAAAGACTTGGAGATTCAGACATAGAGACAGTTTTAAATGTTTTTTCTACATACCTTTAGGTAACAGGGGCTCATGAGTGCTGCAGTGCTGGGGTGCATGGAGTGTCTCACAGAAGCCTGGGCGGGCTCCCCAGCACACTCAGCAGTACACCCAGAAGTGTACCAGAAGCACTTCCAGTCCATTTCCGGGTCTGCCGGGAAGCACTCTGGGGGGGCCGCCCCATTCCCCTTCCGCAGCTCAGTGGTTGGTGCCTCCTGGGTCGGGGGGGTCACCTGGGGTCCCCCCAACAGCTGAACACCAAGCTGGGGGGATGTGGGGGGCCCATGTGCTCCCCAGCAGACCTGGAAGTAGAAGTACATCTGGTCCACTTCTGGGCTCACCACTGAGCACATGGGCCCCCCCCTGCATTCCTGTGGGATGCTCCATGCGCCCCAACATCTCAGCGATCACAAGCCATGCCTGCTACCTCAAGGTATGTAGAAAAAACTTTTAAAGCTGTGTCTATGTCCGAATTGCTTATTTTCCAAATCAGCATCGGATCTTCAGATTTGGATTCGGCTGAATCGAATCAGGGACAGTGGTCCAAATCAACAAATCAAATTACTGTCCCTGATTCAGCCTGAATCTGAATCAATTAGGGACTGCTTCGCATACCCCTATAGGATAGTTTGTAACAGATAATAACCCACCAGTAACACCTTCTGGTTTTTAATGACAGTAGCTATTGCTTTGTGCTTTGTGGTGAGCCCAATGCTATTGGGGTGTGTTAGGCACACCCTGACCTTACCTACTGGATTGGGATGTGTTAAGCACACCCTGACCTTACCTTAATTGTTCTTAGCTGAGGGGGGTCAACTTTGTGCATTCCAAATAGTTTCAGATGTGAGAGGGGAGCTGAAACCCTTGGTTTAGCCAAGGTGACGGATCTTCTGGGCCTATTCTTGTAATAAAACTTTATGTGCTAAATTCAGATTTCTGGCAAAAGCTTAGGTACCTACATGCGTATGAGTATTAGATAAAAGCCTTGTGATTCATGTACTTGGACATCAAATTTCTACCTTTATTGTACCATACCCTTTATGGACTAGGTCTTTAAGTTCAACATATTTCCATGATTGTACATATAGAATTTACTGGAAGGGGTGGACTACAGACTTGTTCTTTTAGTTCTATGAGAAGTGTTATAGTGCTGTTTTAACTGGAAGTGTCATTTTTTATCTGATGAAATACTGATTTGTTCCTAATTTACTATTCATTTTTGCAGTCTAACTCACAGTATTGATTTTTTTTTCCCTCTATCCCTGTACAGCTCCAGCTCTTGGGGTCTCAGCCTTCATTTAAAAAAATATTACAGATTAAATCAATAGTTAAATGTCCATGAGAGTGGGGGAAGAGAAATTTGAAAAAGTGGTTCTAAAAGACACAAAAAGCAGAATGCAAATTACAAGAACACGAAATGTATTATTTCAAAAAAATCTCATCATTCTTAAGTCAGTTGCCTTATTTTGGGGGAGCTTGATTCATGATCTTGAAAGGCTGGGGTTAGGGTTCTGATTGTGTGGTGTTTTCCATCTTCCCCATGAGCTGGCACAAAGGCAGCCCCGAGCAGGTGCATTATTATGCAGGTGCTAAAGATATAAGTTCTACCTGAGACATCTCTGAAGTCATTCTGGTGGCTCCTATGTGTTTAATATTAGTCTCCATTCCCACCCCTTGCATCATACACTTTGTTCCCTCCTCCTGCTCCTCTGCAGTGACCTAGACTCCTCCAGATATCAAGCCCCTATTGTAGTTAAATGAGATGCTGAGTTGCTGTAGAGTGTTATATGCTTTAGATGAGTTAAACCACACTTCTTCTGCAATTACGGCTGTTCATTAGCTTTCAGATTGGAGATAAAATTTTGGCAGCACTAGAAAGGTATTTTGAATGCTTGTAGCCAGTCCAAAATAATTCTGTTTAATTGTTCACTCTCCCTTTTTCTTTCAAATTAATACACTGGTTTTCAGGCTATAAAGTCTCTTTAAAATAAAACCAAAATTCTTTTCGTTGAAAATAAATAGTTCCTGATAATTTTCACTCATGTGGCATGGAGCCTGACTCACCAACATTCCTGCTGTCTGCAGTACAAAGAAAGTCACTATCCAGGAATAGAGGTGGAAAAATCTGGCCCATGAGAATGGAGTATCATGCTTTCATAGAAATGCTGTGATTTGAGGGTATTCATAAAGAAGTATATAGCAGCTTAAGCTAACTTACTTGCTGTTTCTCATTTGGGGTATAAGTGTGCATGTGTAAAGAATACTCTTTCATTAACTCAGGCTACCATCCAGAAAAACCTGATGCCAGCACTGAGGCACTCAAGAAGGAACTCTAACTGCTAAAATATGTGAAGAGTAAGCTCTCTGTAGAAAGCAGTTAATAGACACATGTATCTGACTCTCCAGACATCTAAAGACAATGGTTTTAGACCAGGATGCCATAAAACATACATGAAGCAAGGAGAAATACAGTTAATACCTATCAAGAATGATGCCATTTTTATAAAATTCTCAAGACCTTATATTGCCACATTCACTGACTGAATAGTTTTTTATTCCATAAGTAAATTCACTGGCCCTCAGTGAGAAAGAAAAAGATAATAGGTCTGGGGAGCTTAATTAGGGATACCTTTCTACCTCCCCTCAGCATTTCTTCTCATTTAAATAAGCCAAATTAACTTGCAACAAGAGACATAAGAAGCAATGTTTTTATGTTTCTCAGGAGTTTATCCAGCTGTATAATAACCTTAGCCCTGGCATGTCTTCACTAATAATAAATGCTTACTCTAGTATTCTACCTGTAGCACTCACCCTTAAAATTAACTTACCCTTGCAGGACTAAAGTAAAGCAGGTAAAATGCCATGCTAACAGGGCTTTGTTACTTAAAAACACATGAGGTAACGCATTCAGACATAACTCGGGTATTTCTTCACAATGAGATCTTATGCTTGGTAGACACCCCAAATGTACTCACATAGGTTGAAATCCTGACTTTGACAATGACACAGTTTCTGTTGATGTAAATAGGACAGAAGTCATCTATATTCTTTTGTCTGTCTAAACTTAAATCCATCCACTTAGATAAGGTGATAAACTTAGATAGACTTTTTCTTAGATATAGTAGGCAACTGTCAATCCTCTGGATCATGGTGTACATGTAAGAGGTCTAGTCAGATGCCTGATAACCTGTTTGTAGCTGACAAGCCCAATTCAAGAGTGATGCAACTTGTTACAGATCACAGATCCATATGTTGTCTGAGCTGGAGTCTAAGTTTACAGCGTGCTGCTTTCTTTTTTCTTGCTTTGCTTCCGTTTTGCTTTGCTTCCATCCTCTGGATCAAAGCCGCTTCATATTGAGCTGCACCCAGTGCCAGATGTTCCCTCCAGATTGGATGGGATTCTGCGTGCTTCCCCCAGTTTTGTACACTGATGTCGAATGACTTCATATCATTTTTGCACACATCATGTTACCCCCGTAGAGGGGGACCCTGCTTTCTAGAGCTGTCTTGAATCTCACTGTGCAAAATATTCTTGGCCTTCTCCTGACATGGCTGACCCATCACAACCTCCTGTTCTTGATAGTGGTTTCTAAGCATGTCAGTTCTGCACACTCCAGTACATCTGTATTTGGTATTCTGTCTTCCCACTTTATTTTCAGGATTTTATGCAAACACCCCATATGGAAGCTGTTCAGTCTCCTGATATGCCTAGCATATGTAGCCCACATTTCTGAATTATAAAGCAGGGATGGCTGCACACAAGTCTTGTAGATTCGTATCTTCACTTTACCTGGTAGGTTACTGTTATTCCATGCACATTTCTGTAATAGCTTGAACTTAGCTGCTTTTCCAATTTTGTTCCCCTTTTCAGTCCGAAGGTCAAGATTCCTGCTGATTGTAGAAGCTAACTAGCAAAAGCTGTCAATGACACTAAGAGATTTATCTTCCAGAGTGATGTCAGGTATTGGCTTTCACACCTTGGTGCAGTCTCCTTGAGACTAACTGCCAGACCAAAGATCTTGGGTGATTCCTAAAACCTGCTCAAGAGATTTGGCAGGGAAAATTAACCATAGTTGCAGACAGAAGTGACAATGTTTGCTTGATTCGACCTCTAAAAGCACTCTACAGGTGTGACCAAACACAAATGCACAGCTGCAGAGCACTTTAAAAGGGCCCACTCCCACAAAAATCGGATCCTTCATTACATGAGTGTTCATATGAAGGTGCTTCAAAGCAGAGTGCCCTCAGTAACTTCTGTCTGCACTTGCCAGCACCAGGGCACAGTAGACACAGCCCAGCACTGCTCCCAGTGCTGTTTTCAGAATGGGAGGTGGGGAAGCAAGCGGAGGGAGCTTGTTCTGGGGGTTGTCCAGCTAGCACTGGAGGGTGGGGCAGGTGGATTGGAGCTCTCCCACCCCAGCATGGCTGGAGAAACCCCAGAATAGACCTTCTTCCCCTTCATTCTTACTCTCCCATTATGAGTCAGCTTGGGAGCTTAGGAGAGAGGTGGGTAGAGCTAAGGAAAGACGCTGCAGACACACAGCCTCCCTCCCTAAATGGGCTCCAAATTGGAGCTCGATTCCCCCACCTTCCCAGCCCAACAGCTAAAGTCTGTTGGGTCAGGAGGATCATTCTAATTTATGGTGCTTTCTATAAAGTGCCATGAGTTAGACCACGGAGCTGCACTTATGTCTGTGCTTTGTTGGTTTTTCATGTTGGCAGTCCAAAAATCAAGTAATTTACAACTACTAGTCACTTTTGAGCATTTGGAATCACAGAGTTGCCAAAATAGCCTTTGTAGCATGGGAGTGCTATTCCTGCTTGGGTAGAAGCCTTTCCACTGTACAAGGGGTGAATAGTGCCCCTTGACACACACTTGCCAGAACAGTTTTCAGAAAGAACAACAGTGAAAGTAAGTATTGAGTTAGGGGGAAAGGATGTTTTTCTTGGTTTTCCATCAGCAGTATTGGATACCCCAGGGACATTCACTTTGAAGTGACTGGAAATTTGAAGTGATGAGGGGTTGCAAAGGTATACAATGAAGTACAACTTTACTTTTACCTAAAAGATAAACTTGTCTCTGCTTTGCACACTAACCCTTCTAGTTTTTCTTATGTTAGGATTTCTTTACTGTTCTTCACCTAACAACTTATGTCTTGTCCTTATTTGGGGGCTATTTTCTCAGGCACAGTATTTGAATATTTTTAGACATTGTATTTCTTTAGGCATCTATTTTTTATGTTTCTCTTTTTAAAAGAATTAATTGTGAAATGCCTTTATTATATAATTATACCACAGGACATGTTTGTGTCATCCAATGCCTATCCCATTGATTCATTGTGAAGTGTGTGAATGAGAGAGACGTGCTATTCATGAAATGCAAAATTATTAACACTAGGTCAATCCACAGTTAGTGCAAGTAAATGGTTGTCAAGTTTTCCCAAGAAAAGTCAGACTATTATGAG
This sequence comes from Crocodylus siamensis, assembly GCF_052110815.1. Taxonomy (NCBI): domain Eukaryota; kingdom Metazoa; phylum Chordata; order Crocodylia; family Crocodylidae; genus Crocodylus; species Crocodylus siamensis. Next base: position 24,523,301 of record NC_143399.1, on the reverse strand, counting down.
TCTTCTGTAGTTTTGGCACAATAGGATGTCCATACTCAGTGTGCCAAAAGGCCCACAATACAAGTTAAGGCCATAAATCTCTGGGACAGCTCTATGTTGTCCCTACACAGGAAACTTACAGTAAAATTATCTTTTTTTATTATTATTTAAATAAATTAGAAACTTGCATCTGGCTGACCTTCAACATATAAAACAGCCCCCTTTAGCTTTATGCAGTGATACTCAAGGCATTCAGGCAGTTTTAATTTATAGTGGAATCTAGACCATCACCTTACTTGTCTTCCCAGAAATTAGGGAAGATAAATAACCTATAACAGAATTGGTCACAGATCAGAATTTCTGTTTCATCAGACATTCTGGCATTTCACCAAAAACATTTTTGGAATCAAAATAAGGCTGAAATTTGTAGCCTTGCCTTTAAAAAGCAATAGTGAAAACTACATATCAATATTTAATTAAAATTAAATAGATTTATAGGTATTCATAGATTGTAAGGCCAGAAGGGACCTTGGAAGATCATCGGGTCCAGCTCCTTGAACCAAGCAGGAAAGATAACTGGGATCAGGTGACCCCAGCAAGGTGACTGTCTAGTCTCCTCCTGAAGATTTCCAGGGTAGGTGATTGCACCCCTCTGGAAGGAGCTGATTCCCCAGTCTGGACACCCTGACTGTGAAGAACTTCTTCCTAATGTTGAGCCTGAATCAATCTTCCAGGAGTTTGTGACCATTACTCCTGGTTTTTTCCCTCCGGTGCCCTGGTGAACAGTTGTTCACTGAGCCCTTGATGTATTCCCCTAGTGTAGCAGTAAGCTGCTACCAGATCCCCTCTCAGCCTTCTTTTCCTCAGGCTGAAGAGTCCCAGATCCCTCAGCCTTTCCTCGTATGGCTTGCCTTTTAAGACTCTGATCATACAGATGGCTCTTCTCTGGACTCTCTCAAGCTTTTCCACGACCTTGTTAAAGTGCGGTGCCCAGAACTGGATGCAGTACTCCAGCTGCAGTTTCACCAGTGCTGAGTAGAGCAGAAGAATCACCTCCTTGACTTTTCTGGAGATGCATCGATTGATGCAAGCCAGAGTATTATTTTCCCTAATGGCTACAGAATTGCACTACCAGCTCATACTGGTCTATTATTACCCCCATGTCCCTTTTATTCATGGTGCTAGGCAGTTTGGTCCCACCAAGGCTGTAGGTGTGTTGGGGGTTTCTCATCCTGAGGTGGAGCACTTTATAATATAATCAATATAATACACTACAAATCTTGTGTGTGTATATACAAGCCAATACAAGCCAAAGAATCAAAATTATATACTAAAAATAAAAAATTAAACTTTTTCTAGTTAGTACATTTCTTATTAATTTTTTTGATTTGATTGAAATTTGTTTTTCAATATTGTTCATATTTTTCAGTCATCTCTAACCTAAACATGTCTAACAGATCAGAAAGTAGGATAGTTATAGTTCCAAATCCAGATCCATATTTCTAGTTGGTATTAAGAAGATGATCCCATCAAAAAAGTAATAAATAAGAAATCTGAACTGGTCTTTGGGAGGTAAATGGTTCAGTCCTCCCAGCATTCATGCCTTGTTTCTTCAGTTCACTGACATCCAAAAAAACCTCCTAAAATCTGATAACATTTAAAAAGATTTTTTTTGAGATTGAATTAAACATTTAGTTTGGGCTAAAATTAAATGTTTATTTTAAACCAATGTTAATGTTTGAATTTAAATAAAATTAAAGGAAACTTTAAAACAAAATTATTTTTACTCAAAGCATTTTTAACAAGTTCTGAACATCTTTTAAAACAACCAAGTCAGTATAATTAAGCCTAATTGACAAAATGTTTCAATGTTGTTAAATCTGCATACTTTGAAAGTTTTCAGTTAAAATTTTTCATTTGGCTGCACACTTTAATGAGTTTTCTTTTGGCATTTGCTTTTCAAAGTTGTTTGCTAATTTTTAAGCATCTGTTGCAGTTTAAAATCATCTTTTTGTCTTCTTGATACACCCTTCTCTCTAGCCATTTCAACACCTCTCACCTTTTACATTGCACTTTGTGATGTGTTCAGACTATGTCCTTGCTCCCACCTGACCCCCTTCTCTCTCTCTCTCCCCTCCCCCCCCCGCCCCAGTTGCTCTGGTCTCTTAGAAAGTGGTAAAATAGCATGCTTAATATAATTACAAACATGATATCTTTATGCAAAATGACACCTAGTCTATCAATTTGTCATAAAATGACAAATATATTTGCTCTAAATATTTTAATATAATTAACTTAAGCATGGTAAAATAAAAGATAAATGAGATTTGTTATGAAATTGGATTATTGATAGCAGACAAAAATGTATATTGCTTGAAATAAAATGACAAGGCTTGTCAGATAGTCACTGATGGATATTTGTCAACAGGCTTGGTGTTGTTTGAATGCATGATTTTTTTACATTGATAATTTGGCTATTTTTTTAAAGTAACTTTTCTTCCAATGTAGCAAGCTAATCGCGCACCCACTTGAACAATTCTAGAATTAAGCCCGGTCCTGTTCTATGCAAACACAACCCAGTGCTATGCCAGGTTCTAGTCACATCAGTGGGGGTCCATGTATCTGCAGGTATGTATCTGCATGAAACTGACTGCACCATTGGGGCATAGGTTTCTCAGCACACCAGAAACAAGGTTTTTGTCTCTCTTGTTTCTGTGGACCATGCTAGGAACTCTAAGCACTACCAGAATACAAATAATAACTGAATTACAAAAGGTTAATCTAATGATTGAGCCCACAAGCAAGTGTGTCCAGAGAAACTGTGGGTGGCAATTATATAGTGTTGTGATAATCCCAGTGCTAATGTAGGCTGAAGATTATCAGAGTTCAACCACACCTCCTACCCAAAAAGTTAAGATCCCACCATCTGCTTCCTCCTTAAGGAGCACAGCAGTTGTGTAATGTATATCAACAGGATGTAACTAAGTCCCTACATCTCTAAGGGCTACTATCTTGAAAATACTTAACTTGCTTCAGCACTCTTACCTCATTATCTATCCCAAGCACATTCCATGTCCAGCATTATGCTCCTAAAAGCAAAAAGAGCTGGTTACATTTAAAGGCGTAAGACAAACAACTTAAACATCTGGAATTAGTCAACAGCTGCTTTTAAGAAATTTGATTTCACACTGGGGCCTGAATAGCTACGTATCTACAAATCTTTTTTATATAATGATGGATCTAAAAGCTGTGGCCTGAAATCACTACACTTTAATGAAGGATTAGGCAATTACTTGGGCTTGACAGCCACTTAACGAGTTTTGTGAGTGGCCAGAGGTACTGACTTGGCCCAGCAGGGGGAAGGCGGAGATGGGGGGGCAATTGATTCTATTCAGTCCTGGGCCTGTCCACTCCACACCAACTGCTGGGGGCAGTGAACAAAGTGGGCAGTATCATCTAGGAGACCAACCTGGGACCCCCATGGACAGGGTGCACTCAGCCAGGTGGATGAGATGGGGCTGTGGGTGGGTGGGGAGCAGCATCCAGGAGTGGGACAGGTGGGTGGGACCAGGATCATAAAGCAGTGACAGTGCAGGCTTGGAGCAAACTATGATCCACACCCCACATGTGCTCCCCGATCCTGCTCCTGGATGCTGCTCTCTGCCTGCCTGTGTCCCCACCCCATCTACCTGGCCAAGCACATAGGGGTATCCATGGGGACCCTGCCCACCTGCTCTGCCCAGTGCTGCCAGTGTTGGGCGTAGGGCAGACAGTTGGGGATGTCTGGAATGCTGGGCCAGGTCCAGCAGTGGTGGCAGCAGAGATAAGGCCAGCGGCAGCCGGGCATAGTGAGCCACCGCTGTGGGGGCTGCTGGGAACCTGAATCTGGCTGATGCACCATCCCTACCCCATCTCATGCCTTGGGATGGTGGGACTGGCCTTACACATGACAGCCTAGGCCTATGCCTGGGCCAGAGAGGGCCAAAGGTCCTGCCACGGGCCAGATACAATCCCTTGGCAGACTGGATCCAGCCCATAGGCCATGTGTTGCCTACCTCTGCTTTAATAGCACAGTTCTACCTGTTGTCCTTCAGATTTTAATGCACATGAAGCCTTTTGTAGCCTTCTCAATCCAATCCTCTTAGACACTGTGGAAACCTTTTTCCTTATGACAGGTTTCTCACTTCAAGTGCTTGCAGCATAATGACTGAGAACATCTCCCTCACTATCTTTAGAATCAGTAACCTTAAAACAATACTGCTGCTCCCTTCTGAATGCAGCTCTGAACCAGTAGTCCAACTCATGGGGAATATCCAGAAAAAAAAGTGAAAGAATATTCCTAGCCATACTCAGACTCTCTCTCTCTGGAATTGCAACACAGGCCTTTTTTTTTGTAGTTTATAGATTTAGAAATACAGACAAACTTAGGGCACTGCCTCCCACTATTATTAGAAGTATTCTACATCTTAAAAAACCTTTTCTTGCTAAGTTCATACAGAAGAATTTATTTTCCTTACCTGCTGTCCAACCTTCCCCTTCAGGGTTTTACCCTCATTTTTGAAGCACTTTTTGGAGGCACATTTTTTTAAACATTGAACAAGGTAATACAACTTCAGCTCCTTACTCTATCCTTGTGGCTGGAGTTGCTGTGCTTTTAAAATGGCAAACTACTGTCATCACACTTAGAGGCATTTTCAGGGGTGATGATCTCCTGCCAAAGGTCACCTGCTGTTGTGTGAGATGGGTTAGAGCAGCATTTTGTAAGATTGGAGCTGCAGAGTGCATCAACAAAGATCTTTGGTACTCATCAAAGTGCATTAACTTTTCAGTGCAGCAAATGGGATATTAGGCTCCAAGTTCCTAGCATTGCTGACTAGAGTCACTATCCATCAGTTGTAATTTTGCACACAAATGTTTGCCTCACATAAATCATACTTGAAGGAAAAGCCCTTTGAAAATGGGATAATAATTCATTAGAGATGCAGGCCAAATAAAGCATGAAACCAGCCTAGGTCTCTTTCTTCTAAAATTATATATTTTCAAAACAGTACACTTAGATTTAGCTGTTGATATTACTGGAAATTGGGTAGCTAAAGTCCACAAACTTTTTCTTTAAATATAGGTAAAAATCTGTAAGGTCATGAAGTCATAACATTTAACATCTGATTAATATCCTACTATTGTCTACAGAAGAGCCCTTCTGATTGTTTTCTGCACCTAATGAATTTGCCATTTCTGTTAAAGTCTAAAATGAATTAGGGGGATGTGGATTTAAAAAGTTTTTGTTCGGGATTATGGAGAATGTTATATCCTGAGAATACGTGCCCTGAAAAATACAAAACCATACTCTCTCTCTCTCTTCCTACCTTTTTTGTGTGTACTCAATATCCTGGCTATAAAATGCCTCTTAGGTTCCCTGTGTGTTTCTCAGTATTTTCAATCTTTTTTTTTTCTGATGGTCTTTAGCTTTCAAGCAGACTTTCTTTATGGGATACAAAGATCAGGCTGGTTTCTTTAAGTCTCTTTATTTGCATGCATTGCTAGTTATTAGATTCCCCTTGATGAATAATCTGGGTAAAACATGATTTTGTTTCCTTGTTTTTGTAGCTGAAGAAAATAATTATTTGGGTTAAACTGAAACAAGCTTTTCAATAAAATCAGAAAATTTCATTTGTCATCAACCCAAAATGTTTTGTCCCACTCAAAAGACAATGTTTTGTTTCAGTTTTAGGTTATTTCAACTTTTTATTTCACTTTCTAATCTTAAAACTGAAAAGTTCAAACATTTAATTCTGAAGATATCAAAAGTAAGCGTTTCAATATCTTCGGGATTTTTTCCCTGAATTTATTGCCAAATTTAAAATATTCTCATTCTCCCTTCTCTCCCTCCCTCCCCAAATTTAGTGGGGTTTTTGGGGAAGAGAAATTTGCAGGTCTATTAGCTTGGGGCCAAAGGCAGGCACCCAGGGAGGGGAGTTTTACCTGCTCTGAGGAAGCATTAAAGTCTCCAGTTGCTCCTGCCACAGTTTGCCCACCCTGGTTGTTGCTACTACAACAGCAATGCAATGTTTGTGAACTGCCACTAAGTTGAGTCCCAGGTCTGCTGACGTGCCTGCCACCCCTGAAGTTACAGTACTGTTTGTAGCAAGCAAGCACACAGACTGTAACAGTTCAAAATAGAAACTTCATGGTGCAGTTTTTAACCACTTTTGAATACAACCACAATAAGAGTGGGGAAAAATGGACTAAAACAAAACATGAATGGCTTCTGTGGTGAAATGATCTATACAGTTAGCTAAATCTGTAAAAGGTAAGTGCAATATTTTCTCCCACCAAACTTTGCATTGATGCAAAATTCTGTGAGCAGGTCAGCAGGCATTGACTTCTATCTTTGGATTTACAAGCACTCTTAATCACAGTGTCAGTGACTTTCCAAGTGCTGTCACTTGGAAATTTGGTCTTAATTTTGTAAATAAAAATCTAGGCCAGCTCCTCAGCAGTTATAAATCTCCATAGTTTCACTGAAGCCAATTAAACTGTCCTAATTCAACTGACTATGCCACTGCCCCACATTCTGTAATTTGGAGATATAGTATATGATATTTGTAGGACTGTAGTCTCTTTATACATAGACACCGGTAAAGTGTTGTATTATATGGTCCGTCTTTACTGAGATATCTGTGAAAAAGCTGTCCAAAAATGAAGAATGGAGGTAGGCACAACAATGAATCAAACTGCTTTGACTCATCATGCCCAGCCTTTATTCCTGCAATATCTATGTTCTGCACTGTCCTATTTGACAGCTCCATATTCACACTATTAGGATCAGAGGTAAAGTCACAGCTCCAGACCTGTATAACACAGTTGGTGACATGAAACCAGCCAAAAGTTCAGCTCGCCTGACTGTCAATCCAACCCATTTAATATAGAAAACATGCTCTAATCTGGCCACTATACATAAAAATAAATTGTAGGCAATTTTGCAACAGATATCATTTCTTCTGCAGGAGCTTTATGTTCATTCAGCACTGCAAGTATGAAAGTTAAAGTTTTCAATCTGACCAAGATGTGCTCAAAAGTAGGAACCAACAAGGGTTTGAAGAGGTTATGTACCATCACCTTTGTACTGCTATCTTCCCTCCTGCAGACTGAAGTCACTGGTTATTTGCCATAATCCTTCCAGCCCATTAGTGCTTCTGCATACCTACTACAAGGAGGGCTCAAACAAGAGGAAGTAGCACAAAGTCAACCATGTCACTTTATACAACCAAGGATTTTTCCACCCCACTCAGCTGTCAGCTACATGGGCTTATAGCCCCTTAGTACCACGGTTGTGACACAAACAGGCTGTATCAAGGGCCAGAATCTGATTCTACATGTATCTTCTGAAATGTTAGTAAATGCAAGTGAGTTGCTACATTAAGATCTTGCATTTATTAAAAAATGCAATCATTCTCTCCTGAACTATAGCACTCATTTTTAGCTTATTCTAGATTAACAGGCTTAGTTTTGTATTTTACAGGTGACTAGAGGAAGACAGAAATTTATAGCCATTAGTGTAACCAAAAATCATTCTCAGAATTGTCTTCTTATTACACACAGTTGGACCACAAGTTAGTGGAGGGACAGATGAGTTCACAATTGGCAGTGTTTATAGAAATCATAGATCCCCTTGTGTGTGTAGAAACAATGCAGCACATGGTTTTAATTAGAAATATTCAGACAGCAAATTACGGTAAACTACAACTTGTAAGGAAAAAGACCTGACTGCTACTACAGCCACAGAATGGGCCGTTCCACTACAACTGCATCATGTTACGGTTGTATTGAATTACGACTCCTATCCAGAGTCCTGCAACTGATTATATTTGTGCGGGTGCATGTATGGGTGCATGTGCATGTGTCTCTGTGTGTGTGTTAAGAAAAGGGCCAAGATAAGTGATAAGTGAATCTCCAAAGGTTTATAGGTTTGGAACAGCTTGCATTAATGCTAAAACATCAGGCAGCTTGCCCAAACGTTTGATTGTAATTTTTCCCCTGTTCGTTTCTGCTTTTTGTTCTCCATACCCTATAGTTGTTTTGTCCCACTTTTTGGTCACCCAGCCAAACTGTTATCTCTTCCATTAATTTTGTATTATTTCTAATGCCTTAGAATGAAAAGCTACCTCCACATCCTGTTTCCCAAATGCGATCCTTCCAGCTGCTCTTATGCTGTTTTCCCCGCTTCTTCACCCCTTTCCCCTACAGTTTCCAACAATTTTGTCTCTCAGTCTGTTCTGACTGGAGTCTAGGTCCATTACATAGTTCTGCTGCCAAAGCTTTGAATACATCTACACCATACATCTTATGGTGACAGAACCTTCTCATTCTGCTGGGAACACAGAGCCAGAAAGCTTCTGCTGCTACAAGAAAGCCTCTGGGAAATGCAGCTAAATATGCTTTTGCCGGCAGCCATGGCTCCTTTAATAGCTGGTGCCTCCCAGTATGTACTGAACGGCCTGCCAGCACACCTGTCCTAGGGGAGCTCTGCAGTTCTAAAAGAGCTGTCAGCCTCCAGAAGCCACACGGGGAGGGAAAGAATCTGGTGGCTTCCTGGTGGCTGCAGTGGTCTGTGAGAAGAAAGCTCATGATATAGACCAGCCCAAAGACATGCAGTGGTCAATGAAGGAACATGGAGCATGAGAAGGCACAAACACTAAGTGCCCCAGATTGAAAAGATAGGCCAGAAAACTGGAGGGTAGAGGAGAAGAAAAGAACAGATCCGAGGAAGTGGGAGCAGAAGGGTCCAGCTGGGGGTTGCAGTGGTGTGAGACATTGAGGAAATGGAAAGGGAAGAAGTTGTTCACAAACATTTTGGATTTATCAAGCTAATCATAATTTGGTGCTTTTCAAAGAAAATGGGGTTCCTTCTAATGTAATCTAGGGATGTTGCATCACATATATATTTCTTGAAAGTAAATTAACTATTCTATTCCTAAGAGCCTTCCTTATGTCATGAGGCCCTGGTAAACAAACACATTTGTTCTTTATTTTGGAAATAATTTCAATTTAATAGAAAATAATAACACCATCAACACTAGAACAAATAGCAAGTTCCTATGAGACCCACTTCATTGAACACATGGCTCTTCAATTCAAGGGAAAGCAATTTTGTTGCTTACTTGATAGACCAGTTGCCCTCAAGCCAATGACTCATTGAGTCCATTTTTGTACATAGGGTACAGTTCTCCAACCCTTGCATGTGTAGAAGTTGTCAACGTGTCTTTATTCAGAGTATTGACGGCATGGATATCCTAGTTAGGTAACTCTGCTTATCTTGTAGTTCAGGAAGGATTCCTTTCTTGGCATTTTTCTTCCCAGGGAAGCTAAGAATAACTATGATTTGTGCCATGTTGATTTTCTGTAGTCTTTTGTTTATTATCACACTTCACTTCATTGTTCAAATAAAGCCCAGGCAAACTCAGATTCTTACCCTATGTATACAAAATGTTTAGATCTTTGACAACCATTCACCATGTGTTACCCAATACAGGAATAAGAGAGTAGTTCATTGTACGTGAAGACAGCCTTGCTTTTCTACCTGGAGTCAGTTTCTACAGCCAGGAATACTGACACTTCTACAAAATGGCCATCCCACCTTCACCCCTACACCATTTAATAACTAGGGGCTTGGCACTGTACTGTTCAAAACCAGACCTATGATAGATACCTTTTGTCAACTCTAGGCATCCTATGCTGGGATGCACGTTCTTTTGTTTCCTATTTGTCTCCTTCACAGGTAGAGACTGGCTGTTACATGACAGGTAGTCTTGCTATGAGAAACACAGGAAGAAATATTAAACAAAAGTTGTGATTGTCTGTCAGTATGTCCCCTTAGGAAAAGCTGCCATATAATAGCTGACACTGGTCCTGGCTCCATACTCTCTTATGCCATTTGATTTGATGTGAGGCTCAGAGTTGTAACTGGCAGATATTATTGCAATATTGGAGCACTTTACAGAATAATGGAAGATACTGACAGAATGCAATAGTCCTAACGGCATGTTTGAGGGTTTTCTCCTCTATTTGTTCACTGTCAGTTCAGCAGCACAATAGAATATGTACTGAAGTAGCCTTTGCATTTAATTGACAAGGCATCTACAAAATGATGCAGCATATCAAGTTTCATATTACTTTCTAGGTAAAATAGCACACAGAACTCAAACAGCAATGTAATGAGTATAAATTCGGGATGGCCACCTCAGAATCTTTAAAGGTCTGCGTGAGGCGCTAGAAACCTGAAATCTCTTGGTAACATGCATTCTTCTACGATTTCTGGTCAGGCTGGAAATGTTCTGAGCACATTCAATTTCATGGTATTTTAGTATTTCAGGTTTCAGCCCTGGAAGAAAGCAGGAATTATAGAACAAGAACAATAAGGTTTAATGATCCTTTTTATTAACTCAAAATATGGGGGGGGGTTTCTTATATTTTACCAGGTTTGTTCCAGTTCTACATATTTTTATCATAGATTCACTTAGACATTTTTGCCAGTCCTGTGGTTAAATGCATATAAAAATGTGGCTGTCACTTGGATGTCCCTTGATGATGACCAAAAAGATGGAACTTATTGAAAGCATTTTGCTATAGTGTTTGGCTTGAAACATTGTGAAACAAATTGCCAGCTCTCAGTAGTACTGAGTTCCATATACAGTGTCCAATTAGAGGGCCATGGTGAAACTCTTACTACTTGAAATCAGTGGCACAAAGCTATTAAAATGGGAGTAAGCATTGAAGAATTGATTTGAAGACCATTTTTTCACTGAATTATTTTAAGAAATGCTTTGACCAATTATCAACCCAACAAAGACAAACTTTCTCTCTAACAGTCATGGCTGACAACCTACATGGAGGGAGTGTTCCCTTGCAATAAATCAAGTATTGTACTTTTCAAAGGTCAAGCTGTTTTATGGAGCTGGTTTGTTGTTACTACTTGAAAGTGGAGATAACACTATTGCTACAAATACAATCTAACATTTAATCGGCCTTTGTTCTCAACATTTATTCAATATTGTTAAGTTATTTGCCAACCATGAAAGGAATCAACTGTGAGAAAACCACAGGGAGGGAGAATCTGTAGATTTTTAAAAGAGCTAATGGTGTTTGTTTTTCTTAATAGGATAACTCAATAGGGTTGAACAGCATTGTTAAAAAGTTGGAGTGGATGGTTTTATGGGTCTTATCAATCTTTCTTATATAATTTTTGAAGTATCAAAGTTTAGCATTTTTTTCAGACTGGAAACATGTAACTTGACTCATAGACATTTGTAAAATGAATATCCAAACAGAGATCTACATCAGTTGGGAGAAAAAAATACTCAATAGCCATAGTTCAACCCCAAGTAGTAGGTAGTTCAGAATCCCACATGCTTTGTCCAGACTATAGTGCTTTGCTTATGGACAGACTACAATAGAGGTCCCACCTGATATGACAGATGCCACAGAAATGCCACTAATAAGTGTAATACTGAAGCTGAAGTAGCCAGTAGAATTGGTTAGGAAATGGAACTTCCATCCTACAGGGCATTCTCACATTTAAAAATTTCCTTTTGTCCCAAATAACTGTGAAAGCTGATTTTTTTGTGGGGTAGCCATGTTGGTCTGAGACAAAAAGACATACAACAAACAAGTACTTTTGGTTCTGAAATGATACCTTTTATTAGACCAGCTGGAAAATGGCAAGAAAACTGTCCTTTTCTTCAAGTTTTCAGGATCAAAAGTCCCTTTGTCAGGCTTGTGGGAGAAGTGTAGATGGTACAAGATGGTAAAAGTCCCCATAGATAGGAAATACACTTTATTTTTGCACAGAGGGAGCTGAAGATAGAAGTCTGTCCTTCTGGGTCCATGAGAGTGTCTTTGTGAGCTGTGTTAAGTAGCTCTTTCATGTGTTGATCAGGTAGGATTCCTTCCCTGAAGGTGTCAGATGGCAGGCAAGGAGGCAAGAAAACTTCCTTGTTGTTCTGCAATGAAGTTTAAAATCTAAAATCGGCTAAAATTCGGCATCTTCCATGATTTTGGATTTTAAACTTCATTGCAGAACAACAAGGAAGTTATTTTGCCTCCCTGCCTGCCATCTGACACCTTCAGGGACAGACTTCCATCTTCAGCTCCCTCTGTGCAAAAATAAAGTGTATTTCCTACCTATGGGGACGTTTACCATCTTGTACCATCTACACTTTTCCCAGAAGCCTGACAAAGGGACTTTGATCCTGAAAGCTTGAAGAAAAGGACAATTTTCTTGCCGTTTTCCAGTTGGTCTAATAAAAGGTATCATTTTGGAACCAAGAGTTCTAGTTTTTGAATGGTTTTTTTGGTCACACAACAAAAATTCTGAAATATTTTCATTTTAGAACCATCAAGTCAGTTTTAATAAGAATGTATCATTACAGCTGCTCTCATAACACAAATTGAAACTTGTTTTGTCAAAAATATAGACAAAATTAATAGAATGTTTTGAAACATTTCAAAATGTTATCGGTCCACCATTTTCCTGATTGAGATATATTTCATTAGAAAGTCTGTGACTATCTGCAGTTGCTAAGTCTCTATTCAATTACATACTCCAATAGCTTAGCTTAACAAGAAACACAAGGTCTAGTCTGTTATTGTCTATTCTCATTCATGAAAACTTTCCCCCCTTATAACTTACACTCCTACTTTGGAATAATGCTTTATAAAAATCTGTAGATGACTTTCCATCTAAAAACATGAGGGAATATTCCAAACAGGCTTTCAAGAAGAGGCTCGAACCTTTCTTGGAGACTTTCAAGAAGAGGCGAGAGAGGCATTTATCAGGAATGGTTTAGGAAGAGCAAGTCATACATCTGTGTAGGGGCTTGGCCTAGGAAGTGTGGGAGGTTTCTTTCAGCATTATAATTCTAAGAAAGATGGTTTGTAGATAGTTCATTTGAGTTTTTGTATGGATTCACTTTGTTTAAACTCTCTTCTGACAGCTAATTTGAATACGCTTAAAAGCACAAATGTCTGGGGAAAAAAAGTTTCACAACCACATGTATGAGTTCATTGCAGGAACCTATGAGTATCACTACTAGCCCTGGTTTTGCATGTATACCATGATAGAACAGACAAGCAGAGGAGCCACATTTAAACACTTACTACTAATGTGGCCCACATTTGTGGGAGGCATGAGGGAGACAGTGTGTTATCTCAGAGGATGGAAGATTTCAGAAAAGTATAAGGTGAGAATTTAGGGACACTCCAGCAATCCCAGGAGAGCTCTACATTTCACAGTGCAATTTTGTGTGGACATAACAGCATGTTGAAGGGTACATACCGGCATTACATTTACATTCAGATTGACCTAACAGGGATTAGGTCGTCCTCAAGGTCCATCTGTGCCGGCATTCAGGGGGTTAAACTGGGCAAAAAAAAATGGTGGGCCCAACCTAAGTTGGGAGCTATTGCACACCTGTATGCATCTGAAGCACAACTCCAGGGCTGGGAAGGCCCAGCTGCTCACCCTATCTCAGGGGCTGTGCTCTTCCCACCCTCCACTCCCAACTTTGAATTGTCTATTTTTTGCACCCTGACCTCCCCACCCCTGGATGGGCAACCTGCCCCTGTGGACCCAGCAACTCTCATGCCAGACCTCCTAACCACCCCCACCTATAAACTTGCTATCCTCCCCATTCCCATGCCCCCCCCAATCCCTTCCACCTTTCTCCTCACCCTGAGTTACTTCAGTTTCCCTGCACAGCTCCCAGGACCAGCAAAATGCCACTTCCAGTCTACAGTCACAGAGTTTAAAGTACTTGTACACATCATACCTGAACTAGCCTAAATACTGAAAGCAGCATGCTAGTTGTGTTAGCAAGGTGCTCTGCCCAGGCTAATTTACTAGCTCTCAGCACTGTAAATTAGTGGAGTACTTGGGGCAATCTGGCTATATTGGTTCTAACATGCACCCTATTGCATGTACAGAATACATAAAGGCAGTACAATGTTACAGACATACTCTCAGAGTTAAAATAAGGGGCTTTCCCTACTTCTTTGAAGCAACAGGACTAAGGGCAGCCTATTTTTAGTCTATGTAACCAGATTGCTTTCTTCTAATGATTTATGTGAAATAATGGTATGTAGCAATACAGGGATGATTACAATAATTCTAAGGAAGGGCATACAGGAGGATGATAGGTATGTTCAAGAGGCAGATGTGTGGCAGTACAAAGCCTTTCTGAGGAAGTGTGAATTCTCATACCATCAGACAGCAGCAGTTCTCTGAAAGCTGTCCAAGTCCCTGAAGCTCGCTGGACGAGACAAGAAAATGAGAGCTAGACAGAGAGATGGCAGGAAGTCCCACATCAGTAGTGTCCTGGGGCCAGATTTGGTGAGAAAGAAGGAGCAGTTGTGCAGGGACAGCAGCTGCTCTGCACCTGGTTTAGGAATACAAGAGGCTGACAGAAACTTGAACATGTGGTCCCAGGGATATGAAAATTGTCCTGAGCCCAAAGGGAGAAAGTCCTGACTGACTGCAGGACTGAGCAGGGGGCTGCATAGTAGTATATATGTTCTACTTGGTTGGACAGCATGTGCAGTTTGTGGCACCATAAATCACACATGGCACACATGCACCCATTCACTGCACTACTAATTTTCAGCAGGGGGGTTTTGACACCCGGAGATCCCAGTTTAAAAAAAAAAAAATGCCACTAAAAAAAGTGGCATAGTGCATGTGGGAGCAGCGTGTGCCACCACAAATGGAGCCTGGCCATCCAGAGCCACACTCTGGCTGCCAGCCAGGCTCTAAGCAACTAGCTCAGCACCACTGCTGCCTCAGACGGCCCCCCAGGACTCCAGGTCAGGCTCCTGGGGCCAGCCCCAGCCTCCCCCACCCCACCTGGGTCATTTAGTTGCATGCTGGAGTAAGCAAATATGTGTCACAGCTATTTGTTCCATGGGAAATATATGCCCCTGCACATGCATACTCATCAGGACTTACCCCATGGGCCTCTATACTCTGTAGTAGAATAGTCTGGTTCAGCAGCAGGACTATGCCTAGGTGGCAAATGCAACAGAGAGCAAGACTCAGGGTTCTGACTTTACACAACAGACAGATTGGACTGGGGTGGTTTGGACTCAGGATTGTCTGTTGCTGTTCAAAGGACTGTTATTGAGCATCTCCTTATAGTTTTGAAGTGATCTCTGAATAAATTCCTGGCCCCCAGTGGCATCTGAAAAGGTGTCATATCAGAGCAAATGGTGAGATTCTGGACCCCACTGTTATCAAGAGGAGCCTTCCTCTGTGCATATGCAGTGAAAAAGATTTAAACTGATCTGCATCCAACCCATAAATGTCATAACAGTCTAAATTTTACGGGAATAATTCTTCTTGCAGAGCAATGATGCCTGGAAAAGAAAAGGTTTAACATTTTCCCTAATCCTGCTTATCCGGTGCCTTTCCCTAAAATGCTATCTCTTGCTGAGACTCAAAGCTCCAGTGCTTTTTATATGTTTTTCCTTATATATCTTCTACTAGTCCAATTAGGTAACCAAAACTATATCACAAGGCCTTTCACAACAAACTGACAAAGCATCGATTTTGAATAGTGTATGATGTGCAGCAAATTAGTTATAAAAAAGCAGATATGAGGAATACATTTCTGGGCTTTAAGTTTTAAAAGATTCCTTCCACCGACAATTTGGTTTATACCTAAATCCCTTTTTTAAACTTCTACACGAATTACATAGTCTGCTTCATGAGCTTGGTTAAATTTAGGTCTTTTACTCCCAGGACAACAAAAAGCTTGAATACATTTAGAAAAAATGTTTAGGTAGTGGGCTTTAGCCTGCAGAGCACATAACAACCATTCATCAGTTCCCAAGTGTATAAAACATTTGTTATATGCACATCCCATGATTTGTTGTTTGGTTTGACAGTACTCACGTTATGTATTTTTCTACAAGTTTTGATGTACTGCTAACCATCATAAAATTATGAGGATCCTATCAGTTCATATTTTACACTTGAAAAGAAAAAATATAGTGTATAATATAGAATGTAGTAGCAGAGTTATTCAGTACAGAATGACAATAGAAGAGTTTGCCCTCTTGTAGTTGGAACCAAGACAATTGCACTCACATGCATTGCTGCCTCCATAAATAGTGGCCTTGCTTGCACTTCAGTGCTGTGAACTGTAAAACAGACACCACTTTAAAGTTTCGTTGACAATAATCAGTACTGAATACAAGACATTTTTGGAGAATGAGTTAAAGGCCGTTTGGCCTATAACAGCTCATTCCATGTACTCACTCCATTTCCCTTTCTCTCTGCCTGGACACCACCTAATTGTATTTTTGGATTACAATGTTTTACCTCAACAATCTGCCATTGTGAACTCCATGAGTTTGCGATTCCATTCAATTCATCTGTAAAGCTTATGGTATAAAAGAAACACTTCCTGACTTCTAAGGTGAATTAATTTCTCTGATTTCTCTGAAAGCTCCTTTGCTATGTTATCAGCATGAGGAAGAAAGAACAGCAACTGGTATTGTTATCTCCCTTTCCTTTCTTTGTATGCTTTCATTCCTTACTGTATTGCCCCTCAAATCAACTCTTATCCCCACCTGTTTATGCCAGCCCCGTCCATTCCTCTGTAAAATTCTTACAGAATATATGCCCCTTTTACATATAGTCCCCTCCCTGAATTAATCAACAGGACAACTACTCTTTTCTCCTGAAACTCATTTCTAAGAATGCATTTTGTCACACCTACAAAACATAGGTCCTCAGATAACCGTATGCGTTGTCCTTCTCTTCATTAGCTAATTTTAATTCTTTACCGTTTTATGGAAGGAACAAAAGCAAACCTTAATCTTGTGCAATCACTTAATGATGAAGCCATACAACCTGAGGCATGTATCCCACATCTTTCTTCCTACTTCGGTCCTTTCATTGTTTCATGTCACAGATTGTAAGAGATGTTTTTTACTATGGATTTACATATGCCCAGCACACTGGGACCTTTGTCCTGTTTGGAACCTATAATACTACTGCCTTGCACATGAATAATAATTGGCTTGATTCTCTGGTTTGTCAAATTGACTTGCAGAACATTTATAGCACAAAGGAAATCTGAAGTGCCCAGAAATTCCTAGATCTCCATCATAAGGAGAGAAGCTCTTCTGCCTGGAAGCCCTTTTCTGACTCTTGTGAAACAGGGGAGGAATAATATTAAGGACAAGGAATAATATTAAGGACCATGTAATTTGGCAGAAGGAGGACTTGGCTCTGTAAGGATCTTCTGTTTATCTGAATTAGCATAAATCTATTGGTATAAGTTTCCATAAGGAACCTTATGGCATGGACCTCAGTTAAAACGAACCCTTCTGCAGTTTGTTTCTACTTGGGAAGATGCTGAGATTCAGGGAACTGCAAATGGACATAGTAGTGATTAATTTTTTTCTTGGTTTTTTTTAATACAGAAAAGCATCTACCAGCTGCACATGTCAAAACAATCTGTCACAAACAATAAACAATACAAGGAAAAAGAAAAAAGGGGACAAGGGAATGGAGAGGGGTAGAAGAAGAAAAGAGAAGTGTTCAATGAACAATAATCTAGCTATCAAAATATCTCAATTCCTTCCCAATTGCAACAATTTTTTTGCAGCAGTTAAGCCTGATAAACATACCTCTCTCCATAAATGTCAGCTGTGCCAACTTATTGTACCAGATTTCAACCTTTGGAGATGTCCTACTTCTCCAATGCAGCAATATAATCCTGTGTGTTGTAAAAAGGCCTACTCTAAGAGTGTAATTCAGGAAGGATTCAGTTTGAATTCCTTGGGAATATATTCAAGAACACACACATTTGCCAAAGGTATCGGTGCTATATTCAAAACCATGTCAACTCTAGCTATATTTTCTTTCAAAAAATAGTTGATAATAGGACATGAGCAAAACATGTAACCAAACACTGCCTGCAAAGCATCACCTCTTTGACATGTATCTACAGGCAGTATGTTTATTTTTTTAAGTTTAGGGGGAGCCCAGTGCAGACAAAAAAATGATCTTTTGTTATGTAAGACTTAGTCTGAGATCAATTGGTGATTTTCATATATGGTGAGCTGCTGAATTCTATTGGAATTCTACCATCTGGATATCTAGGTCCCCAATCCATTTCAGTCTTAAATAGCCTGTATCGGGTCCGTTATGCAACATTACATATTCTTAGAGTGGTGGCCCAGAACAGAGAACAAAAGCAGAATTCACAGCAAAAAAATATATATATCTGGAATGTTGCTATGCCTAATGCCTCAGGTTCAAACTGATTTTCTGATACTTGATGCAACCACATATGTTGCCATTCAACTGTTTTTGGCAGGTCAAATTTACTAAACAACACAGGAAAGTATTTAACACGATTTCCTACTGGATGCTGATTGAAGTTCATCTGTCATTTTTCCCATTCACTTAGCTTAGTAAGATCTTTATGCAGCTTGGGATTTGACTACTCAGAATCATTCTAATATTTTAAAAGCCTTAGCCTGTCTGTCTGTCTGTCTGTCTGTCCATAATGCTTTGTTCGCAGCCAATCAGAGTGCTCCAAGAGCATTCAGCCTGCAGGTGGCGGCAGCTCCATGGCGGAGCACCAGCTTGGCAGCAGGGATGGGGAGGATGGAGGGCTGAGGCCAGCACAGCTTCTCCATGGAGGAGGTGGATGGGGAGGCACAAGGGAGGGGAGATACTGGTCCAGGCCCGCCGTGGCATGGGGGAAGAGCAGACCCAGACACCGCTATGACAGTGGGTACAGAGAATAAGGAGCAGGGGACATAGGCCTTGGTCCCACACTGGGCCCTGCTCCTGGGAGATGACAGCAATGGAGTAGACAGAGTGGGGGATGAGGCCAGCAGCGCTGGCCTTACCCCCCGCCTCCTGCTCCCTGGATATGATAGCAGCACGGGGTGCTGGGTGGTGGTGCTCTGTGCATGCCCCCAGACATTCATGGGGAGGGTAGGCAGGTGGGCCTGGACTGGATAGATGGTGGGGAGAAGCAGTCCCAGCCCTGAAACAGTGGTGGAGAGGGTAGCAGGAGGCATGCTGGGCCCAGCCCAGCCCTGAAATAGCAGTGGGCAGGGGGGTTGCCAGACCCAGCCCAGTCCCACAACAGTGGGAGGGGGCATGCCTGGCCCCAAAATGGCAGTGGAAAGGCTGGGGGGGTGCACTGGACCCAGCCTGGCCTAGCCCTAAAACATGGAGCATGGAGGGTGGTGGGGGTGGACCAAGCCCCATGGCAGAGGTGGGGAAAGTGGAAGCGGACCTGACCCTGAAGGTGGGGGCGGGGGAGGGAGGGCTGGATGCAGGCCTCTGTCCCTTCCCACACCTCCCCATTATTCTTGATGGGCAATTGGCTAGTAAATAATAATTTCCTCTCACTTTCTGAAGGAAAATTTGCTACTGTACATGTGCTGTTCTGCTTACATTTACTAAGTATTCCTCATACATCCTAGGACCAATATCCCACTCAGAGAGACCTTTATGCCCACACCAAGGCCCCATGGAACAACTTGAAGGATTAGGGCTTTGTCTGTTGCTACTGATTTGATCTAACATTGGAATGAAAGTTCCTTGGTGCAAAATCCTTGTATTTATTTCTCCCTGGCCATGTCTACAAGAGATACTGACTGCTCAGTAGCACATGATTACTGTGCAGTAGCATCATGTGACAGCAAGCGTGGTGCAAGGCTACTGCACAGTCAGCACCACAAAACAACCATTTGGCAATGTTACATAAATACTAAATGACTGCATGGTAATGACTGCTCAGTCAGTGTCTTGTGTAGGCCTAACCCCTGTAAAGCAGTTTAATGGTAATGCTGAATTACCTGTACAAAGAGTAAATTTGTTCTGTTCATTCATACAGTCAAAGTTTTATAAATGTTGTTTTTAGCCCTTAATAAGATAAACTCATCAGATTTACAGCTCCTGCAGAAACATCTTCAGAACTTAACTTTATCTCTTCAGTCTTATCTACCGTGGTTACTTTTCCAACTGTTTCCTTGCCAAACTTCCTACTTTCAGAAGTGCTGTGATTTTGCAGCTGTAAGACCGGAAAGGAAAAAGAAAGTTAGCAAAAAAGAAGGGGAAATCTGAGAAGAAAAATAAGGGCAACAATCCAGAACCTGAAAGGGAGTGAAATGTTTGGGAATGGACAGAGACCTAACAGCCTTGGAAACAAACAAACATGAGGAATGCGGAAAGAAGGAAGAAGGTGAAACACAAAAGAGGGACCAGACCTTGAGATTAGAGAAGAATTGAAACCCCTCAAGCAATTACAGATGAACTGACAGCAACCGAACTGATTTAATATCTTTTTCTCCTGTATTTACAGTGCCTGTGCTGAGCTGTAAAATGCACTTTCTTTCTTACCAGTTTGTCCTCTGTTCGGCAAATATTTTGCTTGGCTGCCTTCTGTTTGCATCTCTCTCTCAAATCAGCACCAGCAATGCTATCAGCCCCAGGAACAGTAGGAAACAGATCAACTAATGCATCAGCATGACCTCAGATTCTGGCTTTGGAGTGTTTGCATTCAAAGGATGGTTACTGCTAAAATCAGCTGGCAGGTTTAAAGAACTATTCAGAAAATGAAACAAGTACAATCACCTGCCTACTTTTAACATTTTTAAAGGTGTTTAAGGTTTTCCCTGCTGAGAATGGTGCTAATCATTCCACAAATGAATTATGTTGTCCATCGTGCGCATGACTGAGCAGTATGAAATTTCTATTGAGCTCTGTATTGGGAGGTGGAGGAGGGGGTCCTTCAACAATGTAGTAAGAAAAATTAAGGATTTTGTTACATTGCCCAAGGCTAGATCAAAATCCCATCTGAACACTAATCTATCATTACAAATTAGGAAATCAATTATAAAAGAGAATATATACTAATCAGTCAATTTGTGTCCTACGCTGGGGCTCACTCTTTTGGCAGCTGATATACATCTTTTAAGAGCTGGGATATTTCTGCCATGCTGAACCAAAGAAGAACTGATGTAATGTAAGAGATATAGTAGTTTGTAGCAGTATCCTATGGGAATTAAAGCACTAACATGATCTAAAAAGCAAAGTCACAAAATCCAAGAGTCTGGCTTATAATGTTTTCTAATGACCCGAAATGTTTAGCTCAAAGTTAAAAATAGGACTCTAACTTCTCATTCTGTCGCGGAGGGGTGTCACAACTGCTATTAACAAAGAAAAAGGAAATAGGAATTGTAGCACTCTGGCTAGGTGTTATGATTAGTGATGGTCAGAAATTTTCCATCAAAACAGAAAATGTAGTTCTACAGGAAAATTGGTATAAAATACTTTCTTTTGGGGACCAGGTATAGTCATGTTTCACATCCTGCTAGAGACTACAGACTGCATAAAGTAAGACACAACTGTTACAATTTCTTATTACTTGCTTCTTCAAGTGTATGTGGTAAGGCTTGAAGTTCCCAGGTGTATTTCTGGCTGCTGATTCAGGGAAGAAATTATTTCAGAATGATCCCTTCAAATGTCTGTTGTGATAACACTCTCATTGAAAAATAAATCAGGAAGTCAGAAGCTGAAGAATTGATAATAATCTCAAATGTTATTAAAACAGGACATTCATTAATGATATTGCAGATTTTGAAAAATCAGAATTTATTTTAATGGTTCCATAGTTCAAGGCAGTTGACCCAGCAGCATTAGCAGTTAGAGCTGTGCGAAGCTTCAGTCCCTTATTTGATTTGGTGGAGATACGGCCTGATTCAGTGGCTGAATCTCCAAATCCAAATTGAATCAGAAGACACTTTAATCTCTCTGAATCAAATCAGAACCCTCCAAATCGATTCAGAGAGATTTGGAAAGATTTGACGATTTGGATATAGTCACAGTTTTAAATTTTTTTCTACATGCCTCAAGGTACCAGGTGGCTCATGAATGCTGAGATGGTGGGGCTGATGGAGCATCCCACAGGAGCATGGGGGAGCTCCCCAGCGTGCTTGGCAGCAGAACCGGAGGTGGACCAGAAGCACTTCCAGTCCACTTCCAGGTCCACCGCAGAGCACACAGGGGGACCCCCTCTATATACCCTAGGCTTAGCAACTGGTGCCTCCTGGGTCTGGGTGGGCATCCAGGGTCCCCCCCATGACCAATCACCCAGCCAAGGTGGCACAAAAGTGGCTCCCAGCACGCTCCCCGGTGGACCTAGAAGTGGACCGGAAGTACTTCCGATCCACTTTCAGGTTCACCACCAAGCACGTGAGGGGCCCCCATGTGCTCCTGTGGGATGCTCTATCTGCCCCAGCATTGTAGCATTCACGAGCCGCACCTGGTACCTTGAGGTATGTAGAAAAAACATTTAAAGCTACATCTATGGCAAATCAGCATCAGATCTTCAGAACTGGCCAAATTGAATTGGGGACAGTAATCCGAATCAACTAATTGAACTACTGTCCCTGATTCAGGCCAAATTGGAATAACAATCAAATACGGCCCATTTTGCACACCCCTATTAGCAGTGTCTGTTTAAGATCAAAAAACCAAACGAAAAATAGTTTATATGGTTTTTGCTTTGGTAAGGCGCTTTTAAAAAAAACCTAGATGTATTTCACATATAAAACTGATTTCTAAAGTATCCAGTTTTCTTCTCAACATCAGTTATTGGAGGGCTTCAAGTGTTAGACCCTCTACCTTCATATGGGAGAGGACAGATTCAGGAACCTACACATTCAATAAATCTGCTGCAACCTCAAAAGACTTATCTTCCTGTAGCAGGGTGGTGATTTTTTTTCCCCCTGCGGGCCTGTAATCACAGATTATAATTAGCAATTTATAATGGACACCATAAAAACCTCTTTGATTAACACAGCTGAGTTATTTCCTGAAATAACAAACTAATATACAGTATTAGTTACTGGCACCTTGCCAGTAAAAGGTGATCCCTGCACAAATAAGCAAATGGGAAGGGTCAAAAACATACAATATGCTCATTATAACTGTCTGATTGAAAGGACTCTTCTATACAACCATCTTCATATAATATCCTATTCATCCGCGAGTGAAGTAAGACAATATTAGATGACAGTTCTGGGTGGGCTTTCAGGGTAATGGGTGCTTAACAACCATTGGAAAAAATAGGAGCCTCAGGCCAGGTATAGAAGTTACACTTATTGCACAGTAAGCACCCAGAAAGCACTCTACAGCCATAACTGAACAGATGGTCAGGGCCTATAGAGTGCCAGCAGATGCTGCGCTAAGGTAACGCTGTATGGATGTGGTATCAGACTTCAGTGCTGTAGGTTGGAAGGCAATAATAAATATCTGTACCAGACCCCATCATAACTCATGATGCATTGCATTTCCCTGACATTCCTCGGAGCATCCTACTCGCCCTCCCTCACAGGACAGTAGACTAGCGGAGGCCAGAACTCATCTCCTCTGTCTAAGCACCAAACCACCCCTACCTCTGGGCTCTTAATGACCCAAGGTGGAGAAGCCCTTTTTCCAACCCCTTTGTTACCTCCCGCCAGCTATGAGCTACTGTCTGGTATTATTGATCAGCGTACAGATTCCATCTATCTCATCTATGGATTTGTAAAGATTGCAAATTTAGATTAAATGCTGTGCTGTTTGCTGGACACTGCATTCACATAGGGGGCTCGCTAAGTGTTGCCTTGAAGTCTCCATATTCAGATCTCAGTCTCTTCAGCTTGACCCACGCTGCTCTGTCAAGGCTGTGCCCAGTGGGGGACTTGTTTGGTGTTGGTATAAAACTCTGTAGGAATACATTTCAGAACAGATTAATTTGAACAATCGTTTCAGTTTCGTTCACCCCACGTATTATCTAAATTTAGCGCAAGCCACAAGGTCACAGTACCCAACCTGCCAGGCTCTCATTGCCCCAGAAATCTGGCAGCCAGGGAGGAGTTAGGGTCTATCTTCTTATCTAACTTGGTCTAATGCCCAAGAGTACGGGGAATACATCTGTGTGTGTGCAAATTGTGCTATGTGTTATGAATCTCTGCACACCATTAAGTGCAGCATTGAGCTTTTTAGTGTGACAACTTCTGGACCATACAAGATCACAGTAATCTGCTGGTGTATATACCATTGCAAGTGCGGTCGTTCTGTGCACTTTGAAGGTGGTACCCCATGTCATGCTGGCACGTATATGGCATGCACACACAAAACCCAGGCACCTAGGCTACACACACCTACACAAACACAGAACTCAGGCTCTGGGACATGCACACATGCACACAAATTTGGTGGGTGCAGGTTATGCTGGGTGGCCATATGTGAGATAGCCAGCTGGTGGCTTGTGGCCATGAGGGAACATGCCATTACAAGCTGCTGTCACATCAGGTCCAGGTGGGCAGCCATGATGTCCCCAACTGCCAGTCAGAGATGGCTTGGACTTTTGGCTCCGCTCAGGAGCCCTCAGCAGGCTGGGAAGCCTGCAGGATACTCTGGGAGGCATACAAGAGCCTCCCCACCTGCAGAGTTCAGCCCCTGCAGGCAGGCTGTCCCACAAGGGCTAACGTGTGTTCTGCTTGCTCCCAACCTAACCTCAGGTGCTTAGCATAAAACTTGAAAGGTGGGGTGCTTCTGCCTCAGGTTTCTTGAATGCCCGTACTTAGCCTCAGTTACCCATCATCTCTGAAATCGATTCACATTTCAGTATCCCTTTTTCTGTTCTATTTTCACTAAGGTTTATATCAGCTGAATCAATGCCAGTGAAATCTTCATGACTGTGCCTTGAAATCTATAGGCACTTTTATCAGTCAGTCCTGCCTACCTTTCCTTTGGTCTGTTGGAAGTTGTTTTGGCTCAAGGACTAACTAGCAACTACAGAAAATGGTTCTTTCTTTCCAAGTTACTTCCAGGTTTTAATGCTCCTAATACTATCTTCTTATGGCTCCTGGACCCTCTCTTCTGACCACTTCTCTGTGAAGTTCAGATTATCCCTCAGATACAGCAGCTTCTCATCATGTACCAGGACACCCTGGTAGAAGCATGGTAATGTCTTGAAGATGGTTACTTTATGTTCATTTAAAATGCAATTATCAAAACAAATACTAAGAGGAAATGAACAATATTTTATATTTTGATAAAATAAATTAAAAGGAGATTTGCTTCCTTTCCTTTATAAATTTTATATTAAAATACTCTTGTAAATGGTAAAACATAAAGCGCACTTCCACACGTGGCAAGTCTGCTCCACCGCGCTGAAAATCCAGCACGTCAGAGTGGACTCAATCAATCAAGTCTCCAGAGCATGCAAATTGACATGCCCAGTGCTGCATTGGATACAGGTGTGTAAGTGACACAGAACACATCAGCACTGAGAAAATGGCAGCAGTGCACTTTGAAACTAAAACACGTTCAGTGTGTTTTAGTTTAAAGTGCACAACCATCATTTTCTCAGCACTGACACGCACTGCGCCACTTATGCACATGTAACCAACTCAGTGCCAGGCCCTTTTAATTAGCTTAGCTTGCTAATTAAAAGCACCCAGCACTGCATTGGAAACATGTATAAAAACACCCAAAGGTAGTATAAGCTAATACACTGTTTTCAGAATGGGAGGGGGGGAAGGCGGGGCAGGAGCTCATTCTTGGGGCTCCCCAGCTAGTGCTGAAGCATGGGGTGGGTTGGGTGAATTAGAGCCCTTCCACCTCAGGGAGGGAGGGCGGCAATACACCACCCCACCCTCTGGGCCAGGGCATGAAAAACCCCCAGACTAAATTTCCCCGCTCCCTTTCCCCACTCCCATTCTGAAAACAATGACAGGCTGGGAGCTCCACAGACACAAGTTACAAAAGATGCTATATTTTTTAACATCTTTATCTGATCCCTCATGCAATGAGGGAGCAGATTTTCACCAGCTGGACATTTTTTAAGCTGTTTGCAGCCATGCACTTGTGTTTGGTCACAGTTATAATCTACTTTTTGTTGCTAGATCACGTGAAAATTGTCACTTCTGTCTGCACCTATAAGGTACATCCAGGTGAGCACAGCCAAGCAGTATGTGGTGCCACAAACCCATTTTCAGCACCATATACTGTACAATTGGGTGTTCTCTTCCCTGCAAAGGCATGCTGCCCATGAGTGTGCTGCTCCAGTTTGGGGGTGTTTTCCGCCGCAGGTTTTTTTGGCCCCTGGATATCCTTGGCCTCGCACTATCACAGTGCCACCACTGCTGGGGATTCCATAGAAAAGAGCCAAAGCAAAATGCATGCAGGCACGTCTCGGAAATGGAGTCTGGCCGCCAGCCGCATGCATTATTTTGCCCACCCTGCCTTAGATCCCCTTTGGGCCCCATAGTGGGCCAGATAAATGGCGTAGAGGCAGTAGGCAGGTCAGATTTGGCCATGGGTGCCAGAATCCATCCATGCTGCCTCACCAGGATTGGGCCCCAAACCATGTCCCTCACCCCTGAGCATCTGTACTGGGCTTCACGTGCCCCAATTAGTCCTACGCTGCCTCCTTCCAGTCCAGCATTACAGGATTGGGCTGCATCAGGATCAATCTGACCTAGTGCAGCAGAATCAGGCTATGCCACCTCCGCCTGGTCCAGGTGCCAGAATCAGGCCCTGTACTGCCACCTCTGGGCCCATTACACCAAGACTGGGATGCTTCTGCCACGGTCCTGCTTGCCTGATAGTATACAGGGCCATGTTATCTAGCCCATGGGTCTCTACATGCATCCAGAAATTTGACAGCACCCCTGCCTTACATGAACCTTTCTGGCATTACCCATCACAGGCCTTTACTTTTTAAATGTATAATCAAAGCCAATCTTGAGAAAGATTATTCCTTCCCATTCAGAACTGCCTTTACAGGGAATTCAAGAGTGGTTCTTGTACCCTTTTAGTGCCATGAAATCATTGTATGTAATTACTTGGTGGTAATGTACAAACTAGTTCTCAGCTGTGCATTACAGGAGTGTGGGTGTAAAGCCCCCATTTTTATTTCCCTTGCTACCAACTGCCTCTCCAAAGCTGAGGTGGATCAAGTGTGGAGGAGCCAATTTGTCCTCTATCCAAGATGCAGTATGGGCTAGTGAATATCCCTTTGTGTCCAGATGCCTCTTTGTGTTTAAAGGTAGCTGAATATTTCTGAATATATTTAAAATGGATAGTGCTAGATGTAATGTCAGTAGGTTCACTGACATGAAGTGCTCCTTAAAACTTGTAGTTTGAAATTGATACCCATTATAGGCCTGACTCAAAGCCTGTTGAAGTCAAAGGAAAAATTCTGTGGGAGTCTCTCAAGAGCTTATATCAGGCATAAAGTAACAGGAACCAAAACTGTAACAGAAGGGAGTAATATTCAATAGCATTTTCCTTGGAGCATCTTCTGAGCCAGTATCCTTCATATATAGCTCTTTAAGTAGGCCAAGAGTTCAGTACTAATCCAGAGTTCAGGGATGAATTCCCACTTTGATGAACTTTACAGGGATGAATGTAAATGCAAAGGCTTAGCATTTGGCAGGCTATCACCCATATTTTTTCTGCCTAATGCTAATGAGTTTGATATTAGCATAATGTAACCACTACATTTTATTTCTAACCTGAATAATTAAAAAAAAAAAACATGCACACAATGTGAAATAGCTTGAAATGCAATCTGCCTGGACTTCAGCTGTTAAGAACTAATCTTTCTTGGCAAATTGAATTAAATGCTACAGCACTGAACATATTGGACCTGAATATGCCAATGGATGTGCAGGGTACTGCACTAGGGAAAGAATGGAAAGAACAAGGATTCCAACCTCAAGGGCAATTGAACTACAAAGAAAATGGGCTGACCCTGTAATTCCCCCTCTCCATAGAAATCCACAAGCATAAGAGGGTGTTTTCATATACTGCAATGCCATATAGAAAGGGTACTGTGTAAAAATGGATCATAGCTCCAGGGGAAACATGAGTAGAAAGAAGACTTGGCCACAACATTTAGTCCAGCATGTATAAGTCTATCCTGCATGTGGAAGAAGTAGAGTAAAGTACAACTAAAATACTTATTCCTTCACACTAACTGTACACTAGTCAAATGGGAAGATTGCTGCATAAATGCAAGCATCCTTCCTGAAGCCAGCATTAGGTTGGTGATCCTAAACAACCAAATTCACTGGATCAGACATTGTGTACAAATGCCTGACTCCCAAAACAAGTGCTCTACTTCCAGCTTAGCTACAGCCTGAGACCTCAAGGTGACCAGTGAAAATGCTACAAGGACACATTGAAGATATACCTCAAGAAAACAGATTCCGACATCAAGAGCTGGATGGAGCTAACCTACAACAATGATGCAGCAACTTCAACCTCACTCAAGCAGCAGCCTATTTCAAACTAAAGTGTCTTGCTCTCAAAGCAGAGAAGAGAGAATGGAAGAAGGAAAAGGAGAGGACTCCTAGCCCACAACCTGTGATTTCTCCTGCAGAACTTCTGTGGACAGATCTTTGGTTCAAAGACTGGATGCTGAAGTCACTGGTAAGAGATCATCTTCAAATTGAGGGATTGCCAATGGCAGTGAAACAAGTATATAGTCTGTACCCTAAACCTACTGGAGGGCCAATCAGTACAATATTGTGCGGCATATCTGAGATGTACATCTAATCTGAAATGTGAAAACCCTGGTAATTCATAATAAAGGTCTATGTTGCATTCAAGTCAAGGCCCCCTTATTCCTTAGATGCTTAGGAACTACCATCTTAGAAATCAATTATCATAATAACAGTATGCTATTAGAATTCAATTCCTCTCCAGAAGGCAGTGACTACAGTAGGGTTAGGGGGTCATCATGCACAAGCAATCCATTATTTTGAGTGTTGTAACACTTTAAAGGCCAGTTTGTGCATTAGCAGTTTTAATTGTCAACAACAATGGCACTGTGGTATAATATTAAAAGTGCTCTAAAGTTTGCCATTTGCTGACAGTGCACCGCAGTTTTGCAGACCATAACATTTTTGTGAATGCTGTTAGGCAGGCTTTTTTTTTGTAATTTGAATTAACAGGAGTTAGTCTCATGTTTATGATATGTGGTAGAAATCCAAATGATTTTTTTTTGGTTAACTGTAGACATGCATTCTATTTGCATGTAGAAAGAATAAAGATGTTGAGTTTAGTGAAACATCTCATTCTTATTTTTCCAATCTCACTCCATGACCTGCATGAAGAAAAGTTTGGTTTGAATGATGACAGGTGGATAAAATCCTACAGAAACTTATCTGATCTCTATATTGTAACAAATAAGCATCCTTAGACCTCTGCACAAATTGCATACCCCAAAATCTTTAAAAATTAAAAAAGATCAGACAAGGAGCGCTCCACCTGTTTCCCTAATCAGACAACAGACCCTTGTAATGGTTCCAAATGGGACCTCTAAGTTCCTGTTCAACCCTTTTCTCCCAAATTATCAGTTAGCTGTACAACAGAGGATCCTGGTTTCAGAAAAGATATTGAGTTTCATTCTCCGTGATTCCTAAGCGTCTCCCCTACCCATTCCCTCTGTGAAACACTTTCGAGCTCTTCCTCCTGCAAAATTCCTTATTCAGAATCATCAAACCTAGAGAACTAGTCCAGGATTGAGCAACTCAGCATCATCTGGGCCACCAGATCGCTACTTTGTTCAAAAGTGGTGTGTTGTCTCCATGTACCCTGGTACAGTAACCTTTTATATTGGCTCTGACATTTGAACTCTAGGGCTGCACCCAGATAAGCACAGCTGTACAATGTGGTGCTGCACACTCATTTGTGGTGCCACACACTGTACATTCAGGTGTTCCCCATGCTGCAAGGTAGCAATGTGGGGTAGGGGCAAGGGAGGTTGGGCCCTGGAGATCCAGAGGGGTCACAAAAAACCATGTGAAAAAAAAGCGGGGTGGCACACGTGGCAGCAGTGTGCACCCCCCAAAACCAGACTGGCCAGCCGAAGCCATACTGCAGCTGCTGACCAGGCTCCAAGCTGCAGTCACCGTGGCTGCAGCTCCCCAAGCTCCCAGGACCCCAGGTAAGTCTACTGGGGCCAGCACAGTTGGTGTCCCTAGCCTCTCATACCCCACCAGGGGTAACTTGCCATGTGCCAGAGGGTGCACAGCACAGACATTTCCTGGGGACAAGTAGCAATGGCACACAGCGTACCACTGCTTCTTGCCCCCAGAGAAACAAATATCCATGCTCATGTGGATGTGGGCTAGGTCTCTTCTTTAATCTAGTCTTCACCAGACTATGAAGGAGATATATACAGGAGTTTGGTATGCAGTTGTGTATGCAGTAGTATATACAGGAGTTGGGTGTGCAAGGATCTTTCAACTATCAAAGCAATTATGCTTTTATTGGAAGGGTTGGATTGATAACTGCCATGTGTGCCCTTGAAAATCTGTCTCTATCTGAAAAAAATATGCACACATGTAATGATCTCACATTGCAGAGGTATTTGGAGGGATCATAAATTAAACCTTAGATAGATAAACAGTTTAAATCCA
Organism: Crocodylus siamensis; assembly: GCF_052110815.1. Classification (NCBI taxonomy): domain Eukaryota; kingdom Metazoa; phylum Chordata; order Crocodylia; family Crocodylidae; genus Crocodylus; species Crocodylus siamensis. Next base: position 24,492,812 of record NC_143399.1, on the reverse strand, counting down.
GTACACTCTCTATGGAACTATGCCTTAGAGTGCAGTATGTATTAAGAGTCCAACCCAAACTTAATGCAACAATAGTCAGGCGTCTTTGTAAATGTGCTGGTCCCCTGATACAGGGAAATCTGTCTTTTTCTTTTCTTTTCTTTTCTTTTCTTTTCTTTTTAAAGGGAGATTGCCAAGGAAAAGAACAGAAGGTTGAGTGGGGACTCAGAAGGGGCAGATGTGCTGCATAGGCAGCGGAATAGATCCTTACTGAACATCCCAGAAAGAGAGACCAGATCTCTAACCTCAATTCTTTCCCCTCTAAACTCAGGAAAGCCTCCCTCAAAGTATCAAAGTATCCTATAGTTCTGCATGACAGCTATTTCTGCAGTATTATGGTAACTAATATGTGATAAGATTTCACAAAATGTCCAACTGCCAGCACTTTACAGAATATAGAATCTAATTGGTTTTCTGTAGCACCCATCTCCATAGATCTGAGTTCTTAAATGCACATTATTTTTAAAGCAAAATTCAGGTGACGAATACCATCTAGCAGCTAAAGAGATTTTATTTATCCTGTTCCTATACATTTGTGTTTTCTGTATTGCACAGTGAAGCAATACTTAAACTCTAATATATATTTAAAAGTCCATTTGTGTTATATATTGCCCCTTGTATATATAATGCTTTTTGAATAGTAGCCGCCATGTGTCATAATGTCACATCTAGTATTCATCCATGACTCATAATCCAATTTGATTAATTGAAATTAGGATATTAAAAAGTTTTGAAAAGTATCTATTGCAACGTGTTGAGCAATTTAAAATATATTCTACGTTTTTCAGTCTGTCTGGTAGGAGTATTTGTAACAATATTACCAATCCTTACCACTTAGCAGCTAACAGAAAAACCTCTAGAGTCCCATCAGAATTCTTTGACATTGCTGAGCATGGCATGGTTAAATTGTCTACTGGAATCAATGTGCAAGTGGCAAGGTTTGACCTGCAGGAAGACAAAAATGTGGCTATTTTAAGAGTGAGAACCTCTGAAATCCCTCTGGTAAATGGCAGGAGCTGAGGTCTGTCAGTGTCTGGAAGTTTCCAAATTTTGTTTAACCATTTGGCACTGCCTTATAAGGAAGGAAGGTTGTTTTGTTACGTTATGATACAAAAAAGTAGGGAAGTGTTTTTGTTTTATTTTGTTTTCTTGTTTGTCCTCACATTCATAAAACACTACACAGCAGCAGGAAAGTGCTTTGCACATGTGTCACAGACAGTTTTCCAGTGTTATTTGTCAGTTAATCATAGCAGTGATTTTTGGTGTTTTGACTAATGAGATATGCACAATGAGATAGTAATATCATTTCTCTCAAATGTTTCTTAATCTCATACGTGGGTGGCTTGGGGGAAATCTTGCATAAAGTTTTGTAGAACAATAGATAAATTGCTAGTTTCCTTGCCCCCTTTTTGCATGGGTGGAGTCCCTGAGATTGACCTGATTATTACTGGCTGCAGAGTAGTAATGCACTATATAAATAACCAGCCAGTACAGAGTGTACATTCCAAGGAGAACTCTTTAATTGTGTGGAGTCTACCAGGAAGTCAACTCTGCCCTAATTTCCGATGTGATTCAATAGGTCGTTTTCCAGAGATGTCTGGAGCCAGAATACAGCTATTCCGATATGACCATAAAAAAATATTCCCATGATTATAAAACCACAGAGGCACAATCTGTTTTGGGAGGTGTACTAACAATAGTGATAAACAGTATATGCATTGTCAAGCAGATATTGTGTTCTCAAATAAAGAAATGATAACTACGTGGGCATATGGGGCTGCATTCTGCTCCCAGCTATGCAAGCAAACTACTCTCACTGACTTTTCTGATGTCGCTGACAGCAAGATCTAACTTTCTTTTTTTTCCTGAAGGCTATTGTACAAAGCTGTGTACAGTGCAAAGATTTCCTCCATAGAGCTGTATTGTAGCCTTACTGGCCAGTCCAAATACAAGGCGGAATGCAAACTGTCAAAGGTTGCCACTTCATCCTCCTCTAGGAGGAAAATGACTGCTTTCTGCTGGTGCAGACTACTTCCTGTTCTTCTCTGCTCTCCTGCACAAGAGGAGAGTAGTAATCCACCAGCGGCTGCTTTTCCTACTTTGTGGGCTGTGGTAGAATAGGTACCTTCAACAGGAGTCTCTGTGCTCACTTACTTCCCAGTGCAGGGTCCTCACAAGGACTCACTTTTTATTCTTTATACTCTGTTGCTTGGCAGATGTTAAGTATTTACATACTGTGTTGGAATGAACTTCCACTGCAAATATTATAGCCCAATTCATATAGATCAATCCACCTGTAAGACACAATGAGCTCACCCAGCTATAGCCTCTGTCAGCACTTAAACATGTGTAAGTCATATTGAAGGCCATACAGCTATAGTATTTGTAGAGCTAAGGTACTCTTCAGTGTAAATAGTGCTATCAGAATTGGGCCCAATGTGTTATGGTTACCATGTAAAAAATATAAAAAAGGCCAAAAGCCTGCCTAACCTAGCAGCTCAAGGACATTAATAATATGGAATGAAACCCTTTCTCCTCTATGGGCAGAGAGGCACCCAGTGACTGCAGAATTACCATCTGTCCGTTAAATAGAATGAGAGCCAGAGAGCCAATGAATGGAGGAGACCCCTCGCCCACCAACTACTTTTTCAAGATGGCCATCTTTACAAAAGGGCAATGAAAGGAGGGTTAGATTGTTGGTCTGGATTTATGAGTATGTAGTTCAATTCCTTTGCAGTGGGCTTGTTCAGAGCTCAGGAAAGTCCAGAGCAATTAGAAACTACACTAAAAAATTATATTTGTATAGAAGCCACATGTCTGCAGGACTCCTCAATTTCATCCCAAGATAGACATTTTCTTAATTAAACAGGCTATTACTGGCTGTTCCACCCAGTCATGAAGTGCTACTCTGGGGAGATGCCTTAGGAAAGCTGGGCATGTGTCTGCACTTGACATTAGTGAAGCTAACATCAGTGTACCACTGCTAATGTATTCTGTGTTCACACCCTTAGCAGGCTTCGAAAAGGGTTGGAAGACGTAATCTACCGCTGTCCTCCTTTCTTCATGTTACTGGTCACTGGGTGAAATTCTGGCACTATTAAAGTCAATAGCAAAACTCCCATTGACTTTGAGCAGGCAGGCTTTCACTCCCTTGTTCATTGTTCATCCCTTATTCTCTTATTCTTTTCTTCACTTTTCCACAGGTTATTTTACAGCAATATGTTAGACTCTTCCCCACTGTTACATTTTAATTTGTAGAATTTGATCAGCACTGGCATTAGCTCCAAGAACGGCTGGTAGGATTTTAAAATGTGTTTGTTTGTCTGTGCCAAGTATGTCTTACTGGGGAGAGGAATGTGAGAGAGAACCTGATTCTGCTCTCACGTAAACCTGTATAAATCAGAAGCAACTCCACTGATGTTGATGGGCTCCGCCGCAGTAAGGGAGATCAGTATTGGACCTGGAGAGACTTTTGAAAAGAGTTCTGCACCTGGGCAACACAGAGAAAATGGCACACTGTAACACTCCTAATGAAAAAGGGGGGCAAGAATCCAATGGCATCCTGCCAGAGCTCACAGCTGGATCTCCAAGGTAGGAAACACAAGCAAACTGTTATTGTTTTGTGATATCTTGTCCCTCTTAAAGGGAGAGGGGAAAATTCCACAAGTCTAAAGGGGAAAAAATATGTTGTTCTCATAGTGCAAAGATAATGAAGCATCTTATCCAACCTCAAATATGTTCTACAGAAGCTTCTCCTGCAAAATATATTTTTGGTGTAGTGTGTGTGTGCAGTAGAAGAATTTCAGATGTAAATCTCTTGTCAATACACAATTACAACTAACCTCACTGCACTGCTGCTTGACTGACTTCTTAGTCTAAGGGGGGGAGTAAAGAAATGTTGCTTTAGGGGGTCAATACTTGCAAGTATGATGTAGCTCTCCCATCTAAGCTAAGCAATAATATCAGACCTTGGTCCTAACATGCCTGTTAGGATCCTCCAGGTGTTCTTACTGCATTACAGATGGAAGAAAAACCCAACAGTCTGGTCAGCTCAGAGATCAGTGGAAATTAATGAAAATTCCAGTATGATTACTAAATAATTATTTCCGCACACTAGCAGAGCAGTCCCTTAACTGCATACTTTTGTCGCCCTGTGGAATCTTGTTTTTATGGCATATTCAGAAACTACTTCAAGTGCAATTGTTCTAAAGAATTGCAATGTGCCCTGTAACGCATCACTATTTTGTCAAATGGTTGCAGGATAATCAATACATTGTATCATCTCTCATCAAAGCTTTTGGTTTTTGCAGTAGCCTGGGAGTACCATAAAGAACACATTCCCCAGCCTTCTCTCTTTCTCTCATACACACGGAGCTGTCATGCATTCTAAAATTAAAATGCTTCACTTTTAAATTACAGGATGTCACTTCAACAAAGTCTTCCAATGTGTCTCCATTTTCATTCAGAAGAGCAGTAACGCCTTAGAAGTGTCAAAAGCAAACAAGTTGGCATTTATGGTTTTCTATATTACATAAGGAAATCATTTGTTAAAGTTGAAGCATGTTTTTATCCTTTTTACAGGAGAATATAAAGTTTGCAATGGGGGAAAAAAATTCTTTTAAGTATTCCCTGAAATCGTCCCTAAGCATATAATGACACCTTTTGGTAAACTGTATATTTAAAAAAAAATTATATTTTACCAAAATAAAATCCTAAAATAAGTACTAGGACATTACAAAATGCTAACGCAGTTGGTTAGGAATTTGTCAAGCCACTTTACACGTGCAACTACCCTGCCTTCTACATACAGAGAAAAGGTCCCAAGCGATTTAAACACAATTTAACATACCTTGCATAGTGAAGACTAATCCCTGTTCCCACTGAAGTTAGTGGCAATACTTCTAGGAGCTCCAAAGAGAAAAGAAGTAGGTCCATAAACTGAAGGGCAATACCAACTGTTAGAAAGTTTTAGCCAAATACTTCAAAGACGTAGATTCTGAGCTAGTGTTCAAATCTAAACTTTTTCCTGAGATACTGGATTCAATTCAGATTTAAAGTTTGTACAGGAGGGATGATTTGAAGGTCTAGTGGGAATTAGGTAGAAATACATGTAAAAATATTCTACATTAGGCAGGAATAGCAGGGTAGGAAAATCCAAAGAAAATAAAGTTCCAGAGAAGGATTCAGAAGAAAGCATTATGAGGGAGTATACAGCTCCACAGCAAGGGGCAAGGAACTGAAAATGACTGTAAAAGAGAAGTAAAGCTGAGTGGCAAAATCTAACAATTCCTGCAAAATAGCATAGAAAAAATAATTCATTTCTGTTTTCTTAATCTTATTTTTTCTTAAGTTTTCTTGGTGGTTTAGAATATTCATTATACCCAGGCAAGTTGATTGTGTTATAAGAATCTGAATGCAAATATGCCTATCATAGATGGGATTTAGGCCAGATGATCAACTGTTGTGAAATGGTGTAGCTCCATGGAGTTCATCAAGTAAAATTACACTGACTTATGCCAGTCAGTCTATTGTATTTGGATATAGTATAATACAGAGTTAATAGGTTTCATTGGGTTTCTAAGACCTAAAAAGTTGTAGCTTCTGCCAGATAGGAAAGCATTCTCATTTAGGAAATGAGTGGGAAGAAGGTCAGAGAAGGAGAGATGCTTGCTGACAAGGGAAAGTGAATGTGGAACTCAGAGGGAGCCAGCCACACCAGGCGAAAGACTTGCTTTTCTTCAGGATCCTTTGGGAATAGGCATGTTTGGTTTTTAATGAGCTCATGCCTATGTCATCTCAAGAATTCTGCCTGCTTGTGCTAATCCACCAAGAAGAAGATTGTGAGATCACGCAACAATATCAATGAAGTATTTTATTAAAAATAAACATCACGGTGTGAGGCCCAGAGCCATTTGAAAGATACAGAGAATACAATATGAGATGTTTCAGATCCACAGACCACATTCTGCTCCCAGTACTGAAGTCTATGAAAAATTCCTATTGATTTCAATAGTCTAACATTATGAGCACATAAACAAGTTACTGCATGATAAGCTAGGGTATGAATTTACAGTGCATCAATGGCTCCACTGTGACCACGAATGTGCTGCCCAGGTTCTTATTTTATGGTAAATGTGAGGTAGCTTATCTCAGTTCCCTGAGAGATGAGCTACCTTGCATTTACCTCACAGTAAGACTGTGCACATAGATAACTACTGTGAAATAGCTGGCACACTAAATTCAGAGCCTAGCACATTTTGCAAGAACTTCTGTGCCCATACCCGATGTTACCTGGGAAAGATGGACATCTATCTGCACAAGGTACTGGTATAACTAACATTAGTGTAAGTTACACCGGTGCTAAAGTATACTATGTCTTTGTCGTTTAGATCTCAGTTCTGTTTGGTTGAAAAAACAGGTTGAAAAAAATCTACCCAGACAGCATAGATCAGCGGTTCCCAATCTGTGGTACGTGTACCATCAGTGGTATACAGACAACCTGTCCGTGGTACATGTTAACAGATTTATTTGAATTACTTTATATGACAAAAAAATTGCTGGTGGTACTTAAAGCTGTATTGTTTTAAATTGGTGGTGTGCAATCTGTCAGAGTTTGGGAACTGGAATACATGAATTGGCATAGATGAATATTACGTCTAATTAGAGTTTTACTTGAATCCAGACCTAGCAGAAGGAGATGCGATCCTTCCATATCCACTCTGATTTTCATGTTAATTGTGAATCATATAGGTCCAGGATGCCATTGAATAAGTCTTGGAACCTGCGATTTGACTGACTTATAATGATCTTGCAGAAAGAGATAATAGTTCTTTTGGGAGGCATTTTTTCCTAGCTGCAGGTGAAGTGCCCCTGACATGAAGGCAGCATTCTATTAGGAGGCTAAACTGCCTCCAGGGCTTTATTAGAAGGAATAATATGACTTACACTGCAAAGATGTTATTATGGCCCTTTTTCCCCATTGCTAATAAAGTTGCAGGTATTATGTTCCATTTCACACATCTCCATCCTTCTTTGCCATGTATCCTAAGCCATGAGGCTTTACATGACCTTTACTGTTTTAAACATCATGCAGTTGGACCCCCAGCAAGCATCCATCTACATAGCTCCTAGATTTATTTATTTTTTAGTTACTCTGAGAAATGTGGCAGTTATTCATCAAGCTTAAACATTAGAAAAATGCTTCATGTCTCTGGAAAAGGTACAAAGTATGCTGAAGTGGCTAGCACATTAAATAGTTACCCTGTGGCCTGTACTGTAAACGAAGTAGCTTAGCAGGGGTTATTAAAACTTGCTGTTTTTTTTATCACAGAGCTACTAGAGCTGCTTGAATTGCATTTCTTGCTTTTCTGGCTTACAGGGAACCCATGAGGAGAATATGAACTGGGAACAATTGTATGATTGTAGCCGATTATTCACGAGCTTGCAAAAAATCAGAGCTAAAGGAAAAAGTGATCAGGGGAAGAAACACAAAGTATAGCTGTGGTTTCATGTTACTCCATGAGTTTCTATATGGTTACATAGCTTTCAGCCACAATAAAAGACCAGTTATTAATCCTGCAATTACCCAGCCTTATCGCTGCTATCCACACATGCTGACTATGGCTGGAGTTCTAGATGATATTGTTTTCATTAGTGTGACCAAAGGGAAATTTAATTAGAGATCCATCTCTCAAATGGACAAGGGAAAATACGAGGATTAAGGAATTAATCCTAATACTTAATTACATTAAGATACTTTGCAGTTCTGGATGGGGGATTACTGACACTCTAGGTAACTCTGTTCCATTGATTCTTTCTTCTGTGATTTTGTGAAAACACTATTATAGAGAAAAAAAGTTGTTCACAACATTCAAAAGCAGCATATGCTTACTGTCAGTTTTGAGTATGGCGTGGGAAGATCTAACCAACAGGGTTTGTAGTAGATCCTATCAGTTCCTGAGCATATACCATAAATTCAGGTTATTGGAACAAAGCAAAATGGTCTACAGGTAACAGAAATGGCAAAAGGAATTGATAGGGACACCCAAGAACTGGGACTAAATGGAATCAGGTAAGCTAAAAAGCAACATTTTTAAAATAAAATAAAGGAGGGATTTTCAATACAATCGTGCATAGAAATGAAAGCACAATGTTATCCAGGAGACTTACTAATCTCTCTGATACGAATGTATTTTACTACCTAATTTATATCATTGTACTGTATATACTTTTTCATTTGTATAAAAATAAGAACCATCTGTAGAAAAACAAACCTCACCTTGTTTGTACGATTGCTTCAGTGTTGTTGTTTAGATTTCTAGGAAACAGATGCATGTTTTTCATTTGGGGAAAGCATACATCTGTTCTGCAGAATTCTCTCCAGAAATCCTAAATTTTCCAGTAGGAGCCTTTTGAATTACATGCAAAAGTAAGAAACTTTCCCCACATGACCTACACACACATGTGGTCACATGCACAAACTCAACTAAAAGTATGAAATCTGTGTACTCAGAAAATCAAGGAGAATTTGTCAAATACTATATATTAATTTAGTTTAGAGAAACAAAAGAGAAGTAACAACAGGCTTACATTTGTGCTGTGTGGAGGGATATCTATGCAGCTGGAAATACAGTCCCATATGGAAAAGTGGAAAAACGTAATAGGGATGAAACCAATAAGGTTCTACTGAAGTTCATGTATTGAAATTCCTCCATTTAAACCATTCAATAAAATAAGATGGTTTAAATATTTTATAGAGAGGTTATCACACTCTATTAAATTTTACAGGTCTTTTCCTTGAGGATGAAAAGTGGAACTCATTCTATATGTGTTCAGAATCTTAGTAGAACTTGAGATATACTTTAAAGATGATATAGTATATTTTCTGTCTCTTATTAGTAAGTACAAGAGCTGTGATACTAATTGTGATTGGATGTGTGTGACTTACATCCCAATTCAGGGTTCGAATTACTGGATTCCCTTGGGGTTGAAGGACTCTTTGTTAAGGTGTGAAACGCAAATTATAAAATTTCTTTGCCTGTGCAATTCTGTAGCAGAATCTCAGCACAGAAGGGATCTAGGAGCACATCAAGAATTTGTAAACACATTAACTTGCTCCTCTCTAGGGGCAAAATACTGGAGGAGAGATGAATTTTGGAAGCAAATTCTAAACAGGTGGACAGAGCAGCAGGAGGGCAGTATCAGGCATCCAGCAGGAGGGCAATACCAACTAGTCAGACAAAAATGAATCACAGGGACTGGGGATAGCTGTAAATCAAAGTTGCCAAGCTGAATATTTTTACTGCATATTCCAAATAATCAGACATCCATGGAATATAGAAATATGTGCTGGGTATTAACGGCAGTGCCGGCTCTAATGGCACGACTCTAATGGCAATGGAAATCTGCCTCATGGCAGAACTGAAGTGTAGGCAAAGTGGAATCTACCCCTTTGCAGACTGTGCATCACTTTAGTCCATGGGTGGATCCAGGATTTTGCAAAGGGGCGTGTGGGTGCAACTGATGCTGCAGGAGTGGCCCCACTCCCAGCTACCCTTCCCCCAGTGGAACAGGCAAACCTCACCCCAGGAGCAGCAAGAGCAGCAACAGCTGGGGTCTTAAGTCCCTGAATCGGATAAGAATCTCCTCAACCCCAGTTTTCAGCACCCTTCCTTCCCCTCCCTTCCCATTCACCCCTCTGCCAGCCACTGCTGCCACTGTTCCTGATGTTTCAGGCTCCCAGGGTGGTGGGGGGAGCTCTGTAGCTACACCTGTCCTGCTGGAGCTGGACTGCACGGGGAACCGGGCTCAAGCTAGGGCAGCAGCACCAGTGGGATTTCCTGTCCCTGCATCTGATCCCAGGCTGTTGGGGAACACTCAAGGGGGTAGATAGGGCAGGGGAGAGGAACCCTCCCCCCACCTTTACTGCTTCTGTCCCCAGATGAGCCCAGCTGCCCGTGCATCTCAGCTGGAGAGGGGCAGGAGCACCTCTGGAGCTCCCCCTACCCACCCCAAAGGCAGCCAAGGATATAGATGGAGAGGAAGGGAGCGGCATGCTGCTAAGCACTGGGGGCGGTGGGGGGGAGAAATTCTGACCTGATTTGGGAACTTGAAAATGTTCCCAGCTGCTGATCCCACAGTGTGGTCGAAAGGCAGTGTGATCACACCACTGCACCCTCTCTGGATTTTCCCCTGCCTTAGTCCTATTCAGGCTCAAACAGCCCTTTGTCCAGGGGATTTGTACCACTTACCTCTCACGAAACTTGTGAAAAAGGCTTCATGCTGCTAGGCCTCTGCATGTGAGGGATCTCACCATTCAGGTTTAAAAATGGGATTTAAGTGCTTCTTAGGCTTGGTGTTTGCTGGCTTCTGCACAACAAGAAACTCTTTCCACGGTGAATACATAGTCTATTAGCTATAGTCTAGTGTAGTGTTTGAGCTTCAAAGTTTTTCACTAACACTGGCATTTTGATTGCCTTTAGTCGGTGATGTTCGTGATAATGGTAGGGCAGAATTTCCAAGGTGAAAGCTTATCAGCTTGTTTCTACACTGTTTTAAGTGGCAGCAAAATTGTAGCTAGGAGGAGAATGTTATTGCTTAACAGGAGTAAATGAACAATGATGTGCTGCTCTCACTGCCTATTTCATGTAGGTGAATGGAAGCAGGTCCCACCTTCCACCGACGTGCACCATAACAACACTGTCACAAACCCTGTACAAGACCTCTGCACCACAGCCGGGCATCTAGGTCAGCAACACTCGACCCCCTAAGCAGGGCCAGCTGAGCCTGAGCCTGCTGGCTGCTTCCAGGGCTGCTCTTAAAGAGCTATTGTAGCACCTAGCTCCTGAAAAGCAACAAACTGGCCACAATCTGTGTAGTTCTCATCTGTGTGATTTGGTTTCTCTGGTGCCTATCCCCACGTTCCTGCCTATGTACCCAGTCCCGTGAACTGAACTGGAAGCCTGGTTTAACCTTGGCTTGCTTCCTGACATTTGCTTCTGGTAACCCCCTGGCTTGGCTCATTAACCGTGGTTTGATCTCAGTTTGTCTCCTGGCATCTACTTCTGTTAATCCCCTGGTTTGGCACGTGAACCCTGGTTTGACCTTGGCTCTCTCCCTGACCTCCACTCCTGGTAACCTCTCTGGGTCACCATGTAAACCCCAGTTTGACCTTGGCTTGCCTCCCTCAACTATGGATGCTAGTAACAACTCCTGCTTCTGGACCTAACACTTCTGTGGAGCCTGTCACATTGTGCTATAGCAGGGGCAGGCAATTATTTTGGGCAGATGGCTGCTTACTGAGTTTTGGCAAGCCATCGAGGGCCACATGACAGGCAGCCAGGAGCATATAAATATTAATTTTCTAAATTTTTTAGAGCCTGGTAGGATGCATCCAACTCACAGGCTGCATTTTGCCCACCGCTGTGCTATAGTATGAAGTTTAACTGAAGAGGAGGGCCAGAACTGCCGGATTTGTTTAGAAAGCAGCAGCTAGGCTAGGTAAGAAATACAGAATTGGGCCATTGGAAATGATTAGTGACAGGTCCTAGCCTAACTCTTGAGGGCCATGACAATGTGTATGAGACAGGGAAGGATGACATTTTAAAGACTCCCTCACTATAAATATATATATAGAGAGAGAGGTGGATCCATGTTTTGACAAAAGGCAATGCTGCAAGGTAGTGTCCTCCACCACCACCCTGGTGCAGGCAGACAACAATGTGGAAGCACAGCAATGAGGAAGGAGTGGGTTTCCCCCACACTGTAACCTCCAGAGCAAGAATGGAGAGCTGCTGCTGCCCTCAGTGCCCCTGCTGAGCCCAGCCGCCTGTGCAGCCCAACTGGAGCAGGCAGGAGCAGCTTTGAAGATTTCCCCCAGCTGCAGGACAGCAGAGAAAGCAGCTGCAGCAGGCAGGGGATGGGGAAAAGGGATGGGAAAGAAAGGGGGATTCTCACATGCTTGGGGGACTTTTCTAAGAGGCTGCAGCAGCATGGTCCAGTCTGAAAGAGAGGTGCAGTTGTGCCAACACACCCCCAATGGATCCATACCTGGATATAGGCTACATTTGCACTAGAAAGTAAAAACACTTGCTGAAAATCAAATCTCAGGTTAAAATCTGGAGAAGCTAAATCTAATAAGCATATCTGACCCACATTCTGTTAGGATTCCATTATCCTACGATGGACCTTGATCCTTTAAACAGTACCGTAGCAAGGGCAGTGCCAGCAGTCTACTGGCACCAGGCACCCTTGCACAGGGGACACTTAATCAAATGGAAATAATGTAATAGTTGCACATAGGGGGGTACTGTGGGCATAACCTGCACTGGGTGCCAAAATACCTGGCTAAAGCTCTGCCTTTATACGCTCACAGTAGGCTCAATCAAATTCTCCTAGATGCTAGGCACAAGGCAGGCTCGGTTGAGTTATTTACTTTACACTGCCTTCCCAGAACAGAGCAAAGCCATGATTCCTCATTCTTTATGTACTTTAAAAGTCTATCATGTAGTTGCCAACACTCATAATCACAGTAGTTCACTTCCCCAGGCCAATGCTGCTTGGATGTTTGTAATTTAAGCTAATGTTCCTGGGCAATCTGCTGGCAATTCCTTGGCCTGAGTGATGCCACCTGCTTGATTGTCCACAGCTCTCTGTTGTCCTGCCTGCTGACACTCTGGCTAGGTTTTCTTGTCTCTTCTGTGGCAGCTGGCCTATTTGTGGGCTGATTTATTATATGCGGTGCTTCCCACCCTTGACTCTGTGACTTGGTTACACTTTACATGCTGAATCTTTCCTTCCACCAAGGTCCTACATGAAGCCCATTGAATTCCAAAGAAAGACTTTCACTGGGTTTGAGCCTAAATCACTAAGGCCATTGTGATGATATAATGGTCTTCATTTCCAGGAAACACATTGATCTTTGACTCCATTATCCCTGACCAAGTCATTTCTCAAAGCTTTACCTAAATCTTGATACATTTCCCCTTTGTATAAAGTACCACTCCTCAGAAGGTGTCCATAAAGATCTCAATTTTATTATGATCTCTCCCTGATATTTCTCTGTTTGTTGAATGTATTTCTTTTATGATTTTTCTTCCCTTGCAAAAACTTCAGTTTGATGGAGAATGCTTTCTTCAAAGAATGTTTTCTTCTGCATAGACATTTGAAAAAGTGTCTGGATTTTCAAAGAAGCAAAGCTTGCATTGAGACATCTAAATAAAGTGATCGGATTTCCCTGAGCATCCAAGAGCAGAACAGCAGGTGTAACTGGATGCTCGATACTTTGGATAGTTTTCTACACTTCATTTAGGTGCCTGTGAAGGAGTTTGAGGCAATTTGAAAATCTCTTCTCAAATTGGTTCAGAGATGATACATTTTATTAGACCAACAAATTGCAAAAAAAAAAAAATCTTTCTTTGCAAACTTTTGGGCACATGCACCATTCTTCAGGCTGAGGACAAATCCAAGACTGTGAATATCCTCATAGGTAGAAAATAAATTTAATTTTGCATAGTGAAGTTTTGAGGCTGGATACTTGTTCCCCTGGGACCCTGAGAGTCCTTTGTGTAAGTTGCTCCTTGATATACAGATAAGGCTGGCAGTGTCAGATGTCAGAAAGGCAGGGAGGCTCAAAAAATCTTTCCTTCTTGTTCAGCAATGAAGTTTATATTTCCAAAATCAGCTAAAATAAGGGATCTTCCATGTTTCAGGGATGTATTTGGTAGCCGTGTTAGTCTGAAAGAAAAAGAAATGCAAAGCTCTAGAACTTTTGGTTCAGAGATGATACCTTTTATTAGACCAACTAAGAAATTGCAAAAAGAATCTTTCTTTACAAGCTTTCAGGCACATGCACCCTTCTTCAGGCTGAGGACAAATCCAAGATTGTAAAAATCCTTGTAGATAGAAAATAAACTTCATTTTGCACAGGGGAGTTCTGAAATTGGATACCTGTTGCCCTGGGTCTGTTCCACTGAAGAAGAGTGGGTGTGCCCAAAAGTGTGCAGAGAAAGATTTTTTTTGCGATTTCTTAGTTGCTGTAATAAAAGGTATCATCTCTGAATCAAGGGTTCTAGAGGTTTGCATTTCTTTTTGTCTCAGACCAACACCGCTACCAAATACATCACTCTTCCCAAATTGAGCGTTTTTCCTTAGGTGGAATTTTAAAAATATACTATATGTTCAGAATACTTTAGAAGGTTATTAGGAAATGTCTACAAATCCAAATATTTTGTCTACTCCTTTTTGGTAGCAGTTGATGAAATTCTTCCTGCTCCTGGTAGGGGTTGCGGACCTTTGTATTATAACACTGTCTTGTGGAAATAATTATAACTGGAGTTGTAAATTATCATCTGAAAGCTGACCAGCATTTGAGTGCAGAGAAATGTTTACAGAGTTTGAATGTGATCAGTTGTAACTGAGGAAGTTGGGGAAGAGTAGAAATACCAATGTTAATAGGTAGGGGTGTGTGTTTGCCCTCTAGTCTATTTAGAAAGAAAAAAAAGAGAGAGAGAAAATACAAAGTCCTTTGTAACACCTACTCTGCAGTTGGTGGATTTATTCTGTCAAAGTTCTTTGGGTTAACTGCTTCATAGAAGACTTCACTGTGAAGCAGAGTATAATGAAACTTAAATTAACATAATGAAGCTTTTTTTTCAGTCTGTTACTTTGGTGTAATTTGTCAGGTTCCTCAGCTCATGCAGCAGAAGGGTAAAATCCCCTCTGGCCACACAGGAGTGGGTTGTACTCACTGTGACAGCCTTTGTGTGGGTTGCACCACTGAATTTGGAGTTAGGGATTTTCTTCCGGGGGCATCATTGCCTACTCAGCCTCCTAATATCCATATAGAAATCTAGATGGGAATAAATGTCTGCAATGGAATTAATAACTACTGAATCCTTTTCACATTCGCTACTGGATAGTCTCAGGGAGTGCAGCAAGGACAGTTAACTGTTCCTCTGGAGGCTTTCTTGCCAAAGGGGGGATTGAGAGAGTCCCACTTCTGAAGCTCTCTTGGCTCTGCATTGTTAGTGGGTGACCTCTCTGGCCCAGTCCACAGCTTCCAAACAGCTTCTACTGGAAGGGGCACCTCTTAAAGCTCTGAATTATTATTACATTTAAAGTTGCAAATGTTCCAAAACATTTTCCCAGCAAGATCCATCCTCTCTCTCTCGCTCATGAAGCAACAAAACCAAGTCGCCTAAGTAGATAAAGGCAAGTCTGATTTTTAAACAACTAAAATGAAGCTTGAATCTTTCAAGTTCTCCTTAGTAAGAAAATACATAGCCATTGATTTTACGATATATGATTTGAGCTAAGACAGGGGTGGGCAATTATTTTGGGCAGAGGGCCACTTACTAAGTTTTGGCAAGCCATCGAGGGCCGCATAACAGGCAGCCAGGGACAGATAAATATTAATTTACTAAATGTTTTAGGGGCCCTCTGGGCCAGATAGGATGGCCTGGTGGGCTGCATTTTGCCCACCCCTGAGCTAAGACATTTATTTTATTGAAAACTGTCTATGGACACTGTCCACTGTGATCTTCAGTAATAACCTCTGCCAACATTTCTCAAACATTTTGTTCAACAATGATGGTAGTAGTACGGACAACCTTTTCAGGTCCTGTTACCATTATGTTGTCTAATGTGATTAACATAACATGGAGGTAAACACAATGGGTGCCTGTGCATGGCTGCTCCAACACACTGTAATTACAGCACGTCAGAGCAGACTCATTTAATGGTAATTACCATGCTCTAGCAGCCTCCTGTGTATCTTGTATCAGCATCCCTTTATTTCAAGGTGGCGGCAGGAGCACTTTGAATAAAGCTCATTGAACGAACTTTAGTTCAAGCACCCCTGCCACCATTTTGAAGTGCGAGGATGCTGATACATGAGACACTGCGGCGCTTTAATTAGAGTGGCTCCAAGAGCCACGCTAATTGAAGTGCCACCCCTCCCGCTCCTGGAACACATGTAAAAGTGCCCTATGGTGTTCTCCAACAGGGGAATAACAGCATCATAATCATTACAGGCAGTGTTACTAGCACCATTGATTCTTTTGAAGTCAAAAAAGGCTGTTAATAATCAAGCCAGTGAATTAGAATCTGTCTATGGTGAGAAAAGATAGTGTTGAAGTGATGTTAAAGCCACAATGGTCCAGGAAAAATGTGAAAGGTAAGGATATTTGTGGGTGATATCTTTCATTGGACTAACTCGATAGATGAGAAGGATATAGGCAAGATTTTGGAAACCAAGTATCCTTCCTGAGGGCTCTTTCTCTCCTGGGAAGGATACTTGGTACCTGAAAGCTTGTCTATATCCCTCCTAACTATATAATTGATCCAATAAAAGCTATCACCCACAAATATCCTTGCCTCATATAATGAGAACCAGTAGTGAAAGTGGAGTCTCTAAATGATGAATTCATGATGCTTCATGGTTTTTGCAGATGAACTTATACTTTTTTTTTTTGCCTGTTGGAGATTTTTAGAGCATGCAGCTTAATTCTTTGATCTTACAGCTTCAGCAGTGACTAGCATGAGTCTAGCACAACTTGGAAACTTAAACCTGAGGAAGTTATAGTACCCTAATCTTTTATACATCACAATTTGAAGGTAGGACCAATTCAATTAGCATGCAGGCTGACATATGTTATTCAAGAACTGGGTGTGGCGTGAGCGCTCCCAGACTTGGGAAAAGAAAACCTTTAGTGAAGTAGGATCACACAGGCTACTTCAGCCAGTTTTCAGTCACAGGAACAGTTCTGTAGTATCATCAAAGCTAGACGGAGGAAGCAGGGGGGAGATGAAAGGGCTAGAAATGGAATCTGAACTTTTTTTTTTAAAAGTCAGATCAGGAGTTTGTGTGCAGTTTAGTCTACCTGCTGACTAAAGAAATGCCCATTATGACATCTAAACAGACTTCAGTTTAGTTTTTAAAAAAATTCAATAATGCTTTTCTCTTGGACTGATCAACCTGGGTTCCAAACACTAATATATACCATATAAATTAAGTAGCAAAATTGTTAAAATGATATAAGTGAAAATGTTATGGTGAAGAGCAGCAGCTAATGCGGTGTCTCAGGACCAGCAGTTTGATACCTTTCAAGATTTTGGAATGTCACAACTCAGCTTGGTGAAAAATACAGCTTTACTTTTCATGTTGTTCTCTTCAGGATATCTGTAACAGCCCGCTCATATTTTATTTTGCTTCTTTTAGTAGACATTCTACCATGTATTTTCTCCAACCTGTTATTTCTCTGTTATTTCCCTACAGAAATGGTCACAAAGCTCCAAACATATATGGAATAAAGCACTTTAAAAAGATTCCCTTTCTTTTTTTTCTTTTTCTTTTTTCTGGTTCAGCTAAAAGGTTATAATAAAAACCTGTACATACCTAATGATTTTTTTTTCTAAGAATGTCACAGCAGTTTACAAACCTGGGTGAGTTTGTATTTGTTATAAGTTAAGGCCCAGGTAGTGTTTATTGTGGTAACCTTTAAGGAGAGAAAAAATGAATGACCTGGGAATATGATGCCAAATTTCCAATCCAGAAGCCCTTTACTCTAGTGAGGACCCTTTTTTTTCTGATTCACATGGTATTATCTGAAACTTATCATACAAAATTTAAAACATCAAAGTCAAGACCAAAAAGAAAACAGAGTGACATTTTATTTGATTGCTCTGAATCCATCTGTAAAAGGTACAGTAGTGCCTCAAATCTCTAAATAAATAAATAGTGGCTTTTTAATGGTAGGGAATTGGAGGGACTGTTATAAATAGAGGGGTTACATTTGTTTCCTCGTTATTCCACAATTATCTGAAAGTAATATTAAGGTGCAGTCAGGCTGCTGATGGGTTTTTTTTTTTTAAATACATCAAAGGTAGGGCAACAAGACTTGTACAAAACTGATGAGACATGTACCTGCTTCACCTTACTTGCAGACACTTGCTATTGACTTTATATAATGTGGAAAGCAATCATAACCGAAATAGTAATATACTGTATCAGTAACAGAAAGCAGCACATACTGAGTGCAAACAACATGAAAAGAGAAAGTCACTAGTCTACTTAGTCAATAAAGATCACCATTTTCAGAAACATTCTTGAAACACTGGTATTAATCAGACTCCCAATTTACAACAGATGATATTGTGCAGTTGATGATTTGGGACTTAATGTCAGTTCTTTCTTGAACCATGAAGGTGCAGCTTGTGTGTGTTTGGGAACTCAGACTGGTGAACTCCACAGTTCACCAGCTGCCCAAATTACTTTCTATTTTAAAAAAAGGGTTTATTGGGACAAATATGAAAACCATTTTGCAAGATTTCTGTCTATTTTTCTTTTCTTTTCTTTTCTTTTGGTACAGAGGTGAATTTACAACATGTTGAACATAAACATAAAAGCTATTAGAAGCAATTGTTCTATAATAAAAATTGAATGCACATAATGTTGCTAGAGCACAAACATCTGTCACTCATGCAGACATCATCCTGTAAACCCATCTAACTAACTCCATTTTCCTTTCTGATTGTATCAGGGTAGCTTGCGGCATGACAGTGATTTGAGTGACAGACGTCCAACCTGGCACAGTGCTATGCATACTTATGTTTTGTTTACGGGGTATCATCCCTCCTGAAAGATGTAAATTTTTAAATTTGCTTTTATTGAGAAAAGGAAATATAAGGAAAAAGGTTGTTACCTTGGAAAGAAAAGTCAAAGTTATTGTAGGTCTCCAGCTTTCATAAAAATTTCACTAAGTTTTTAAATTGACTTTTTGATTTTCTAATGAAAAAGAGCATGAATAATTTAAAAGTGGAAGTCATAATTTTTTATTAGAACCAGTGCAACAGAAGAGACAATACTCAAGACAGAGCTTAACTTAATCCCCCTCCCCCAGACTTTGATTACTATCATCAAAACCGTTATAAAACCTCCATATTAAAGTCAGATTTCTCCCTATCTTCCTATCAAATTATTGTTAAATTTCTGGAATGTCACCTTAATAAGCTTAATCAAAGAGATCTAATTTCTGAATGTGTGTTTAGAGCCATAATGAAAATTGGCTAATTATTTTGAGCTTGCTTAAATACAGAGCACATGAGGTTGTTGCATTTAAGGATATTAAAAGCCCTTTTTGTGCAAAACATTTTACATTATTGCTGTAAGGCTTCTATTATAACAAATCAATTCCCAACTATGTCACGCCTATGAAGAATCAAAACAGTGTTGTTTGTGGTACGTGGATGAGATTCTGAATGCTTACACCTTTATTTTGGTCCCATTTGACCATATCTTAGTTTCGTTGCAGTGTAGCAGATGTAATGGGTCATATATCCTGTATAAACAAAGCTTTCTACCACAAGATCTGCAATGTAGGCGAAATATGGTCCCTTGCCAATAAAACCATGCTCTCTCTTTAATGATACCAATCTGTAAGTTGGCATTTTGCATTATGTGCTTATTTGTCAAGCAGTAAATTGATTTGTTCGAGTGGGAAAGTGAGAATAATGTGCACTCTAATAAGGTTGAACTACTGTAGTGTACTGGAGGAAGGTTTAGATGCTTATTTTCCAAAGGCTGTGCACTCATTTTGAATCCATGCCCTTTTACTAAAAAAAAAAGAGGTAATTTCTACCTGATCACTGTTTCCACATCCTGGTTCCACTCATTTAACATCCAGGATGATTCTATCAACAAGCCCGGGAAGCCAACTGAGTTCTTCAGAATAGGATCTGTTTTCTCTTTCCCAGTCACAAGCTTTCTTAGCAATATGCTGAAAAAGGAAAGAGAATCCTAGAAGAAATCACAAGTGAAAACCCAGGGAATTGATTCACCCACAGCTACGGGGAGTGGGGGTGGGGGACGCTGTTTCAGGTAAACCCACTAGAAAAGAACTTGACAAAATAACAGCAGAAGCTAAGGCCTTGGATCAACAGAAATGAAACAAATAGCAGGTTAAAGGAAACAAGTGCTGTTTTCAGGTATTCATTTATCCAGAATATTTCTTTTGGTTACATCTGTGATGGACACGGGAACAGCAGTAGTTCTTTTCATTAGTAGTTTCCTACAGTGGAGGTCAGTATCAATATTTCCATTTTTGTAGATGAAGAAACTGAGGCACAATGCAGTGAACTGACTGGCCAAGCTGACATAGAGCATAGGACTTCTGAGTCCCACTCCACTACCATATCCGCTTCTCTTTCTATAGAGCAAGGAAGAAGGGGTCTACTGCTACTGGGAATTTAGACTTCTAACAGGGTTTTTTCGCCCTCAAGGACTTTGACCAGTTTCTTTATCTGAAGATAAGGAAAAAGGCATAGAGGAGACCTCATATGCCTGCCATCTTTCATCTGAGACACAGGATGGAAAAGGAGGATGCAAGTAAGCCAAAGAAGGAACTTAAAGCAGCTCCACAGCTGCTCTCAGTCACACTCAGCAAGTCTGATACAAAATCAGGGAATTGCCTGTTAGTGGACTCAGATCCTCCTCCTTTCTCATCCACTGTATCAGTCATAGAGCTGAGCAGAACTCAGATGCTAAGGAGAATAAAAGTCTCTATTTTCAATAGTCATAAGGAGTTGGGTGCCCAAATGCCTTTAAGAATCTACGCCACAGTCTCAAAATGGAAGGAACTGTATTCCCTAATGTATGTTGCCATTTACTATAGTCTGGTCACACACTTCTCTACTTTGGTCTCTGCTGAAAGTGCAGTTCCCCTTTCTCAGAAGAAAGAAGTGATATTCAAAGTCTCCATCTTAAAATAGTTCTTTATTCTGAGCCCTCGTCATTTGAAATCTAGTACTAAATGGCTTATTTCTAGCTGTCTTGGCACAGTTAAGATGCAGCTACAGGATCCTTACAGTCTGGAAAGCAGAGTTATGTTCTACATTGTGTTGATACCCAGAATATGCAGAAGCGTGAACTGTGGTCCCTTTTTCTTGATCTAGATCAAAAACTAGTACTATTATTTATTACTTTATTTTAGATCAATCAGCTTCCAGTTGTGCTAGGCATGATGTGCACAGGTAATACAAATACCCTTGCCCTTTTCCTGGTAAGCTTAAAATCTTAAAATATAAAAGAGAAAGCAGAAGAAAACCAAATTGTAGAGAAAGATTGTGAAATGCTAGGTTTGGCATTAAATCTGGTCAAAAAAAGTTTTAAAAAATATTGTGAAAAGGTCATGAAATATTTTTGAGACAAGATTTGGGGGAAAAAAATTACAAACAGTTCTACAGAACCAGCCAAAAGCTCAAGCACAACAGGATTTAGTCAGGCCCTTTGTAGAGGAGTAAATTTCACTATGTGATTACAACTGTGAGACTGAATTAAACTGTGCCATTTGATATTTCCTTCATAGTCCTTGTCAGATAAATGACTAAATAGTCTAGGTTTCAGTCTTTTTCTCAGGAGACTTTTTTCATAATGAGTGTTAATTCCATGAAATTAAGTATTTGGGGGAAAAAGTAATTTTCATCTTTATGTGGTGCAAGCTTTTGATTGACTGGTCAATGACCAGTCTCTTCTCACTCCCCACTATAGAAGGGTTATGAAAAGGAAAAGAAGTGGAATAGCTGGTCAATTAAGTTATACAGTAATGACAATGTCAGGTCAAAGAGCGCACATTGTGGTAGTTTACAAATTACTAAGATGTTTGGATTTTTCATTTTTGTGACAGAGATTGTAATGAAAATCGAAAATGGCATATAAACCTATTCACGTGACAGCGCAGTAGAAAGAAAGAGAAATAATTTTAAACATTCAAAAAATACATCAAGATTATTAGGATCAGAGACAAGAGAATTTTGTCTTTCCCTCCAGAATTGCAAAATATAGTAAAATATTGCACATTTAATTTTAATTTTAAACCTTTTCTGTATTTCATGAAAGCTTTTCTTACTGTAATCTTCCCAGTCTGTCCTGTCTCCAGAGTTGAGCTTTAGGTTGTGCAAACTGAGATTCAATTCATGATGATGGGCTGCAGCTAATATAACTGATTGTGTGATGTTTGTTCTTCCTCTTTCCTTAATGCATGAGTGTTGTCTTGCTAAAGAAACGGTAGCTTTTACCATCTAAAATATGTGAAATTGTTCCAACAGAAAAGTGATATGTTTAGAAGTAAGGAACGATAGAGTCATACTTAGCCTATGACTGTCAAGTGTTAGATCATGCTTCCAGATTCATTGCTTGATCTAGTAAACCATAGGACGGTTATTTGTTCAGAATATAATGAAAAAAATGACAGAAGGGTTCCCCTTTCAAAGTTCAGTAGACTTTCAAAGGTTTGAAGAGAGCAGTTTTTGTCACTTAGGGAATGTCCACATGTGCAGGCACGTGCTCTTAAAGCAGCTCAAATAGCAGCGGCACAAATTTGTGCCAGTGATTTGTGCCTCAGCACATGTGCCTGAACATACAATTCGGTGTGGGGCAAATTGTGCCACTTGGGGCAAACTGACCCTGGCCAGCTCCTCCTGGATCTTCAGCTCTTCCCTCCTGGGAGCCAGCAGTATAAAAAGCTTCCCTGGAGAGGAGGTCAGGCTGCCTGGGCTGTGTTATGGGCACTACAGCAGAGCCTCCTGCACTTCTGGGCCAGCTGCTAGTGGGTCATATCTGCAAAGCTGGCTGGCCTGTATGCGGAACTGCTGTCATGTCTTCTGGTGCCCCCACTCTGCCGTCTAGGCAGCTATCAGCCAGAAGATGTGCTCATTGTGGTTCCTGCTTTGTACTGTCAAAGCATGCCCCCCAGCCTCAAATGGCCAGGAGGTCAGCCAGCTCATCTGCCCTCCAGCCGACTCCCCAGTGCTGGCCCTGGGTCTCGCCACTTGCATCACTAACAGAGATCCTGGTGTTCCCTATTTAAAAATTCCAAATTCTCTGATAAAAAAAACAAATTCTATCATTAAAATACCCCAAATCTGTGTTCTTCTGTGATTAAAATGAAACAACACTATATAGAGAGAGATCAGGTCGGCAATGTTTTATTGATATATTTACAATTTTAAAGCAATTTGGAATCCTACCAGTGCCTCTGTCATCATAATAAAATGAATTCTAAATATTAGGTCTGTGCAAAGCTTCAGTCACTGATTCAGTTCAGTGGAGATTCGGCCCAATTTAGCAGCCGAATCCCTGAGTCTGAATCAAATCAGGAAACCCTTTAATCTCTCTAAATCAAACAGAACCCTCCAAATCAATTCGGAGAGATTTGATGATTCGGACATAGGCACAGCTTTAAATGTTTTCTCTACTTACCTCAAAGTACCAGGTAGCTTGTGAATGCTGTGATGGTGGGGCAAATGGAGCATCCCAGAGGAGCACAGGTTGGGGGGTCCCCAGCATGCTTGGTGGCAGACCCAGAAGCGGACCAGAAGCACTTCCAGGCCAGTTCTGGGTCTGCCACAAAGTGCACAGGGGACCTTCCCCCTGTCCCCCCCGGCTCAGCCACTGGTGCCTCCTGGGTCTGGGGGGAACTTAGAGTCCCCCCACAGCCAATCAGCAAGTTGGGGGCCGCAGGCGAGGTGTTCCTCTGTGCATTCAGCAGTGGACCCAGAAGTGGACCAGAACTACTTCTGGTCCACCTCTGGGTCTGCCGCCAAGCACGCAGGAGGCCCCCCCATGCTCCTGTGTGATGCTCCATCTGCCCCACCATTGCAGCGTTCATGAGCCATGCCTGGTATCTTGAGATATGTAGAAAAAACATTTAAAGCTGTGTCTATGGCTGAATCTCTGATTCTCCAAATCAGCATCAAATCTTCAGTTTCAGATTAAGCTGAATCGAACAGGACGATGATCCAAATCAACTAATCAAATCATTGTCCCCCAATTTGAGCTGAATCTGAATTGAATATGGCCCATTTCACACACCCCTACTAAATAACTATGTGCTTTGGTATTTGCTTTTAGTTTTTATATCATAGAAAAATCAGAGCTGCCCCTACCTTCTTTGCTTACCAGGGTGTGGGGTACTGTGCAGCACTGATATGCCAGTGTCCTGCCCCTGCCCTTGCCCCTCACTCCCAACCTACAGTTCCCCCACCCGGGCACCTCACTCCTAACCCACAGCCCCTGCCTGCCCCCACTAGCTCCCTCCTGGCAGTCCAGCTGCAGCTATTCTACCCACTGCTTTGTGGCTCTGAGCAGTGTCAGCCCTTGCTGTTCTTCTCCCTGTGCCTATGCCCAGGCCCTAGTGATCATCATGTTGTACCTGGAAAGCCTTCAACTGGGGCTCAGGGATTGGGCTGGGCAAACCCCTTCCCTTCCAGGCTGGCCTCCCCCTGCACAGGCTGCTCTAGGGGCCAGGGGAGCTGTAAGCCCAGTTCTGGCAGCCTCTCCCACCCAGAGCACTCCCCCACCCCAGCCCCCATCTCTCTTTCACCCACACCCCTCCTGCCAGCCCATCACACACCCAAGTGGGTCCTGGGGCCACTTGTGAGGATGGGGAGGACTGGTTGGGAGGGGTGGGTCCACGCCCAACCCCCACCATCAGCAGCAGCCATCAGGGCACTCAGGAATCACTACTGGAAGACCCCACCCACAGTATAGTATGGTTCAATGCAGCCCAGCACTTAACACCCTGCACCGCCTGTGCCACATGGAGTCAGCCCAGGGGTGTAGGTTTTTGGGCAAGACTAGGCCCCTCTTGCTGTCACCTGGGGTCTTGGCACTGCACGCAAGAGATGCACACCCTAAGGTTGGGCTGGGTCCTGGGTCCAATCGGCCAACCTGGCCCAACGGCACATGGGGCACTTGGAGGCAGGACTCAACCTGGCCTGAGGGCACATAGCTCTTGCATGTAGTGCCAAGACACTAGGTGACAGCAGGAGCAGCCCAGTCCTGCCTGAAGACATGTGCCCCTGAGCCATCTCAGGCTGATTCCATGTGACACAGGTGGTTCTCGGTCTCACGCAACTGGGCTCACACCATGCCATAGGGGAGCTCTGCCAGTAGCGGGGCCTGACAGCTCCATCTGCTGCTGTTGCTGCTGCTGCGGAGGGTGTGGGGGAGCTGTGTGCTGTGTGGGGGGCAGGTGGGATCCCACCCCTCCTGACAAGTCCCCCACCCACTCACAGTCCTCCACACCCATACACAAAATCCCCCCTCAACCCACAGTCCCTACTTACCTGGAACAGAGCCTGGGTCCAAGCCATCACTGCAGCCTTGCCCTGCTCCTATTTGCTCCAGCATGCTGCCTCAGTAGCAGGGGCATGGGCAGGGGCAGGTATAAAGACACTCTGGTCAGGTACCACAGCATCTCTTTGGAGGACCCTGCCTCTGGTTGCTTCAGGGCACACTCCAGGAGTGCACCCTGCACCACCTTTTCCCAGTATCAGAGCCATCCCTAGGGGTGTTTGGGACCTGGGTCATATCAGCCCATGTGAGGCTGGGGGATGGCGAGTGGTCAGAAGGGAGTGAGTGGGGAGAGGAGGGGTGGCAAGCAGCTAGATCATGGTGGGGCTGGTGAGTGGCTGGAGCATGGACCCAGGCAGAGGTGGTGAGCAAATGCAGTGCGCAGCCAGCAGAGATGATGGCACAAAGAGTCTGCAGTGGAGCTGGCTGCGCACGACAGCCGTGACAGGGCCTGTACGCCACTGACCATGGGGCTCCCCGCAGTGCGGGGCCCGGGACAGTTGCCCCAATTCCCACCCACTCCCGCCTCCCGGGACAGCCCTGCCCAGTGTGGGTTTTTTTGATAGTGAGATTTCCCAGTATCAAAATTAGAGTCCATACTGCAAATATGCAGTGTGGGGAACATTTTTTCATTCCCAGCATGCCTCTTGCACTGTCTCATACTGCTTTGAGATGCCACAACAGGCACATGCTCATTCATCTATATGTGGCCTTACTATTTACAGTGTCTCTTGTCGACAATATGCTATCCACATGTGTCACAGGGTGCTGTTAGTAGTGGTACCTCTGCATTCTCAGGCCCTAACTTTTCCTGTGCCGCTGTGTGTCTCACCTGCCATGTCTTGATGGAGGTGGAGGGGGGTGGAGAAAAGCTGTATCTCAACATGCCTGATCAGGTGTGTTGTATGTGGTGCAGACCTCGATCAGGGCTCCTACACCCTAGTCCATCTCTCACCCATTGATCTTAACAGTACTGGCCATCAAATAGAGCATTACAGTCCACTGCCCTCTTTTTCATATACCTGGTGTGTCACAACTGGACTAGGTTGGACCTATTACCAGTTCATTTGCTCCCCACCCAAAATCATATAAACTGAGAAACATAAGCATAATGACTCAGGTATGTGAGCTGATATTCTCAGTCACTTTCCCTTTGGAGCCTTCTAAACTCAATGGACCCTCATTACACTTTCCATGGGTTCTTCTAGCCTTTGACTTACAAATCAAATTACAATAAACAAACAATCGTGGCGTACCTCCTCCAATCCTTGGTCAGTTCCCAAGGGTCTCTCCTGACTTCATAGGAACTCTGGCCATAGAGGCCACTGCATGTAGGTCTTTACCCACTACTAGGACATTCATGCCCCTTTACCCTGCAGCTCTCACTGGGTAAAAGTCCTCTTGGCTGACTGGCTGCAGTTTAAGTCAACCTCAGTCAGAATTCAGGCCACTTCCTTGCTTGTGTCTGGCTTCAAGCCAGGGACTCTAATTCCCTTAACACTCCCTATCTGCATCTCTTCTTCCCATCTAGAGCTTCACTTCCCACTCACAGTTTGCTTGTATCTGGAGTTTCTGTCCCTCTGTCTCTTGTATGTCACCAGATTCTCCAGCCCCCCATGTCCCACTGAAGACAACAAGGCTTCCTCCTCACATTGCCATTCCCCCTCTGGCTGTTTGCTCATGCTTCCACATGAGCACCAGGTAAGTTTTCCCTGGTTCCTACCCCTTTCCAGGGGAAACACTCATTTTTGCTCTAGTCAGGATGGGGCTTTTCAGCCTGGGAAGCCAAAGTCATTTTAAGTTCCCTTTTTTCCCTTCCACTTGATAACCTGCCAGTCTTAAATGGTTCCTGCCTACCATCAGGGAATCTCACTGCAGTACTTCTGGACGAGGCTCATCAAGGAGGATGAGCTTGTAGGTTCAAACTCCGACTCCCTGCTATAACATGGTATGCTTAACAATGATCACAGATCACTTTGTTTTTTACTTGTTATAAATAACAAAAATAATTCCATTTAATCTGAAAGTGCTATAAACCATGTGTATGATGTCTGCAAATACTAAAAACCATCCACAGAATCAAGGTAATAATAAAATTGCCTATTTAGCTAATAAATGCAGCATCTAATATAGAAATAGTATAGGCCTTTATCTAACAGACTGCATTAAGTAATTATAAGATGGAAAAAACATAGGCTCTGCCTTTATTTGTCTTCTGTGTGAACCTTGGTTCAAATGGGGTTGAAATGACTTATGAACTAATGGTTTGTCTAAGCTATACTGCCTAGAATCTTCTCTGATCAATTAGTGGAATACAGTACACCAGCAGTGCACAATTCATGCTATTGAGGACTGTTTAGAAGTTGCATTTTCCACTGGAGAGTCACCCAGTTTCATATGGAGTTCTGTCAATTTGCTGGGCCACATGTGGGCTGTAGATCTACTCTAAATGTTTCTGTGGCAGGGCACTGTGTGTGCCTGCCACTTTAAAGGCCCTGGAGTTGGCAGCCACCAGGTGCCTAATGAGGGCAGCCATTTTAGTTTTACAGGTGCCCATATAAACAGGGAAGTTCAGCCACAAGAGGGCAGGCAACAACATTGTCTGGCTGGAGGGCTGCAGATCTACATCTGGAGGTAAGGGGGCGGGGGGGAGCTGTAGGGGAGGGATAGGAGGCTCCTGGTCCTGGGTATGACCTAAAACTGCACCCTGCCAGGAGTGGGTGGCCTGGTGGGGCTCTCAGTGGTGCAGGAACCCCCCAGGAAATGTCAGGCCAGTTACCACCCCAGTGGAAGGCAGGTTGGGGTGCCTTAACCCCTAGGCCTCACCTTTGGGTGGGTTGTGTTCCATCAGAGGTAGTTGTGGGGGTGCAAGCACCAAGGTGGAGAGTGGGGAGCCAGGGCCACCTGAGCCCTGCAAGGGGTTTGAGACCCCAAGAGGGAGAGTTGGAAACCAGGTATGGCTGAGGCTGCCTGAGCCCTGTGGGGTGAGACCCCTGAGGAGGTAGAGAGGGCCAGGCATGGCTATGGCCACCTGAGCCTACCTGAGAAGGGAAGCCCCAAGACCCTGAGTGGAGGGGGCATTATGAGCAGCCCCAGTGTGAGGAGGCAGCAGCGAGAAGCCCCAGTATGAGGGAACCATGATGAGAAGCCCCAGTATGAGGGGGCAGCATGAGAAGCCCCAGTATGAGGGGGCCATGATAACTGAGGGGGCAATGAGGAGAAGCCCCAGTGTGAGGAGGCAGTGTGAGCTGGAGCCCAGTGCGAGGAGAATGGGGGCTCAGCCAGACAGCGAAAGGTGAGTCCTAACCCCAGTAAGTCCTCCACTGTTGGGAGGCAGAGCGTAGGTCAAAAATAACATCTGTAGTAGCACCATGACCTGCTGCCCGGGTGGGGAGTGAGAGTCCCTTGTGAGACCCTGAGGCACCAGTCATGCTTTGAGGCACCCTAGGCCCCCATGTCCATGAACGAGGAACCAGAGCGGGGAACCCAGGGAAAGAGTAAGGGTTATATATCAAGACCTGTTAATTTCCCCTGACTGGCCCAGGCAGGGGCCAGGACCAGAAGGGCTAGGGAGCCCACCAAGAGGGATGCCCAAGAGCCAGGGGCCTGGGGTTCGGCTGAGGCTAGAGGAGCCGAAGGTCCCAGTGAGGGGACGACACCTGAAGGGGAACCAGTAGCAGGGAGATATGTGGCTTGGTATGACGGCAGCAGAGTCTGCCTGAAAGGAGGAACCCAGGTGGGGTCCTACAGTAGGATTCTGGGGCCCATCGTGTAGGACTGGTGTGTATGAGAACATTGTGATGTCATCTGCGAGGCCTGGGCTGCAGTGTACGGGAGGAATGGAGCCGCAGAAAGTGCCCCCTGGCAGCAGGGCAGAAAAGGGCAGCCTCCCGCTCAATTAAGTTCAAGGCATGGTGGGCAAGAAGGCAGTCAGTTAGCCCAAGAACAGGGGGGCAGGCCATGGTTGGACCGGCCCCGAGCAGGTCCCCTGTTACAGTTTCCTTGGCCCACCCTGGAACATCCTAAGCCTTGGTGGAGGAGTGGAGAATGTAGGAAATCAAGAAACTCTAGCTGTCCTGTTAGAATAATTCTCCATTCTCTTGGCAGTGCTGCCACAGCATACAGGAAATAGCTGGGGCCAGAATCTGATACTTTTTTGAGGCATATTCAAATTAATAAAGACTTTCCATAAATATAATTCTCTTGTTGGAGGATCGCAAAAGACTTTGCAAAAACATGTTGGAAACACATACTTCTCTTTCCAAATCTTCACTCCGTGGCAGCATTTAGATGAGCACAGACATTTGGTTCCCCAAGGACAAGTAACAGCGACGCACCTTGTGCAACAGCTACTTGCCCCTGGCGAACACCCATGCCACGCACACTTTGGCACACAGCAAGTTACCCCAGGGGTGGCAGAGGAGACTGGGGCCAGCACTGGGCTGGCCCCAGCAGCCTTACCTGGAGTCCTGGGGGCCTCCTGGGGCTGCAGCAGCGGAGATCGTGTTGGGTGGAACCTGGAAGGCAGCCGCAGTCCAGCTCCACTTTTCAGTGGTGCGCGCTGCACATGTGTGTGCTGCTCTGGGGGGGTTTTCTGTGGGTGTATTTGACCCCAGGATGTCTGGAAGAGCGCACACATGGGGAGTGTGCCCTTGCAGTGCAGAGAACACTTGACTGTGCGGTATGTGGTGCTGCAAACATGTTTGCAGACCCACATACTGTACAGCTGTGCTTGTCTGGACATGGCCCATGTGACCAAGCTAGAAACTTCCCAAGCTCAAAAGTTCCAAACCAGTGAGTTTGGCAAAGAGGTCCCACGTCTGCCTCTGAAGCAGAATTCACATGATCAGTCCAGCATAGCCATTTGTTCAATAACCAGTTTCTTTCTAACTGTAGTTGTTGGCATAAATCCTGGTTTTGTAATCATCTTCTCAGCGGTATGGCGTTCTTATTTATTCCTCTCAGAGTAAAATACTCTAATATTGGTTTTGCAGCCGTACTTGAAAATAACACACAAGCCTTGTTGTCAGCTGGCTTTGTCAGTACTTAGCACAGCCTGTGGCAGTTGACACATTCAGGCTTTAAGCCCCATAGTTCCTACTGCATATGACAACTTCAGTTGTCTCCAGTTGTTGGTGTTAGCAATAGTGAAATTTGTGAGATGTGTCATCTTGTTCTTTTGCCTCTGTGTTTTTACCCTCTTTGGTCTGGCAGAGATGAAAATGTAACTCTCTATCCTGCATCTAGGAAATGTTCACAATAGACTCTTTTGGAAGGTCTGTCAAGAGAGACCTCAAGATCTCCCAGCAGCTTGGAAAGCATCTACCAAAGGATATGCAAATACCGTTGAAAATGTTTTGTGAAAGAATCAAGAGGGCTAATACAGATAATTTTTTATACCACCCATAAGAACTACCTAGTTATCCTCTTCATTCAATTTTCAAACATCTCAAAAAGTGCAGTTGGTATCTAGAACTGATAGCAACTTCATTATGTGATTAAGCTCTTTAAAAGTTCTGTTTTTTCCAACAAAAGCATGCGAATGTGCTGCCTGCTTTCTTATTGTTAAAATAGTTGTCCATGACTTCAGGGTCAAATGAAAAACATTTGGTGTTAAAGAAGTTTTCAAGTGGAAAAAAACGTTTTTTTTTCCCCTCAAAGATGCAATTTTCTGAACTGGTCTCACTAGATATAGCCTAGATTTGGCCTTAAGACTTCAATCAAATTGGGGTCTGTAAGTGTTATCAGGCTATTGGTTAAAAGGCAACCAAATTCCCAGCCCCCACAATCTTTTTTGAGGAGGGAGGGTGGAAAAGGAGTGAATATCACTTTTTTACGATTGTCTTGCAGAAACCCCTGAAGCTTTCTAGTTTCTAAGAGTGATAAACACCTCACACCTAAAGCAGAAAGAAAATACCTGCAATTGCTGTCTCCAGAAAACCATGGTTTAAACTATGGTGGGTGAACATGCACCTGTCATTCTCCCCAGAGAAACATTTTTTACTAATATGTTGTAAAATTATATTTTTCAACATAAAGGAAAGCATTTACCTCTCTTAACTGAAAAATAATATGAGGTTGCAGCATCAGAAATGCCTGTTTTCATGTTACAGTGGTGGTGTAAAATGGTCCTTACTTGGCCAAATGACTCACTTGTGGTGTCCGCATCCTAGTCTTGTGCAGACACAGTTGATAATAATGATCTGCCACAAAATTTATCTTCAGAATAATTGCTTCCTATATCCATCTTAAAGTCACGCCACCTAACAAAGAGGAGATAGGAGCAGAATAGTCAGTGACAGAATCAA
Organism: Crocodylus siamensis; assembly: GCF_052110815.1. Taxonomy (NCBI): domain Eukaryota; kingdom Metazoa; phylum Chordata; order Crocodylia; family Crocodylidae; genus Crocodylus; species Crocodylus siamensis. The sequence goes on along the minus strand of NC_143399.1, from coordinate 24,461,336 downwards.
ATATACAATCCAGCTTTCTGAACTCCCCCCACTGCTTCTCCCCCACCCACCACCACCAGACCACACTGCCTTGATGTAGACACTCCTTGAATTTTTTCTTCATAAATAATGTTAGTTAGATGGTTAGTGAATACTCAGTAGTGTTTTCATGGCTACTGGACTTCAGTGAGGAATATTCTTTCTCCAAGGCAAAGCTGATAAAGAATGCAAAAAGGCAATGCATCTCAATTCTCTGTCACTGCTGGCTTCTTGAGCATGGGCTGACACGCACCATGGACTTTGAAGATGCGGTGATTGAATCTATATGGAGTCTAGGAAAAAAATGCTGGCATGCTGTAATCTAACATTGTCCTTAGCAGTGACTAATATAGGCCCTTAGAAATCACCCTGGGTAGAATTTCATGGTTAAATGTGTTAAAAATTGTTATTGCTCTAACATGTATTTTACAGGATTTTGTTTATGGATAATAATAGAACAGCATAGAAAACAATGTCACAGGGCAGTGTAATTGTACAATGTGTGCTTTAATTGATGCAGCGTGACAGAAAAGGCAAGAAGTGTGCCTAAGGATAAATTTTCTCACTAAACTGAATAGGAGAACATCCAGATAGAGGAATCAAAAATTGAAACGTTGCTTACGATAGACATTTTATTTATATTCAAATATTCTGTCACTTTTGTATCATCAATAAGGCTAATACACACAATATTTTCGAAAACATCTGTTTCTCCCGCCCTTCAACTCAGTATTCTTCATTGCTATTTTGTTACCCTCCATACAATCAGTAATTTTAATTATTCCCATTATCATGTGCTCAGCTAAGACTTTAGTTTCACTAGATTAGATTGAATTCAGTTTGCTTTCATTATTTTCTATTTGTTCCACTTATTGCAAATTGTTCTCTTTGCTTGTAATTATTTTCTATTAAACCCTCTGAATCCCTTTCTTGAAATACTCAGCAGTGTATATTTTTAAACTAAATTCATTTTCATCATTGACCCTATTTCTTGAATATTTGAGTATGGGATACATAGTCTAAATCTTAACCCGGTTTCACTCCTGTATCACTTACAAGACAATTACTTTACTTCAATAGTACCAGTGATGGAGTCATCCCTCTCCAGACATTGCAGTCTCAGTGCAAGAATAAGGCCTCTGAAACCTTTATTTGGTTTTTCTCTGTTTTGCTACTGTTGGCCTGCCACTGAGGTTTGAGATGCTCCCGCCCTTTTTTAATCTCCTTCTTGAAACGTTTGACAAAACCTGGAATGCTTTAGTTAAAGGATTCAAATGGAAATCTGAAGTACAAGCTCCCCTTTGGCATTGATAATTAAATAGTATTTTTGACCTGCTATTGTGACTGGCATTCTGCAAATTCAGCAAAAAGCAGTATTCTTCCCCATTACTGAGTGTGTTTTAAGATCTCATTTACTTCCACCTTAGTCAGCCTCCTCAGAAAAGGGACCCGCTGGATCTGCCACTTCTCACTGGAGAGTCAGAAATTCAATGGTCCCTCTGTACTGAGGCTGCCTTCTTCCTGGTATGTGTTACTTCTCCATACACCTATCCTGAATGTTATGTAGAAAATTCAAAAGTAGTGTATCCTATATAAAATACATCAAGGAAACAAATATTGGCTGTTTCAAGTGCTCCCCTCAGTTTTCTTTTATCCAAGATGCATTAGAACTGGGGTTTTGTGAGTAGTGAGCACATACATTATGAGATTTCTCTGTGCCTCAGTTTCCCTGTCAATGTATAAGAAGACACATAAAGCTTGATTATACATTTATCTCCAGGAATGCTCAAATCATTCTAATTTGTGCATATGGTGAACATTGTCTCCTCGAAGTCAATGGGATGGTGATGTGTAAATTTAATCAGTTTCTTTAACTCTGTGCTGGGGCAGGAACATAACGTTTGTACCTTATTGTGAAACCCTGAGATGAAAGCACCAAATTGCACGGTACCATGTAGAATCTATTAATACATGATTTTTTCACTGTATTTTATAAGCATTGGTATATATGTTGAATCTGCACAGACCAGTTCTGTATATTTGTAACACCTAACACAATGTGAGTGCTACCAGGAAAAAAATTAGTAACATTTAGTAATACTAATACTATAACAAGGACCAGGCAAGCGGGAAATAATCAGAACAGGTCACTGGCATGTGGCTGTAGGCACAGCTGTCTCTCAAGCTCACATCATTTTAACAAGAGTAATTTATTTGTTGGAAGCAACTTACATCCAAAAAAAGTAATCAGTAAATGTGAGTTTCTGCAAAGTGTTTCAGACTCAAGTAAAACCCTGCTGCAGAGAGAAGTGGCTGGTCAACATTGTTCTGAGGGACAGAAATAAACATATTAACCTATTAATTTTCAAAGTGAGTGAAACAGCACATGATAGGCTTATCTACAAGTATGAGTTTATGAAAAGAATTGTCGATTTATGTCCCATAAACTGTGCCACTTGGCAAGAACAGGAATAGATTAGAAAGGGCAGAGGGAAATGTTTAAGTTTCCTGTATCTATAAAGGGGAGGAAAGGGCAATTTAACTTTGAGAGTGTGCTAAGAGGGTTAATTCAGGAGAAGTTCTGCAATTTATTCTTGTTCTTAGTAATGTTGGACCTGAGGGCTTAATGTAATGGAATGTGATTTAGAGTTCTGAATGTGCTAATTTTGTAATTCAGGTGTCCTGTGGAGAGGCTGTGTTCATGCCAGCTGTCTAGGGAATTAAATGCAGCTGATTTGTGCTGGGGAAAATGCATAGTTTGCTCCAGGGCAAAATTGTTGTAAAATTTAAACCAATGTATTTTTCTCTCTCTTTAATTCAAAGCAGGGGATACAGGTAGGCCTGAGGGGAATTACTGAGGGCTCCTACATACTTGCTGTATTTTGTATAGAAAATCCTGAAGTTCTGTTTTTACTAAAGTATAATATATGATCTCCAGGATAAACTTCCTGATTGTTATTTTAGTCATTACATTAATCTTGTTTTCTGCTTTGTTTTTGCCCTGGTTTTCTATGTACTATATTAATTTGAAACCTTTGCACATGCACACACTTTCTCTCTTCCCCCTTCTCCTCCCCACCAAAAAACTGTTAAGTTTTAACTCTGGCTTTCAAGCATTTTGCAAGCATGAAGTATTGCAGGGGCTAAAGACAGATTTCTTCATCACAAACCTTAATGTTAAATATGCATTAAACTTTTTCCATGAGAAATTTCTGAGGTATGGAATATGCCTTATTTTGAACGGTAGTAGCAGGTATTTAAAATATTGGTACACAGTTACTGTAGTGGCTGGATTCAAATTTTAGTTTAACAAAGAAAGTTCAGTTTAAGGGACTAGTATAATGTTGTTTGAAGTTATTTAATTTTTATTTAAACCTCTAGTCTCAAGATATTAAATAAATCATGTGATATTGGAAATGCTGATTTAGCATCGCTCAGTTGGATTCAGTAAAACTATGAGCATTTACATCAGCTGAAGAGCTGCCCTACTGTTCCTTAGGCTGTGTAACAAGCTGTCTTCAGTAACATAACTAGGGATGGGTGAGAAAGCAGGGACCCCTGCTCTTCTCACCCAACTTAAGAGGAGCACCAAAATTGTCGCCTATCTCCACAGAGTCTGCACCAGTGCAGCGGGACCAGTCCCACAGCATTTCTCTTGCAGCAGTAGCCAGTATATAGACACCATGTTGCCAGTGCTTTAAGAACAAGAGGTGGGGAGGACAGACCATGTTGCAGCAACAATGGCCAGCATCTGTTTTGAATCGGACTCCTGACCCCTGTCATGCAACCTCCTTGGTTCTTGGAAGCATGTCCTCCCTCTCCAAACCCGCACCCTCCCTACCCCTGCTCTTGGAAGCATCTTCCTTCCCTTCCTCCCTCCCCACAGCGGGGTTTCCCCCTGGCACAGACCATTTGTCAAACCACTGGTACTCTCTTTCACTTGCTACTTCACCAATTATTATGCAACTAAGTGGCATAATCCCACCCTAACACCTGATATAAGATGTGCAACTCATTAATATTATCCAAGCAATAGCAGTTCTACTTCTATTTGCACTGATTCCCTTTTTAATACAGCTGCCTTAGGATAACGCTTTTTTCTGAGGAGGATGGACAAAAAAGAAGATAAGGATGTCTTTTTACTTAGGAGAGTGGCTTGACACATTTCAGCAAGAGTGCTGCTTTTCTCTATAAGAGAGGCCCCATAAATACAAAATGCTGCTTTCTAGTGAAACATGCCTCATGCTTTTACTTCCTCATCAATATCCATTCTAGTGCTTTTACCATATGTTGCCTTTATAGACATAGGTATAAGCAATATATTATTTTTAGAGGTCTCTTCATAAGAACAAAAGGAACGAGGCAGACACCTCACAGAAGTTAATTACATTGCATGATACATCAAAGGATTCAATAGAATAGCAGGATCTTCTGTTCCTGGGGATAGGGATTTGTTACTGAGCACACAAAAGCCTGAGTACATCAGACTCAACATGCTACATATTCACGTGCGTTCATATAGGAACAGTCTTCGTTGGTTTATTTTGCTGGCGACAGGATATTATTTTTCCAGTATGAAGGAATTCTGAAGGCTGAGCCATATGGAAGAGTTTGATTGCCTTGTGTCTTTCAAGGTAACGTTAAAGTGAATTTCTGTGTGTATTCATGGACATTATAGCAGCTCTGACATTGATGGTATTTTACTCATTTCTGAAATTTCTGCCATGGTTTTATTCATGTCATTATTTTCTTTATGAAATAGATGTGATTTGAGTAAGGGATTATATACCAATTCCCAGCTAATATTGAACAGACAAAAGTTACTTTCTAGCAGGACAATATAGGACACGGTATAGTACATTCAGCTGGTTTCATAATGGATAAAATAGAATTTGAATGTTGCCATTAATGGAAATCAAAATTACTCAAAATAGCAATGATTGCTTTCTGTCATGATTGTTCTTCAGAGCTGTACATGTTGACACGTTTGGTTCCTGCCTTTATTTCTGTTCAAAGTACATCAACCTTGTAACTACTTACCCATTTCCTTTCATACCTCCTGTTATTGTGAAGCTGAGTATTAATTAAAAATAATCTGAATTTAACTCCAAAGTGGTTACTTTTCTACTTTTGTTAAAACGTCCAGCGAAACAGATGACAAGCTCACTTGACATTTAGTCAGTGCTGCCAGCTTTCCATGGCTTTTTGTAGACCTCTTTTCACAAACTAGAGCTGACCAGAGCTGTTTTCAGCTAAAATGCAGATACGCTGGAATAGTTTGTACGTTCATGTCAATTTTGATGAATTATTTCGGGCAGGGAGAAAGGAGCAAAATAATTTGAAAAAGTAAGCACATTTTATTTCAATGTTTTTTTTTAAATGAAACATTTCATGCTTCTAATTAGAAAAAAGCATTGTTAGAGTTTTCTTTTAAGTGAATTTTGCAATATGGGCGAGCTTTGTCCAATCAAAATGAAACATTTGCTCAGCCTCAACCAGATTTTTTGTTTTGCTTTGTTCTGACTCTTTGGCTAATCAAAACATCAAAAAAATTGTTTCAAATCAACTCAATGTTTGTTTGTTTGTTTTTTTCCTGAAAAAAAATCAGTTATTCATGCACAGCTAAACTTTCTTCCATACATCTTGCCATCGGGAATCAGATCCCATCTTTCCAGATATAAAGGCTCCTGAATTAACTTCTGTCTAGTATCTCTTCTTTCAAATCTGTCCTCAAGACCCTCTTCTGGAAATGCGTATCATGCTTACAAGAAAGTTCACTAATGTTGGCTAAAGTCTCGTTTACATGAGGATAATCAGGATACTTTGTCTGAATTAACCTTTATAGAGACTTAATTTAAACAGAGTAACGCACAACCTTATTCTGAATGAATGTGACCTAAATTCAATTTAGCTAACTTCACTTTGTAAGATTGCCATTATGCCACTTCTTGACAAGATCCTGTCAAATGTCCCAGTCTAAGGCCTCTGGCACATGTTCATTTAACAGCATGATGGGATCCTGAATCTCACCACTTGCCACGGTGATGCAATTTTGGGATCTGTGATCAGATCCAAATTACACTGCTACTACTTGCCAGTGTGTCAGCAAGTTGAAAAATCATGGTTTGGAGTGTTAAAAGAATGTGCAGGTATTACCAGGTATTCCTGATGGAGGTCGTGACATGAACATTTCTGCTGTAGCCCACTGCTCTGGCTCTCAGCTTCTGTTCTTCCTGTATGGAAGAGATCTGCACATGCTAAATGCTTTGACCCCTTCCTGAATGATAGCTGCCAATGCATCAAAGGATGTCTGAGGCCTACCAGCCTACCTGCTAGCTGGCTTCACTCCACTTGACATCAGAAGAGCAGTGGCCAGCAGGATAGAATGATCGAGACAAACTGAGGAGATGAGATACCCACTGTACAACCATCCCACACTACACACACATCTGCCATCACATAGACACTTCCTTACCAGCACCCAACCCATCGATGCCACACCTAAAGAGATGTGACTACACATGTGGCATGAGAGCCTGAAGAAAATACCTGACAGCAAAAAAACGGACGTTCCAGCAGCTGCATTTTTACCACCAGGAGCTTACACACCATGGCAAAGGTGGCCATGTCTCAACTGCCTGTGTACCAGAGTCAGGCACTTCAGGGAGCAATGAAGAAGTGGGGCCTGTGCCATTGGTTCAACCACCTGTAACTGCAGCATAGAGTCTTGGACTATGCAACCCCTGCTGCAGCTCCTGCTGCTTGAAGGCAAATGTATAACGAAAGACTTTGCCAGATAGAATGAGTGAGCGCAAATGTGTAACAAAATGGTCAAATGTGGTGTAGACATGAGAAGAAATAGCAGCAAGTTGAAAGCCAGATGCCTGCACCCCAGCCTGAAATGCTGTAACTCCAGGAATGCACCAAAACCAGTTCAGGGCCCCAGTGCAGTCCCAGGGCTGGGATCAACAGTCAGCTGATCATCAGTCCCAGCCCCAGACCCACAAGGTGGCATGATCTCAGAGCCCCACATACCACAATGCCAGAAACCCTTGCACGCGACTGAACTGCATACAGGCTTTTTATAAGGTCCCAGCATGTGGGACCCTGGGAAGGGAGAGGTTCAGCAATCCCTATGCAGCAGGTGTCCCTATGTGACAAAGATATCAGAAAACCACATGTGCAGTTGGACTCCACACATAGTTTTTAAGAGTCCCCAGGATAAGGGAACCTATCTTCAGTGCCAGGTCCCTGTGGCTAGGATGTGCCAAATGCCTTGCTTTACAGCTCCCTGGCAGCTGTGGGGTAGCAAAGTCAATCTTGCTCACCTTGACCTGGTACCAGAATGTGCTTTGCTCCTCAGCCCCCACAGGAGCTGCAGAGCAAGGCAACCACTATAGAATCACAGAATCAATGCACAGACACTGTGAGCCCTCCATGCCCAGGCACTGTGAGCCTGGCTGAATTCCCTTTAATTTAGCACTCTGGAAACATGGGAGCGAAGTCCTAACCACTACTGCACCACACAGCTGTCAGCCTGCAGGTGCAGGGGAGCTGTGAATCAAGTCCCACAGTTTAGCCAGCATCAGGCTGCCTGCTGGGGCTACTGTGCTTGGCATTCAAAGCGTGATGAAAACCAGCCACAAAAATGTGCGGTGGGATTATTATTTATGTCTCAATGAACAGGTCAATTGCATCTTCAGTGTAAAGTCTGCCAGGGGCCTGATGGAGTCAGTTTCATGGTTGACCATGAGTCCTCCAAGCAGTATGCCACATGTAGTGGTACTGCTTATTTAATAGGTAGCACTTTTCATATCTGATCATCAACGAATTTATTATACAACAAGGTCCTCAGGGTTCTGTGCTGTTCAGTTCAACTTTATGTGAAAAGGAGGTCCTGATTACTCACCGGTAAATGTCCCTTGACACCCCTTGACTGTGTAGTGAAAGGGGTGTCCATGCTAATTACATTCTGCTTGCTGCTGTTCAAGAGCATACGTCTTAAAGCTCTAAATTTTATGTGTTGCTCCTGAGAACTTAGTTTCACACAAGTGGTTTTGTCCAGTAGAAATGATGTGTTCCTCTGCTGTTGTGGAGATTAATTAGATAATGTTTTGAAAGTACTCTGGTATCCCGAGATGAAAGTTTCTGTAGACATCCAAACTGATATTTATCCTCTTTTAAGAATGCCAGTGGGTGTCATGACAAAACAATCTGGTAACTAAAAATATTGTCTAATTCAGACATGTAAGTTCATCAAAACAATTGGGTTAGCTGCTTCATCTTCAAATTGGATCACAGGTTTAATTCAAGCCACAAGAGCTAGCACGTTATGCCTAGAGCCAGAATCTTACTGTTGCTACCAATGGTCATGCCCAAAATTTATTAATATTTGTCAGCAAATTCAGTGTTATTTATTCACTGTAACAAAGATCAACCTTGTTTGACCCCTTGGTTTTTCTTTTGGGAAATTAATTCCAAATGATGCAGCTGTGTTGAGGAACTTGGAATGTAATTTTATGTGACCTGTAGGGTGAGAAAGGATGCATATTCATAACATGAATGGCAGACACTCCACTTTCTGGCTCAAACTTGATTTACTTACTATCAGTGGCAAAATGCTTCATGATCTACATAATGGTATTTCTAGAGTTTTGTTAGCTGTGGCACTGCATAGTTAATACTCTAGTCATGATGGAGATTTAATATAGGACTATTCTACTTACTAAGTTTGACAGAATTTCCCTGTTATCTTACATCCTGTCACATATAAGGTGAAATGCTACTGGATGCTTTATGTCCTATTAATTTTGTTTTTTCATTCTGACTTAGCTGAAGAAAGTTCTGCAGGATATTTTTTCTGCTTTGATTCATGAATCATTTTTTTCCATGTGTATATAACCCAGGTAACCAGGTACTGGCATCCTCTTGTAAACACTTTAAGTCCTACTGATAAAAAGGTAGGCAGTGGTGGTATCAGCATCAGCATCCCACTCTGACACTGTTAATCTTGCTGCAATGCAGCAAGGGACAAACTTTTCAGCAGGCGTGCCACAAATTAGCTCCTCCCCTCAAGGGTCACTCCAATATTCTTCCCCTGCCTGATCTGCAGCTCTTCTTTCTGTTCCCTACTCTGTGCTCCATGCTTTTCTTTCCGCTTTTTGCCCTGTCAACTGCTATGCTAAGCCTGTCCCCTCCCTGCTCTGTTGTGTGCCATACACACAAGTTGCCTGTGTCATTTGTAGCACCCATACCGCAGGTAGACCATCCATGCTTGGGTGTTTGAGCTTCATGATTCAAATTATGCTGCTTCATGTGAGGCAATGTATTTGGTCCTTTGGTTATTGCAATAGCAATTGATTATTAGACCTCTGGTTTTAATATTACCCCTCCCATCCCACCAGCAAATCCTAGCAATGTCAATGTCATTATGTGTACATAATCACATGGTTTATTGCATACTTCATAGAGCTGATTTACAATAGTTTTGTTAAGATATATTTTTGAACCAACGTTATCTGCATATAAGTATCTCTTCCTTAGATTGAATGCACACATAACTCTCTCTGTACAGATATGTTTGTTTTTTACAAAAGTACATTAGGAAGTTTATTTACTAGCAGAAATATGAGAGGAAATGTACAGATCTTAAAACTTTTGCAAAGGTTCAGGCAATCCAAAATGTATTCTCTTCACTTGTCACTCATACTACACTAAATCCCCCTATTGCATCTTCTGATCCATTATACCACATATAAATCATCAAAACCTTGCACACATCTGCCCCAGCATACAACCCATGTGTCTCACACCACCTTCTTTCCTGCCTCCCTGCTTCCTTTCTGTGACTCCTGTCTGTGTGCCCCTTTCCATGTTGTCCCTGCCAAACCATGTCTATTGCTCTGAGCTCCCATTCCTTCTTGGTTAATGCAGAGAGAGAAAGCTAGTTAATGCAGAGACAGAGCACCTTCCTGTTTTAAGATAATTTCACTTCCCTTGCCTTCACTCCCTTGCCTTCATTTAAAAAGATGTATTTATTAATCCCATGAATAATGACCCATGCCAGTTGCATACAATTTTTCTCCTACCTATTATGGGAAAGAGATGCTGATATACAATTTAATTTCCATTTCTCTTGGTTTCGTATTAGAAGTGTATGGTCTTTGACACAGAAGAATATAGTTTTTGATGGTACCTTTTGAGTCTTTGAGTCCAGTCTCCAGCATCATGCCCTAGAATCCCATTCATAGACTCATCCACCTTCATCTTAAAAGTACTGTTTTATTCCCCTCTACTCCAGCCGGAACGATGCTACAAGATGCTCACTACTCTGATGGTTAGGAAATTCTTCCAATTTCCATCTTAAATTTATCATGAACAATTCATACCCATTTATTCCTGTGCTAACATTGTCCTTTGGCTTAAATAGCTGTTCTCCCTTGTTGCTTGCCCCTTCTGTATTTAGAGACTGCAGTCTCATCCCTCAGCTTGCAGTTTGGAAAACTAAACTAACCAAGCCCTTCCAGTCTGTGCTCATATTATAAGCTATTTGTTCCCCTGTTCATCCTTAGAGCCCTTCTCTGTGTCTTGAATTCATCTTTGTTGAACGTGAATGACAAGGATTGTAGACAATATTCTGGAATTCAGAAATAGGAAGTCTGTGCTCTCATTCCTCCCAACAGATATGCGTTAAAAAGCAATGAGTATTCTGTATTCACAAGTTATTTTCAGTACAACTTCTTCTTTATGCACTAAACTCAGCAAACATAGCATTCCAATCCATCCTGACTTGACTCAATTAACTATGTCAACAATAAATACTGAGTAATGATTTTAGGAACAAGTTGTTGCTTATTGATTAGAATATGTTCTACCACCTTTCACTTTGTGCCAGCATGGAGAGGAGAAACATTTTCACTTTACAGGTCTTTCTGCTTGCTTTTACAATGTGCAGCTGCAAAAGATTCAGCCATTCTGAACAAGTGACCTAAGTTTTTTGTTTTGTTTTGTGCTGTTTTCCCGTGCATGAAGAGTATTTTGATCAGAACTAAAAACATTTTAAAAGTCTATAAAATATTTATAGGGGCATTAAAATGACATGTTTCCAGGATGTCATTTTATTGCTATGTTATGTCAACTCAGGCCCATTAGGCTATATAACCATTCAGCACATCCTAGTTGATGATGCTGTTTGTTCAAAAGCATTTTAGATTTAGAATAATAACCACAATCTGCTGCAATACAAATGATGAAAACGGATGCCAGCAAAAGAAAATGTGACATATCTGGAATTCCTTACAGAAAAGCTGTGTGCTGCAATGTTATTCACACTTAGAAATGCCATCTCTCTTGGAAAGTGCTGCACAGTGCAATGGAAAGAGCATCATGAACCTGATCCAAAAGCCCATTTAAGTCAATGGAAAGATTCCAAATGACTTTAATGGGTTTTGGATTAGGCCTTAATTGTACCAATATTTCCTTTCACTAAAGCTTCTATTTATAATAAAGATTCACAATGATTGTATTTGCATTTTCTCAGTTCCAGGTGTTGATATTTTCTCTTGCTCTCCATTTGTGCAAAACCTGGGTTGTCAAGGAGGGAGGGAAAAGCACAAATCTTCCACCAACTGCTGTGGATAGAGTTCTGATGCTTGCTGCTGAGACACAGTGAACAAGTTGATGATGATCACAGAAAAGTAGTTAATAAAAGCAAAAGTGCAGTGGCATTTCAAGCCTGATTTGGCAATAAATGTCTCCATGCATGAATGTCCCACTCCAGTGACAGAACCAAAAATACCTATGAGATAGGAAACTGTGAAATATGGGACAAGAGATCACAGGAAAAAAGACTTAAAGGAATCCACTAGGGTTTGTCTGTTTAGCCATAAAAAGGTTTTTAAAAAAAGATCATATACACGTTACAGATACAGGAGGTTTATCAGTGTTCTCTAGATATTTTTTCCAAAATACAAAAGCGTGTAAACAAGTCTGCAAAAGGAAACAAGCTAGATTTGTTGTCTTGGTAAAGAACTTACTGGTTATCTACCATGCAATTCACATGAGACAAAATCTGTGTAAAGTGTCCTGTGCTTCATATAAAGATCTGGCTATGGCTGGGTGAATAAAGCACCTTTGAGTTTAGTGGTCAAACCAAGAAATTAGAAAAAATAAAAACTGGTTCAGGTTGAACTGAAACAGAATATGGTTGGTGAAACAATTTCATTACATGTAAACCAAAATAGTCTGTTCAACCCCGAGTGATTGTGTTTTCATTTTCTTACTATTTAACCCTTTAAAAAGTGTGTGGGGAGGGTGGTTGTTTTGTCTTCTAATTCAGATCAACAGTTAAGCAAAAATAATATTATTTTAAAACAAAAAGTTGAAAAGTTTCAATTAAAAAAAAAAGACTTGCATTGAAATATTTCAGCATCTCCAAAATTCTGCTCATTAAAATACTAAAGCATAGTATATGATACTTATAAATGTTTCTCCATTTTTTAATTCAAACTCTTTGCAACATTCAACCAGGACTCATTCATAATTTCAATATATCTGAACCTTCATATTACAAACTAGGGCACACCATCAGTCCATCTAAACCAGCATTCTGTGTCTTTCAGTAGCATAGTGTGGCTACTAAGTGAAGACAATATATGCTAGGTCTGTTCATACTAGTCTGTCCTCTGCACCTCTTCCCTTATCGAGTCCCATATTCAGAGGTCTAGGAAGTACTCATATATAACATGCAGCCCTAACTATAATGTTTAATACTCAGCAATAGACATATTCTGTATGAATTTATCCAATCCTCATCTAACCCTGGTTCATCCTCTACAACATCTTGTGGCAATGATTTTCATAAGTTAATTGTATGCTGTGTAAAAAAAGAACTCCATTTTTGTTTGCATTAAACCTACTTTCTAATAATTTCATTGTATTTCTCCTAGTTCTAGTATAGTAAGTGATAGCAAATATTTAGTTTCTCTATGACCTTCATTCATTAATATTCCCTTAAAATATATCACCCAGATGTAGATATGATCCCTTGTGTATTTGTGCTGTGTGTGTGTGTTGTGGGGGAATCATTTGAAATACCAATTGAGTCTCTAGTCATCACAAGATGAAAAGATATGACAGCAAAACTGGCATAACAAATTGATTTATCAAAGCCCTGACAGAAAGTTCCTTATGCATTCTGCCAGCTGTTACTCTTTGGCCAGTTTCAATCCACATCTCTTGATGATTGGTATTTACCTATGGTGACGCTATGCTTTTATTCCAAAGATTGTTTCACTACATCAGATTCCACATGAAGCCAAAATTATGTGTTGGCCAAAGAAAACCAGAAGATCTAAAAAGTGGGATTTACAGACAGCAAAATTCCTTTTTTATCAGCATATTTTTCTGAAGCTAAAAGGGGTTCAGTAATGGTCCATCATTCTCATCTTTAAGAAAACTGAAGAAGACAGGCAAATAGCAGGGACAGAGGTTCCAGAAATTCAGCTTCATTTGGGAAAAGAAGCTTTATTTTACCTGCAATAATTAAGGGCAATGGTCTGTGTACTACTGCCATTGTAAGTGTGAAAGACTCCAGTACCTGGTATGTGAGTGTTCTCCAAGGTTTCCAAAAACCCACAAGCATTCGGATCTAACTAAGCAAAAAAGAAAATTATCAAGGGTTTTACATTTAATTGCCATGACACAATTTTCCTAAATCAGCCTGGCAACTGTACAATACTGCATAGATAGGTTGGTTTCAATTAAAAGGTCAAGTTAGACTCATGTATCTTAAAGTAAATTGTTCATATTACCAATAGCATGACAAGAGACTGTTATAAGTAAAAGCAAAACATTTGCATTTCTCTCTTCTTAAATAAAATCAGCGAGCTATGGACATCTATTCCTTTGCAGCTGTACAAAGTGGAGTGCTGTTTTGTAGTGCCACAAAAATAAAGGGCTATGGAGGCATGCGGCCCCTGGGTGCAGAGCTACAAATTCATCTCAAAGGCAAGCTTTCCAGCCAGGGGGCAATAGGGGGCTGCTCCTTAGGTCCTCTTGACCCGTAGAGAGCCCAGTTACTGACAACTTGCCCTCCCTTCTGCCAGGGAAAGGTGGAGGTTATTAGTGACCAATTTGGAAGCTTCTCAAATGCAGCAGCTGCCAAAGACAGCCCTTGCCAACTGCAGGGGTGGTGGGGTAAAGAGATCTCCTTTCCCACAGTGGTGCCACCGCCACAGTAGAGCCGCCATCTCTTGCCTGGCAGTGCTCTGGCAGTTTTGCATAGAGCTGCAGCTACCAAAGCACCAGGGCCAGGGCTCTGGGGAGAGTGGAAGGAACTTGGTCCCTGGCCACCAAGGTGGTAGCAAGACGGTCCCAGCAGGTCTCCCTCACAGCTTGCCTTGGGAGACTGTGGGATACAGGGGGGTTCTAGCTACAAAATAAAGCTCTACATAGATATTCCCATTTCAAATGGTGCTTTACTGTAGTGCCTGACTGCATGCCTCTAGCACTTCAAGGGCTTTTGTGGTGCCACAAATGTAGGAGACACCCATACCATGAGGGTCACTCTTCTTCATAGCCGGTGTCCAATGACTCTGTCTCTGGTTCTTCCAGTCTACATGCTGTACATTAGTTGCATAGATTTCAAACACCTCAGGGGAATGACCTTCAGGCCAAAAGAAAAGCAATGTGGTTGTATATATGTCTGGTCAGTAAATGCATATTCTTCCTCTCTTATTTCTCCTAATTATTTCTTAAACCGACGTCTGCCATTCTGTCTTGGGTTCTACTTCTACAAACACAAACGTTAATCAAATGCTTAACGTTATTCATAGGAGAATCATATTGGTAGATGTTACCTAATTGGAACCTAAGGGCCTGTTCCAAAGCCTGGTGGAGTGCACTGGAGTCTGCACTGACTTCAGGGAACATTAGAGCAGTCCCTAATAATGTCAGATCTTTAAGAAGGGTTTTTGTTTTTTCTCTGTATTCACAAAGTACTTATTTCAGTAAGGGCGAGTAGAGCCATGAGGCATTATTGTACTGCATAAAATTTAAATGTTTCCACCAGATTATTTAAAATAAAAATGTCATAGTAACTCTTCTATCTTCTTTCTCTTGCATAGTCTGAGACTAAACTGGGCTGTCTTTTTGGTATAGTATCAGTGTAGCTCAACTGATGCATATTGAATATATAAAAACTGCACTTTTTCACAATTACAGCACTATTGTGTTGTTTTTGAAAATGAAAATATATTTTCTATATAAGCATATTTTCATTTAAAAACCTGGGGACTGCCTTTCTAACAGGGAAATGACACAGCAGAACTAACAGATGCAATATTCTGATTAATAGTAAAACTTTGACTTGTATTTTCAGTATGCTTTTTTGTGTATGTATTGATTTCTTTTCCTGATATAATTGGGTTCCAGTAGAAAGTTTCCAAGATCCTTTTCTGCATCTGGTATCCAAGATTTTTAGACTCACAGTATGCATTACTTTCTCTGCAAGAGTCTGACTCTAAACCCACTGCAAATGCATAATTAAGGTGATATGCTGATAATACATATACTTGGTTATCTTTAAACATGTGAATGGTCCCATTGAAATCATTTGTACTGCTCTTTTCTTTATAGCTAAGCACATCTGTAAGCATTTGCATGATTAGGACCATAAATAGTGAAGAGAATTAGTTTCCCTGTCATCTCATGCATTTTGTGTTCCTTGAAGGAGGGAAAGAGGAGACAAGACAGCATGAAGGAATCAGAAGGGCAGAGCCCCCAAGGAATCAAGTCATAACTCTTGACAGCTATGTAAATATTGAGATTGAAAAATTCTCTACAACATTTTGGTACCAAGTCATGTTAAATGAGATAATATTTCAGATGCATTTTATATATTTTTTCACCCTCTCAGTGTTTAAATTATACCAGCTTCAGACTCCCTTATAGTCATTGAAACTTACCAATGCCTAATTTATACCTGCTACTCATTTCCTCTGTATGTCATCCAGTCTCTCTTTATTTTCTTTAAAAACGTGTATACCTATGCAAGTTATGATGAAAACTCAGTAGCCTTGTTGCAGTATCTTATGTTGATACCTGGAAAATTCTCTGGATTTTAAAAAGCATAGAAGCATTTTGATGAATTTAGTTAACATGTTTATGATTTTATTCCTGGTGTGAGAGGGCAATTAGAAGGGTACTAGTGAAACCCTCTTGTTAATGTGTTTTTTGTTTGATCTTGATTCTGGATTATTCGTTTCTTCTAAAGTTAGAGTGGCATTTATTTGTTAGGTTGAAGGGTCAGAGAAAAAGTTGTGCATTGACCTGAAGAAATGTGCAGTGTCTACCTCATGATGAAGAACATAAAAGAGTATCCTGTCTTTTAGGAGGCACCAGAATTGATAAGGAGTGTTTGAAGGGGAATGTGTCAGAGAGACTTGCAGCAGGATGAATAAAAGGAGGAAGGGGAATGGAAGATGAGGCTAAATTTATTACCTTGAGGTTTTAACATTTAGAGGCTTTACAAAAGAAATGGTCATTATCTGGGCCTTCCAACTATGTGTTCATCACTTTTATTTCTTTTCATATGATAAAAAAGCATATTTTCAAACAGAAAAATATTGAATGATCCAGGGAATAGCTGGTGAAGACAGAGAAATACACCTTGTCCATTTTCTATACATAGTGGTTGTTTTCAGCCCACAGGCAGTGGGTAGTTCTCAGCCTCATTCAAAACAAATGCTTCACTACTCATTGTGGGATGGCTTCATGTCTTTTCCCTCTTTCAGTGGAGCTGCCAATGATTATACCAATGATAGCTGCCACACTCTTAAAATGTTTGAGGTTGCTCTGCTCCAAGAATGGCTGAGACCCCGTTTTCAAATGTGAGTTTAATCTTTCTAAGAGGGTTTGACCATCCAGTCACCTAGAGTAGGAATTGGATCAATTTTATCATCAGAAGATAGGTGACAGGGTCATCAAAAATGGCGAGGACTCCTAACCCACGCAGCCCAACAATGCAAGTTATAAAAAGCAAATAAATAGACGTTTATGGCATTCAACTTTAATCCACACTGCTCATCCATTTTTCCACCTTCTGTCACCCACTGCTCCTCTCATGCTGAGTCGTCATCCTGAGTTATTTTGTACTCAACTTCTTACTTTCACCTGCCCCTTTTAGACCCTAATGAGCAGGGGAGATCTGCAACTAAAGGTGCCTCTAGACTGGAGCCAACACCTCTTCTTTGGAATCAAGGATTAATCCCTATAATTGGCTAGATGGGGAGTCCTTTATTGACAGGCAGTAAGGGAGCACATCAGGCTGTTATCCAGCTGGGAGTTGGGGCTGCTGGTGTAAAGGAGGAAGCACTGAGCTGGCAGCAGGTCTGGAGAGCAAAGCTAGAGAACACATGACACAGCTAGCTACTTGGCTTATAGAAGCCTCAAGTTACCTTGCAGAGTTCAATTTCTTAGTCCATTGATTAGTCAGGGTTCAGTTTCCTGGCCCTGTGGTCTAGACTGCAATCCTACTTTCCTAGAGTTTCTACCAATTCAGGCTCTTATTGTTGAAAGTTTAGTTAAGAATGTAAGTTAAGAATACTCATAGAAATGCATATCATGAACAGCAAAAATTAATATAAAAATAAAGGAAAATAGTTGTGTGTAATAGGGATTAAAAGAAAATGATGGAGGTTGGTCTTGGATGGGCAAAATACAGCCCACCAACTGATTGAATCCAGCCTGCAGGCAGGCACCTGCCAATTGATTGTATTTGGCCTGCAGCTGCCCCCAAGGTGCTCTGCATGGGGGATGAGCCCCACCCAGGGCGTGCTCCTGCTCTACCCACCAATGGCCCTGGCCCTAACCCGCACACACAGCTTCCTGGTGGGCATGTGTAGCAGCAGCAGAAGAAGCCCCAAGTACTACTCAGCTCCCCCTGCCTCCAGCAGCTTGTCCTTCTCCTGCCCCTGCGGTGGTGCTCTGGGAAGCAGATAATATGGGGAAGTGAGGACGGTTGTGGTAGCACGTGTTGGGCACCACATACCCAGCCAGATGGAAAAGAAGCCCTCTGTCCCCCCTCTCCCTCCCTCTTGCCCTCCACCCCCAGCCAGCTCCCAAGACCCACTGTGCGGGCAGGCCTCCACACACATGCTCACACCCATCTCTCCCCCCTAAACACACACAAACACACATACCCTTTCCACACGTTGCCATCCCCCCACCCACACACAATATACAAGAATAAGACTTTCTTTTGAGCATTATGCAATCACCTCTTTATATACTATCCAGAAAAAAACATAAGTCAGGATGAAAAGTTGTTTTTTTTTTAAATAAAATTAAAATACTTTACAGTAAGTTTGATTTTTAGTACATAGATTTCATAGACATTTGGGCTGGAAGAGACCCCGGACGATCATCGAGTCCAGCCCCGCCCCAGGAGCAGGAAGTCAGCAGGGATCATAGGATCCCAGCAATATAAGCATCCAAGGGTGTCTTGAAAGCATTCAACGGCAGTCTATTCCAAACTTTGGGGGCTCGGACAGTGAAGTTCTTTCTTATGTCCAGCCTGAATCAGTCGCAGCGGAGTTTGTGACAATTTGTTCTTGTCATCCCTTGAGGTGCTCTGGTGAACAGACATTCCCCCAGATCCTGAGCACCCTGATAAACTTATAGGTGGCCACCAGATCACCCTGAGCCTGTGCTTTTCCATGGCTCTCAGCCTCTCGTCATAAAGTCTGTTTTCCTGACCTCTGATCATGCTCGTGGCTCTCCTTTGCACCCTCTCAAGTGTCTCCACATCCTTTTTGAATTGTGGAGCCCAAAACTGGACGCAGTACTGCAGCTGCAGCCTCACCAAGGCTGAGTACAACGGGAGAATGATGTCCCGGGATTTACTTGAGAAGCATCTATGGATGCAAGCCAGCGTTTTGCTCGCTTTAGTAGCCGCAGCATCACACTGAAGGCTCATGTTCATCTTTTGGTCAATCATGACCCCCAAGTCCCTTTCATCTGTAGTTCTAACCAGCATAGCACTACTGAGCCTATAAGGATGCTGTAGGTTTTTCCTCCCAAGGTGGAGAACCTTGCATTTTTCAGTGTTGAACACCATCAGCTTCTCATCCACCCATTTCCTGAGCCTGTCAAGATCTGCCTGGATCACCCTCCTGTCCTCACATTTGGATGCTTTACCCCAGAGTTTGGTGTCATTGGCAAACTTGGCCAGTCCGCTTCTGACACCAATGTCCACATCATTAATGAAAATGTTAAAAACTATAGGCCCTAGGAGAAAGCCTTGAGGGACCCCACTGGTCACAGAGCGCCAAGACGATTGGCTCCTATCGGCCACCACCCTCTGAGTCCTACCGCAGAGCCAATTCCCCAGCCAGCAGATTGTGGTGAGATCAAGGCCACAGTTAGCCAGTTTAGCCAAGAGGTGATCATAGGATACCAGATCAAAGGCTTTTTTAAAGTCATGATATGCAACATCGATCTCTTCCTCCTTGTCCAAGTGATAAGTCACCTAGTCATAAAAGGAAATGAGATTGGTCAAGCAAGACCTATATGCAACAAACCCATCCTGGATATTGCCTTCAGCTAGTCTGTTAAGGACGGCCTCTTTGATAATCTGTTCCAAGACCTTCCCCAGGATAGAGGTCAGGCTTGCCGGATCTACTTTCCTCCCTTTCTTGAAGATAGGCACAACATTGGCCATCTTCCAATCATTGGGCACTTCACCTGAGCGCCAAGAGCTCTCATAGACCCACGCCAGGGGCTGAGCTATGATGCTCGCCAGCTCCCTGAGTACCCTTCGGTGTAACCCATCAGGGCCAGCTGACTTGATTTTTTTTGTAATCTATACTTTGTTAAATAATATCTTCTGAAAGATTGTGTGTGCACAGCCCTCAACAGCCCCTCAAAACTCATTGAGTGGATGTGACAAAGGCCATGTGTATAGAACTGTGTGTTTAAAGTTTGGAGTGAGATTATTTGAGCAATATTTCAAAAAGGAGGTGGTTTAGCATAGTTCTGTGCAAAAGTTAGTAAATATTTACTAAAAATTACATAGAAAATTCAATGGTGCTCTGAAAAGTTATTTTGCCGAATTTAGAGACTATTCAACCATTAAAGTGTGAAATAGGGGGATTTTAGTCCTGCTTTAAATGCAAATCTCAATGCAACCTTAACTGTGGAATCATTAACTATAGCTCCATTAGGAAAGAATCCATTTACCGTGCTTACAATGTTCATTTTAATGACATTTTATTTCATTGAATTCATGAAATTGGAAATAAGCTAACATTGCCTTCTTGTTTGGAAGATGTGAGGGTGCTATATTATGCTTTCCCACCCTCTCCCTCTGCCCCCCAAATAGAGCAAGCACATATTGGTATACATATTGTACATCTTTAATTTTTTGTCTTTGTTTGCTTTGTCAGTGTTTTAGCTGAATGTGACATGCTTATGTCAAATATTGCACTGCAGGTACCATTTATAGACCTCAAAGGCTGTCAACTGTTAATATTCAAAGGTTGCATCTACATGAGACACTGACTGCACAGTAGCTCATCACTAGTGCACAAAGTGTGATGTGATGCACAGTCAGCATCACCTAGAAGCCATTCAGTGATGCTACTGTGCAGTAACTCTGGTTGCTGAGCAGTCATTTAGTACTTGTATATACAGGTACTTGTATATACATATACAAGTACTAAATCATTATGCAGTAGTAACTGTGCAGTCAGCATCTCATGTAGATGCAGCCACTATCCAGTTTCTGAAGGATTTTAGTGGATATAGTCTTCCTGGACCTTCAGAAGGCCTTCGACACTGTCTCTCACCCTGTTCTCATTAAGAAACTGGGGGACTGTCAATTGGGTCACCAACTGGCTGGAGGGCTGCACCTGGAGAGAGGTAGTGGATGGGTCATTTTCGACCTGGAGAGACGTGGGCAGTGGGGTTCCGCAGGGCTCGGTCCCCAGGCCTGCACTGGTCAACATCTTCATCAGTGACTTGGATGAGGGGGTAAAAAGCACCCTGTTCAAATTTGCTGATGACACTAAGATGTGGAGGGATGTAGGCACGCTAGAAGGGAGGAATAGGCTGCAATTGGACCTAGACAGGTTACAAGTGTGGGTGGATGAGAATAGGATGGGATTCAACACCGATAAGTACAAAGTGATCTACCTGGGGAAGAACAACCGGCACCATACCTACAGGCTGGGGAACTCCATTCTTGTCAGTACAGAGGTGGAAAATAATCTTGGAGTCATCATTGACTCCAAGATGAACTTGGGCCGGCAGTGTGGGGATGCAGTCAGGAAGGCCAACTGTACCTTGTCATGCATCCACAGATGCATCTCAAGCAGGTCCAAGGAAGTGATACTCCCCCTCTATGCGGCACTGGTCAGTCTGCAGCTGGAGTAACTGCGTCCAATTCTGGGCGCTGCAGTTCAAAAGGGATGTGGACAACATGGAGAGGGTCCAGAGGAGGGCCACTCGCATGATCAGGGGACAGCAGGGCAGACCCTATGAGGAGAGGCTACAGGACCTGAACCTGTTCAGCCTCCACAAGAGAAGGCTGAGGGGGGATCTAGTGGCCTGTTACAAACTAGTCAGGGAGGATCATCAGGCACTGGGGAAGTCCCTGTTCCCCCAAGCACTGCCAGGAGTGACCAGGAATAACGGTCACAAGCTGGCAGAGGGTAGATTTGGGCTAGATATCAGAAGGCGCTACTTCATGGTCAGGGCAGCTAGGATCTGGAACCAACTTCCAAGAGAAGTGGTGCTGGCTCCTACCCTGGGGGTCTTTAAGAGGAGGTTAGATGTACACCTTGCTGGGGTCGTTTGACCCCAGTATTCTTTTCTGCCATGGCAGGGGGTCGGACTAGACAATCTACTCAGGTCCCTTCTGACTCTAGAAACTATGAACTATGAACTACTAGCACCAGGGTAAACCTACAAAACCTACAAAATATGTGATCGTCCTATGACTGTAAGATTTTTGAGTATTGTGCCCAATCAAATAAACTTTTACTTTAGAGTTTACTGGAAGCCAGAACATGCCAACTTCTGGATACACAAGACAGGTATTACGATGAGATATTCAAGATACTAGGTGGAGGAAAATAGACTTAACCCATTCTTGCAAACAAACGCTATGCTAAGTCCTGATCTCTGGTGTTCAATAGCTGCAGGTGTTCCTCCAGGTTCAATGAACTAGCTTATATGAACTACTAAGAGCAGAGCTAAAGGTGATATAGGCTGTAACTCATGAAACCCTGAAAAGTAGGGATCTTGTTTCACCTGTCAGTGAACAGAGAGAAGAGCAGGCTAGAGCTGCTTGGAAATTTGAGATGGATACAATTTTGAGATGGATAAAAATTTCAGATCCATATGCAGTGGCGACGCACAGAAGGTACACGGGGATGCACAAGCACCCCCTGAGAGTTCCAGTGCACAACCTGACTGGCCGCACTTGCTACATAAGCAGTGGGTGGAGGGGGCAGGTGGGAGTGCCAGTGCCACCCCTGCAAGTGCCCGCCAGGGAGTGGACCACTATGGCACTCCCAGAAGCGGCCACAGCTACTTCTGGAAGCAGCTACAGCAATTGCAATTGGACGCCCCCCTCCAGTCAGCGGGATCAGCCACGGGGGGGGGCCACCCTCCAGTCACTGACTGGTCACTGGGGGTGCATATGCCCCCCTGACTAAGGTGGCACCAGTAGTCCATGTCCTTATAGAAGACAGTGCTCTGTTATTTATTTGCTGAATAAGGAGAAGTCACTGAACGGGCTACACCTCATTTGCATTTCATTTATGTGACCCTTTGGAGCATTTTGCTTAGAAGTTTTGAAGGTGGACAAAACACAACATCCCTCTTGAGAGGCAAAAGGACAAAAGAACTGCATCAGATATGCATAAAGTAAAGGGTTGTGCTGTCTAAGAATAAACTGGAGTGGCTGGATAATGAAACCTGGGCAAAGAGAGGGACTCCTATCCCCTGTTAGGAGTTTCTCATTGGTACCAGGGACTCAGCTGGTATTGAAGCAGTTTCAAGTTATGAGACAGCTGCGACAGCACAGAGGTTTCCTCAAATTAGTGGGCAGACCTCAGGCAGGTTCTGAATTAAGGTTTTGCATTAAACCTTGATAAGGGACTCCATAGCAAACCCCCAGCTAGAATTGCTAAGGGTACATCCACATATTTATGATACCCAATGTATGATAATAGGGTTGGTTGGTGTGATGGAGCTGCCTGTGGCAGAGTGTTTCCCAGGAAATGCCACACCAGTGCCTC
The DNA here is from genome assembly GCF_052110815.1 of Crocodylus siamensis. NCBI lineage: Eukaryota > Metazoa > Chordata > Crocodylia > Crocodylidae > Crocodylus > Crocodylus siamensis. The sequence goes on along the minus strand of NC_143399.1, from coordinate 24,438,015 downwards.
CCTAGTGAAAGATGAGTATGGGACACCATATAGCCTCAGCCCCCATGACCTGGTGGGTTACCCCATAGAGGGGACAGGTGAGGGGTGCAGGCATGTCATCAGGCATGAGACCCAAGGGGCATAAGGCTGAAAATCCAGTGAGGGGATGGACGAGTGGGCCCAGTAAGAGGGCATGTGAGAAAGCAGTAGGCTTAAGTGAGAAGGCTGCAAAGTGTAGGGTTCACGTGGGTGCATCTGAAAAAGTGTGCATAGGCCAGTCTTGGTGATCAAATAGGTTTGGAGAGGCCCAAGAAAGTGGACTAATATGGGAGAGTGAGGGCGAGTCATTCAATAACCTAACCAGAGTAAACTCAACTGGTCAGTGCTGGCGCCAGGACCAGAATGGTTGAAGGGCCAGAGTGCCCACCATGAGGGATGGTCAAAGCCAAGGCCCTAGAGTTCCTACTGGCCTAGAGGTGACTCCAGGGCCTGTGTGGCCAAAGGTCTTAGAGGGGACCACTGCTGAGAGGGAAAAGGGCTTAGGGAGCTTTGAAGCCCAAAATGAGGGTGAAGTAGATCACCTGTGGAGGAGGGATCCAGGTGGGGTCCAAATGCTGAATGCATTGTGGGGCTGAAGCTATATAGTGATGCCATCTACGCAGCATGGGACATGGTGTAGGAGTGGTGTGGAGCCATGTATTACGTCCTTGTCATGAGGCAGTAAAATGGACAGCCTCCCACCTTATAAACACATACTTATCAGTGACATCAAAGACATGGAAGGCGAGTCAGGTGGGCAGACTGCCCTAGACAGGTGGGTGGGCCAACAATTTGACTGGCCTCGAGATGGCCCCCCATCACAAGTGCACACACATGTGTGGCAGCTGCTTCAGGAGTTGGGGGCCATGCTGATAAGTCTGTGCCAGGAACAGAGTTTGAAAGGGCAGGGCTGGTAGCCCTCAGGAGCCCGGCCCCTTACTCTGCCTAGGTCCCAGCCAGGTCAGAGGCCAAACTCCCATGGAAACCAGTCTGGCCCAGCCTCCATGAGGGTTTGTCCCCTGTCCTGACCATGCAGGGGCCAGGTCAAGCTCTGTGGGAGTTTGGCTCCTACCTCATCACACAGGGACCAAAATCTCATTGAGGCTGGGTCAGGCTCCATGGGAGTTTAGTCCCTGCCCCAGTTGCGACCTGGGCAGAGCAAGTAGCCAGTGCCACTGTGCTCCATGCTGCTACCAGCCCTGGCCCTTCAACCCCTCCCTCCTAGCACAACTTTACCAGCACAGACCTCAACACCCTCTGTGGGTGTATGCCACACTCCCTAACCCAGATTTCCCTTACCCCCATCCCAGATTTTTTTTCTTACTTCCTATTTCACTTATCACTAGCAGGTCTAGAGAGGTCTTGCTCCCCCTTCTATGCAGCGTTGGTCAGGCTGCAGCTGGAGTACTGTGTCCAGTTCCGGATGCCGCACTTCAAGAAGGATGTGGAGAACCTGGAGAGGGTCCAGAGGAGGCCACTCGTACAGTTGACGGCCTCCGTGGCCAGCCCTATGAAGAGAGGCTGAGGGTCCTGAATCTCTTCAGTCTCTGCAAGAGGAGACTGAGGGGGGAAACTTGTGGCTGCCTACAACTTTATCAGGGGCCAGCAGCAGGGACTCGGGGAAAGTCTGTTCACCAGGGCCCCCCTTGGAGTCACCAGGAACAATGGCCACAAGCTGAGGGAGGGTAGGCTTAAGTTGGATATTAAGAAGAACTACTTCACTGTAAGGGTGACCAAAGCCTGGAATAGGTTTCCCAGAGAGGTGGTGCTCTCACCTTCCCTGGAAATCTTCAAGAGGAGACTGGACAGGCACCTGGCTGGGGTCTTATGACCTCTGCCACCCCCAGTGCTCCTTCCTGCCCATGGCAGGACATCAAACTAGATGATCTGTCTAGGTCCCTTCTGACTCATTGATTCTATGATTTCTATAAATTTTGATGATTACCAAAGGAAATGTTTTTCCTTTGGTCTATGAGTGTCAGGTAAAATTGATATTTATCAATGTCTAATGATAAAAAGAGAATCCTCCCAAGCATATAGATAGGGCCTGGCATGTGCACATGTTCGTTGGAGCCAGGAGCCATGCTGGGAACCTGATATAAGTGAGTTGGGTTGGGGGAGGCACAGGTGGGATCATGGCAGGAGAATAGCAGATCCATAGTGGGGTTTGGTGGGTTGAGGTGGGAGAGTTGTCTGTCCAAAGGTTAGGAAGGTCAGGATCCTAAAAATAGCCTCATGAGGTGAGGGGAGGAGGTTGTAAACATGCAGGGCGGGGGCTGGGCTGAGCAGTTAGACTTTCATTCATTTGGAGCTGTACTCCATACATGTACAGACATTCATTATATTGAATTAACAAATTCCGAATCTCAGGTGAGTTCTTCCTCTCCAGGCTCTGCCAATCCTGGACAATAAACTGTACAGAGGGTGGAGTGAAGAGGGGGTGACTAATGCTTGAACATACTGCCTCAATTGCTCACAACAGGAAACAAAGGATCCCATTTAGTACTATTTTCAAAGGAGTCCATAGGGTTTTACCCAATAGCTATTATTAGTATACTAATGGCTGGCCTACCCCTTTTCCCTCCACCTGCAAAATACTCTTTGTTTTAAACCCTTGCAGTCAGTGCTTATACTTGTGAGGAGGTAGATATTCCTAACTCCTCACAAGCATCTTTGTAAGGTAATTTAGTTCCCCAAGTTTCTAGGTAGAGTTGCTGCCTATATTTCAGAGCATCATAAGGTAATTGGACCTGGCCTTTCTGTTGCCAACAACATCTGGGAGAAGTGTTAAGTGGGGCTTTTAAGGTAAACCTGTTTTGTTCTTCAGATGTTGCCCACAATTTTAGAATTGGGTTTTAACTTCCTTTAATGTAAAGTCAACTTCTTTATTTGAATAGGTCCATTTTAATTAGACTTCTTCATTTTAAAATAGCTTTATGCTATTCCTCCCATGCCAACACTCTATTCTTTATTTAAACATTAATGATGGAAGTGAATATATGATTATAGAAACCTATTACAAAATTGTGTCTGCCTACTGGCTTAAAAAGCAATCAAACATCAACATCATTTTTTTTTCTCATAATACATAAAAAGTTGGCAGTCAGTGAGGAGAGTGTCTTTTCTCTGTGAACAGTAGATCATGTTTACATTAATGTGTTTTAACAATGTAGATAGCTTTGGCATAACAAGTTTAATAGGACCAAAAATGAGCAATAAAATGGTGCTAATTGGTATTCACTTCTACGAATGTTTAGGTGCGTGTGTTTGATTATTAAAAAAAAAAAAAATCCACCTTCTCAGAATATGTTACTGATAAGGGAAATCTTTTTTCTATCTGTGTGTTACTGAAAGAGTATGGCTATGATTTCTGTGATTTTGCAGCTTTCTTTCAGATGTGATCCCTGTTTCTGTGATCATTGCAAATGAAGCCTTGGTTGCTGTGATGTACTTTACATGGGGCTAAATCTTAGGTAAATACAGATATTTAAGCTACTAAATGCAGCAGACCACCTGTTCAGTGACACTTCCAGGTAGCAGTTGCATGCTGTCTACTCATTGTCAACTGGTTGCTGAATTGATGTAGGACATTAATTTTGACCTTTAATACTCAAAACAGCCTGTAATATTTTTGCTTGAGAGACCATCTTTCTCTTCCTACTATTATGGCTACTGATGAGACCACCAAAGAGGCTGAACCTGGATCCTCATTAATTTAAAAAGAGGGTTTCAAGTAGTGTCTTCATTGTAAGGAGCCATCAAAACCAGAACAAGGTCCACCTTTTTACACAGAATAGCCTGAATCCAACCTTCAGGAGAGGTATATGCATTTATGTATACAGAGTTCAGAGGATGGAGTTTTCTGAGGGTGAGGACTGCATGAACTAGTGGACTTTTGTTTGCTTCATTCTAGTTTGAGTGTTGCCATTGCTGGAGGGGCTGATGCATACTACTATTTAAATCATTGTTGTTCTGGTTACTTACGTAGAGCTCCTAAAGTTTTGCATAGGATATAGATTCATCTAAATAACATAGTCTATTTTTTCTGTTCACCACAGCACACATAATCTTCTCTTCAACTTCTAGTGGAATGCATAATCAATATATAAATAAACATGAAATTACCTGCACATGTAAGATAAAAACATGTTACATAAGGATATCTGGATTGCAAGTTCAAAGGCAGACAATCAGTAAGATCACAGTTGATAAAATGAACTAAAGCCAGAAAATCCAACTCGGTCTAGTGCCAAAAATATTTTTTTCATTTAATTTAGCTTCTAATTGAAGATGAGAATAAAGCAGACTAGAAATGTCAATTGAACAAGTTTTTCAATCTGTTTTTCATAATCTCTTGCTTTATAGACAGGCTCCTGTTCTCTTGTTTTACAAACCATTACCTTTCTCCCTCCCTCCCAGAGGAATTTTGTTATGTCTGTAATGCCCAAACTGTAATTCTATACCAATGCTATGTCGAAAAAGGCGTGGAGATCTCCTCCTCTGGAAGAGAATAGAATTAAAGTATCAGTAAGTTTTGTTCATGGGACAGAAATAATAAGATGACATGTAATGTACAAACTTGACCAGAATATAAAAAATGCAATTATAGCTTTCCCTGTTATATGAGGAAAGTTTCCTGAAACAGCATAGCAGATCAGCTTGGTACAGGTGTATATTGAATAATTCTCTCATTGGCAGTACTTTCTTCTAATCCTGGTTTTCACAGATCCTTCCAGTGCTGTTGTAATGAACACACTGGGAGCGTCCAGACGAGCATGGACGTTTGTTTCCCTGGGGACAAGTACTGGCAGTGCACCTTGCGCTGCTGCTAATTGTCCCTGGGGAATGCCCATGCAATGTGTGCTTTCATGCGCAGCAAGTTACCCCTGGTGGGGTAACGGATGCTGGGGCTAGCAGTGGGCTGGTCCCAGAAGCCTTACCTGGGGTCTTGGGGGCCTCCTGGGGCTGCACCAGGGGAGATTCTGCCAGCAGCCTCAGTGTGGCTGTGGGTAGCCTGGCTCTGCTTCTGAGTGGCACGCGCTGCCTGTGCATGCCCCACTTTGGGGCTTTTTCTGTGGGGGGTTTTCACTCCTGGATATCCAGGGGTCAAAAAAAACTGTGGGGGGAAAAAAGGTGTACACACAGGCACCAAGCCCTTGCACTGCACAGAACATCTGAATGTGCGGTATGTGGTACTGCAGACATGTTTGTGACACCACATACTGCACGGCTGCCCCTCTGCATACAGGCAATGAAATCAAATCATTCTTTCTTTCTTTTTTTTTTTACAAAGTTTCACAAAAACTCTATACAAATTCGATCTCTATGCAACTCTAAACTCCTCTTCACTGTTAAGGTAAAAGAAGAGATGTCTCACAATTCTGAATATACAGGAGTTCTGAATAGAATATGACATGTATAAGGCACATACCAAATTAAAAATTACTGAAAGAGGTATTTTTCTTCCCTATGTTGCAGTCTACTCATTAGCCTCCAGGCAGATTCATTGCAAGGTTCTGATGGTTATACCAGAACACTTTCAAAACTCATTTTACTTTTTCGTATTTATTCTGTTTCCATTTGTTTTTAGCTTGGACAGTTAAACCAGTCTAATCAATTTCTTGTTAATTCTTTGCTACCTGGTCTGTGCTAGAGCAGTGTCTTCTGACTGGTGCACCACAACTGCAAGAGAATGTTTCCTTTGCTTTGTTTTTAAATTACTTTTAGTTTAGATTTTTTTTCCAAAGGTATATGCCACTTGGTCTGGGTTTTTGTAAAAATCACTTTTACAAACGCTAAATTTGGAATTAATTTTGACCTGGCCTTTGATGTAACTGAAAGAAAGGCTTACATCTATGTTTTTGTGATGTGCTGAATTTAAATTTGACTGTTTGTTCTGTTTGTATGTGTTGATGCAAAGGTATTGCACTGTAAGTGTTGCATACTATCCTGTCCAATGTGTTTCAGCAATGGGGGAAATTGGCATAGACCCTCAAACTATTATTTGTAACTTGACTATTCACAGCTGGAATAGCTATGGATTTGTTATTTGTAAAACATCCATGAATTTCACCACAGGCCTTTCCAGCAATGTTGAAGCATCTGTGAATCAAACTGTTCCCCAGCTGTTCATTCACTACCTGCAGGTTCCTCTAGCATAAAGTCGCCATTAATACCGATGGTTGCACTGAACCCCTGATGAGCTCTTACAACACTGTTCCCCTCAGACTACAGTTAAAGGCAATAATTCCAAACAAGAAAAACAGTATTAATTCTTCCAATAAAAAGTTCTTGGCAGTGTTTGGAGTGACTGCCAGTGTTTTGGTGGCAACTATCCATGTTTAAATCTAAACCCCTTTTATTTCATTCTTTTTGCACTAGGTCCTCCCTTCCAGGCAGAAACTCCCATGGTTATTTCCCATGAAAAGAATAGGGAAAATTTCCATGGGGGAGGAGGGGAAGATTCAGAAGCTATGAAAAATTACAAATGCCAGACAAATGGGGTTTTTTTAAAGCTTATCTACAAAAGCACAATTGCTTCAGGATCACTTAATAAATAGCCTTATTAATAAAACCTTAGAAATTGTAATTTACTTTTGCAGTGACATACATTTTAGGTTTTAATTAAAAGCTTTTAGTGATAGTTATTTGAACCACTGCAGTCACTCTCTTTAAGAAACAGGTTGCAATTATAAATCATTTGGTAAAGATTATTTGAGTATATTTTTGCTTAGGGGAAAAAGAAAGAAAAGGCCTGGAAAAGAGTGAATGCAGCTACAGTTTTTGATAACTTTCCACACACTTGCAGAAAACTACTACATCTATTTAAAAATTTATATGTAGAATTTATTAAAATGAACAGCACCAAATCCTCTGGTTGCTTACTCAAACTGCATACATTTCAGAAGTTCAGGCACTTCCTAGATTTTTTCTGTGACTGGACATCAAGCTGGGCATTTTCTCAGACCGGATTTTCTTGGAAGGCTTTCCCCTCGGACAGGAATAAACCTACAAATAAAATGTTGCATAATAACTCAGTGATCCTACTCACAGGAAAACATGGGGTTTGAACCGAAGTTCAATGACATTAATCAGAGTTTTCCCATTGACCCTTGATCATAGTTTCATAGTTTGTAAGTTTAGAAGGGACCTGAGCAGATCATCGAGTCCGACCCCCTCCCATGGCAGGAAAGAGTACTGGGGTCAAATGACCCCAGCAAGGTGATTGTCCAGCCACCTAAAGACCCCCAGGGTAGGAGCCAGCACCACTTCTCTTGGAAGTTGGTTCCAGACCCTAGCCGCCCTGACCGTGAGGTAGCGCCTCCTGATATCTAACCTAAACCTACCCTCTGCTGGCTTGTGACCGTTATTCCTGGTCACTCCTGGCGGTGCTCAGGGGGAACAGGGACTTCCCCAGTGCCTGCTGGTCCCCTCTGACTAGCTTGTAACAGGCCACTAGATCCCCCCTCAGCCTTCTCTTGATCATGCCTACACACAGGGAAACAGAAAATATACGGGGAACAGTGCTGCTAGATCTACTCAGGTTAATTTTGTCCAGTGTTTCGTATTATAACACTTTTTTAGGTTGTCTCTGAGTTTGCCAAATGTTAGCTGTTCGTGGTGAAATCTTGTATGATGACTGTCTGGCTCAGGTAAAGATTTCTGGAAGGTTTCTGCAAAATGTATTCAGCTGATTTGGATACCATGGTCAGGGAAAAAGTATAATGTTCTGTTGTGAAGTTTTTGGACTTCCATGCCATGGAGTAAGAGTTTCAATTTATCTGTGGTCTTTGTGTCAGAAATGTGACTAGATTCTCAGAGAATTGAAAGAATAATTTTTTAGACATGGCAGTGGCATCCTGATCCTATTGATTTGAATGTGGTTTATGTTATTACTCCCTATTTTGAGGTGGATTGAAGATTATCTAGGAAAAAAATCTCTTTACAATCAACCCATTTTCATTGTTACTTCAAACTATGTGATGAAAAAAGTATAAAAGTCAAATTCCTAATAGACATTAGAATTATGTTCTTACTTGTTTCGTTACCAAGGTGAATCTGTTACAAATTAGCAGAAAACTGTCCCACCCTAAACAGTGCCAAGTTGGGGGCCAATCTTAGAGGGGGCACATGCCCCACCTCTTATCCCTCCTACCAGTCACCTGTGACTTTGGATTTTTTTTTGTATTTGCCTAAATGTGTTGTACTATATCTTTGTTTGACAACGTCCAACTTGTAATCCAAATATGTTATTTGTTAAATTCTAAGTTCTTTGTTGCTTTATGTTTTCATTCAATCTTTAATAATATCCAATATAGCCTTTGTTGCATGTCCTATGCAAGAGACTTTTTAAATATAGGTACCGGGGGGGGAGGGTTGAATGTTTGTTTTGTTTTAATTCCATCTTTAATATTATTTTGACGCTTATAACTTCAGCAGGCTTCCAATGTCAGTATTTTTTAAACTAGGTTGTGATGCCTTCCCAAGATTAAATTACTGATGAAGGCATTTAACTAGGACATTTCAGACCTATCCTTGAAACCTGGAAAAGGCGTTGACCAAATGTATAAAATCTACCAGTTTTGATATCAATAACATGATTTCTTTTTCTGAAAATTAATATTTGTGTTGTGTTCTTTGGCATTTTACTTTTGCACTGACATGCCTATGACCCTAGGATTACTTGGATCATTAGCAGATTCTGGCTACTTAAAAGTAATCCCAGATTATTTTATCTAATCAAGTGTAGTGTAGTGTAGCATATATATACATTCTTTTACATTTTTCAGGGCTATAGTCTTTTTGCACCATGGAAGTCAGTAATAGGAATCTTAACCTGAATTATGTGAGGGACTTAAGGATTTCCACTAATTATATAAGTAGGAATCATTCAAGGGAATTCAAATTATTCCGCTTTGGTTTGAAAATTATATTGTGAATTGAAATAGCATAAAAATGTAGATGAAATGTAGAACAGGCCATAACTGGTTCTCGTGTGTGTGAATGTTTGTTTTTAGATGGAGATGTGTTTCTTACTTTTAAAGGGGGGAAGAATCTTTAAGTTTTCTTCTGAAGGTTGTTGTCTTTTCATCAGTTTTCACCATTGTGAGTACTACTATTTTCATTCAAGGTTCATCAAATAGTCACTAATGATTATGCTGATCTGAGTTTCTACACTTGTTTTCTTTTCCAAAATATCCCCTTACAAAAGTTTTCACATTGCTCAATGAATCAAAGCCAGACAGCATTGCAGTTTACTACTTTTAGAAGCTTAGGATCCTTATGGAGACAGAAGCATCATTTTACAGGTATTGTTAGGCAAAAAAAATCTGGATATTAAGCCATTATTTGTACATTAGCAACTTTTCCCCAGGTAGGATTTATCATTTCAAGACATTTTGTTTTGTGTGTAACTCCTTTTTTGTCTAATCACCTCTAAAATTATGAACACTCTAAGAATAATACATTCTGAATAGCAAAACAGCTTGAAATATTCATAACTAAGAATGCAACTGGTATTGCTCATAAACAAAGTTGTTTGGAGACCCCTTTATTAATTTTTAATTTATTTTCAGTCAATTCCTTATTACTTCCAAATTCCTGTAGGGGATTCTGTTAATTAGTCATGTGTAAAATATTCATTAAAAACAGCTTCCTATTTTCTTCTTTTATTGCAAATTTACATTTCTAATCTTATAACCAAAATAAATGCCATTGGGTAGAGGGACCATATTAATTTTGATCAACCTCTTGAAATAGAAACCCACACAACAAAAGATATGGTAATGAAACCACAGTAACATTGAGATACCACGTAGTCAGAAACAGGCATACAAATGTCGAACTGTTACCTTACCGAAGCAGTTGGAAAAAACAAAAATCAACATTAGGAAAAAAGTAGAAGAAAACCTGCTTTCAGCAATATTGCTATCTTACGCTTAACACTGCTCCACTGATGTTGATTGAGTGACTTAAGCTATTACTTAGGAAGAGTAAATGTGACATAACCAAGTCCAAAGAAAATGGATTTCGAAAAAAATATATATTTTTTCTTCATATAGTTGTTCAGTTTCACTTCAGTTTACCTGATAATAAAGTTAAAGAAGCTTAGTCCTGAGATTTTGTTACTGGAGTTCGTATGGATTTTCTTTTTCTTTTTTTTTGTTTTTTTTTGCTTTGCCATGTGCCTCTCTTCTGTTCCTGTGGGTGTCCATTTTCTGGTCTCAGCTCAGTTCCTGTGGGTGTATATTCTATATAGAGAGAGGGACAGGTAGGATATTAGTACTTCTTTCTCCCATTCTTCCTCAGTCTTGTGGATTAGACCCTGATCCGACAAATCTGTATTCATATATTTAGTTTTAAGCCTGTGATTAGCTCAGCTGAAATGAGTAGAATTTCCCAAGTGCTAAGAAGTTAATGGTGTGCATATGTATTCGGAGGATCACGGCCTTAGATTGATAACATTTAAAGGTAGGGAGATGGAGTGTCTGACTACGTGCTTGCGAGTTGTCTACAAATATGGGGCAGCAGTCTCAGTTGGGTGCTACCATTTAATACAACCTAATAAATTACTGACCCACCTTCCATTGCCCTGTAATACAATGGTTTATCACATTCCCGCCCACATAGCTGTGCATAGGACATATTTTTTTTCTCAGTTAATTTTTTGGCAATAAAAAAGAAAAAGAAAAATGTACAGAAAAAAATCCCCCACAAAAAAGTTCTGTATTGAAATCAGAAGCCAAATCTGTAACCTGGCAAAGATCTGCAAAAAATTAGGGGCTATTTTTTTCTCTCAACAGGGCACATCTCCCACTGATGTCAGACATATGGCAAATTTGCTAAAATAAAGCCAATTTTGTTTCTTTTCTCTTTTGTTGTCAGGATGGCAGGCAGGCGCTCAAAGAGAAAGTGTTATTATTCTTGTTCACCTTCCTAGAGAAGAGATATTAAAGAAGCAGGGAGAAGTGTGCTAGCTATGATACCAACTGTAGAGCAGCAACTTTTAAAAGCATAAGTCACAGCACCAGGCAGGCCAAAGCTGAAGTGTTCACCCCTTCATTTCTTTTTTATACTAAATAAAGAAGTAATTAAAATGTCCTCTGCCAGGCAGCAAAAACGGGAGGGGAGGGGAGGGGTGGAGGAGGGGAAGAGAGAAAGAACTGTATATAATAGAAGGGGCTGGAATATAAAACAAATCTGTAAAAGAAAAAAATTGAAAGTATCTTCTGAGCACAGAAAGACTGCTGCCTCAAATGCCAGCAGATTCAGTTAGAATCGCATGAATGCAGCTTTCCACAACACAAAAACAAAACATTTTTTATGTGCTTACTAGGGGCCAATCCACCGCTGCTCCCATTATTTATGGATTTGGATGGTCCTGAACACAAAGGAACTGATTCAGTCCTACAGGACAAAAGGTAGGCTTCATAGCACCCACATGAAGGTCAGTGCCATGTATGTGCCATGACACACTGCTCCAATGGCTACCTTGTGCATTACAAAAGGCGAGTAGCTTGGGAAGTGGTGGATTGGTGTCGGGTGTTAGATTAGCAAGACCTTCATGCCTTTTAGTGAAATAGCAAGCAAACCCCACGGGCTTTGTAGCCTTAGCAGCAGTAACATTCACAAAGCATCCTGAGAGAAAAACATCTTTCTCCCCCCAGCACACGCAGACTCTCAGGCTAGTTATGCACTATTGCATTCTCATCCTCTAAATTCAAGCCAGTGCAAATTAATGCTGACTGAAGTGCTATTGGCAGTAGTGGCTGTCAAAATCCCGCTGCCAGATGGCTGGTACAGGGCATGAGCCAATAAATTCCATTTATCTCCCAGACGGTGAATTCTGAAGACCCTTAGTCATACAGTTTTCCCTACAGGAAAACTTTCTCTCTTTCTGGTGCCATTTTTCAAAAAATGCACCAGGTGTACAATGTACAGTGTGTAGAATGGCTTTGAGACCTCTAGTTCTGCCAGAATAGTCAATGGAGCTGATTCTCCAACTTGCTGCATTTTCACGTTGCCACTTGTCCCTTTGCAAAGCTGTGGGAAAATGCAGCCTCTCATTTGCTAGAAGTTTCCATGCGCTTTGCACACAAGGAAGTGACTACAGGAGAGGCAAAGTGATGAAAAATGTGGCCTTGGGGAGTCCATCCCAAAACAAAACTGCCCTTTTTCCTTAATGTCATTATAATGTGAACTCTTATAATGTGAACTCTTCCTTAATTTTATTCACCATTTTCCCACCTCACTGTCTTAATGGTTTTCTCAATTTTACTCAGACACAAGCACTTACAAGCTGTGATTTACTCTTTCCCTAGTGTGATCTTTCATTTTTTTACAAAATGCTCATCTAACCATTGCCCAATCACAATTCAGCATCCTATCTCAAGTCCTTTAGAAGTATGTATCGTCAACACTTAAAAAATTGACTTATTTATTATAACTCCCTATTCTAACTGTAATTGCGATCAGTGCCAAATTAATCACATCCTCAGGGTCATTAAAGATTATGTTGAACAATGCTAGCTGGACTGAGCCATGACTCATGCTTGATAATACCTTATCTGAAAACTAATCGCTACCACCACACCATCATCTTAACCCAGCAATTCATCTCCATTATCTCAGTGGCTCTTCTGATTACCACTTGATCAAAACGTCTTGCTAAAATCAAATTAACTTTCCCTTCCAGCTTTTCTTTATTTTCCCAGTACTGTATGTGAAAAAAGCTGCTCAGGTGATGTTAGTCTGAGCTCAGCAAAGCTAGGTTGACTCTTGTGAGATGTTTTCCAGTCCCTCCGTTTCCCATAAATGTATTCATTGGGTATACATTCAGGTTCTTCACCTGGAGTGAAAATCTAGTTAAAAGTTTGACAAGTGTCTGAGTGGTCCATCCTTCCTTTCTTTTAAAGTGAAGCATTATAATTTTCCCAGCTTTTGAGTACTGCAGCACCATTTGCAGGATTTGTCATATAATATTAGTAATGGTTCTGCTTGTTCTTTCTCCAAATCCTTCAGGCTTCTAGGATGTAGCCCTTCTGCGTCTGGAGCCTCCATTGTTAACTTTGTTAAATATATGTTTACACTCTCCCTCCTGCAAATTGGTTTTACATTTTCCCCTTTGGTTTCTTGAATCGTGCTCCTAGTCCATGTCTCTTCGTGATTCTTAGCTATTAAAAGCTGAGGAGAAATATTTACATGGGAGTTTTGCCATGCCTAAGTCCTTGGTGATTGTTCTTCCTCCTCTCTCCTCTATTATTCAGAGGTCTTGTTTTATCTTTTGTTTCTCTTTTCCCCTGGATACATTTGAAAACTCTCTTCTTATTTCCCTTCACCACTCCTGCTAACAGGAGTTGATTATATTTTTAAGCTTCTCATTTTTCCCTACAGTTCTTGACTGCTATCATGTGTTTTAGATTTTTTTTTTAATCTCTGTCTTTTAAAATGTTTTATGCAAATCTCTTCTGTACTTATTAAACTTCCTTTTTGAAGGAGGAGGGTTTTAATGTTTTATTTGAAATTCTTCAGATACAAAACCTACACAGAGTAATATGGTAAATAATGAAAAGTGTTTGCTACTCTTTACTTCAAAGCACAAGTTTTAACAGGAGACTCCTTAGGTCTCAAAGAAACAATTAAGAAAGTAAGTGAAAAAATTCTGAATTATTCTTAGAATAAGTTTTCTGAAAATGTCTACAATAAGATGTAGTATGTATGGTTTTAGACATACAGAGTGAGACAGCATACACCGGCTGAGCGGACAGGCAACATGGACTAAGTGGCCAGTGGGATTCTTATTTAGCAGTAACGTCATTCAGATGTATGTTCACTTAAATGCAGACTAAGACTGGCAGGAATGAGGGTAGAATTAGGCTACTGACCTAATAGGCCTATGCTAATAGAGAAGTAATGGATTTGGATTCAGTCAATTTTGGAGACGAGAGATTTGATTCAAAGATTTGGATCACTGTCCTGAATCAATTCAGCCAAATCAGCTTCAGAAGATTCAGCACTGGTTTGGACAGATTCGGTGATTTGGATCAGCTGAGGAGAGGCAGGCACAGCTGGGCAGCTGCTCTAGCTGTGCCTACCTCTCCCCAGGCGGGGTAAGCTGTGGGAGAAGCCCCCGTGGCTGCCCTGTCCGACCCCATCCTCCACCCAGCCCCAGCCTAGTCCCAGCACTTTAAAAAAAAGAAAGCCCTGTAGTCACCGGCTGTAGGCGTGGTGATTCCGGCTTCTGGGCACTCATGGCAGAGCCCCCCTGAACAGCGGGGGGCAGCGGGGATCGCCCCCGCTGGCACCCATGCAGCAACTGCCCCATGGGTGGGCGCAGCCCAACTCAGCAGGGTGCCATGCACTGCCTGGAAGCTGGGGCTGAACACTGTTGGGCTCTGATAAGTGCCAGGAGGCTGGGCTGGGCAGGGGATGGGGCCAGGCGGGGCAGCCACGGGGGCTTCTCCCATGGCTCCTCTAGCTGTGCCTGCCTCTGTCCCAGTGTGGGGAGCCACAAGGGCTATGCCTTGCTGCTGCTTGCCCAGGCAGTGTGGGGGAGGGGGCAGAAGCACAATGCAGGTGTGGCTCGCACTGGGCAGCAACAGGGAATAGCCCCTGCTACCAGTGCTACTGCACTCACATCAGCACTGAGAGCAGGGGCACTGCTCTGTCACCACTTGCCAGCCAGTGTGGGAGAGAAGGGCAGGACGTGGGTGCAGCAGCACTGGGAGCAGGGGCTATGCCCTGCTGCCACTTGCTCCCTTCTGCCTGGAGCAAGCTGCTTCCGCATCCCGCCTCCACCACCCCGTCTGGGAAAGTGCCGCAGGGCAGAGCCCCCACTTCCAGCACTGCCGCATCTGCAGCCTGTGCCTCCCCACCCCTCTCCCCAAATAACGTGCCCCCTGCCCCAGCTTGGCAGCCCCAATCCCTCCCTCCCCCACACCCCTTCCCTCCCCACCCCAACCCCAACAGACTTACCAGTTGGAGGCAGCTGTTAGCCACCTGTCTAGTCTATGGCTGAATCTCTGAATTGGCTGAATCTTTTCCAAAGCTTTTCCAAATTGATTTGGATGCTCAGATCTAGTGCCTAATAGGGTGTTGTGTGTCAGGTTGCTCAGTTTGAAACCCAGCTGCTTACTTTACCACAATGGTGCCATGGTAGCACCCCATCAGAATATTCATGCTATGCAATACACACATGGTACCAATATATACTTATTTACAAAGCTACTGTCAGGATGCAGTGGGTTATGAATTTGCTGTTTGCATTGAATTCAGCCAAAGTATTTAATTTATAAATGAGAGGAAAAGTTGCGATTACTGAACTAGACATTCAGAAAACTGCATTTAAAGCCTTGCTTTGCTACAGGTTTCTTATGTGATCTTGGGCCAGTCCCTTATCTCTCTGTGCCTCATTACTCCATCTACCAAGTGGAGACAACGTTTCCAGGCTCTTTCTTTAGGCCCTGATCCTTTTGGGTTTTACTCACATATTTAATTTGACTCACAGATAGAAGTCGTGTTGGCTTCAAAGGGTTAGCCAAAGCGTAGGAAGTCAAACATGTAAAGCATAAATCTTTCTCAGACAAAACAAAAATAATTTAATGCTAAGCATAAATTCTTTGACCCATTAAGATTTTTTAAGCCTGTTCTTTGAATTTTAAATGGTACATCACAATTACAAGACTGGAATTGAATAACACCATTTGCTGAAATAAAAAAAGTCAATTTTCGTATACTTTGTAATAAATGCATAAAATGCAAACTTTCCCTGTTAAGCTTAATTTCCTTAATTTAGCCCATAATATCACTAGCCAAGTGTTTTCTTTACAAGAAAACCAAAACAAAACAAAGCCCCAAAACCCAGATTGAATTTATTTCCCTATTATGAGAAGGCATTTTATTTTTATATGGAGTCCTTAATATGCCATATCGCCAAAAGCTTCCTAGAGACTGGCTCAATCATCAATCTTCAAATTATTTAACCTTACTGTGTAATATACCATAATCTTTGCTATATTTGATACAATTTCAATTGTCCTTGGTGAGATTATATATGGTTTGTGCAGCACAAATTTAACGTTTTGCACATTAGCCTTTAAAAATTGCCTTCCATCTACTTGGTATTGATTTTTAGCAAGTACCTACACATGGTTGTAAGCATCTTTGCCAACAGCTCCTGATGAAAAGATGATGTAGGAATTCTTAGAAAGGATAGAGAAGCCCACAGATTCAAAAGTCCTGCATTCAGTTTACCATTTTCCATAAGCCCCACTGTAAGTTATTTCTTTTTATTTATTTATGATGATACGCACTGCATAGGCACTAAGGGCTTGCTTATTATAGGCTATATTTTAAAAGTGATTAAAAATAAATTCTTCATGCCTGTCTGAAACTTATTCCACAGGGACTCTTGTTTCATATCAGAGCAAGTAAAAGGATCTGTTGCTTACTTAACCAGATTCACCTTTTACCTCAGCACATAGTTAAAAATCCATATCAAGTTTCCATTACACTTCATTCATTATCCAGCCTTGCAACTTTCATCAGAAAAAAAAAAGCCTTATAATGACCATGGCTTTCAAAGGTTTTAAAACTAATATTTATATATTTATATAGATCTATAATATATTTTAGACCATCAAGTCAATCAGAAAGATCTTGGTCCCATAACAAACAGGCCTGTCTTTTCAAACATACTGAGCTTGGCGGACTTTCAGATGGCAGAATGAAAAGGTAAATTGCAGAATCTGCAGATTCCAGCCATACATGTGGGAATAGATTCTGGGCTTTCTAAGAATTTACAGAGAAAATGAAACTTGGCAGGACCCATGTGGAAATTCATTTCATCTGTTTTCATTTTACACTGTCTGTCATCTAGTTTTTGATCGTTAAATGAAAAAGAAAAATGAAATTCTGCCATATGCATTCTATAAATTTCAATTTAGCTATCAGGTGTCACACCTGCCATAACTCTGCTTTTTGCTGCATTTCAGACAACAGACATAACCGTTTGTTTGTGTTACCTATATTGGTTTGTGAAGGTTTATTTATGGCAGTATTTGCAGTAAATCCACCAGTTTCTAACTTGCCACAAAAACCTATTGCTTGAAATACAGACAGTTATATAAGCTTGTATAGGAAACATATTGTATAATGTTAATTAAATGGCAATATTTACACTCTGCTCTTGCACTTAAATGTTCTGAGCCTTGAAATTGTGTATTAAGACATTTTGACCAAACTCCCAACTCAAAATCAGTGAAGCCTGATTCACATAAACTGATATAGTGAGGTGTAGTTTATATTTTATGAGACAAACTTATCCACCAGCACCCTAAGGAGCGGAGTGGGCTGGTCTCTTATAAGTGTTCTCTGCCCGCACTTAGGCTAGGGACAGACATTTACACATAAACTGGCTTAAGCAGTCAGAAACTAGTTTAAACCTGTACTGAAAAGAAGTTCAGTGAACATAAACCAGTTTCAAAATGGCTGAAAATAATTTAAAATAAACCTGATTGAATGCAGTATCAGACTTAAATGATTTAGGTCAAACCAGTTTATGAAACTTCTGTCCCAGACCCCTTCCCAGTTCAAGTTAAATCACAGTCTTCCAGCATGCTGTGCAGCCCTGGGCTGGCTGTGCTGTCTGCTCTAGAGAGCAGAGCTGGCCCCATCTCTCTGCTCCCTAGTAGCTCACTGGCCACCCCAGACAAACCCCAGCTAGGGTCTGGGGCCAGGAAGGGGGGTTAAATTCATCTTCCCCTGAGTACAGAGCTGTCCAGCCCTTCTGGCTTACTTAGTCCTGGCTGTGACCTTGGACTACAAATCCCAGAGGCACCTGGAAGCAGGAAGAGGAAGTGATTGGCAACCCTGCAGAGTCCTGCTGCTGTGATTGTGGACTGCAAATCCCAGAGACCTCAGAGGCAGCAGGAAGAGCCCATCCTGGCTATGTACCAGAGCTATGCTTTAGCAGCCCCTCGCTTCTGGCCACTGCAGGCATCTGGCTGCATTTCCTGAATCAAAAGTGATTGTCTGCTCATTTGCTTATTGGTTCAATCTTTGTAGTTGAGACTAAACTGCAAAGACTGAATCAATTCAGCCTCAGGCTTTTTGACTGTCTGTACTCAGCCTTGGAGTTTCTATGGCAGTTCTATGAATGTCAGTGGGAACTCAGTGAGAGAGGGGTACCATAAGACCACTGCCTAAAAGGTTGTACTGAACTGGTTGCCTGTTTATAAGCCTTGTTGCCAGCACTGACCACTTATTGGCAACCTTAGAAATCAGTAGTTTGTAGCGGCTTTCTGCCATTTTATCTCTCTGCATTGGAGGCCTTAAGAAGGGCCATGTTGGCATCTTACTAAAATCACTGGAAATCTAGAATATATTTATCCTAGAGAGAGACAGATAGTTTAGGACTACACCAAGGTATAACTTGAGTTAGTTTTGAGTGAGTGGGTGGAACTTAATTGGTTTGTAGGCTTTGTGGCAGCCTTATATTCATCCAATACCCTTATGTCAGTATAATTAGTTTGTTATTTCCGCTGTGGTCAGTCTAAATATATTTACACTGGAACTTCCCCCTCAATCACTTTTTATGAAAAATAAACAACAACTACAAGAATACATTCCAAAAACCAGCACTTTTGCATTAATAGATACTTCCCCCCCGAAATATCAAGACAAAACTGACATTAGACAAAAGCTTTTTCAACAGAAAAAGGAAACGTTATTACACTGAAACATTTTGAGAATTAACTTCATGTTTACTGAATTGTTTGTGGCAGGTAAAAAAAAATCTGAAAAAGTTCAAAAATTGGTAAATGATTTAGGCTTCATAAATATAACTTAGTGCAGTGGAAGTATTGGCAAACAATATTGCTTACAGTAGCACTGAAAGAAACCCAGCTCAGAAGGTAGAATGTAAATTAGCCTAAGGTTATACAGGTTTTTCCTTCATTTTGGCTTCTTCCACTCTTGCATATTTATTGGTGGTTTTACTGCAGTTTCTTTCATGAAGTAATATTAACCTTCTGTGCTGCAGTGTTCAGTTGCTGCAGATATAGCCAATCTCTTGTTGCCATATATCATTACCATCCTCACCATTCCGGCAATGGCTGCCATGCCATCACATCATTAATGACATACACCTACCAACTTACTTTATGGATCAATAACTTCCTTATATGTCCCTCATATGGAAATTCACTTATGTATAGAAATAAATACAGCACATTATTACTGCATATGTAAGGGAAGCCAAAGCACCATATATCTATTAATAAAACTGTCATGCTGTCAAGTATTTCATGGAGTCTATCAACTACTTTGTTAGAAACTAAAAGATTTCATCAGTTAAACCACAATGCCCTATTCAAAGACTTGTGTTTGCAGCACAAAAAGTGCATTCCTGTTTTTTAAACTAATAAAGATGATTTCCATTAGCACTTGCAAAGAATGTTTTCAGGTTAGCCTGATTAATAGTACATTCTCTTTTTTCCCCTGAGTGTTTATCTTATTCCATTGAGACTCCTGTGATGTGTCACTATGAGCATCTTTGTTACTTTCTGATGGAACAAAGCTCTCTTAGGCTTCCTTTGAAATCTTGAGGGCTTGTCATTTGTAACATTATTTTCTTAGCATGAACAAATCTTGTTATCTTAACACAAGAAATCAACTGTTTTTTGTCAGGACTCTGGGACCAAATTTTGCAGTCTTTACTCAAGTGAAACCACTGGGTGCTGCATTTCTACCAGGTTTTGCTTCATCTAACAACACAATCCACTGAAAGCGAAGGTCAAGTTTAGTTATAAATTTCCAGTTTACAAAAATTAATAATCTGTTCATCTCAGGGATTTCTAAGACATCTCTCAGTAGTGAAGTAAGTACCTACTATCTTGGTACTAGCTACCCCAGGGGTGGGCAAAATGTGGTCTGGGGGCCAGATGCGGCCTGCCAGACCATTCTATCCAGTCCATGGGGCATCTAAAAAATTTAGAAAAATTATATTTATCTGCCCTGAGCTGCCTGTCATGTGGCCCTCAATGACTTCCGAAAACTCAGTAAGCAGCCCTCCGCCCAAATAATTGCCCACCCCTGGGCTACCCACAGAGGATTAACTTTAATTTATATACCTTAAATACCTTTCATCCATACAAACAACATTTCTACCTACTTTTAAAGTACTTGGCATGTTAGGTTAAAGTAATTAATTTTTCCTAGAATAAAGGTAACTTCTATAAAGAGTCTTACTTCAATACATAAGTGAACACATTTCTAGTCTGTTTCTGGTAATTATTTTATTCTGTAATACTTCACACCTATACTGACCTCTCTATATTTCTGTACACTGTACTAATCCTGGCTCATTTTAACTGGATGTCATGTCTCTGTTTAAATCCTGACACACAGCCAGGTGTGCCTCTTTGCAAGTAGTGATGGTTCAATCACCTGTTTCAGTAGCCATGCCCCATAACTCCTCATATGGGCCCCAGCAAAATCCCAGGATTTGAGGAAGTGGATGTCAAGACCATTTGAACCAGTGCTAGGTCAAAGCATAGGTGTTCTAGAAGTCGTACCCAAAGGTGAGGGTCCAAGAACAAGAGTCCTAATGATCCCACTCCAGATGTGGCCACAGAGATGCTGAATAGAAGGGAATAATCACTTCCCTTGATCTGCTGGCAACACTCCTACTAATGCAGCCCAGTATGCTGTTAGCCTTCTTGGCACCAAGGACACACTGTTGGCTCATATTCAGCTTATTTGCTACTGTAACTCTCAGGTCCATTTTTGCACAGCTCCTGCTTAGCCAGTTAGCCCCCAGTCTGTGCTGGTACATATGATTGTTCTGTCCTAAGTGGAGGACTTTGCACTTGTCCTTATTGAACTGAGATTTCATTTGGTTCAATCCTCCAATTTGTCTAGGTCTTTCTGAATCTTAGCTCTACCCTCCAGTGTATCTATGATTCCACCCAGCTTAGTGTCATCCACAAACTGCTGAAGATGTGCTCCATCCTATCTTCTAGATAATTGATGAAGATATTGAACAAAAATGGCATCAGGACCACACCCTGGGGCAGTCCAATTGATACCAGCTGCCAACTAGATGTTGAGCCATTGATTATTATTCCTTGAGCCCAACAATCCAGCCAGTTTTCTATCTGCCTTAGAGTCCATTCATCCAACCCACACTTCCTTAGCTTGCTGACAAGAATGTTGTGAGAGACCATAACAAAGTCGAGGTATATCATATCCACTGCTGTCCCTGCATCCAATCAGTTTTGCCAGTCCCTTTGTGAATCCATGCTGACCACTCCAAATCATCTTCTTCTCCTCCATGTGCTTAGAAATAGATTCCTTGAGGACCTGCTTCATGAACTTTCCAGGGACTGACATGAAGCTAACGGGTCTGTAATTCCCTGGATCCTCCTTCTCCCTTTTCTTAAAGATGGCCACTCTAGTTGCCTTTTCCAGGCATCCAGGACCTCTCCCAATCACCATGAATTTTCAAAGATAACAGCCAGTGTCATCACATCATGTCATGTCACATCACGTCAGCCAACTCCCTCAGCTCCCTTGGGTGCATCACATGCATCCCCATGCATTTGTACACGTCCAGCTTTTTTAAACAGTACTTAACCTTTTCTTTTGCCACTGTCAGCTGCTCACCTGCTCCCCAAACTGTGCTTCTTGGTCACTGGTCTCTAACCTCTTTATGGTGAAGGTCACTTTTTGGAAGTAAAGGGCACCCCAAGATCTACCGTGCCCCCCTTGCCCCATCCCCAGCCCAGCGGCAGCAGAGAACTGGGGTCAGAACCTGGCCTGACCCAGTCTGGGACTCTCTGCCACCCAGGAGTTCATGGGGGGGGTCTCACCAGTGGGCACAGCCTAGTGGAGGTCTCAGGGGCCAGTGCCCCCCCTACCTGTGCTCCAGAGGCCTATGCCCCATCCCCATGCTGCTGTGCCCAGGGCACAGGTGGGGGGGCGGGGAATGGGCCCTTTAGGCCTCTGCCAGGCTGCACCCAGTGGTGGGAGTTCCTGCCATGTACCCTGGGTGGTGGAGAGTCCCAGACCTGGCTAGGCCAGGGCCTGACCCCAGTTCTCTGCCATCACTGGGCTGAGCTGTGCCCACTCAGTAGTCAAAGGAACATGGCATTGAGCCCTGGCTCAGCTAAGTCTGGGACTCTTTGCCACCCTGGGGCATGTTGTGGAGGGCACTCTTGCCACTGGGCACAGTCTGGTGGAGGCCTCAGGGGCCTGTGTCCCCTCATCTGTGTTCTGGAGGCCCATGCCCCCTCCCCACCCCATGCTCCAGGCACAGATGGAGGAGTAGGAGCCCCCAGGGCTCCTGCCAGGCTGCAACCAGCAGCAGGAGCCCCCCCCCCCCACAATGTGCCCCTGGGTGGAAGATAGTCCCAGGCTAGGGCCCAACACCACATGAGTCCTCACTGCTGAGCTGAACCTCACATGGACAGCTGCAACATGGCTCAAGATGCAGCATAAACTGCCTCTGGAACCTCTACCTCTGCCTCCACCCCTGCAGAGATGGGGAGGGCCCCCCCTGGGGTTCCAGTGCTCCCACCACCCAATGGGGCTAATGCCCTGTTTACTTTCCCCTGCTCCTGGATGAGTCTCAGGTCAGTTCCTCACCATGGGGCCCCAATCTGTCCCCTGCCCCTTCCCTCTCCCACAGATTGATGTGCTGGGGTTGGGGGGGTGGATGTGTGCACACCCAGCTGTCCCCCCAGCCCAAGATAAACCTAAAGAGGCTCAGGGATTGACCAGTTAATTGCCATCCCTGAGTTGGTGACCACTGTTCTAGGTGCAGTAGTCTGGTAGCTAACTTTGCCTATGAAGACTGAGGTAAAAAAGGCATTATGTACTTCAGATTTTTCTGCATCATCTTTCACTAGATTGCCTCCCCCACTAAGTAAGGGGCCCACACTTTCCCTGGTCTTCCTTTTTGTTGTTGACATACTTGTAGAAACCCTTCTTGTTACCCTTCCTGTCCCTTGCTAGCTGCAACTCCAGTTGCACTTTGGCCCTTCTGATTTCATCCCTACATGGCTGAACAATACTATACTCCTCCCTAGTAGTTTGTCCAAGTTTCCGCTTCTTATGAGCTTAAAGTTATCAACATGGGGGCTAAAAAATCAAAAGTGTTGTATGACAGGCATTTTTTTTATAGTAGTAGACATAGAATAAAATAGAAAAGGGTATTTTAGCTCACAGTTCATTAATGCACTCAGCTTTTTACCCTGAAATTTTATGAGGTAAATAGTCAAGATTAGGCTTTGCAGACATTTCAAAATGCGTAGAATTTAAGGCATTAATGGCCCCTTGGGTTCAGAACAATTACTGTAGAATTCTATTAATTTTGTGATGTACTTTATGCTGATATGTGGAGATAGGTGTCATAAAAGGGATCTGAAGCTAAATACAGTACTCCGGTTTGGCATGCATATCGCAAGATTTTTTGGTGCTTTTGGATTGTGTATAGAGGTGGTGTTTTCCTTCCATTTCTGCACTACTTAGGGTGCTACCGGTCCTTGTGATTTTGCACACTTCTCGCTTGAACAAGACCCTTCTCTGTCTCTTTGGCACTCCACTCAGGATAAGAGTTTCTGGTGGGAGGATGGCCTTTAAAGAATGCCCCTATTTCCAGCTACCCTGCACCCTCTGTCCAACAGCTTCTTCACTCCCCCAAAATCAGCCAAGTTCCAGCCCAAATCTGAGGAAAACTGTCATCACATCATTTCATCCAAACAACACCCATGCTGACCAGAAACTCGCCATCACTTTCTGTGGAGAAGAAGTTAATCATGAGAAGTACCCAAAACAGCTTGGTGTAACTCTCAGCCAGAGCCTCACCTTTCAAGAACATCTACAGAATGTTGCTAAAAAAATTGAGCATAAGTATAACAGAGATTCCTGAGCCCTGGGCTCTCTGTTACTTTATGATAAAGGCAGCCCAGACAGGGAGCACTGCAGGGCAACGGGGCAAATGAAGCAGTCAGCAGCCACTTGCAAGTGGTCAGCTGACTGAATGCAGGCTGGACCCTGGGAGCAGATAAACTCAAGGCTGAGGCTGCCTTGAGAGAGTCCACAGGGGAAGGAGCTCCTGACCAAGGGAGCCACCCAGGGATGGTGGGCTGATCTTTTGCTGCCTGTAAGAATTCTGAGGCTCAGGGAGTTCACAAGGAGCTTATACTGGGAGGTACACTGACACAAGGGGAGAAGGAAGATTTGCCCTCATAAAGGGACAGGGGGCTGCTTTCTTTGTTGTTATTTATATTACAGCCCGGGGGCTTATGCTATGTTGTTGTTTTGACCAGTGGTTTTGGATGTGGCTATAAGGGGAGGTGGAGGCCTCATTAGTCCCCAGAAAGGCTGCAGCCACACAGGGGCCAGGGCACCAGCAGACGGGCCAGGGGCCCAGTGACTGGAAGGGACAAATAAAGCTAGTTCCTCAAAGCAGGTCTGATTCACTGGGCCTAGGCTGGAATGCCTAATTATATTAAAGGGGCAGAGGCCAAGGAGGCCAAAGCCCCAACAGAGGGAATGACATACCTGTAACATCCACGAGGTATGGGGTGTGGTAAAGGAGAGGATTTGAAGCCACGCAATTAGTCCTTAAGGGTTTGGGTGATTTGCCGGCCACAGTTGACTACAGAGGCCCAGCTAGGGGCCTGGGACCAGTGAGACTGAAGTCTAGCAAAGGCCTGTGGGCAGCCTCCCCGTATGTTATAAATACCATCAAGGCATGGCAAAAGAGATTGGAGAGTGCCCTAGGGGTAGATTATGTTACAGTCACAAAGCCACCAGGGAGCATCATGGCCACCCCGGGACCTCGACCTGTTACAGTGAGTTAACCTTGAGAGTAAACTGGCTGGAACAACATAGGGAGCAAATGCAACCATGTTTTGAACAGCCACTCTAGCACTTGTTTTTTTCCACAGCAGAATATTGCTCCCCAATCTGAAGCAAAAGCATGCACACAACAATTGTTGATACTTGGTTAAATGCAGCTACACAGATTATATCAGGAACTCTAAAAATTATGCCATTGCTATGGCTTTCAGTCCTAGTGAACATTGCTCCCCCACAGATCCACTGTGATGCTACATGCATGAGGGAATACAAAAAGGCCATCAGTAACCCAAACCTACCAATCAACAAGGACCTCACCATGCCACTGCCAAATAGGCTCAAGAAAACTCTTCTGGAAATATGCCAAGAAGCACTATGATGGTAACAACAGCACCAAAGAACAATGGAGAGAAGCCTGGGAAAATACTAACCTGCTGCAGAAATACATGGCAGCAGACCCTACAATCCTCCAGCCAGGATATGAACTACCAACAATGATTTGGTCCTCCTTGAATCGCTTCCAGACACTTCATGGAAAATGTGGACACTTAATAAATGAAGAATTAAATAGAGTCCAGGTTGAGATTGTGGTGCAATTTTTCAGACGGTGCAACACATTGTGAACGATTGCCCAATTAGATTATTTAATGGTGATCTAAAATCAATCCATGCAGCTATCCCTGAAGCAGTGGAATGGTTATCAATTTTAGATATTAATCTATGAATGTAGTAATCCTAAAATGTCATGCAAAAGAAGAAGCAGCTGAGTTCCTATCCACATTCACAGTTTATGAATAAAAAAATAATTCACCAAAAATAAGGCCAACGGAATGGTAACGTGGTATGGGGAAACTAGAAATATGCATATGTCTTAACAGTAGCATCTGTGGGGTTAGGGAACCCAACCCAGGTATTGTCTTCAGTAATCTCTTCCAGAAAAGCTCCATGAAAAACGTTCAACAGAGGATGCCTCTCCAAGCAGGTTAGCTAGTACCATAATCCGAGTTGGTGATGACATCACACTTCTCCACCTTGAGGGGTGGTATTATGTTTGTCTTCTCCCAGTTGCAGTTCCAGGATGAGCTCTTCACACAGTCTTCTATTTCAGGAAACCTTTTTTGGTTCTCCCAGTTCTGTGTTACTATTCTTTCCCACTGATAGTAATGAAGTGGAAAAGTGGCACTTGTCTGAATGAAGCTGCTTCAGAGAAATGCCCTGCAGAAATAACTGCTTGATTTTATTCCCTGGTCTCTATCTGTTGCTCTATTGCTGTGGCATCCAAAGTCCTCTGAAGACACCAAGCCAAATCCATCTGGCTGTGTGACTACCAATACATGTACATCACCCTGTTTGTATAAAATATGCCACTGAGCTGTGTAGCCTCCAGGCTGCCTAACGGCAGTTCAAAAAGTAGCTGGAAAATTCAAAGGAACGATAGGTTGAAGAGAGATGACTCTTGGCAGTTTCTTTGTTTGACTCCAAGGTCCCAGAATTCCAGCAGCTTCCAGTAGGCATTCCCTGTGGACAGCAAGAATTAGCAAAGACCCGAGTGGTGAATATTGCAGCATGGGGTATCTATTCAGAAAGTGGCACAGTCAATTCAAGCAAGTTCAGAGATCTGTAGACACAATGACTAATAAGGAACTTATCTCGAATTTATAGTGCGGATGCACTTCAGTTTATAGCTAATTTGTTGCACTGAAAATGAACAAATTAACCCACTGTAACAGCCATAGGTGGATAAGCTGCAATTCACTCATATAAATTCAAGATACTGTATCCACCCTGTACATAATTCAACCACATTTTCAAGTTCAATTTTAGAGAAAACAGCTTCTTCCTCAAATATGATGATATTCTACATTTACACATTCAATGTTTCTTTAAGAGTCAGCTGAAAATTAGGCAGATTGTGGGGGCCTAATTATAGGTTGATGTGGTGTATAAATAGAGTGCAATTTTTCATCCTTTTTGACCTACAACAAGGTTGACTAAAAAGCAGAGCAATACAATACCTAAAATTTAATATGCAAGGTCTCAGTTCAGAAGAATATTTTGGAAAGCTAATCTGATGTAAATCATTTCACTTATGTCTCTAAAACATTGTGCAGGAAAGCAAAAGTCATTAATGTTTGTGGTTTTACCTAGCACCTTGCACACACAATATAAAAATATTTTAAAGCAATATTTGAAGAAACTTTACCCCATAATGTGGATTTACACATATAAACACTTAAAGAATTAAAGTGACATGTAACATCATGCATTGATCTAACAATGAGAAAAATACCAGCATAAGGAGGAGGGTTAAAGGATTAGATGTTGAAATTGTAATTCTAAAATTTTTGTTTTTCTAGGTTTAGGTCCTGCTGTTATTATTAATTTAAACATTTTTTTTTTGTCCTTAAGGGCAATATTCTGTCTTCAAGAAGGCTTTTATTGAAGGAATTTCTTTTGTGGCAATTAAGCTGGAAATACATAGAGCTATAGTTGTGGTTATTTAATTAAACACTTGGAAAGTTTACTTTAAGTAACATTTGAAGTTTGAAGTTTCCAATAAGTTATTTTACCACATTCATCTGAGGCTTTAAATACTATACTGCATTCAAGGAAGACCATGAAATTACAATTTTAAAATCCTGATAAGAATGGATTAGTTTTGTACCATTTTTAGATCTCATTACAATTTTTGTTGCAGGCCTAAGACTACAGATTGAGTATAAAGTATATTGGGCTTTAAATTCAATGATAAGTCATTGTTAGGACAGAGAATTTTGTGATAACACAGGCACAAGATTAATCCACTCTGATGACAGCCTTGCAAGTCTATCAGGAGCAGAACACAGCAAAAGCTTTATCCATCCTATTGACAAGGACAGTAAGGAGAATGGGAAATGGAACAAAATCAGTCCATTTGCATGACAACTTACATCTATAATCATATAGTTCCACTCAAATCTTATAGTAATGGACCACAAACAAAAAGCATAAACAAGACACATCATTTAAAATGATACTGTACACCTCAACATTTCATGTCCTAGTGTGGAAAGCATAATCAGCAAATAAAAATTAATTTAATCTTAGCTGTAAACACAGAGGAGGTACACAGTACACAAAGCTTTGCAAGTTTTCTTCCAAGTTTTGAATAAATCAAACTTACTGTATATTCACAAAGATAATATTTGGGGGATAGATCCTCAGCTGACATAAATCACCCCAGCTCCACTGCCTTCTGTAAATCCTATGTCTCCAAGAAAGCCCTCTTTTTGATAAGGAAGCTTTGAAAACCCTGAAAGAATGAGGTTTGGCAAACAATGTGAAATATGGATGTGCTTGTTTCCCATTCTAAGTAATCCCTCTAAATTTAGTGGGTTTACACAAGTATGCATTTATTCATGTATTCATGTGCGTAAGAGTCTGCAGAATTGAGTCTATAGCATTATAATGGGGGAAATTCTAGTTTGAAATCTAGTAGGCTGCCATGACATCATTTGAATGAAGAGTTAAACAAAGGTTGTCCCACATATCATAAATATGGCTACACATATATTAGATATGTGTAACTGTTTTATTTAAATAACTGAAACAATACAAACTAAAACATAAACACCAGATAAATATGATGTCGTCACTGGGAAGCTCTTAAGTACTTTGCCTAGGAGTCAAAATTAGAGTTATTTTAATTTAGTCTTGAACCTTTGCACTTTCACTTCTAAACAATGGAATCCCAGTTTAATTTCCTTTTCACTTCAGCCACAGACATTTCAATGACGGAAGTTGTATATGAATATCTGCACGTCTGCAAATCCTTTCCCTGCTACCCCACAGGGAAACCCCTGAACTTTAAAACTCTAGTCTATGGTGTACTCAGTACTGATTATTTCACATACATAGAACAGAGGTATTTACTGGAAATAGTTATCTTAAAATATTTCATCTGAGAATGTTTGATTTAATTAAGGAATATTTCAGTTTTTAAAGGACTAAGCCAGCAGAGCCACATAGGCTGAGGCTAGCCTGAGTAGAAGCCATTCATTTATTTAATAGCTGGCCTGGCTCTCAATGATTTTCACTTACCGAACTATCATAAGACTTATTTCAAATACGTATTTCTTGTTGCTTTTCCAGCATAATGCTACAAAGAGCAAGTGATCACTTTCAGTCCTGATTTTGGCAATCAGGCTTATAACTAATTAGAGCTGGCTTCAAAACCTTAGAAATACCATTCCAAAAAGTTTGGGCAAACTTCTGAAGGAGTCAAAGCATACATTTGCTGAGCTACTATTAAAAGAAATTTAGCTTGAAGAACAACAATTACATTAGAGGGTTGGGTGATGATCAGCAGAGGTGAAAGTTTGTTACAGCTCCCCTCTGTGTTGCAGAAATCAGCTCATAAGTTTATTTAGAAAGCTAAATAAGGGCTGATGGGCAGAGCACTGGGCTGGGACACAGGAAAGTAGGGTTCTGTCCCAGTTCTGCAGTGAGTGACTGGGTAACACTGGGACAACTACTCAGAGTCTTTATTTCCTCTGCCCCTTCTTTTCTGTTTTCTTTTATAACAGAACAGTGTTTGTCTAGTGCCTACCATGACAGGGCCCCAGGCATGGCTGACACCTCTCCATCCTACTGTAACACAGATAATAATGATTTTGATGATAGCTTTTCTCTCCATAGATACTGGTGAATGTAGTACTTAACGTGGTTTGTACTACACACAGTAATAACAATAGGGACAAATCAGGTTCCCCCCATGAAACTTACATTTAGTTTTGTACCTATCCAAAATCTAGCTATACCTGATCATTTCACAGAGTTGAAGTACAGAAAATACCTTTATAAAGATATAGGAAAAAATCATATCATTTGTACTGCACCCTTATGGCTGTAAATCCCAGTTCTTCACTGATTTACGCCATACACTGCAAATTGGTTTGTTTCCATAGTGCCAGCCAAGACAGCTTAGCCCTATAAGTTCAGGGTCCCAAAGGTTACAGAAGAAAGAGTAAGGTTTACCACAGTTCCTATAGCGGTGGTTCTCAACCTTTTTAGACTCAAAACACCCCTCACTGGGTTCAAGGCACCCCTCATTAGGTACTCATACCTTTTACTTATTTTTTGACTGCAGAAAAACAATAGAGCACTTCTTCTGTTGTAAAAAAGACTCAGGAAGACTACAACAGGTCAGAAAGTTTTTAACACTATATGGATTCCTATTTTGAACCTCTGGGTTTATCTTGTGAATTATGTTTGCACACCTGCCAGTGCTAACATTGTGTGGTACCCCACAACAACCTATTTGAGAATTACTGTTCTATGGTGTGAGCCTGTCTAATGTAATAAGGAACAAACTTTGCAGATTATTAGCAAAGCTGAATCAGAGTGAATATGTATAATTTATTTTGACCTATCCAGAAAATTTTAATAAAGTCCTTACGAGATGCTTTTAATATATTTGGAACCATCTAATGAAATTGTGTGACTGATCATAAACTAGTTAGAAAATAAAAAGAAAAAACAGATAAAAACAACCTGTCTTCAGCTGTGTAAGAAGTTGGTTGTGGGCTCCTAAGGATCTGCATAGGAGCCAATCTTTTCCATTGTATTTGATTACATAATTTGTAATTAGTGAGGTTCACCTTGTGGTTGTTATTGGGGGGGGTTCTACAATAATTTATTTTTAAATTCTGAATTGTTTTGTGATTTATGAATTTCTTCACTGAATAACTCTCAGGAGTTCTCTTTTGTGCCAAGTGCACTTAGCACATGATGATTAGGCCAAATATCCTTATAGTGGCCAGAGTTGTCTTATATACAGGAACTCATTCTGACACAAATCTGGTGAAGATGGTTCTGTGGCTGCCATCTTGGCAAAAAGGAATGGCAGAAACATGTTAGATGTTCCAAAGTAGGCTGGGTAAATAGGGTTGCAGAACTCTCCAAGGGCATAAATTAGGTTGTGTCTATGCAACTGTAGCTTCTAAGCTGAACACCTATAAACCAGTGAAACACAATCAGTTCTTTGTGCTCCCCACCCCTTCCTCAATCTGAGTTCTGCTCAGGCAAGCAAAGAATCATGCCCTTAGCATGCAGATCATTAATGAATTGAATGTATTCACTGTTTATTTGTAAAACATCTCATGGTAGGGCCCTAACACACCAGCATATTGTCTGGATTATAATGCCTAAACACAGTTGGCAACATTTTTAGACTGTGGGTTGGAGTGACCCAGTTCACGTCAGAGGCAGGGCAGTTCACAGACAGTAGAACCCAGCCACTATAGCCACTCTTCCCTGTGGTGGCACAAGGAGAGTGCCTGCAGCATTGTGGTGGCATGGGAAAGCAACTTCTGACGAGGACCTCCACTGCCAAATGCCACCAAAGCCCACATCCAAGGACAGATCAAATGCTTCCATGGGCTATATGTTGCTGATCTCTAGCCTAGAAGAACAGGAGGCAGCATGGTATAGTGAGTTGTGCACTGAATCAGGAGTGAGAAGCTGAACTCTACCCCTCCTTTTCCAATGGCCTGCCATGAATTCTTGACCAACTCATTCACTGCCCTGTTTTCCCTCCCACCCTTTGTCAGCATGTCTATTTAGATTGAAACGTTTTTATAACGAAGGTCCAGCCTTGACAGAGGTGTGGACTAAATAAAACAAATGTTAATGTACCAGTGAAGTACTTTCTACACCTCATCATTCCACCATTTTCATGGTCTTCCCCTTGGCCTCTTGCCCTCAATATGCCTGCTCAATATTCCATACAGGTTTTCATCAGTATTTTCATGTGTCTAAACCATATCATCTTTTGTTTTCTACTTGGGCTTCCACCTATCCTGATTCAACATGCTTCTTACACCATAATTCCTCACTTGGTCTCTTCTTGATTTCCCCAAAATTGCCCTTAAACAGCTCATTTATGACATCGTTAAAAGAGGTGGTTCCTAAGCATGTCTACACGTGCACGCAACTGCGCAGTTCTTACTGTGCAGTTGTTTACTATTTGCTTTAGCTTTAGCAAGTACTAAATGACTGCACAGTAAACATCAGTACAAGGCAATAGGGGTGTGCAAAGGGGGTCATATTCAATTTGGATTTGGCCAGATTAGGGGGACAGTGTTTCAATTCATTGATTCGGATAACTGTCCCAATTTGATTCGTCCAAATCCGAATCTGAAGATTCAACGTTGATTCAGAGAATCAGTGATTCAACCATAGATACATCTTTAAATGTTTTTTCTACAAACCTCGAGGTTCCAAGTGCAACTCGTGAATGCTGAGATGGTGAGGTAGATGGAGCATCCCACAGGAGCACAGTGGGGCCCCCACATGCTCGGCGGTAGACCTGGAAGTGGACTGGAAATACTTCCAGTCCACTTCTGGGTCTGCTGCTGAGTGCACGGGGGACCACCCCATGCCCCCTTGGCTCAGCAATCAGCTGATGGGGGACACTGGGTGCCCCCCCAGACCCAGGAGGCACCAGTCATTGAGCTGGGGGGTGGGGTGGGGGATCCCCCACACACTTCACAATGGATCCAGAAGTGGACTGGACATGCTTCTGGTCCACTTCTGGATTCACTGCTGAGCACAATGGGGACCCCCCCCACCACACTCCCATGGGATGCTCCATCCGCCCCACCATCTAACCATTCACAAGCCACCTGGTACCTTGAGTTATGTAGAAAAAACATTTAAAACTGTGTCTATGTCTGAATCATTGAATCTCTCCAAATCGATTCAGTGGGTTCTGATTCCATTCAAAGAGATTAAAGGGTCTCCTGATTCAATGTGGATTTGGAGATTTGGCTGCCAAATCGAGCCAAATCTCTGCCGAACTGAATCAGCGGCTGAAGCTTCGCACAGCCCTACTGTGCAGTCCCAGTGCTGCATGGGTCATTTTTGACCCTACTGCAAAGTAGCAGTGGCATTACAGTTTGTGCCTACTGACACTACGTCATTGTAGTGACAAGCTATATCACCATAGCTCATTGCTACAGCAACATAGAATCTCATGTAGATGCGCCCACTGAGAAGTAATTGCAGCAGAAAAATGGTGCCAAGATAGGAAGAGATGGTAGAGTCAGCATATTGCCAGATTAATTGAGAGGCTCCAGTAGCCAGTAGTCAAGTTCCTGGCTTTCATTATAACTAATTTGAAGTAATTTGGTTGTATGAAACAGCTATTAAACCACTTGTACCTAGCTGATATCAAGTTCCTCCTATATGTGAAGACCCATGGGTACCACACAATTCCTGGCAGGAGAATTTAGCATCTCACAAGGTCAGGGCATTTCCAAAGGGGCACCAGTATATCCATAAGGCTTTTATCCAGTACAGCATGAAATGTGAGTCCTTCATGTGAACATACTGTTTGAATTTTACCGTATGTGACTATTTCTATATTGAAGCTTAATGTGAATTTTTTGCATGTATTTGCACTAGTAAATCCTGAGTACTTGAGTGTTTGCAGAAAGTGAAAAAGAAATGGTCACGAAGGCTGTCAAAATGAAATTTACTTTTGACGTCAAATGAATATTCATGAATAATTTCCTCTACTATTTGCTCACCACTCATATTTAATGATCTGGGAAATGGGATGAATAACAAGGCACTGAAATTTGCTGACAATACAAAAATATTAAAGTTAATATAAAACAAGGAGCAAAGTAAGGGATTTCAGAGGGAGCTAATAAAACCTGGGTGACTGAATAACAAGATACCAGATAAAGTTCAGTGCAGACAAATACAAGATAATGAACACTGGAAGAAATCATTTGAACTACTTGTACATATTGATGGGGCGTGAATTAGCTGTAACCTCTCTGGAGAAGATCCAGGTTTTAGCATGGTTGTCGTGAACAACAGTAGTCGGAAAGCAAACAAGAAAAAATTCATTCTTGTGTCAAGTTCTGGCCTATGCACCACTTAAGTCTTGTTCAAGTCTATTTTAGTAGGACTTAATTAGTACCTATGACTCTGCCCAGGAGTGAATTTTAAAGAGTAAATGGAGAAAAATGTCACTACCTTTGACAAATCCTGGATTGACTTACAGCCCGTAGTAGGTGATGCAATCACATTCTCATTTTGATTATTACATTCAATCTAATCAAGCTGAAAGTCGACTCATAAAGGACTTAGAACACAAAAGGTCCAGAGAAGGGCAACAGATAAGATCAGTATCCTAAGGGAAGAAGTTTAGATTTAAAAGAGTATTTTTATTTAGCTTGAAACCCAGAAAAATAATATGGGCATATGAGAAAAAAGTATGATGTAATGACAGGAAACTCTCATGGCTTTGGGATTTTTCAGGATATAACCAGATGCAATGACAACACATATAGAAATGATGGCACACATGCAATTTAAGATCACAATATATTGGCTTTTTACATACAGCCTATTTTAAAAGATCTTGTTTGTTTAGCTTTTGACAGGGCACATTTATAGCCATTCATGTTAGATATGATGGCAGATTCTAAACTGCCATGGAGCATGGTTAATTGTCATGTTGTTTGAAAGTTCAGCTTAAACTATAGGGCTAGAGGTAAATATTATTTTCAGGTATTCCTGCAAGCAACCAAAAATGAGGAGATAAATTATGCTTAAAAGAGAAAGAAAAGCAATTTTTTTTTTCTTTTGAGAAGCCTTGTATAGGAAGAGTGGAAATAAGGCTGACAGGAGCCGAAGATCTATGTGTGCTTGAGCTCTTTGGTCAGTATATGTAGCATGTTTTGTTGTGTTTTTTATTTTTACTATTTTTGGCAACTGGCTATTATTACTAAATCACTAGTCTTGGTGATTTATTACTCTGGTTCCCTATATTCATAATGCTTTTATTTAGCAAAAGTAAAATTGCAAAGCACTCTCCCTGCCCCATTCTTAAAGGTACTTGCAAAACAATTAAAATAATAACAGACTAATAATTAACAAAGAGCTAGATTCTGCCCGACTTGCTGTTCCAGGTACTATCTTAGTTCTTCACACCACTGTTAGTTCAAGGTATAATGCAAAAGATGGCCCTATTCCAGATTTTGCATATGCTCAGAAGTCCTCAGCTCAAGTTAAGTGATGCTTTAAATTTCTGTTAGTTGGCCTGTGGGGAGGCATGGATTGAAGTCTGAATGCCACTGACACTTGAGCTAGAAATGAAGTGGGAACTCAGCTAATGTATGCTGCTCAACAAATCACTGTGCACCATTAAGGAGCTGTTTGGCAGTGTAACCGCTCTCACTCAAGCTAAATTAACAGAAGAAACATTAACTCAGTTGTAAATATCTGGATAGTAAAGCAGAGAATACAGTGATAAGGCACCTTAAGTAGCAATATTTTGGAAAGAACATGATAAGACTACACAGAACACCTGTTCAGCAGTCAGTCCCAGTGGATGGTATGCTTCCAGTCACAATGGAAAGTAAATGCACATGGACATGGGCAACTGGTGCCTTCTGAGTCTGGGGGGGCACCCGCAGAAGTTGATGGCAGGGGCAGAGCTGACGAGCATCTGCAGATGCCACTACCGGTGTCAGCGGTGGGGATGGCCCTGTCAGTGAGGGGCATGTGCCCCCACCTCCCTCCCACCCAGTGCCCCCTCTCTCCCACCCTGTGCTCTCCTTACACGTCACCTATGGACAGGGAGATGAAATGACCATCTCTAGAAAATTGCATCTGGGGACATGACACATTTGTACTCTTGTTACCCAACCTCTACTGGGTCTGGGAATAAAAAATGAGATTCCTTTTTGGAAACTCTTAATGTAGCTTTTGCAAGCACTATGTTATTTCAAAAGACTCATAGTTTCATGCATCTTACCCAAGGCAAAGCAATAATGAGTAAAAAGAAATTGCCTTCCTTCACTAAAATATGCAATCTCCTCTGGCTGGACTCAGCTATGTAGGCTTGCGGAGGAGGGGTGTGTGTGTATTTTTATTGCTTAAGAATTGATTAGAGGTACATCATCCCTAGGTGTATGTTCAGTCCTATTTGTCCTGATGGAATATGATGTTCGCACATACAATTATAAGACTTCATAAGGCACTAAGGCAGAGAGTTGAGGAGAAATAGTTATAAAGGAGATGTAGCAGGGACTGTTTCTATGAAAGGCTTCCTCTATGTTCTGGGAAAATTTTCTCTGAATCATTTTCCTAAAAATAACTCTAGCAAAGCATAGAAACTTGTTATTTTGATCAGACACTAACTACATTTTCAATTATATCCAGATTTTTATTGCTTGGAAAAAATGGCATAATTGCCATTCTCAGTGACTAGCATAATTTAAACTTTTTTTACATGGTACCAAACTATTTGGATTCCTGCAGTGCAGATAGGATTTGGTTTAGAAAATTAAGTTATTCTGATATTTACAAATACATAATCTTGAAGGTGGCCTTTTCTTTCAAGCATTTTGTGTCCTCAGTTTGTTTCATTTGAGTCCCTTTCTCTTTCAGACAGAAATCTTAGTGATTTGAGCAAATGTTCACTGTTGGTAAAAACAAATAGGAGCAGAACAACCAGTATCATCTCTTTGTTATTGACATCAAATATTCAACAGCCCTTTTTCTCTCTTTCAGTAATGAGAACAGATTTTGTGTGTGTGTATAGTTTCATACTAAAGCTCTTTCTGTCTATATGCGGTGGTTTCTGACAGCACCAGAGTTACTTCTGTTGGAGCCAAATTCTGTGCATGTGTGAGATTGTAAAAGTGAGGAGGAAGTGTGAATGTATATTGGAACGGAGCAGCCACTGGGCTGGGGATGCTTGGTTTTACTTGGCAAGTTTTCGGAGTCCCTGATACATGCACACATGCAAGCAAATACAGCCCAGATGGTAGCAAAATGCACAGTGCTCAACTATATGCCTGGAAATTCTGTGCAAAATAGGCTATCCCTTGGGAAAATGTCCAACTTCCATTTCTGATCCCTAGATGAGCGCATTCAGAAGGATACATCTATCTAAATTTTTAGATGGTTTCCAGTGCTGTAAATAGCTAGCCTGCGCTCATTCACCTTATTGAAGAGCAGGGGATACCCCTAATATTGTTCTTAATTGATTTGAGTTCTGCGTTTCTGGTATTGCAGGCAGCCTTTGGAATGAAAACAACTGATCTATTTTTATCTCTTATGCAAACTGTCTAAGACTTAGCCCTAGGAAGTCTGAACTTCCCCTCTTCATCATCAGTGGGGTGTTAGCTTTATAGTCTTGTCTGCACAATTAGGCTCTCAATTACCTTTTAAAAACATTGTGAACAAATAATTTCTTTCAAGTTGCAAAGACTGGAACATCTCCAACAATTTCTAAGAGGCAAAGTGATCTCTGCCCACCAGCCCACAAAAAAACACCCAGTTACTGGAGAACTTTGCTGACTGACACAAGACACTTTAGTCCCTGCAATCAATGGTATCAATTAAATTTACACATGCTCACCTCCACATTGGGATTTGTTCATGCCTAAGAGCTTGACCTTACAAAGACAAATGGGTCTGTTTTCCATGTGTAAAGTTAAGCATGTGCATAAGTCATTTGAGCACTAGAGTACATTCCTTAAAATATTCAGTGAAAACCTGCTAATCCAGGAGTGGGCAAAATATAGCCTGCAGGCTGGGACCAGCCCTGTAGGCAATTCCATCCGGCACATGGGCATGCTCCCACCAATTAATTGTATCTCGCCCAGCCTTCAGCTGCCCCTGCTGCACTCGCATGATGCCGAAGCCTTGCCCACTCCCACTGGGGCAGAGCACTGCACTCCCATCCTCATGCGGAGAAGAGCCTCAGCCCCAGCCCCAGATAGCTCACAGCTTCTGGGCAAGGCTGCTACAGCTGCTGCCAGGGGAACTGCTTGGCTCCTCCAGCTCCTTCTCTTATCCTTGCTGCAGCACTCTGGGCAGCAGGTACGGAAGCACCAGGGGGGCAGGGAGAGGCTGCAGCTGGGTAGGAGCATGGAGCCCATTGGCCTGGTTTCATCAGATGGGGCCCACCATTTCTCACATGCCTCATGTGCCACTGGGGGGAAGCTCTGCATGATGGAGCCAGCAGCCTTTGCTGCTCCCACATGCCAGACTGGGACTCTGCCAGAAGTAGCAGGGAGCCCCACGCAATGAAGCCAGGCTGAATTGGCCCTACTCCCTTGTTCCTGACAGAATCCCAGGAGCTTCATGTAGTGGCAGGAAGTGGGGCCAGGCCGCCGGCTCCTCTTTCATGGCGTGTGGCTCTGGCTGGGTTCCAAAAGCTGCATGTGAGACATGGGGAGCCCTGCATGATGGAAGTGGGCCAGCCTGGCCCTGCTCTTTGCCACCACGTGCAGCCCCCAGAAGTGACCAGAGCTGGGCACCACAAGGGGGGCTCTACCTGTGCAGGACATGAGCTGCAGGCTGTTGCTGCTGCTGCCGGCAGTGGGAGCTGTGCACCATGGGGTGAGTTTGGGCGGTTCACCCTCTCCACACACACCCACACCCCATCCGCACCCTTCCCCACACACACAGCCACATCCCTCCACAAACCCCACACACACCCATCCCCCACCTCCCACACCCCCCCATAAACCTCACACCCACCCAAACACATACCCAATCCACCACACACACCTCACTCCCTCGCAAACACAGTATACAAGAGTAAGACTTTATTTTTGAGCTATTATGCAATCACCTCTATATATACTACACAAACACATGTAAATCAGGACAAAAGTATTTTTTTGAAATAAAATTAATATATGTTAAGTAGATGTTTGATTTTTAGCATATGATTTGGATTTTTTCCGGTTCTAAAATGGCAATCCTTTCCCCCACCCCTCTGCCAATTATTGAAAGAATTGCCCACCCCTGTGCTAATATGCAAATACACTTCCCTGGCAAAATAATGGTTAAATTGTTTGCACTTGCCTCTAGCCAGTTTTGGCATGGCAGTTTTTGCCTTACTGCTTTCCATGCATGTGTTATAAGCATGCTGCATGAGAAAAAAAATACTTAATATTAGCAAATACAGAGTATCCATCAGTGTGGGCTGGATTTTAATCCTGTAATATAGCCTGAGTTAGGAGCAGTGGTTAGCTACCCTTGCTCAAGAAGAAGGCAAGAACCAGACAGTGGCTGTAACATCCATAACTTGGTCCCTACTTCCTCTTTACTCCAGAGAAGAAGGAATTTGGGCAATCCCTTTTCTACTGTTACTTTCCTCTCTGCACTGGCAAGGATTGTCATGCACTTTACATCTATTTGTGAGGAAGAGTAAATAGCAGCTCTTCCTAGTTCCTCATCCATTGAACTCCTTCACGAGTGTTAATTTACAAGGCTGTCATGAATACATTTGTTAATATTTCTTTATCTGTGGGCAAATTGAATCATTTTTCACCACTGGTATTCCACATAACCTTCTCCCATGCTATTCATTTTAGCTCTTATTCTTCTAGTCTCTGTATGTGCCGCTGTCCCTATCTCCCTACCTTCCTCTATTACAAGCTTTTACTTTATGTTATAATGATATTCTTCCTCAACAGGTTGTGAATGCTTTACAATGCATATTTGAAAAGTGTCTACATTTTCATGTGTTTAGGCACTACCTCTTTGCTTCATTCTCACCATAACAATTCTTGTCAAGTCCACCATCCCCTTCATCCTTGACAAGCATGACCCTGCTCTCTTAAGGCTCCAAATGCCACTCACTTTATCCAGTTTTTTTTCAGTATTCTCATATAAAAACACTCCTTCCATTACTAAGTTCCCATTAAGATATTCCTACTAAATCTGATTAAGATACCCATATCACCTACAATTCCTTTCTGGCCTCACCTTCCTGCTTTTTTATTTCTTCCACCTTTGTATGATTTCTGTTCATAGGTACAGACATTCGAAAAGCCTGAGGCAGAATCAACCTGTTGCACAGTTTTCTGGAAGTGGTGTAGGTTAAATAGGTAGTAAACAGAGCACACCTTTGCCCTTTGGCTGTGGGGTGCAGGCTGCCTGCACTAACTGAGGCCTGCAGGTTGGGTGAGCTCTCACATGCCTCCCAGTGTGGCCTGCAGGCTCCCTGCGCTGCTGGAGACTGCCAAGAACAGCTGAGCACCCTGGCCACCCTGACTAACAGCTGGGAATGGTCAAGCACATGCCCAGTGCCCTGCCATATCATCTGTGAGCCACAGATATCTGTCAGCTGCAGGCAGGCAGCACAGGAGGGAAGGGAGACATCTCTGTCCCTCTACCAGCCCTAAGACCTGGGCACTCACAACCCTGGGCTGGGCCCCTGCATGCCATCATGAAGCACCCCACAATGTAGACACAGACCTGACCCCAGTGAGCAGACACAGCCCCACAAAGCCTGACCGGGCTGCCAAGCATGGGAAAGTATTCCTTCCTCCAGCTGCCTGCTGCAGCAGGCAGATGCCTGTGGCTAATAGATGATGCAGCAGGGAGAGAGAGGAATGCTCACCCCTGCCTGGCAGCCCAGTCAGACTCCACGGGACTACACCCACTCATGGGGAAATGGGAGTGCCTGGGTGGGTCTGCAGAAGCCAGGGTTGGGCACTGTGGGGCTGTATCCACTCACTGGGGTTCTCCTGGGATCAGTATCAGGTCTGCATGTATGTCATGGAGTGCTTTGCAATGGGGTGCCGGGGCATGGCCAAGGGACGCAGGTGCTCAGGTCCTATGGCTCGCACCAGGACACAGATACCTCCCTTCCCCCTGCTCCCCAGTGCCTCCCTGCAGCTGGGAGATGGCCAGAGGCAGGAGACAGGGCTGTGGAAAGGGTCTGTGCTGGCTGAATCAGCTCTGGAAGAGCTTGGGGGTGAGGCCCACTGAGCACTTGGCCAGAGCAGCCAAACACAGACTGAGTGCTAGCTCACCTCCATGCAAGGGAAGATTATAGGGGGGCCACAAAGGAGCCTGGGATGCCAGCAGACAGTAACCTAACTTGAATCAATAGATCTGATACAGAAGTTCAATTTGCTGGTCTAACGTCAATCGATTAAGTTTCAGTGCACATCGTTCCAGGTCTATCTTAGATTGGGGTCTGCCATTTTTAAACCAGTCTGTGTGCACTGACCTTATGTTCTGTTACAATTTCCTATCACCTGCATCAGTAAAAGTGTAATTTTTGTACCTGATGTCATTTATGAGGATACCCCATTTTATCAATCAGAAAGCATTTTGTCATTTACCATTTTTGTTCAAGACTGCAGCTTTTATAGTCTAGTTTTTGAGACCATGTCACAGTCCTCAGGAGACTGAACCCAGGACTGACTCTGATACAGGGCTTTTGGATTACAGCGGTCCTATTTGTCTTTGTGTCCCCACCAGTCTTCAACTTTCAGGGAAGTAATGGAACCAGGCAACTTTCCTAAACTGATCCAGCATTTTCTTATGAATAAGACTGCAGCCAACAGTCTATTATTTTTTGCAAAGTGAAACTTAACAGAGTCCAGATCAGCATGAGTGACATACCCAGCAAATCTTGTTTTATATGCCATCTCAACTCTTCATTTCCCCATGCAGAACAGCTTAAAAAATCACTGTTCTCATACCCGATCTCCATTCACCACTCCTTGGTTCCTGGTTCTTAAAAGTTAGTTTCCCATTAACGAAGCTTTGTTTGTGTTCATAGGATTTCATTCCTTAGGGAGATGTCTCCATTTAGTTTCTGGTGAGTCAGTTCATGCCACCCAGACACCTACATTTGGTTTTCCCATGTATCATACCAACAGCCCAGAACAGAAGTTAGATCATTCTAGGTAACCATACACAGGAAGATGGGGAAACGGGCACAAATACTGTTCATAGAAAGTTTATAAACATTCTCACATATTCCATATACAAACATAACTTTAAGCACATGCTTAAATTGCATTTAACTTGCATGCTTTGCTGAATAGAGATGGGATTATTCACATCCTTAATAATAAACATGTGTCTAAGAGCTTTGCAGAATTGACCTCACTAAATATGCCTTATTGCACAGTTCTTCATTCAGTTACATAAATCCAGAGAAACTCTGGCCCTTTCTGCTTGTGACATTCCCAGCCATAAAACTGCCTTCCTGCCTCCTTCCTCCCTGCCTGTATGCCTTTGTTCTCCCTACAAAGCTGAGTTCAGTGCATTTCCTGTACGTCCTTTCAGGCTGCTGCCCTTAAAGTGATAGAGCCTTGCAGCCAGAAGAGTTTCCTTCCACAATGAAGACAGTAGTAGGGCTAAGAGCAATTCCAGTCGCTCAGGTTCCTTTCTCAGAGATGAACGCTAGGGATCAGAGCCTCTC
Source organism: Crocodylus siamensis (assembly GCF_052110815.1). Taxonomy (NCBI): domain Eukaryota; kingdom Metazoa; phylum Chordata; order Crocodylia; family Crocodylidae; genus Crocodylus; species Crocodylus siamensis. The sequence goes on along the minus strand of NC_143399.1, from coordinate 24,395,888 downwards.
AAGCAGAAATGTGGTGGGAGGCATGTAGCAGCTTCTAAGCTGGTTGCCATACTCTTATACTTCTCCATCTGTTTCTCTCATCCTCATATTGATACCCTATTCCAGTCTGTTCCTCAGCCTTTCTACCAATAGGTTTTGCCATCCTCTCACTCCCTAATCTGCTCCACCATCCCCTTCTCCTCTGCCCTTGCAGCTCCACCATCCTCTCACTGTCCATGCTCCCTCTCAGTGCTCTACTACTTTATCAGGCCTGCTAACCCCCTTATTTGTTTCTTCACTACCACATGTCCCCAGTCTGTTTTTACATCCCCTTTCTCCATCCCTCTGTTCTTCTCATTCTGCAGCACTGCTCCTGAGCGCCTCAAAGGTCTCATGCAAACTGCTTTCCCCCTGATCTGTACCAGTGTAATCTATTATTCGCCTGTACTCATTTCATTTGCTCTTCTTCTATTATTCCCATTCATCTTCTTATTTTCCCCAACAGACTAAATGCCTCTTTACCCTCTGTCCTGCTCCTGAGTCACTAAATGTACCTTTGGAGAAGTAAAGCTCAGGGCAAAGAGCAGGGAAAGGACAGGAGTTTTGCTGGGATTTTACTCTAATGAGCATGTGCAGACACTTTGCACATGCTCATACATTGTAAGGCAAGGCGGTTTCTGCTGTTACACAAGCGCTCAGCACCAAGTACTGCTCAGCAACACCACCAATGAAACTGTTCCTGCTCCTAGGTAGGTGACTTTTCTTCCCAAACAAATACAAATGAAGGCGAGATGGAGAGGTCAGTGGGGATGGGAAAGATTAAATTGGGGTGAAGGGGGGGGGCGCGGCTGCAGCACGGGGAATGGACAGACAACTATTGGGAAGATGAACGAATTAAATGGTTCCCATAGATTTGGAATCATAAGGTAACCCCAATGTTAATGTTACTTTAAGTAAAAGCATATATTTCACTCTAGGCTCTGCTCAGTAAAATCGGACCTTTTGTTTTTTCCCAGTTTGGGATGTACTTAGGATGTGCACTTCATACAAGCATTTGAGATGCATTAGAATCCCACAGGTTTATGCTTTAATCTCTAAAAAATACTCTGTAAAAATTAATGAGTGAGAAGGTGAAACTTGGTAGGAATGGAAATTATTTGGGTTACATATAATTGTTAAAAAAAAACTATATGCAATGTTTAATCTTTTGAATGTTTCAAGAAACTTGTATTTGTCCAGAAAAGAAACTTCTCAATTAGATTTCTTGGATCAATGAAAACTATAATTATAACACTAGACTAGTAAATAGCTAGTATGATATGTGGGTAAAAAGAAGCAGAACTAGAGAGGAACAGTGTTACAAAAAGGGATATTATAGTTTGTAACTATTACTATGTCTGTTTAACAATCTACGAAGTACAAAATTCAGAAATGTTCTTTCCTGTCACCATTATCTGCCCAGTTTTTCTTACATAACACTTATTGGACTTTTATAATCTGTTTGTGAATGCTAGTTTCCTCAAAGCATTTCCTTTGCCTTTCTTTGTGTTGAAAACTTTTATCCCATTTATATCATAGGAAAGTATCTACACTATTCAGGAATCATTTGATGGGAGGATGGGGAAAGAAGACAGCATTTTTATAATGCAGACACGACATTCAATAAAATTGCCTTCAAAATAATTTTGTGTTTTAAATGATAACCCCACAAATGCTGTTGCAGTTCAATTTAGTCTTCTGAGACTGTGAATATGTTAGCTGGATATGGATGCAAGTGCTTAAAAACACTGATGTGAGGATCTCTTACTGGTATTTTTCACTTGATATCTTTTGAATAATTTGGATTACTCTCCATATGTAACTTTAGGTACAAATTAAAAACAGCTAGTTTATTCTCTGTGAAAACTAAAAAGCTCTGAAAATCCTTAAAATATTTTTTTCTCTACCCTCTCTGAGTCTTCCACACCATTTGCCATTTTTACACCTGTTGAAATTATGAATAGTCTTCTGTTGTCCAAAGACAAATACATGTGCTAACTTATAAGTAGCCTTATCCAGTAGTCTCCAGGGCTGAAATTCAAACCTTTGTACCGTGATTCCATTCTCTTTAATGTTAAAATAGCTGGACAGTCCCTAGCTAATCAGGTGTGCATGTCCTAGCCTGGATTCAGAACTCAGAATGTTTTTAAACAACCAGAAACTCATGGGGTTTTTTTTATTTCAGTGCTTATGTCCACTGTGCTGGACTATGGCTCTGCTTCTCCGAACTGCACCATGCCATGCCATAAAGATGCAAAGTGTGAAATTAAGGGTGGACACCAAGGCTGCTATTGCTCCCCAGGATTTACAGGAAATGGCATAAAATTTTGTTACGGTAAATATATTTTACCTATATACAGTACATTGATATTATATGCAGAGCTGGAGAAATGTATTCATTGCTTGCTAGTTTGAGGGTTGAATCTTATAACCAGGACAGTACTTATCTTTGTATGGTCTCAAGGTCAAAACTAATGCCCGACCCCCGCCCCCCAACACTAAGGTTATGGAGTTCTTTGTTGCTTATTTGGCACATTACTTAACTGCAATTTACCAATCAATTTTCTTTTAATCTCTTACTGTAACTTACTGTACTCCATCCATTTTGTTTTTGTTAGATCTGATTTCCTATTGTGATGTTATTATCTTTTTCTTCCTGTAATAGGTATTGACATATCTTCTCCCAAGTTATCTTAAGATCTTTCCCTTTGAGTTTTTTGAAGCTTGAGCTTGGCAATATTGCCACTATTGCACCCATTCGTACCCATCCGTACTCCAAGGGAGTGGAATCTTTTCCAGACACATGTAGTAATAGCAAAAGAACTAGGATTAGGCACGAGTTCCACAGGAAAAGGCCTGGGACAGAAACCAGTATTTTCCTGCCTGCTACAGCTGCTGGAAGTGAAATATGTAAGAATTCTCTCCAGGAATTCTTAGTTTGTGCACACTACTCCAACAATAGGTGTTTGATGATTCCACACCCCACACTTCCTGGCTTGCTTGCGGTCTTTCTTTCTTTTTCTTTCTCTTTCATACTTTCGTTCTTTCTTCACCACTCCTTTCCCAGAATGCATAGCCTTCTAGTTGCTGCAGTTTATCTGGAAGGAGGAGGTCCTGTTACACAACCCCTCCCATTGCTTTCTGGATTCTGAGAGTAGAGTCTCTATAATCCTCCCGTCCCTTGTCTTGATTTTTTACTTCTCTGTCCTTTTCTTACATAGCTGGGATGCCTGTCTCTGCTGCTGAGAAGAGCTGGGTCTAGCTGCAGAGCTGTGAAGTCAATCTGATTTGTATATTTTTCACAACGTCCTATGTAACACTCATACAAACTAACTAGACTGGGCAACTTGTTTTTAGCATGCCATGAGAAAGCTCGGAGCAGCAACAAAGGCACTTGGGCTTGCTGTGAGCAGAGTTAGGAAGATATCACTTGCCTGGTTGGCTTTGGTTCAGGCTTAGAAGGCATCTTTGTAACAGCTGGAACATTTATTATTTTTTTATGAAAGCAAAGAACTTGAGGACACTTGCTTTGAAAAGCTGCCTGCCCAGTGTGTGTACAGGGTATAGATATAGCTAGTCGAGTAACAACATACTAGATACAAAATATAATTTAATAAACTAATGCCAACATTCACCATCTGAATATTTTTCACACCCAATTATTTGCCTATGGAGCTGGTCAGATCAAAACAGCATACAGTCTGATTCTGCAAACGTTTCTAGTGCGTGCTTAACTTTCCTGCCATGTGTAGTCTGGCTGACTGAACTCTCATTGACTACAGCATGTTTGCTGAACCAAGATTTATATCTGTGAATAATTCCTAGAAAAAGAAAGAAGTCCAAGATTTTCCAGAAGTATTGTTTGCAACTAATCAGACTGGCCTTTCCTTCTGACCTACCAGCTTCTTTCTGTTGTACATACCTGATTGATATTTTATGGAGATGAGGTCTGATTATGAGTTAGCAATTAAATTTACAGGGAAGAGTACTAGCTCTTTCACTGTTCTTCTTCCTCAGGGGCTAAAGGATTTCGTACTTCTATATTTTACTTTGGCTAGTGATTTTTTTCTATAACTAGACATAAAGACACATATTGGTCATCATTTTAAACAAACTGTATCAAAAACTGACAAATATCAATCATTCTCAAAGCCTCAGGATCGATTAGGTGTTTGTTACGAGTTATGCTTTATGTCATATGCTGAACCCTATAGAAATCAAATTTCTACAGGCATGCAGCAAACCAGCTTCTAGGCAGATTCATGATGCACAACAGTAAAATCAAAATTGTTTAAGGCAAGCCTGAGGTCAGAAGCCCAATATTTTCTTCAATAAACTGTCTGCAAACCAAAGTCATTTACCCTCTAGCTAAATAGGGCATTTATTGAGAATGGTGAGCAAGATCCTCCCTGAAAAAGGGCTGTGTTTTCCAAGACAGAGTATTATACAATCCATTGCTAATGCTGCCCACCATCTTCTAATACCATAAACAAATTTACTGTATTTTAATTGCATAGATTCAAAAAAGAATTAAAAATATAGCCAGATTAAACTTTATTATAAACCACTTTATGTGGTTTAAAGCTAAGAAAATGAAGAGCAAAGCAGAAATTACTTAATGATGTATTGGATTGTGTTATTCTGTATATGATGTGAAGCAGGGTAATGTAGGGCCTCTGCAGGATACACTAGGAAATCTGGTGGTCACACCAGATGACAAAGCTACCCTTTTTAACAATTTATTTGCCTCCATCTTTTTGAGCAGGGACCAAGGCATCCCCCCCACCAGGATCCCCAGTGGATCCAGGGAAGGCACTGCCAGGCCCAGGGTCAGTAAGGACCTAGTCAGGGAATTTCTGGTGTGTCTAGACATGTTCAAATCAGCAGGTCCTGATGATCTCCACCCCAGAGTGCTGAGGGAATTAGCAGAAGTCATTGTGGGACCCTGGCACAGCTTTACGAGCATTCATGGTGTTCTGGTGAGGTGCTGAAGGACTGGAAAAGGGCCAGTGCAGTCCCTGTTTTCAAAAAAGGAAGGAAGGAAGGAAGACCCAGAAGACTATAGGTCTGTTAGTCTTACCTTAGTCCTGGGGAAGCTCTTTGAGAAAAATTATCCAGGAGCACATCTGCGAGGGACCAGCAGGGGAGATCATGCTTACGTGGAACCAACATGGGTTCATTCGAGGCAGGTCCTGTCAGACCAATTTTGTGGCCTTCTATAACCAGGTCACAAAATCCTTGGAAGCAGGTGTCATGGTGGACACAGTATTCTGGACTTTAGGAAAGCCTTCAACACTGTCTCTCACCCCATTTTCATTAAGAAATTAGGCAACTGTGTTGTCAATACCTACACAGTCAGATGAGTCACAAATTGGCTGGAGGGCTGCATGCAGAGAGTGGTGGTGGATGGGTCTTTTTTGACCTGGAGGGATGTGGGCAGTGGGGTCCCACAGGGCTCGGTCCTCCAGCCTGCACTGTTCAACATCTTCATCAGCAACTTGGACAAGAGGGTGAAAAGCACCTTGTTCAAATTCACGGATGACACTAAGATGTGGGGAGAAGTGGGCACGCTGGAGGAGAGGGACAGGCTGCAAATAGAACTAAACAGGTTACAGAGGTGGGCGGATGAGAATAGGATGGGATTCAACACTGACAAGTGCAAGGTGCTGCACCTGGGGAGGAAGAACCAGCACCACACCTACAGGCTGGGGAACTCCCTTCTCATCAGCGCAGAGGCAGAAAAGGATCTTGGTGTCATTATTGATTCCAAAATTAACATGGGCCACCAATGTGGGGATGAGGTCAGCAAGGCTAACCACACTTTGTCATGCATCCACAGATGCATCATGAGCAGGTCCACGGAGGTGATCCTCCCTGTCTATGCAACACTGGTCAGGCCGCGCAGCTGGAGTACTGCATCCAGTTCTGGGCACCGCACTTCACGAGGAATATGGACAACATGGAGAGGGTCCAGAGGAGGGCCGCTTGCATGATCAGGGGCAGCAAGGCAGGCCCTACGAGAGGAGGCTACAGGACCTGAACCTGTTCAGCCTCCACAAGAGAAGGCTGAGAGGGGATCTGGTAGCCAAGGGGGACCAGCAGGCAATGGGAGAGCTATGGGAGAGTCCCTGTTCACCCGAGCACTACCGGCAGTAACAAGGAACAATGGCTATAAGTTGACTGAGAGTAGATTCAGGCTAGACTGAGGCACTACTTCACAGTCAGGGCAGCTAGGATCTGGAATCAACTTCCAAGGGAAGTGGTGCTCGCCCCTACCCTGGGGATCTTCAAAAGGCTTGAAAATCACCTACCCGGGGTCGTTTGATCCCGGTACTCTTTCCTGTCCATGGCAGGGGGTTGGACTTGATGATCTGCTCAAGTCCCTTCCGACCCTACTAACTACGAAACTATGAAGTAGCACTGTTCTAGAGGTAGCTACTTATTCTTCTTCAGTTAATCTTAGACTTATATGACAATATTCTATTCACCTTCAAGGCTGATCATCAGTCAACTGTTAACATAAGCTTTAATCCTTAGTATTCTACCTTCTACTTTTACATGTGCATTTTAGCTCATTTTGTTCCTTAGATACTTTGTAAGACACAATTACTATTGTTACCATCAGTAATTTTGCATAGTATATATCTTTATCTTATTCTCTGCTCTGTACTTTTCCTTCTGCTTTTTGTATTGATACCTAAACCATTCTAGCTGCTTGTTTGGGATATGGGGGTAGGGGGAGTTCAAGCTTTTTCTGCCTGCATGATTTTCTCTGTGTAAAACATTTTTTACATCAAAACACACTAGTTGTCACTTTAATTCCTTATCAGTTCATATAGCTAGAAACTTGTCCCTCTATTTAAAGGGGCACTCTCACTTATTTTAAGTTTAATTTGTCTTTTTACTCTCAGTTGCATGTAACACCTCTTAAATACTTGTAAAAGTTTTTTTTTCTGCCGACTGTCTTTTCAACCTGATACACTTAGATATTTTCCCTAGAATTTACTGTGGAGCACAAGACAATAATGTCCTGTTATGTTTATTTCCTAGCACCATCATTGATCAATCATAAATCACTGATGTCAGCATACCTTAGGGAATGGGATTTGTTAGTTAACTGCTATTCTCTTTGCCAGCCGGCTAAGTGACGGCAGAATGTGCAAGATTATTGGATTTACTGTGTGTAGATAAAGACATATAGATATGAATTTAATTTCCTGGTGTCAAAGTCCTGGATTTCAATTAGCCATTTAGAATAGGTGGAGTTTCCAGCCTTTTTAAATTAAGCCATATCTGAGACTTTCAAAAAGCACTTTTTGCCCAGTCTTACAAATAGTTCTTCCTGTGCATAATCTCATTGTCTTCCATGGGAGTGAGCATGTAGGAATAAATGTTTGCAAAATCTAGACTCTTCTGAATATTAAGATCACAATTTACACAATAATACATTCCATCTATATAAAATCCTCCAGAAAACTATAAATGAATCACCATGTCAAGCTTTACAATGTACCAATACATATATCATCTTATTTTTGTTTTTTGTGTATGTGAATATGGGGGGGAAGAAAAAATAAGAGAAAAAAACTATTTTACTTCAAAGGTTCAGATTTTGGACAGCAGAATAAAATGTGTGTGGCTTTTCTATTTGCACATTTCCTATCAAATATAACCTAATGTACCCAAATTAAGTTCCTAACATTATTTCTATCTTATAAGCATCTCTTATATCCATGGTTTATAAGATAATTAACTCCTCAACATTCAGGATTTCTGTGATATTTAACCAAAATATGGGAATTTTGACCCTTCAACGAATCTTTTTTTCTGTGTGAAAGAGGTGAACTTTTCCCTGTATATACAAAACCAGTTTACAAACTGAAAGGAAATGAATCCATATAAATTATCGGTTGTTTGTAATCCCCACTTTCCTTCCAAAAAAGGTCCCAGATTCTTGAAGAAGAGCAGGGTATGGAAGAGAAACTGAGTGGCAGCCAATATTTTTATGGTTATTATTTTTTAAATGGAAAAGAAAAATAGATTGGCATCATTCAGCTTTGTAGTTTCAACACTGGTTCCCTGTTAAATGCTGACTGCCAATTTCTTGTTTTGCTGGCACACTGCAGAAAACTAAAGTAAACACTGTAATCACAGTGTTTACTTTAACTTTGTAAAATACAGCAGGAAAATGAAGCAGTCCTGTTTGTTCCAGGCAGGAAAATGGGAACACAGTATCCCCTCCCCCCCAGATCCCCTTGTAAAACATCCATTGCAAATTATGCTTCCAAAGAAAAATCAGTCTTTATGTATTTATTTATTTGTAAGTATGTTCAGCTTCTCCAGACTTAGTGAGCAGGGAATAATACCATCAAGGTAACTTGTCAATGAATTAGAAGACAGGGCCCTGTAAAGCGATCATGTCTCTCCTTCAAAAGTATGACGCAATAATATTTATCACTTTTCCAGAAAAGAAGTACAGCCTTTGTAAAGCAGTATTTTATATCAAAATATAGAAGCCCTGTTAGATTTACCTGGGTAATTTACCTAAACTCTGCTAAATCAAATTGAAAGCCAACTGGAAATCCAAACACAGACGTATTATTAATGTGCCTTGGTTTTTTGAGAGTCACAGTGCTGACTTTATGGCTTTAGCCAACTCAGAAAAGGAGCTCTCCTGTGAGACACCAGGTTACTGCTCTAATATGATGTTTGTTGTATTCCACCGTACTGCTCTTGTGGCAGTCACTGAATTTCTTTTGATTCATTAGTGTCCCCACGGCCAGTCCATGGAATACAAACTTGCATGATGATTGTCAGGCAGACTTTCCTTACAGAGTGCAGCGACCGTACCACACGACTGCTGTCTGTAGTTGTTTCATTCTAGCAGGAGGGTATCCTTAAGCAGCAGCAGTCTAATCTGAATGGTACTCTACCAGAAGATAGGCTTTCTTACCAGCAGGAAAACACCCTTAGATGTCACTTCTGTGTTAGTGTGAAACCACTGATCTGAAGGATCTAACCCACCTCCTTCCTAAATTTATTTTATTGGTGCCAGTTACCACAAGACATAAAAGGCCAAATTGCAACTCTGTAACACATGATGCGGGGGAGTTTGAGAGAGAGATGTTTTAGCTAAACAAATTATTGGACTCATTTCAGAGGTTATTGGGTGAAATTCTTTGGACTGTATTATACAGGAAGTCAGGCTAGATGTTCTTCTAGTCCCTTCTGGCCTCAAAATCTATTAAACTCTTTTTCTCTACCGCCTTTGTAGCATTGCAAGGGAAGGACAAAAACATTGCAAACATCCATGCAGACCGTTCAGAGGTCGCTGAACTCCCTGGGCAAGCTGTGAGTCTGTGATAAAGGAATAGTTATATAGATTTCACTGGACCTTTCAGGAAGTTTACTAAACCACAGTCCCAAGCAGCAAGGTGCATGTTGGTGCTGATGCTGTGCAGGATGCTTTTTGGATACTGCATATTCTCATCACTCTCACAGCAGTTCAGGCTTTATCTATACTAAGATGGACATGAGATAAGGGCCCAATGACATGTTCCTTTCCTCATGTGAGTAGTTCTGAGCTCTGTGGGCAGGGACTATTAGAGAGTTTAGAGTATCAAGGTCTCGCCCTATAATTGAGAAGTGTATGACACAATTTGCTTGAATAGTTATGCAGACACCTTCTGGAAGGTTGGTCTGGAGAACCAAAGAACTAGCTGGTCAAAGGACGAGCTGAATGAAGTTTTTGAAGTTTTAAAAATGTTGAACCATCCTGTTTTGTCATTTTCTAAACACAAAAATTAAAAAATATTCACTTAAACGTTATGAATACAGTAAAAATGTAAAGGTCAAAGTCAAATTAATGTGTTTCAAAATTATTGAAACAGTGTTTATTCTTTCAGTTTTTCTGTAATTTTTTTCTTTCTGTTTCTTTTTTTGTCCTTTTTGGTTCATAAACATTTTGAGGTTTTGTATTTTCATCCTGATTTAGGATAGAAAAAATATTCAAGCTCTTGAAAATTCTCACAGGGTAAGGAAAACTTGTTTTCTGCCCAGCTGCACAAGAGACAGACATTACACATAAACTGGGTTAAGTGATCAGAAACTGATTTAAACCTGTAACAGAACAGACATTCCGTGCACATAAATCAGTTTGAAAATGGCTGAAACCAGTATCAGATAAACCTGGCTGAATGTAATATCAGACTTAACTGCTTTGGGTCAAACCAGTTTATGCAATGTCTGTCCCAGACCCTTTGTTGGTTTAAATTAAACCAGACTCCCCCAGCATCCTGACATGCTTTCCAGGCTGAGAAGGGCTGACCCCTCCCCTCTGCTCCCTTGCTGGAGCTCTGGAAGAGACTTGCAGGCACAGAGTGCCTGTTTCTACCCCAACCTCGCTGTTCACAGCTCAGTCAGAGATCCCTCCCTCCTCGGCACTGACTGACCATAGCCAGCATGTGGTATGCTAGCTAATGCTGAGAGGTGTCTATGTAAGGCAGACAGAACAGTGTCTTTAGGGCTTTTTGAAGCTAGTTAACAGGTAGCTGGTAATGTCCCTCCATTCATTCATTGCAGATGAGAGGGGCTTTGTTTTCTGATGAGGTGTTAAATGCTGATAACAGAGCTGATAAATGCTCTGTTATGGGAGGGACCCCTCCCTAATCAGAGCGTCCTGTCAGGGCCTGGCCATGCCCCCTCCTCAGCTCAGCACTACAGAAGGAAAGGAAGGGATGCTCTGACACCCTCCAGCGTCTAGCCTGAGCCACTGCCGGCATGCGCCTGCATTTTCTCAGTCCAGAGAGAATGTCTTTAAACTGGTTCAGCCTAGCCAGATTAAACTAACTTGCAAAGATTGAATCAATTCAGGCTCAGGCTTTTTGAATGTCTGTTCCTAGCCCTGAACTTGTAATGTGTTTTGATGTCTTTTGATGGAAGTAGCTGTCTTTACATCTAAAAGGTCTATATATTCTAATTGTCTAATTTCATTTTATATTATTTAAAATGACCTTATGAGGGTTCAAACTGCAAAATATGATTTTCATAAAACATAATTTTTGGTTGATGATTTTGTGTTTCCTTCTCTTTTGTAAACATATTTTTGTTTCTTTGTTTTGCTTCTTTATTTATTTATTTATTTATTTGCATTTCAGTCCACATGGGAAAAAATGTTATCCCTTTTGCAAAATATCACTGGAATTAATGTTAATATTTGGGGCTGACTGGCTGGAAACATTAGAAGTATACCAAGCAGTCACATTTCACTATGCCTCCACTTTTTTGCTGGCTCCTTTCTTAAGAGCTGACAGGATGCTGTGCCCAGGGATTTTTATTCATTTTAATCTTGTGCTGTCTCACAGGAATAGAGCTGACAAGGAAGCAAAGGAGCACTGGAATGTGTATACCCAGATTTGGGATGCCAACAAAGATGCTGATCTGGATCTTAAAATTTCCTTTAGTGTGTCATCAAGCTCAGTGAGTGAAGTTCTTTTGAGAAAACCAACAAAATTAAGGTTCTTGGTAGTAAGCTACATAGCTGGATTCTTTAAAGCAGGGGTGCTCAAACTTCAGCCCATGGAGCCTTGGAATCTGGATGGTAGGGCTTGTCAAGGTTTGGAAAATTTGGTGGGGGAGCACTGGCCCTCCTTGCTGCCAAAATCCCAAGCCCCAACCAGTGAGTCAGAGCTGGACCGTGACCTTTCCCCTACATTGCCATATCAGCCAGGCAGGGACGGATTAATGCATGGGCCCACAGGGCATGGGCCCAGGGGACCCTGCTAATCAAGGGCCCCCTGGGGCACCAGGAGCAGCATGGCCCAGGCAGGCAGTCTGGCCTATTCCCACAGCACTGGCCAGGCCGGGTCAGGGCAGCCTTTACCTGAGTGGTGCTTACACCCTCTGGCTTGCCCCGGACTTGCCAAGGAGGCTGGGTGGGCCCAGCTGTAGCCCCCTGATAGGCACAGAGGGAACCTGCCCTTGCCTGGTGGGAGGCCTCCAATTTTCTGTTTGCCCAGTAAATCTTAATCTGCCACTGGAGCCAGGCAAAGACCCTTTCCCTCTGCACAGCCAGGTTAGGGCTGGGCCATGACCTGTGCCCCTGCACAGGCTCAGAGCTGGCTCATGCCCCACTCTCTCCCCACCACTGGTCTGGGCCATGTCCCCTTTCCTCTGCCAGAACAGATTGGGGCCAGGCCATGCCCCCTCCCCTGTACCATTGGTTTGGGGCTGGGCCATGCCTCCTTCTCCACCTCCATGGGGTGGACCATGCCCCCTTCTCTCCCTCCTAGCCCGGTTACAGCTGGGCCACACTCCCTCCCCCCCACAGGGCTGGGTCATGTCCTCTCCCCCAGAGACTGGATGGGGCTAGGCCAAGCTCCCACCCCCCACACAGCTGGATCAGGGCCAGGCTGCCTCCTGACCTTCCTCTGCACCACCAGATGTGACCCCGCTTCACCCACTTCATGTGTCAGATTGGGTCCACTGCCCATCTAGCCCACCAGGGGAAAAATGTTGAACACCACTGCTTTAAAGGAAACAGATTTCCTGTCCTTTTATAGTGTAATAGGTGGGTACTGAGTGAGTCATTTGGGCTCTATTCTGCACTCTGCCACTATCCTGCTAGTTAACCTACAGCAATTCATTTAACTTCTTTTTGCTTCAATTTCCCCTGAAAATAAGTGTAAGATTAATCTATTTTTCCAAAATGTGGTGGCAAGGCATTTAAAGGCCTCTTGCTGTGAATCCAGAAGCATGTGTTTGAGCCTCACTGTACACCTGCACAGAAGGCCATCTCATTCTACCCAAATGTAAATTGGTACCTGCAAAGATACATGGAAACTGATGCCAACCATATCACTTAGTTGTGTACCTTTCTGCTACAGAAACTGGCATACCCTGTGGTTTCTTTGTCAGGATGCTCTGGCTTTTGAGCTCAGATTTTTGTGCATCTTCCATCACTGCATTACTTATTTTCTGTATCTGGGAAACAAATAGAAAAAAAATGAACATTGTGGGAGGAATAATTGTAGTCTAAATCTGCCATTTTTTACAGCATCCATTTAATTTTGCCTATCTACTTTTCTAACAGTATAGGCCAAAAGAGCACTTGTACACTTCATTTCATTTTGTATGACTTAGTACTCTTGGTTGCCACTAAAATAAATTATAATTGGAGCTTTTAAATCCCAATCAGGAATGGTGAAAAGGAAGAGGACATTATAGTTATGAGATCTTCAGCCTGGAAAAATAATCTGAATAGCTTCTTTAACATAATGAAGTTCCAAATTAATAACACATAGTTAGGACTGCCTTGTATTAATTGTCTCATTTAATTTAAAGCCACAAAGGAACAAGCCTTTTCTGACACTCAACATTTTGTTCTCTCAACCTGCTAAACCCTGCCTGAAAAGTTCCATCAGAATCAATGCATCTCCTCACGTGAGTAATATGGGTAGGAATCTTCACTGAACTAATTTTCTTGTGCTGCAAATAGCATAGGGCCCAATACGTAACCCACTGAAGTCAGGCATAAGACTCCTAGTAAATTTAATAAGCCTTGGAACAGGTCCACAACAGGCCCATAAAATTAATGCTAACTACAGCAAAAAATCCTTCTTTGAGTTTGTTTACATTTCTTCCACTTGAAATCATGCTTTGTGCATGAATAGAGTATAATAATTGATCTTCTGGATGGCCAAGAAAAAACGAAACTGCCTCTTACATTTTGAATCACTTCCACATGCCCTTCTAAATTACTCCTGCTAGCATCTGAATAGGTAAAAAATAGGAGTAGATAATGTGATAGGACACAGGTACTTTCCATTTTTCAGAAATGTGCCCACATTTTTAAGGTGATCATGTACATATGAATGGATATTTGTTTAATTCAAAATTCATTTTAACCTTTGCCAAATGTTGCTAACTTTCTTTCTGAAGGAAACATCTTTTTCATCCTGCTTTATGGCTCTAAAATCACTACATGTTTGGAGGATATGGGGAAATTCATTTAAGAAACTATAAAAGTATTAACTCAGAGCTGCTTTACTCTGTCTACCACAGATCTAATTTCACTCCCTGTCTTTCTAGCATCAAGAATAAAAGTGATCCCAGGGTTCAGAAATAATGAACAGAACACATTTTTCTAGTACGTTTGTTTGAAGAAAAGTGATGCCATTCCAGATATAGGGTCACCAAGTCATACATATTTATGTGCGTGCATGCGTGTATTTATGTACACACATATTTAAAGACAGCCACTTATACAATTGAATTTGCATACAATAATAGTTCTTTACTGCAAAAAGCAATGTAAGCTTTTTAATTAGAAATATAAAGAAATATAAAATTGCTGTTGCTTTACCTAGTGTGTGGTGGCATGCTTTAAGAAATCAAATCATGAGTTCTGGCAAAGAATGTCTTGCATTTAAAAGCTTATCTAACTTTACCTACCTACATAGCTGGTCCAATAAAAGATATCACCCTAAGAAATTCTTACCTCTCACATTAAGAAATTAACACTTTCTTGAATGCTTCATGGCCTTTTTATTTTTTTGGAAAGAAATCCCTTGCTTCCCTTCACCTTGAAATGGTTAGACCCAGTACCTGGTCTTGAACACTAATGTAGTTTAGCAGCAGTTAAGTCACTGCAGTTGAATTTTATGGCTGTGAGAAAAATGCAGGGGAAAGTGTTAGCTAAAGTAGTATTCCAAAGAATTATATAAGTAATAGAGGATGATATCATGTTTGTGCAGATAGTTTACTGTCTCCATAAAGTATGTAAATTATTTCTCTGAGTGTGGCCAGACTGGTCTGCTCAATTTACTGTGTCCCCATTGCATTACTTATCTAGTTTAATACTAAAGAAGGTTTTCTTGGGAGGTTTTTTCCCTTCCTCTGGCATAAACTGGCCAGGAGTGGTGGTGATGTCCACAGCTTCATTTGAAATGTGTAATTTATACAGGATGATATGCTGGCCGCACAACTTTTCTCTGTATGACTGTGAAAAATTGCCAACTGAGTTGCTGGCAGACAGAATGTCAAACTGTTCAAACCTGGTATGTTTAAAGAACTTAAAGAAGGAAATTGACACTTTGGGCTTCTATTTGCCATAGAAAGAAATAATGATATTCTCCAAGATGATAAGGATCTAACCAAACATTGTATTCTAAATAAAGAGCATAAAGCCAGGTGAAGTTTTTGAAAATGCTATTGGGTTGACAGGACGGGGAGAGAAGGGACCAAAGGACTGAGTTTTTGCGCTGTATATTTTTTAGGTACACAGATTTAATTTAGAGATTATGGTTTGAAAATAAAATTTACAGTATGTGTGTTTTTGGCTGATAAGAAATTGATTTTGTGACCTTGGTACACATTAATTGAAATATCTGGCACTATGTTTTATGAAGGCTAAAGGAAGCCATACATGCTTGGAACCATATTATTCTTTCACCTTGAACTCTGCAGTTAATCACAAACTGTAATCACAGGCAGGAAGGAAGCTGCTGTTTTGCTGTGGTACAAGGAAGCTAAATAATCTGTGTTCATTGTCTAATGGGTAGGTTCTTATGTGATTACTTCGGGCTTTAATGCTGAGGTTAAAAGATTCATGATAATTTTAAAATGGAGTCTTCTGGTTGAATTAACACTGAACAAATATTAAGGGCCAAAATTTTAGCTACAACTGTGCTGAGCACAGACCAGTTCTAGCTGCAGACTCCAAATAAGCATGACCTCCTCAGCTGAGCACCGTGCTTTTAAATCTTCTGCTGTTGTGTGTAAGTCTCTTTGCTTTGGAGTGAGGCGGCTATGACTTAATTGCCCCAAATACTGGAGGACTGTTACAGTGAAAATGTTGCCTGGCTATGTCCTTTTTTCTATGCAGTGCCAGGAGCAAAGAGGAGAAATGGCACAAGGACCTTAGTCAAATTCGCAGATGACACTAAGATGTGCGGAGAGGTGGGCATGCTAGAAGGGAGTGATAGGCTACAGCTAGATCTGGACAGGTTACAGAGTGGGCAGATGAGAATAGGATGGGATTCAATACGGACAAGTGCAAGGTGATGCGCCTGGGGAGGACGAACCAGCACCACACCTACAGGCTGGGGAGCTCCCTTCTCATCAGTGCAGAGGCAAAAAAGGATCTTGGAGTTATCATTGATGCCAAGATGAACATGGGCCGGCAGTGTGGGGATGTGGTCAATAAGGCTAACCGCACCTTGTCATGCATCCACAGATGCATCTCAAGCAGGTCCAAGGAGGTGATCCTCCCCCCCTGTGCAACATTGTTCAGGCTGCAGTTGGAGTACTGCGTCCAGTTCTGGGTGCCGCACTTCAGGGGGGATGTGGACAACATGGAGAGGGTCCAGAGGAGGGCCACTAACATGATCAGGAGGGAAGCAGGGCAGGCCCTACAAAGAGAGGCTACGGGACCTGAACCTGTTCAGCCTCCACAAAAGAAGGCCGAGCGTTGGATCTAGTGGCCATCTATAAACTTCCCGGGGGGACCAGCAGGAAATGGAAGAGGCCCTGTCCCCCAAGCACTACCCAGAGTAACTAGGGCTAATGGCCATAAGTTGATTGAGAGTAGGTTCAGGCTAGACATCAGGAGGCATTACTCCACAATCAGGGTGGCTAGGATCTGGAACCAGCTTCCAAGGGAAGTGGTGCTGGCTCCTACCCTGGGGGTCTTTAAGAGGAGGTTAGATGAACATCTTGCTGGGGTGATTTGATCCCAGCATTCATTCCTGCCCGTGGCAGGGGGTCAGACTTGATGATCTGCTGAGGTCCCTTCTGACCCTAACAACTATGAACTATGAATTATGACTTCTGGCTGGGTCACCTTGAATGGGGATGATCTCTCCAGGCCATCTTTCAAGTGAAAAGGCTCCAGTTATAAAATATGTAGCTGCAACCTTACCCCAGTGCTCTTTTAGCGGCTTTTCAATTCTGTGTTTATTTTCTGAGCTGAAGTTCTGGCTTAGTTTAGGTTCATACATCTATGACAATCTGAAGTTGTCTATAAACCAGTGTGGCAGGTAGTCCCATTATTTTGGTTATTATTTAATATTACCCATTTGTTAACTTGACACAAGGATCTTGTTTTTCAAAAGAGAAAATGAAACTTGCTGAAAACCTCTCACAATAAATAGTTATTTGTTCAAAAATGGCTGAATCCAATCTTTGTTTATGTTAGAGGCATCCATGTAATGATGTTGCAATATAGAAAAATAGCTGTTGAAGATATACGTTGGCTTTTATGCTTTATTTATAATGAAAGTTATTCATGTAGGTAGCTATCTACATATATTATGCTGAAAAAGAGCACGCATATAAATAGTGTTTATGTAAGTTAATATTGATTTGATGGGGAGTCTCTGGATCTCTATTTGGAGCCAGGTTGTTGTGCTTTAGAAATATAAAGATTATACTTTTCATAACCAAAAATTCATGAGCTGGCCAATAAAAAAAGCATGCAAGAGGCCAAATAAAGGATAAAAGCTGAAGGTTCATTCCTGTTATATCCAAGCAGAAATACACCACTCAGTTGTTCACTTCTTTGTACACAGAAACCAGTAATTCTCCAGATGAAGATCCATGGTATGGAGCAAAGTCCCAAAAGATAGTATGTAGTTTCTGTGCTATGTTCCCTATATCCCTCTTGATATCTTGGTGTTCCCACACAAAGTGGCTTATTAGTTTAGATGCAAGATGGTAAGGGTAAGGAAGCATTTGCATTTTAGCTATCACCAGAGCTAGAGGGTCAATTTGAGAATTAAAGAGCCATAAGGACAACCCACCATGTATTCCCCCAGCTCCACTGATAAATGGTAAGAAATTGTTCTCCAGAGAGGCAAATAGACCTCAGCTCTCGTGTGTGCCCTATCAATCCTTATTTTCAAGTTTTTTTTCAAATTAACAGTTTTCACTTCCTTGGAGGTACTTGAAGGGAGAAGGGTTGTGCTAGAAGAATTCCTTTGACCATTCACTGTTTTACTTGATAGTTACAAAGTTACCTTAAAGTTACAAAGTTACTTTAAAGTTACTTGTGTTTTTAAGAGAAACTGAGTGCTTGCCTCTAACGTGGGGACACTGTTTGGAAAATGGACTCTGATATGCTTCTGTGCAAGTCAGCTTCTAACAAAGAAAAAACTTCAGCCCCCACACGGTGAGCTTTTCTCAGTACTCTGCTTCCTTAGTGGTGCTGGCGAGAGCAATGAAGTTGGAAAAGTGCCCCAAATACATTATCATGAAGAGATGGGGATTGTCCAGATCTTGAAGAGGGGCTATTGGGTAAAAAACAGCCTTAAAAAGGTGTAGAAGGGTACAGAATAGAAATTGAGGGTCGTGAAATACTGACAGAATTGTGTCTCACCAAAGCCAACCATTATTTACATCACAGTGGTAAAAGCATTAGCTAGTAAATGTGACCAACTGTGAGACACCAAAAGAATTAAAGTCACTGTCCTATTGTGCAAGGGATACGTAGTGCACACAGGAAAAATATCAATCTCCATCACCGCTATAGAGAAAAAGAAATAGCAAATAGCCTGAAAAGTATATTGACCTGAACGCAGATTCAGGGAAAAGTTTCTAAAACTTACCACAGACGTTTACCTAAGCTAATCAAAATGAAAACGAGCTAGGTGGTTGTGAACAATGCCAAGCCCTGGCTCAACGGTTGGGTTTTTTTTCTTTTCCTCCTCTACCACAGTATAATAAGTGTGTGTCATAAAAACATCAGTATACTTATTGTAAGTACAGAGCTCAGCTCCATGATTAAGATCCTGGAACCTTTTAATAAAGCCCGTCTTTAGAAAATGAGGTCACAGTCTGTTTTTAACCATCCATCTCACAGCATCATTATTTCTCCAGGAAGAGCCTGTGGTTCAAATGTGTTTTGGTCTAGGTGTCAGGATATGATAGTGGGCTCAGACATGCTGAGTTCAGTTTGTATCGCTCTGCCCATAAAGTCAGGGCTGAGGGATGTAGGAGGAGATACTGAGGTAATATTTACACAGCTGTGCGGTACAAAGAAAAGATTCATTAGCTGAACTTTTGGTATGTCCTCTTGTGTAAATAGGTAGTTTGTCCACACCGTCAAATACTTTTGTTGGTGGGTTAATCACAACAGGCCTTTAGCCTGGCTTCTCTGTCCTCAAATAATGTTAAGGCATTATTTATTAGCTGCATAGTTATCTTGAATTATAGTTCAGGTGTTACACTCAAACCTTTAACTCAAGTTGGGTGTTGCTTAACATGAGGGCTGTCCAGGAAGGATAGGCTGAAGTTTTAGCAATGCTGGTGTAGAAGATACTGGTAAGACAGCTCTGCAGTGTTCACCTTGTGCAGATAGGATTTTAGGGTACCTCACTAACCTTGTTTCTTGTTGTGAACTCACTAAGCCTTGCTTTTCCTTTATTGTAATTTGAGGGGCAGACATACCTGCCCTTCAGCGAGGCAGTCTGCAGATTAGCTGTTATCTATATTTTGTGGCACTGTTATAAAAATAATTGCCTTTGATTTGCCCGCTTTGCATTTAAGATATCCTCTCCTTTAATTATAGTAAACCATTGAATCTGTAACAGTAATGATCAAGATAATACCATAGTGCTAAGCCTTCATTGTACATATGCTGAGGTGGTGCTCATAACTTTCATGTAATGGGGCAGTGATTTGTAGCTGACTTTTACAAGCCACAACAGCTGTAGAATACATACCCACTGCTAGGGCAGATTTTCCCAAGAGTTGTGCACTGAATATTTTTGAAAAATCTGGCTCTTATTTTGTTGCCAATGTGGGAATTGAGCTGTTTTAAAAATATGGCCCAAGTTGTGGGTGCTGAGCAATTAAAATCTGGCCCTGAAGTATGTTGTTTATGTGCCATTATCTGCTAGCAGTTTTTTACTTTTGATTTATTTATTTTTAATTGCTAAGACCCTTTAATTAGGGAAGGAACTGCATAGATGAGTTGGATCTGCTGGTGATAATGGCTCCTCTGCCACGAGAGAGTCGGTAATTAAATAAGTAGATAATATCCTCCTTATTGAGGAGATTAAGAAAATCATAAGGACTCTGCATTATTACAGTGTTTAACATCAGCAAATGGGGAAAAAAGAAGCATTATAGAAGTTTTATTAGCTGCATGGAGGGTTCTTTTTCTTCCTTTGAACAGCAGAATGCTGAACAATACCTAATCCCTCCTTGTTACTTATGTTTTCTTTTTAGTAGTTATAAACCTCATAAACCAGAAACGGAGGACTGACTCTTAGAAATGAGTTGACATCTTTATTCAAAACATCCTTTCAAATGGTACTGTCACATCCTGATTCTGATACAGGCCTTTCTACAAGAAGTATTTTCCTTCTCTGTTAAGGCCTACATCCCTTCATCTGCAAATTATTTCTTTAGATGCTTTATTGAATCTCTACCATAAATGTGCTTCTGTCTTTGTTGCACTCTTTGTGGCGTGGAACAGAGATAACCTACTACTCTCCTATCATGGTTCTGCAAAGCCTTATGCTGGCATCTCTATTGCAAGTATGTAATGTTAGGGCCACCAGATCAATAAAGCACTCAAGCCTGTTTTCAACTTGTATTCTAGCTCATGTAGGGTTAGGACAGAGAATCAGCTACAGTGTGCCAGATGTATGACCTCTCTGCACAGCAACTATAGTTGAAACATGCCTCCTCACACAGGCCCATGTCCTCAGACGGCAAAAATTAGCAGAGCTGTGTTCATTTCAGTGGGGATGTGTACTGAACACTAGCTAAGGAACTTTCCCACAAGCACGTTGTAGGGATTAAGTGGCTTTTCACAGATCTTCAATGCGCCAGGGTACATTTCACTCTCTGAGTTTTAAGTTAGAATTATTTACAGTCACTTTAATGGGACAACAGATGCTCTTTACCTAGTGATGAGCCAACAGCACTGGAAGAATTTGGATCTGAATTGCAGATGAATGGTATTTGGATTTCAGTTTGATTCAAGTAGTTGGCCTGCATGACTCCATATCCTATACTTTGAAAGTCTAAACTAGAGAGAAAAATCATTAATTTGGAAACTAATACTCTAAAAGACTTTTATGAAGCAATATATTTTCATAACAGGGACAGATCAATTTAAAAGTAGTAATCACGAGCTATGTGCTGTGTGTTCAGAGACTTGAAAATGTGGAGAGTACAGCAACAGCCAGAGACTTAAAATTCCAGGCACTCTGGCTGGCATGGAGGACAAAAGAGCCTACTACTTTAATGGAAAAAATAATATAGGACAGAATTAAAATATCATGAATATGCAAGAAGATCACACTGTCAAATGTATTTAAAGATGTCATCTATACTCCCACCAGAAACCTGCTAAGCCTACCTTTCCTGGCAAATGTGGTTGTAACTTCTGGAAAACTGAGATGCAAAGGGAGGTTTTAGTAGGTATTCCAAAATGAAAAGAAATGTCACTGTCTGGGATCAAAAGATAATGGTATTGCTCTACAGACCTCTAAAAAGGTCAGTTGTTTATCATCATTGCCAGTGACTGGGAGCTACACTAGCTTATTCCAGTTTGAGGATCCACTCCACTGACCTTCCCATGTTTTGGCAGAGGGAACTATTTAGGGTGAAATATTATGTGTAATTTAATATCAGTTCGCAACATTAAACAGCCATGCTGGCAGGCTTTACCTGGTGAAATTGATAATAGTGCAAAAAGAAAAAAATAGACTATATATTTATTTGAATGCTGATATAGTTAAATGTCTCCTGCAAGTAATCTTACCTCCTAAGAAATCTCTGCAAATGAGACCAGACAGTGACAATGGTGCAGATCTGAAAGACTAAACCATTAATCTCTTTTAAAAATCATTGATTTAATATCCCCTGCACTTTAAGTGCCTCAAACCAGATCCTCAAGTATACCGAAGCCGTGCTCAGGGCACCTAAAGGTAGATACAGATACAGAAAGAGATGGCCTTTGATTCTCTTTGGCTGAATTTACACATGCACTTAACTGTGGAGTAAACTAATTAACTGCAGAGTAAAGACATTACCGTCTGCATGCATGACCCTATTAGGCTTCAGTAAACTAATTAACGCCACTGTATGATAGGACTGTTGGGGACATTACTATCTTACAGCAGACTAATTAACTATGATTAAAGGCACGCATAGACACTAACTGCAGGCCTAAATTGCACCTGCTCAGCCCAAGCAGCGGGGGGCCAGACTCCTACTTGCCACCTACCCACATGGCTCCACACTCCCGGCACCCTAATGCCCTAGCCAGCCCCTCCACCTCTGATGCCACCACCTGGAGCCTGACACTGATTCCCTTTGTTTTCTCTTGACAAATGTCCCTCTATCTCTTTCTATGTGCATGTGTAAGTAAAGTAGATGTACTAATATCCAAATTCCTCTGAATCTTCTCAAATACATCAGAGATCAAACCTTCAGCTAGGAAATATGGATCAATATTTGATTTATTAGGTAGTTGGATTCCATACAAGTATTTTAAAAGTTAAGCAAAGACTATGGGCAAAATAGATCATGCCCTGCACAAAGCCTGATTAAAATGGTTTTCTATGGGGAATTATAGTCTCAGAAGTTTGTCTGTTTGGGGGGGTTTTTTAGAGCAAGGAAGCAATGGACAGTTTGCTCCACCTTAATCTCTTAGCTAATTAATTTTGCAGACAGATTTGTTTCCTGAGATGTGGGTGTTGGTTTTGGTGCTGAGATTCCCTGTGTGCCTGTTTGATCACCTCTGTTTAAGGACTACTGTATATAGTGTATGTAAATCATGTTACTAAAAATTGCAAGACTTTGTCACCGGTTTCTGTTCCAGCTAACATTCAGGACTCAGCCATCTGCCACTCCTAACAGGGGTGATATTCTAAATAGATTCTAGGTAGAACAATGCCACAACAAGAAACCCCAGCATTTCCAAGTGTAAAAAATGTATTGGGAGTACAGAAATAAAATTGCTGGCTTTTAATGATTATCTGTGGAGGACACCGTATCATGGTATGATTGTCATATTCATTCCAGTTGTTGGTTAAATATTTAGTATATCAGGGAGCTAAATTATCAATGGGATTCACTAATTGTGTCCAACTATTCCCATGCATATCAGTTGGGACATAAAAAATGACACTTTTCTACATGTAAATATTGTTGTATTGCTGTCTTCCTACTACTGATCTACCCGCTTCCCTTTGTATTATTTCTCTGTCCTGGCTGGTACTACCAACATCTAATAATTTAGTATCAGTTATGAATTTAATTCACAGGCTGGTCATCTCCCTTTTTGCAGTGCATTAATAATGACTGGGTTTACTACCTATTCCTGCGGTACTCCAACTGGACACCTCTTCTGAACTCAGTACAGTGCTGTTTGTTAACAAAGAGTTATAATATGTTTTCAGACATTTTGAAATCCATACACTTTTGTCCTTATCTAAGACACAAATTATTTTTTCTAATAAGAATTTTTGAATCACTGTATCAAACTTTATACTGAACTCCAGATAATTACAGCAACTGTTTTCCCTCTATTCACCTGACAATTGTCAAAAAAAAAAGAAAAAAAAAAAAAGCATGTCCTGGTCTGGTATGATCTGTTTCTTGAAAATACAAGCTGTTTATTGGTCATGATTCCATTACCCTCTAAGTTTTCCCAGCTGCTCCTTAATACTTGTTTGATTATTTTACTAGGGATAGATGGTAATCTTGCCAAATGCTAATTCCCAGGATTATTTTTTCTTTCTTTCTCCTTTCTTTTGAAGATTCCTAACTCATTTTGATGTTCATTCATTAATTTTAAGACCAGAATGAACAATAAAATCATCATGGGTGTTGGCTGTAGCTGTGTTGATCTACGGACATAGGCAGACAAGGTTCTTTGGATACGTCTGATATCTTTTATTAGACCAACCAAAATAGTTGGAAAAATTCCTTGCTGCAAACTTTTGGGTACAAACACCCTTCTTCAGAAAGAAGAAGCATCTGCAGTTGTTTTGTGCTCTTCATGGATGGGATAGAAGCCAGATGCCAGTATGCAAGAATGCAGATCAGTGAAAATGAAAATGTGTGACAGTGAGGGTCAGCGGGGCGAGAGACAATGGGTGAAAAACAGCAATGAGGGGAGGGAAATGGTGACCTGGTGATAAAATGTAGCTGGCAAATTGTAGAGCGGTTACCTGGGGTATCAGATGTTAGTCAGGTTATAATGAGCCATAAATCTAATGTCTATCTTTAGTTCATGATTTTTTGTATCCAACAGATTGATGAAGTAAAGTTCCTAGGCTTGTCTGCGAAAGGTGTTTTGTAAATTCCCTTTGAGGATTAGAACTGAGAGATTGGAGATAGAGTCGTTGTCCTGTGAGAAACGGGCCCTCATGGGTAATTGGGTATTTTTGTCTTTGATAGATTTCTGGTGTGAATTCATTCTGGTGTGCAGTTGTTGTTTGGTTTCTCTTACATATTTTCCATCAGGGCATTTGTGCACTGGATAAGGTGCATTACATTTCTGGAGGTGCAGGTGTAACATCCAGGAATGGTGATGGTTCTGTTGTGGGGTGTGATTACTGTGGGAGTGGTGGAGATGTGTTGGCAGATTTTACATTTCTTGTCATGGGATGGTCTAGATCCATTTGGTGTGCTATGGGCCATAGGAAATTTGCTTCTGGTGATGAGGTTGGCAAGGTCTGGTGCTTGTTTAAAAGCTAGGATGGGTGGTTCTGGAAAGATCTGTTTAAGAATTGTGTCTTCTTCTAGTATGGGTTGCAATTGTTTGAGGATTTTCTGTATAGGTTCTAGGGATGGATGGTATGTTATAACTAATGGTATGTGATTCATGGGGATTTTCTTTTTGTACTGGAGCAATTCTACACATGGTATCTGGGTGGCTCTTTCAAAAGTGCAATCTATCTCTCTGGAGAAGTATCCTTCTTGAGTGAAAGACCTTTTGGAGGTGACAATCACAAGTGCTCTCCTCAGTGCAAATTTGGTGGTATCAGAGAGCTTGGCTGTATATTACAGCTTTCTTGGTATGCTAAGATCATTTACTCTTACCTCCTATATAAGTCACAAGCCATTGCATTTCACCTAGGTTCCAATGAATTGTGTTTGGCTAAAGCATATCTTGCAGAAAGAGACATGATCTTGATTTAAAGATACCAGGATTAATGTATTCCTCTCTTCCCTCAGCAGTTTGTTCAAGTGATTAATCACCATCACTGTTAAAAATTTGGACCTTGTTTCTAATTTGATTTTGTCTGACTTGAACTTCCAGCAATTAGTTCTTGTTATTCCTTTCTCCACTAGA
This sequence comes from Crocodylus siamensis, assembly GCF_052110815.1. Lineage (NCBI taxonomy): Eukaryota > Metazoa > Chordata > Crocodylia > Crocodylidae > Crocodylus > Crocodylus siamensis. The sequence continues at coordinate 24,370,555 of NC_143399.1, read as the reverse complement.
TTAAGGAGCACTTTACTGTCTTATATATTCTCCCCATTAAACTACATATACACTGAAATCATGTCACCCCTCCATCTTCTTTTTGTTAAGCTGGTCTTGTTGAGTTTTCTAAAACATTTTCTCCAGATCTTCAATAATTTCTACAGATCTTTTTATACCTGCTCCATTTTTTATCATCCCATTTAAAATGTGGCTAATAAAAAAAGTGTAGTATTCTAATATAATTTTCATTGTTGTTGTTTACAGTATTAAAATATCTCTCACTTTCTGCTTATTGCTCCCATGGCTATACATCCAAGGATTACATTATTATTTTTTGCAACAGCATTTAAGGGGGAGCTCTTGGTAAGTTGCTTGTTCACTGTGACCCTTTTCAGAGTCACTGCTTTTCAGGATAGTCTTGCATTTTGTGTGTGTTGCCTGTATTTTAGATTTGCACTTTACACTTGACTTTACTAAATATATCTTGTTTGTATAGATCTCTTATTGCATTGGCCACATAACTTGCTGGCACCCGCCTAATCTCTGTCCCCTTCAACATGTGCAGGTAAAGGTGCAATTGGATCTAATGTTTAATCCATGCAATTGCACCTCCTGCCATGCCACACATGCAGGACAAGAGGTCTGATTGTGGAATCACTCATTAGTAGGGATCTGGGTTTTCCCTTTCCCATGAGAAAAATGCAGATTTCCCCTTTTACCCAAGAAAAGCAAACAAAGAAACAAATGGATTTTGCACTTTTGCAAAGAGCTCTCTGCAGGCTGGCAGAGTTCCAGCCTGCAAGGGGCGGGAGGAGGGTGGTCAGGTACATGCTATGTGCATATGTGTACGTGGCCTCCAGGCAGCCTGGAGAGCAGCTCCAGCATGTAAATCTTGCAGTGGGGAGCGGGGATTGAGGCCCCCATAGGGAAGGAGAAAGTTAGGCAGGGCTGGCGGTGGGACTGCTGGCCAGCCAGCAGTGCTGGGGGTTGGGGTCCAGGGCCAGATTGCACAGGCACAGGGCCTTGGCAGGGAGCAGGACAGTGCCGCAGTCAGCTTGTCGGGGGGGTGGGGGGTGGAGCTCCCTGCCACTGCATGCACTCCCAGGGTGGCAGGAGGGACATGTGCCCCACTGATCTGTGCATGGGGTGGGAGTGGGTGGCTTACTGTGGGCTCCCCATTCTGCTGCCCTCCCCTGGAGCCTCTACAGCCCAGGTAGGACCTAGCACGGCAGGGCAGAACAGGGCCAGGCAGGGAAGCTCCTTGCCACTGTGAGCCCCACAATGCCCAGGTGAAGCACCCCTGCCCGGCCGGCAACAGCAGGGGCAGTGGCACGGGGTTGTGCCCCTCAGTGCTGTGGGGTGTGCAGAGGGTGCCATGCTGGGTCCCACCCACTGGACTTCAGAAGACCTGGGAGAAGGCAGCAGGGTGAGGAGCCCGAGCCCACAGTGGGCAGCCTGCCCCTGTCCCTCCCCCTGCCCCACACACAGATCTAGGAGGGTCAGATCCCCCTGCTCCTCCCAGGAGTGCATATGGAAGCAGGGAGCTGGCCCCTGCCCCTGCCTGAGCCCACAGCAGGCAGACTGCACCTGCCCCACCACGGGCTGCACTCTGGCTGTGCTGCCTGCGGGTGAGGGGAAGCTGGGCTCCGCGCTCCACACTGCTGCAGTAGCCTCCACTTCTCACACGCAGCAGCTGGGGCTTGGGTGCTGCTGTGGGAGCAGGGGGCTATGGACCCAGGACCCTGGCAGCTGAGGGCCCCCTCCAGCAAAGATGAGGGGCAGGGGCTGTGGGTGGGGGGCAAGAGGCACCTGCAGGGCCAGAGGGCTGTGGGAGGGGAGTGAGAGGCACCAGCAGGTCTGGGGAGGGCTGGGAAGGACAGGTGATGGACACCAGAAGGGCCAGGGGGATTGAGGGGTGCTAGGGAGCTGCAGGGGTAATAAGGAGCTCCAGCAGGGCCAAGGGGTTGTGAAGGGGAGTGAGGAGCATCAGCAGATCTAGTGGGTTGTGTTGGAGGGAGGGGGAGTGAGGGGCATCATCAAGGCTGGGGGGGGGCCATGAGGAGGGGAATTGGGGGGCACCAGCAGATCTGGGGGGCTGTGGCTTGGGAGTGAATGAGTGACCTGTATTCTGTGAGCTAAGGGGGTGGGAGGAGCTCTTGTTTTCCATGATAAAAAAACCCAAAATCAAATACCAAAATGCATAGGTATTTAGAATTTATTTTATTATAGCGATTAAGGCACCGATAGGCTTCCAAATTCCTTTAAAATTGTAAATATATCAGTAAAACATCATGTTCAATTGATACCTATATATATAGTAGTGTTTCATATTAATCATGGATTTTGGGGTGGGATATCAGAGAATCTGATTTTTTTTTATCAGACAAAACCAGGATCCCTGCTCGTTAGACCCCATTGCACCTTACTGCTAGTTCAGGGTGGAGCCCAACCCAGGTTTTCTCTGAACTAGCAAGAAGCAAGATGCTGCAGGTGGGAACCCCTCCTTCATATATGCTGATGATTTATGCATCACATCACAAGAGAAGGAATTTGCCGTTGAGAACAGACTAACAACCTCTCAGATTACTACAATAAGAATCAGCTTCACGCCAACTCAGCCAAGATGCAGGTCTCAGCTTTTCACCTACACCATAGAGCGGCCAAGTGGAAATTAAGCAGAACCTGAGATGGAATCCCACTGACTAATCACCCGAAACCTGCGTACTTGGAGGTTACATTGTACCAAACGCTTACCTTCAAAGTACATGTAGATAAAACGACGGTGCCCACCACAGCATACTTCAAAAGCTGATCACCTCAAAGTGGGGAGCAAAACCAACTACATTATGATCCATTGCTATTGCCTTGTATTACCCCACTGCAGAGTGTTCATGTCCAGTATGGAAACAATCAGTTCATTCCAAGAAACTAGACCTAATTCTAAATGACAGCCATCATGAAATAACGGATGTATAAAGCCAATACTAAAGGATAGCATGTGCGTACTAGCTGGCATTATACCACCTAATACCAGAAGAAAGGTGGTAAGCCAAAAAGAAAGATCAAGGCAGATGGAAAGCCCCAGGCATCCACTGTACGGTCACACAGAAGTAATGAAATTGATTAAACCTCAAAAGAGTTTTGTGGCCAGTGTTGTGGATGCAATGGCTGACAGGGCAAGACTGAGATTATAGAAGGAAAGATTATGCATGATCAAGTGCTCTGAAATGGACCTGGAACCCCAGAAGGACCTTTCCAGATGGACTGATCTAGACTGGCCAGCATAGCGATGCCTGAAATCGCCTGTATACACAACGGTTCTGCTAGGAATTGGCTGGTGTCATAGCAGAACCATTGGCACAGCTGCTTGAGTGCTCATGGCACTCAGGTCACATCCCAGAGGACTGTAAAAGGGCCAATGTAGTCCCTATTTTCAAGAAGGGGAGGAAGGAGAATCCAAGTAATTATAGGCCAGGCAGTCTCACCATTATTACATGGCTTCACTTCTTGTGGACCTTTGACCATTTTTTGTCTCTTCCATATCCTGTTCAAACTCACTTTTATGGGTCTGCAGTCTTTGCATTGGTACAGTGGTTCGCCCACCCAAAATAACTTACAGGGTTGCTTCCCCATCCAGCTGTCACCCAAGCTAAGATGTCACATGGAAGTGTCACACAATGGCAGCTTTAAACAGTGTTTTACTGTTTACTACCTACCTGCTTGTCCCACTTTAAAAGGGGCTAGTAGCCTGTGTCGAGATGGTAATATAATCAGTAGCTAGTAGCCCCTTTTAAAGAAACATTTTGTTTCCCTTGATGCCATCTCTTCTCACTTTTCTCCAGCTCTCCTTTTTGTACCTCTTGTGCCAGTCTTTGTTCTCTGTCTTTAAGCCACATTCATGAAAGAGATATAATGGGTTTCATTTTGTTTATCAAGAAGGATTTTCCTGTGAAAACAATGCTATATTGAAATTAGGTAATGGCTGACTTGAAAGAATTGTGAGGACTCTCTGTCCATGCAAGAATCTCAGTCCAATTCCTGGAAGAAAATAACATTAGCTCACACAGGAGATTCCTGTTTTTTGCAGTGCTGCTTGCCATATGCTTGAGAGAGTAACAGAAAGTCATACTTCCTATATTGGAAAGCAAGCATTCAGAAAAGCAGATGTTGTCACTTCCACCCGCTGGAATCTGGCTGCCAAATCAGTTAATATCTTCTGCCTATTCAGACTAGTCACTTAGGAAGCTGCTGATCATATAACTTTGAGGTTTATACTCCCACTTATCTGGTTCTTGAATCACTTTGACAATAATGCTAAGCAAATTTTAAACCAGATATGCTTCAGAGATTTTAAACTTCTATCATCCTCCAGAATCAGTGGAACATTAGGGAGAGAATGAGCATGTCTCTACATGTTCATTGATGTGCTGTAACTATGGCACATTAAATTTAGTACCTGTAATAACAGGTACTGACTTAATTTGCTGTAATTGGCACTACTGTGTAGTAGTGCCGGCGTGCCCTTTTTTGTGACACAAATATGCAGTAGACAGGCTATTGCATGTTAGCACGTTAGCATGGTTTTTGTCTGCCACGCTGATGAGCAGGAGAATTAGTCCATTGTGCATTTAGTGACTTGTGTAGACATGCACAGTATATGAGAATCATAGAAAAGTAGGACTGGAATGGACTCCAGAGTCCCATGCCCCACTGAAGGCAAGATCCTCCCTGTGTATGTGTTTGTCTAACTTGTTATTAAAAGCTCTGGGAACACCCCACACATATAACTACCTGGCATAATGCCTGAAACATCAAAAACACCCTTTAACCACCCACAGATACAGCAGGGAGACAAGGGCACTGTCTGTGTCCTGCCATTGCAAGGACAGGAGGTAGTTTGTTAAAATGTTGATAAAAGTGTATGATCCAAGGATTTGGGAATAGATTTGAAATCATAATTCCAGAGTTTAAATGGTGGAGGCTAAACTATTGCCTATCAGTTCTGAAATATCAGGTTCTGCAAAAGGTATTTTAAAACCTAAAGTAGTATCAGAAATGTTCTAGAATCTATCGCTATCTTAATGTTTAAGATATATAGATATATATATATTAATATCGCATTACTTTGTATTTAGTAAGGCAGTGTGAGGCAGCCATGGTAAACATAAAAACACTTTACCATACTAATTAGCTATTATATCTTACTGCTTTGAGGTAGGTAAACATTAATGTATCTACTGTACAGATGGATACATTTAAGCGCAGGGAAGTTTTCATTCCCAGGTGTCTAAATGTAAGCATTACATCTATATTTGCACTTCAGTGGGAGCAGCAGGTTCTCAGCAGCTCTTAAAAATCAGCCTCCTGGTATTTAAGCAGCCAAATACAACCTATTCCTTTCATTTCTGTAGCAAAATCATTTTTTTCAATCAGTGAATGAAATATATAAATAACCTTTGGAGCAGAAACTGGGACCAGGCCCCCAGGCAAGTGTTGTCTACAAGGCTGGTGAGTTAGGCTTACCTTCTTTCTCACCCCCTCTGGCTAAAAGGAACTTAAATACTTTTCTGTGAACTGAATTAGTTTCAACAGAAGGGATTAAGTGTTCACCAGCTCTAGAATAGCCAGTAGGCTGGTAGTTAGGGCAGTCTCCTGCCCTGTGTGAGATACAAATTTTTTATATCCATCATGCAGACAAGGGAATTGAACCACACTTTCCCACATCATGGGCAAGTGTGCTAATCACCAGGTTACTCTGTAAAAGTTGAGGAACCACTATAGCCTCTTCCTTTTTCTGTGCTTTTTTAAATAAAAGTGTCTGCTATTGTGTTATATGTATGGCCTGATCCTGTAGCTGTGTAGTAGGCATGAAGCATGCTAACAGAATTGAGCTCCATTAAGAAACATGTAGAGTCAGATTTTATTCCATCTATTTGGTATCTAAGGGGACTGGCATCTTGGCACTTATCTGCAATTCCATTCTACCCTTTTCAGGTCTCTGCAAAATCTATTAATTGTATCTACTTCTGTAACATAGCATCATCTCACCCTTCAGATTGAGTCACAAATAACAGTGAGGAAGATGACTCACCCACTTTTTGCATTAACAGTTTTTCAGGGAATCAAGGCGTGTGCCATAGGATTGTGCTTATGTACCTACCTCCACTTACACACCTAATATGTGGAATAGCATCTAGTTCCTAGTTCACAGATCCTGCTGGAGCTTAGTGCTAGGCAGGGATGAAACTGCTCATCATTAACAAGACTGATGGGATTCTAGGCATGTGCAGAAGCAGAACTTTATGCATCTAGAAAATCACAGTGAAAATTTTGTCATGAATTATGAGGCTTGTTTCTTAGGACTTAGCCATGAGTTATGAAGCATGTTCCTTAAGACTTAGGTAATTACCACACTCCAGCAGACTCCAGCGCCATGTGTATCAGTTTCCCCACACTGAAAAATGGAGGCAGGGGCTCTTTAGTTAAAGTGCCCCTACCACTATTTTTCAGCATGAAGATACTGATGCACAGGATGCTCCAGGCAGTTTAATTAAAGCACCCCCTCTCCCTCCTGGGCACATGTATAAACATCGCTAAATTCTAAATTCTGCAAATGTCTGACTTGTACCTAAATCCTTTTGTAGATTTGTCTAAATCAGTAATGCCTAGTGGCCAAGAAGGAAATTCTGTGTCTGATACACATGCATTAACACACTTTAGTTAATATGCATGAAATCTTGTGAAGTACTAGGAAAATGTGCATTAGCCTTTCTTAATGTGTATTAACTAAAGAGCAACGTTTTTAAGTAATGCTTAATGCACACTGGCCTGTTTTAATGAGCGTTATCTAACGCACGGGTTTTTTTAGTGACGCTGTAATGCTAATTAGAATAGGCTAATGCACATCAAAGCATATGTGTACAGGCACCCACTACTGAGTCCCAAACTAGTACCCTACCACTGGATCGTCTTGCCTCTATTTATTAAGAATCTTTATATACTTCAATAAAAGGTGTGGAACTGTGGTAACTTGTAAAATGGAGCATGTGGCCTTTAAGGTACTTAGTGTGCATGTTAAGAAGTAACTACTGTACTGTTTCTGCCATTTTAAAAATATTCATAGGAGTTAATTGTTGTGTCAGGAAATGCTGTTATCTTTTTTGTTCCTTCTTATTTGTTGGGTGGTGGCTGAGTTGTTTTTCTGTAGTGGTATAAGGCTTCTTTCAATGGCATTTCTTTAGGCAGTCATGTACAATGTATTAAATATTTTTAATACAGGACTGACAGCTAAGCCCCCAGTTAATTCAAGTATTTTCTATGTTAATATGCAGAAAAACAATGGATCTAATCCCCAGCTGATATAAATTGGCATAATATCTTGCTGCTCATTGGAGCTATGCTTTTTAATGCCACATGGGAATTCAACCCACAGTCTAATCACTGCAAAGATTTTGGGAGCGGAAAAGATTCTTACCAAATACATTGAAATATATAATTTTGCATGTCAAAGATAAAACACAAAAACCAATATGTCATCAAACTATCTCATTCTCATCCAAGTTTGAGACTGAATTGACAAGAGATCAGCCATTGGCAGGAGAACAAATGAAACATATTGAAGAGCCAATTTGCCTGTTTGGAGGAAGGCAGATGTGTCCGTTTTACATCTCTTGATGCAAAGAGATGGTTGTTGGGCTCCCATTCCTCACCTTTTTAAGCATACTACATTGACTGAAGATTTAATTATTAGTTAATTGAATAATCCTCTATTAAGTGGCAGTGTGTATAAATACTGTGCATCCTGTTCATCCAAGGTTCTTTTTATCTCTGTGTTTTGGTTCTCTTTGCTACATTTCATTGTGGCAGTTTATGATTTTACATTATATTCTCCATTCCTGACATACAACTGTTCCCAATTCCAGTTGAATTCTTTGTTGTACCATTACATGCCAGATGCCAATTCAGTACCTCTTTCTGCCACCCTACTAGTAAATGTGGATGGAAAGAAAGAGAAATAGGTTTGTTGCTGGCAGCCTGCTTCCAGCCAGGTGCATGCATCTCTGCAATGCAGAGCAAAAAGGAACAACAAGGAAAATCTTTTCCATCTTTTCAAATAAAGTTAGACAGGTGGTAACCTCAGATAGTTAAGTTCTCTGTGGCACACAGAAATATATGAGCTAGGTATGTCAGATGTTAGTCAGACTGACCTAGAAGTCAGAATGTTGCAGTGGTTGAAGGAATACGTAGAAATAATAAAATTAATAAGTCTCTGACCATGGCTTTCCCAGATACCAGTTACTGAGGCTTATTATACATCAGCTTGCTTTAAGAAAGAATTTTTAAAAATAGTTTACTAGAATAATTCTGTAATTCTGTATTTTTATTGCTTTGAAAGAATGATACTGTATGGGAAATTCAAAGTATACTTATGTACGTGTGTGAGAGAGAGAGAAATAAAAAACAAAATAATATTCAGAACAGCAAAAGGGAGTGACAGTTGCCAACATACATTCCCAAGTTAAGCTGTAAAGAAAAAAAAAACAAAATTAGATATTAATAATGTGCATGGATTTCTCTTTACTTGTTAGGATTGCTTCTATTTGCCTTTTTATTTGTGAGACTTTTCTTAGCCATGGAGACTAGATGGTTATTTTTTAAGAAACTGTTATGTAGTCAGCTCATTCTAGGAGTTTGAACTTTAGGAAAAAACAAATATTGTGAAACTCTTCATATTATGTCATTTAAGATTTCTAAAGCATTTATTATAGTAATCTCTAGGTACCTATTGACAGTTAAAAATTGCAGAGAATTCTCAAAGCACCATCCACTACCTTTCTTTTTGTTGTTAGAATTGCTTCATATCCAGTGCTGTCTGAAGTGGTATATGTTTAGAGAAGTTTCAGCGATGAACTCTTCCTTTACCCAACAGATTAACAGTCTACTCCAAGTTTGTGCATGATTCAATACCAATAAATCTACTAAAATTAATAAAACCCAAGGAGACAGAAATTAGTGGTGGACAAACCCTGGCTGCGCCTGTGCAAGTCCAAGGAAACTGGGACAGTGACATGGGTCTTGAAAAGGAGTTCAAAAAGTGGAGATGTCTATAAAGTCTCAGGAGCTTCAACAGAATGCCCCATGCTCAACTGAATTCAGAGGGTCCACAGGCTTGAGGTTCTACTTTCAGCTTCTTTTGTGAATAGGGCTCAAGTTATTCAAAGCTAGGCACAAAAGTTATACTTATCATGCATTCAGCATGCACAAGGTGTTTTATAGCCGTAACAGAATAAAAATTCACAGCACATACGTTGTTTTTAAAATGGTGGATCTGACTGTAAGGTAACTCTGGATGGATACGGTATCAGATTAAAGTACTTTAGATTTGAATGCTTTATCAAACATCTGTACCACATCCCACCCCAAGTCATAGAATTATTGAATCATAGAATCAATGAGTGGGAAGGGACCTAGACAGATTATCTAGTCCAAACCCCTGCCATGGGCAGGAAGGAGCACTGGGGGGTGGCAGGAGTCATAAGACCCCCAGCCAGGTGCCTTAAGTCAAAGTAGGATGCATTCCCCCAGCATTCCAGGGACCCCTTGCTGGGCAGCTTGCTAGCCCTAGCCAGTACTTGTCTCTTCCAGGTGAACACTAGCTCAGGCCCACCCCCATGTTGTCACAGAGAAGAGCCAGAAAAGGCTCTGTTTCCTCTGCACAACCAGGGAGGGGGTGGGGGAACGGAGCCCCAGTGCCATGCAGATAGTCCCAGATTGCTGGGTTGAGTGTTGGGCTGGGTTTGTATAGCAGAGGGGCTCCCACCCCTAGTTTCTGGCATGGCCAAAATCTAGGCTACACAGTTTCATGCTACAGAGGCTGGCTGCAGCTGTTCAGAAGCTGAGGCAGAGGGAGAAAGCCCTTTTCCATACAAACCCAACCCAGGCCCCCTAAGACCTGACCTAGCAGTCTATGGGATGTGTAGCACAGGGGTTCCGTCCCCTCCTGTCCTTCCCCCAAAGCCACTGCTGACAGTTGCCAGCTGGCAGGGGGCAGAGCTTGGGAGAGGGGTCACTCTGGCAGCCTTCTGAGAGGTGTACAGGAGTGCACCCTGCCTGCTGGCCTTGGCCATTGGAGGCAGGCTCCAATCCCCTGCCAGCAAACAGCGAACATCTTCTCAGTTCACTCCCACTCTAATTTATAACACTTTAAATCAGAGGTAGTCAAAATATGGCTTGTGGGCTGGATTCAGCTCACCAACCTATTCTATCTGGCTCACAGGACCCCTAAAAAATATAGAAAATTAATATTTATCTGCACCTGGCTGCCTGTCAAAGATGACAGAAGGCAGGGGCAGTAGGACCCAGGGGAAGCTGGCAGAACTCAGCAGCCCAGAAGCAAGGCCCACCCAGCCCCCTCCCAGGGGTTATATGCTGTAGTCTGTTTGGGATTAAATCAGAACTTCCTGTTGTGTTTGCAGTAGGAGGCTAGAGAGCAGAGAAAGTCATCTCTCTGCTGGGAAGGCTTTTTGAATGAACAGGGTACTTTGACTCTAGGGTCTCTGGGAATAGTTACAGTCTTCTGTGGGAGTCGAACACCTGTCAAGGGGTGGGCCTACCCATGCAGTCTTTGACACCTTGCCAAAACCTGATAAGTGATCCTCCATCTGAAATAATTGCCTGCCCCTGCTTTAAATAAAGGACAATTGCAAGAGTGCTTCCACCAGGGGCTTTGTGAACATCTGTATTTAGCCTAAAAGGCCACACGGCTTTGCCCTCCTTCTTTCAGCTAAAGAGCTGTTTGTGGAAAACCTTCTGAAGGAAATCTAGAATGTTTCATTTCTATTATAAATACCATTGATTGATTGTTTTACAGGAATAGTAGTGTAAATAAGGAGGGAGAGGTGTGAGCACCAGCCTCAGATGCTGCCCAAAGGGGGAGCACAGAAATAACAGCTGTTGTGCTGCTGACCAAGTTGCCACAACCAGCTAGGGTGCATAACTGCCTGGTAGTACCTAAAAACTCCAAGGTGAGATCACGGTCCCATTGTGCTAAATTCTGAATATAAAGACAGCACTTGTGCTAAGGAGCTCATACTTGACACAGACAATGTAGAAGAAAGGAATTTTGCAGAAAGGGAACCAAGGCACTGACTGATTTGTTCAATTTCACACTAAAAGTCTGCGGCAGTGTCAGCAGAAAATGCTGAAAGCAGAAAACGCTCAAGATCTTGATCCCACGCTCAAGTCCTTTTTCTTCTCTTCCACCCCAGTCAGCCTCTGTGTTTGGGTGTTATGGGTGGAGCACTTACTGTTTCCAGTATAATCTGCTGAATGGCAAGTAGGCCAGAGAAGTTGAGTAGTTTTCTCTGGCTCCACAGCTTGGAATTTGACCCCTACTCCTGGACCATGAGCTGTAAAAGGCTACCTAATCATTCAGGCTGGCAAATCAAAGACAGCTAGACATAATGCTAGCCATATCTCTCCCTTGTTCTTCACTGGCTTCAGAAACTGTCATGTCTTAACCAGGTTAGCCCCGGGGGCTGTTAGGCTTGGGAGGACCTTTGACAGCTTTGATTTTACTGAGCTCCATTCCAAACTATTTAGTTGGTTTACACAAGCATATCGCGCTCCCTAGGCTACCCCAATCGCCATTCAAAAGCCAACATTTGGCAGCATTCATCTCACAGTTCTCTCGGAAACACTACAGCTCTCCTCCGTATCTGTGGTAACTGTTCAGTAGCTGATGGCAAATTCTGAATTTTTAAGTCCTACATCACTTCACATAATTATTGCCAAAGTGATCATGTACTGAGATAAGTCTGGAGTCGAAAAGTAGACTTATCCACCTTCAGAGTTCAGATAACAGGCTTGGTGTTTTGGAATTCAAAAGTAGTCGGCTGTGTCAGGAAGGATTTCAATAGAAAATTAAATGGGTTTGCATATTGCTCTGCATGACAGATTTTTATGTTAGCCTTCAAGGTCTTCATGATCTAACCAAGCATGTAGAAGCCGGGTATATATTTCTGAGTGCTGTAATATTTGCTTTTATTGTGAAGAACCCTGAAATCTAAGCAATGAAATAGGACTGTTACCCAAAATTATAATTTTAATGTATTCACTTTTGATGAGTTTATAATATGGTATGGGCTATTTTTTTTATGTTTTTTGTTAACAGTTTTTTGGGTATGTTTCTCAATTAGCTTTCCACTCAGAAGGAATTTACTCTCTGGCTATCTTTTTCCCTGAGGAAAAGGAATGTAGACAAGAAAGATGACTCTGCAATTATCTCTTGACTGGAAGTAACTGCAGCAGAAACTGTGTTCATTTTTTTTCTTTCTTTCTGATAAAATGCAATTAGTACTCTGCTTACCTCTTTTTGCGAGATGTTTCCAGACAACATTATTGTTAAGCAACATATGCTGCCACTGCAGCCATCCTTTAAATATGCAGTTGAGACAGTCAGCTCTGTTCCAGTGACAGAAAACATCAAAGCAACAAAACAGTATTTTATCTGATGAGGGTAACAATATCTCAGCTAATAAAATGGCTCTCATCCCTACCCACGGCATAGATAAGGAAGCTAAGGACGTTTGGATACCCTTTGTTGGTGTGCCAAGTTGCAATTATCCTATGACAGGGCCCTTCGGGATTTTGACTGATGAAACATTTTGGAAGAAAGGGCTTAAATAAGGGAATTTCATTGGATTTTGAAATGACACCACAAACACCATAGTTGGCAAAAACAAAAACATTTTAAGTATAACTAGGAAAATGTGGCCTCATTTAATCTGCCTGTGATGGCCTTGACTCATTCACTTCTTTGCATAGTATCTAGAATGTAAACAACTTGACTTCTAAGGTACTGTACTGACCTTTTTTGGCACTTAGATCAAGTAGTGTCTGCAACAAAGATGAGAAACTTTCAGGACTTCAGTGACTTGCCAAACTAAGTTATATTTAAACATAAAATAACACAGGAATGCAGTCGTTAGCTAAAACAGGCATAAATGAGGCACTGAAGAAATACGCAGCTCCTCAAGAGAAAAATGGGCTAAGTACAGACATTCAAAAAGCCCAAGGCAGATCTAATCTAGGTGGATTTCTCTAAGCTGCATAGATTAGATCGTGAGCAAACAGCTTGCATGCACTTTTTGTTTGGAGGAGATAGGCATTTGCTTGCAGTGGCCAAGGTCAGAAGATGTGGGCACTCCCACATGCATCCCAGCCTGCCAGATATTGCTGAGGGCAGCCAAGCCTAGCCAAGTACAGGCCACCCCTGATTAACTGTCCAGCAAACACCCACAACTGCCTGCTGTCAGCCACAGAGAGTGGGGAGCCAGCACAGAATCTGTCCCCAGCTGTGCTGCGGCAAGAGAAGGGGACCAGGGAAAGCAGAGGCCCCTGTGGCTGGAGCTATTCCCCTGCTATTGTCCTGTCTGGCTGGGCTGGCCAGCCAGCCAGACTACACAGCTCCCCCTCCCCTGCTCACCAAGTTGCTGCCCTGAATGGTGAGGCAGTGGGGGGCATGGGACAGAGGTCCCTGCCATGGCCCCAGCCCCCACCTGAGCTGGGGTCTGCCCAGCTAGGGTCTGCCCTCACAGTGGGGGCTTTTCCTCCAGTGCTGTACCTGCCTGGCTGTGCAGCCCAGCTGGCTGGTCAGCCCATTCATGCAGGCACAGTAGTGAAGGAAAAGCCCATGCTGCAGTGCCCCACCAGCTGGGCACACCCCAGCTCAGGGGGCCAGAGATAGGGCCATGGCAGGGTACTCTTTTCTTCCGCTGCTGCTCAGATGCAGTCACTTATGGGGAGGGAGAAGGTGGTGGGGTGGTGTAGCTTAGCTGGGTGGGGACAGGATTAGGGGAAAACCCCATGCTGTGCGGCCTCTTCCCAGCTGAGCAGACCCCAGCTCAAGAAAGGGGTTGAGAGCCCACCTGGCTGATGGGCATAAGTAGGACATAGGGCTGCGAACCACAGGCTTTGCTGCCTCCACTCTGCGACAGCCCAGGGGTGGGGTCAGCCCAGTTTATCCAGAGCAGAGGAGTGCCAGCAGAGGGTAGCCCACCTGCCCTGGGGGGGGGGAGGGGCTGCAAAACATCCTGGGATGCCAGGGAACTGCAACCTAATTTGAGTCGGGAGGTGATCTGGGACAGAAAACTTCTATAGACTGCGCTAATGTAAACTGATTAAATCTGATACTATATCCATCCAGGTCTATTTTAAACCAGGTTCTGAGATTTTTAAACCAGTCTGCCTGAGCAAAACTTATATTCTATTACAGGTTTAGACTGGTTTCCCATCACTTATACCAGTCTATGTGTAATTTCTGTACCTAGCCATGATTACCTTGCAGTTTCAAGATGACCTAAAGTTGGCTAACTTTGACCTATTTTTTCTTCTTTACTGAGTCTTACCATAGGAAATAATGGTGAGATTTTTTAGTTGCACATCTTGGAACTGGCAGCGCCCCCCTCCCCTCTCCTCCCCTCCCCTCCCCTCACTTTCCAAGAGCTATGGTAAGTTTAAATCTGGGAAACTCTGGAGATTGGAAAGTCTCTGGGCATAATTTGGGAAATATGTACACGTACAGTGCTGGGCAGATACCCACACTAACTCTGAGGTAGCTGCAAAATCACAAGTACACTCCTCTGCTTGAGTTAATTAGGGCTAATTAGTCCAAGTGAAACATTGCTCTGATGCAGCTGTATTGAATCTAGGACTCATGCTAGTATGGTATTACATTATACTTTATAGACCTACTTTGGGTACCAGAAGACAGCCTCTGGAGAAGGATTTTTATCTCAAGATTGTGCAGACATACACATCCATTATTCCACGTCAGCTGTCCCTGAAGTAAGCTCTCCCCACAAAAAAAAATTCAATACCTTTTTCTGGGGTATTATTTTGTACATCTCTATGGGTATTGCAGTTCATCCATACCATGTAATCCCAGTCAGAGACAGATTATTTTCCATTTCTTTGTTACTTTTATTATAAAAAGGAATGGATCAGATACTGTACTGCAGTCAGAGTTGTTCTTATGTCTGGGACTAGGAGAAGTGATTAAATTGGTATTATTCCACTTTTAACCCCCACCACCACATTCATATCCCATTCCTCCTCTGCTCTGTGGCCAGAGTTCAGATTGCCTCCCAATATAAAGCAGAGCAGGCAGAACTCCCATAAGTCATTACAAGTAATTTATTGGGCTGGAAGGCGTGCAAACACACAGGCTCCTATGGCAAGTCTTATGGGTTCAAGGTGTAAAAGTGCAAGATTTAGCCCATTATTGTGAGACTTAACATCCTGAACATTTGAAATAAAAGTTCCTTTTATTCATTTATTCCATCTGAATCTGTGCCTAGTTGGAAGTTCGCTCTTTTAGAATAGCTACATTAGTAACAATATGAAGATCATGAATAATCTGAATGGGGGAAAGAACTATAATTAGATAACTGGTATCTTTTAAGTTTTTCTCTTGAGATTATTTCTGGGGATATACCAAATTTCCTGCGCCGTGGCCTCTGAGTATGAAACTAAGGATAGCCTACTGAAACAGATGTATTGGCACGGCACAACAAAGGAAAAGGAGGACAAAAGTCAACAATACTGTTAATGAAAAAAACCATTAATCCATGTAGCAAATGTTTCCCTGAATTAAAAAAAGAAATAACACTACCAATGTAAATGTTGGTTACATTAAGTAATCCATCATCAGGGTTTTAAAACTAGATGCACATAAGCATTTATTTATACTTTGAATAAATGGCCTTATTTAAGATGCCTGAACATGAATTTTGAGCAGCCTTGTTTTAAAATCTTGGCCCATGTATATAAGGAGGAGGGGGGTTGTTGTTTTGGAGATTTTTTAAAATCTGTGAATAAGAAAATGTCTAAAGTTTCCTTACAAGACTTTATAGTCCAAACTAGTTGGACACTAATCAATAATACTAGCATTCAACCCTTAAATTGCCCCTTTCATTTTGAATGATCCCCAAGCCCTTTTGTTTGTGGCAGTCTGCTCTTTTATTGACTTCCTCCTGGGCTCATCTAAACAACTATGTTGCCTCAGCAATGCAATACGGTGCCATAGGGCAAAAACCATGATGCCGCCGCTATGTCGCTGTAGCAATGCACTCCCTCAATATAACGCATTGCTATGGCAAAATAACCATGTGTGGCCAGCACAGCACAGTATGGGCTGTTACTGTGCTGTTTTTTAGTACTTCCAAAAGGAAATACTAAGTGATGGTGCAGTAGCAAAGGTGATTTTTGGCCATGTGTAGATGTGCCCCCTGTTATTTAAAATCGTGCTGCCTCTTTCCCTTCTACCTCCTTTCTGCCTGTTGTTTTTACTACTTTTTTAATTTAGCCCATTGTCTCTTAATTGTCAGGCATACACTGTCATTCAAATTGTTTATCTACACCTGTCCTTACACCATAAACAAAATCAGAAATATATGTAAAATCATTATATGTTGCCAGGTGTGTGGTAATGGGCAAACTCAGAAGTGCTTCACATTTAGTTTTGCCAGAACTTGGATCTGGGGCTCAGAAGATTCCCAGCTGTGAAATCCAGAGACAACTAGTAGGCAACCATTGAGCCTCTGGATCATGGTGTACACGAGAAATCTAGTCAGATGCCTGATTAATCAGTTTGTTGCTGACAAGCTCAATTCAAGAGCAACATAGCTTGTTACAAGTTTCTCAGTTATCTGTCTCGGGAGTCTAAAGGGGGGAGGAGGTCTAGGGTAGCCTCTACTCCTCCATAGTCTTGCCTTAGCATACATACAGCAAACCTAGAAGTATATAGGGCATTTTTACATGTGGGGGGCTTTAATTAGAACAGCTCCAAGAGCTGCTTTCGTTAAAGCTCCCAGAGCATCTCAAGATATCAGTGTCCCCGCACTTCAAAATGGTGGTGTGGGTGCTTTATCTAAAGTTTGTTGAATGAGCTTTAGTTAAAACACTCCTGCCACCATTGTGATACACAGGGACGGTGATACCTAAGATGCAGAGGCTGGATGGAGTATAGTAATTACCACACTCCAACAGACTTGATTAATCAACTCTGCTCCAACACACTGTAATTAAAGCACATCAGAGAAGCCTCCTGGCTTGTGTATAGGTGCCCCTAGTGCTGAAACTACTCCAAGGGTGTTCCCTGTCCTCAAGTCACTAGAGACAGAAATGACGAGAATAGCCAGAGCAGTTTTGCTGCCACATTTCTGGATTATTATATCCATGCAGCACCACAGTAACCTACTTAGCTGTCATCCAATGCTAATTAACCTGCCTAGGGTGCTGTGCAGACACAGCTACACTGCTTCTGGGTTAAGACATAGTCCACAAGGAGCAGCGCAACCTGCTGAGCAGTGCCACTTAGTCATAGCAAGCTCACTATGCACACAGCCAAGGGGACAAGTCACAGGGGACAGAGGAATAGGCAAGAGTGCTGTTTCTTGGGATGAGGCAGAGGTGTCTGACCTGAGCTTCTAGCCTGAGAGCACTTGCTTTTGTCATTTGTTTCTATCTCTGTGTCAGAGAAACAGATAAATATACCTATTGTAACAAAACACATCACGCTAGGAAAGTATCTGGTTTCATGTTGCTAATTTTTTCTCCAAGTAACCTTCAAATTCCCCCAAATCTGCAGCCACTTCAATGCTGTTGACTTCAATGGAGTTAGTTCTAATTTATACCAGAATAAGGGAAAGAATATTGAAGCCCTATCATTTTGAGGATGACCACTATTATCAGAAATGTAATATGACTACTGTCAATAACACAACCTCCTTGCATAAAAATGATTTTCACCAAGGAATTGAATATTTACAGCATTTACAGTAGCTAGAAATACTTACAGTAGTTATTGTTGTTGGAGTCATTAGTCTAGTTGAAGTTAAGCTGGCATATTTTCCCTCTGGGCAGAATTCCTCAGTCTGATTGTCTCCTCATAGGTCTCGGCTTGCCAGACCATACTTGATATCTGTAGGTTTGGAGACTGGAGCTTTTCCAAAAATTAATGGCTTTTCTCGGTTATAGATTGAAATGGTTTTCTTTTGTGAATTAGCCTATTATTGAATAGCAAAGCTATTGAATTCCAGAGCATTTAGACTGAATGGCTGAGAAACACAGATAATAGAAAAGACGCTCTGTTTGCCACCAAGTCACGTAGGTGCTTGGGAATCGTTTCTTAGAGGTTTAGTTACATGGAAACTTTATAGTCCATATGTAGTTTGAAGAGAAAAATGAAACAGAGGCAAAGGAAGGCAAAAAAATGTTAGCTCTCTGGTCAAAACAGGAGGTCGTTTTTTACTGGTGCTATTTTTCTTTTAGCATAAACACTCTGTACCTTTTATGGGGAAAGGACAGGTATATAATTATAATGGCAAAAAGGCAAGGGGACTAACTACTAAATAGTACCTCAACTAAATCTGGCATATCTGTTTCTTCTGTCCACCTCTAAGCAGCAATAAATGAAGGTAACTTAGCCTCCTGCTTTTATAGGAATGTTACTGTTTCATTACTCCAACCCATAGATTTACACATCTTAAGGCTAGAATGGACCGTTACATCATCTGATTTTTACCTTCTGCACACACAAACTATGTAATTTCATCCAGTGTTTCCTGTACTCAGCTCTATGACTTATGTTTAAAAACAGCATACTATCTTCAGTATCTATATGTCTGATACCCAAATTAGACCTCTCTTTCTCCCCGCAAGAGTATAGTAGTAGAGATGAGCAAATACTACTGCTTACAGAAAAATCAGTGTGTAAAGTTAGCAAGCCAATCTTGGAATATGACCAGCAACAGGGGTTCTTAGACTTTTCTTCTGCTATCATTCAATGGCACAGTGCTTATTATTATTATTACAAGAAGTACTTACTGGAGGCTTGGAGGTCTGGGCATTGTGACCCCAATGATACTACCAAGTTTGAGCTGCTTGCCTTGCACTTTGTCTGGAACCCAAACTCTGGCCTCATGTATGTATAAAAATATTAACAGTTAATTAATATTTAACAGATGTAGATGAAACAATGAGGATAGATAATTTAAAGATTTTACTTTAAACACGCAAAAGAAAGAAATTTAGACTATTGCTCTGTCCTGCATTTGTACTACTGGGCCCATGTATTTAAGATCCCACAATTCTGTATCTGGAAAGTTGCCAAAATGGCTGATCTCTCTGTTACAATAGCTACAACAGGGTGGAGTAAGGGCTGAACTACAAATTTATCTCTGACTTTCCAGAATGGTACTATAAATTAGATTTATTTCTTAGCAGCAACATTTGTATTAAAAAATGCTGAAGAAAGGGTTAATTCAAGACAATGCAATTAGAATCACAAGTTCTGGCCCATCTACTTTTATAATGTGGGCAGAGTATTCATGCCATAGCAAACTGAAAATACAACGGAAAGTCCGTAAGAAATTACAATGGAGATGTTGTCTGGTTTTAGTTTAAAAACAAACAGCGCTCTATTTACAGAGCTGCAACAGAACATTTATTTGGACTGCATATTTAGTTCTGCAGGGGGCATTGTTATCAACCATAGAATCCATCTCAGCAGGAGATACTGCTACACTGCTCACTTTCCTTTAAAAGAAAATATTCATTGATTGCATATATGATGTTTTACTTTTTGGTTAGAAGATACAATATTATGAAAACCAGTAAATTAGCATAAAATGATGTGAGAATGATTTTAATGGAATTAAACAGGGAAGTTTCCAAAACATTTCTATTGGTGTGCACAAAGATATTGATATATATGTTGTTGCTAGAAACCAAAACTTTGTATTTCAATTCAGCTGAGCATCACCTTGTTTTAATTCAGAAATCCAGGCAGTTGATGTTGCCAAAGGGCATGTGCTAAGCTGTATCTCAGACTCGGAAAATAGTTCTGTTGGAAGCAAGGACCGGATGGGGTATGTGTTGAAAGTCGTTTGGAGAACTGATGTCAGTTGGAGCTTTTGCACTGACTTTACTGTCAGACTCCTTGCTCTCATCTAGATCATCCCACAGGCAACGCGTAAGTGCTGCCAGCACGGGAACACAACTCCGCATCACCGCCTCAGTGGCAGGGCACAACTTTCTACTACAACTGCTGCTGCCAGGCACTGGTTCCAGCTAGGCTGCAACCCCATATCTGTGCCCTGTTGGCAGCACAGATACCTGGAGGGGCACATGCCCCCCTGTATCTCCCCAATCTATCACCAGTGAATCATTCAGCCATTTTGTCCTTTGGAACCACTACTATCCCATGCAGTTAGTTTATAGTGAATCTGCTTGTTTCACTGACTACTCCACTCATCAAAACCTGCCCGCTTCGGTAATTTCCTCTGTGCTCTAACAGAAGCCTAGCTGAAGCCTAGCAGAAGAAGAGCTATAAATCCCTCCTTAGGCATCTCTGCTTTTAGCCCCAACTTCCCTCAGCAAGTGGAAATAGGAAGTTTCTGCTGCCATTTGGATTTTTTTTGAAGATATGTAGGGTTTGGCTTTGCGTGAATAAAAGATGGGTACGTATCATGCAATACTGTGTTGTTTTAGATCAAAGTTTTTCTGCTTGTTTGTAGTGTGTTATGAGTAGCTCATTAGATAAAGCCCAGGACTCCTCAGCTTAATTCAAGCTGTGTTCTCTCTCTCCTACCCATTTCTCACATTGCACGCTATTATGGCAGCGTTTGCACTTATAAGCCATTGAGTGATGATGCATTTCCTGGCTATATTGTTCAAATTCTGAATAAATATCTTTCTCCATTGTTTTGAAATTTGGGAGAGCGTTGCCCAACATACAATAACCTTTTCTTTTTTTTTTTGTAATCAAATTATTTGCCAGAGTGTTTTTTTTTTCCTTATTATTTTTTGTACAGGACCAAAATGTTTAGTTATGTGTTGGACAGCATCTCACTTGTTAACATGCTGTCCAGCAGCAGTGGAGGCTACTTGAGTTCATTGAATTACTAGCTGGAAGATTTACAATCTAAATTGGATTGTTGCTTATCCCCTGTTGTTAAGTGGCCCTAAGCATGTTTTCCTGGTGTTAATCCAGTCACTATTCCTCCTATCCAGAGTCAGGCTGAGAATTCAGACAATTCATGCCTGACCCGGACTTTCAGCATTTCAGTTCTATTCGTGACTCATCATTTTCCGTTGTACCTTAGCCATTATTATATTATTATGATCACCCTGGCCAAACTGGTCAGCATCTCCTTTTTTCTTACCAGACCAAGTACACAGCTGGTGTAACTCCAAGCCAAATTCCTTTGTGATGAATTGCTAGCATTGTTAGGTTCCTGATGGGCCTTCTATCCGGAGATCAGTGGTGGAAAAAGGAAGTCTCCATGATATTCCACTTGTCATACTGTATTACTGAGTCTTTTCCTTATCCACCACTGCTCCTGAGATCCTCCGCTCAAGAGGAATGGAAGAGGTTTTGCAGTGCAGAGCTGCATAATGACATAAAGTCTTTGATACCATTCTCGCAAGGTTGGAAGCAGACAATGCACATCTCCCCCATACATACGGATCCCCAGAGAACACTCTGAGATGAGAGAAGGGACAATGCAGAGAAAGCTGCTGAAACAGACACCAACTCGAGTATTTAGGAATGGGCAGATGTGCACAAATCTTCACATAGTACTTCCAGTTTTCACTAACAGCCTAAGTATTCAATTCCCCTCTCCAACCCCCACCATCATTCACAATCCTTTTCTTTTTCCTCACCTGACTAATTTCAGGGCCTGTTCCTTTTCTATTCTCAAATTCCTGCTGATGCTTGGCTGGGTAAATGTTTTGTTTCCAGTCAAAGAGTAGCATTTTTAATGATGTTTTTTTCTCTTCCTCTGCTCTTCACATATGAATGATCACAAATTATAGATTTTTCTTTTCATGATACTCCACAAGCATTGGAGAGGCAAGTTGTTCTGTACGACTAAGCAAATGACACTTCTCATCACTAACACTTATCCCAATAATAAATGCTTTTCACATTTAATTTGTAACGTCTGATTTTTACAAACAGGAGATGAGTGAAGCAGCTTGAATTTCTCCAAACTTTGGCCAAGCTGTAAATGAATCCAATCTGAATGATTTTTGAATTTCAAAATATTTAGTGTAAGCATTTTCCTCTGCCCCGGTTTTTTTTTATTTTGGAAGCTGCTATGAACTTTCAGGGTAAAACAAGACCTCAGGGGTCTGTTGTTATGAACTAAGCAGCCCTGTAGTTCAGCCAGAAGGCACAGATACTAGGCTGGATTAATCTCTGCACTGGAACAAAATCCAGTGCAGGATCTGTAAGGGGGTGTTTGTGCCTTTCTGAATATAGAGCCTTCAGGGGCTAATTTGGCACTCAGGGACAAACACATTATGCCCACACCATCTTAAAGTCCCTCACATGCATTAAAATGCCCTAGGACATCTGTGCAAAGGACTTTTGTAAGGAGGGGCAGAGACATTAAAACTAGGCAGGAAGGAGCCTTCAGTGGCTTGGTTATTTCCCAGGGGATTGTGCGTCTGCTGTGTGTTCCCTCTGTGCCAGCCTAGGACAAAGATGAATCAGGCCCATTATGAAAGAAATTCATATTCTAATGAGATTTACAGCCCAGTTTTGCAGTCTCAAGTGGTTCGTCTAAGCATCTGCTCTTTCATGCTGATTTAGACCAAACGTGAATGCTGAATCTTTTGAGAATCATAAACAAATTGTGTTAAATTACCATTAATGGTACCAAAGCACAAAAAGGAAAGGCGAGGTTGTTAATGGCATTGCTATTCTTAACTCAGTCTGCTATAACTGTAGATACGCAGCACTGCAGCACAAAGGTAATATATGTAAGATCACCCACTGTTCTGAGACCTCTAGACAAGCTAAGCACAGCAGGGTAAGTAGCACTGGAATTTGTTTTACAGGAAGCCTTCATTTCCTTGCTTTTGAGGGGTTAAGTGAGGCACTTCAACTACTGCTCTCCCATGAGGGTTATTCAGAGGAAGGGCAGCTTTAGTTTCCCCCAGGGGCTCCATGGGAGCTTTGGCAATGGAGGCTGCTGTCAGAGGAGAACAGCAGGATGCAATGAATCAGAGTATTCCCCAGCCACCTTGGCTGCATTCCCTTCCTAGCCAATGCCATCCACTTTTCAGGCTGCTGGGTCCCCAGCCATGTCCTCTTAGACTGCTCCTGACAGATGTGTGTCCACCAGAGACCTCATGCCCTGGTTTATACTGGCCTGAATCAGATACAGATCTGATCTCTTGTGTTTTAATTGTTTCTTTTTGCTTTCTATAGGGTTGGGGGGGGGGGGAAAATTCACAATTCAAACTGAGCATTTTAACAGTAGTGTGAGTTGTGCATTTCATGATTCATATCCCCTGCCCATGCCCATGACAGGTTTTGTACAGCTACCTGAGACCAACATGGGCAAAGTATGTATCACGCCATAAACAAGTTCCAACCAGCTATACAGTTAGACCTCGAAAATGCGTGCTAACTTTGTTACTGGTTGCTATTCAGCTTTAATTTGCACAGAAAGCAGGGTCTCCCCTGTGACTGGGAGCCCTGTCAGCTGACCAGCTCTCCGCAGCAGTGCGCTATGTCCAGCCAGGGTTGGGAGTCCTGCACCTGAGGGATCTTTCAGCCCCGGCAGTGCCTGGCAGTTGCAGACTCTGGATCTGCAGCCCACTGCTCCAGTCTCCCAGTGAAGGGGCACACCACACACCGTGCACACCTGGGAGTAGGAGATCAGCTGAGAGGGTTCTCAGCTGCGGGAGCTTGCTTCTTGCTGGTGCAGGGGGAGACCAGGATTAGGTTCCCCCTACACCAGCAATAAGGCACGATGGGATCTAATGTGGGATCCCACAGTCACGATTCCTGCCATGCATGTGTGGATTGCATATAACACCCCATCATGCCTGTATCTGTTTCAGTGTTTCCTGAATGTATTGTTGTGAGATTTCATGTCTGTAAAACTGTTCTAGTTGCATGTGAAACAGGAAGGTTTACAAACACCCAAATGTTAATCTGAACTAATCATTCAAGACTTTAGCAACCTTAGCTCTATGATATTTTTTGCTGAGGGGAGAACAAGCATGTCACAAATTTATAAGAAAATTTATGTCAGAATTTATAAGAAAATGCGTATTTTGTTTCATGACTGTGGTCATATATGGCAGATTTTAGGACAAAACTGATCAACAAACTAATTGTATTAAACAAAGTTTATCATGGGGATGTTCTAAAGGAAATCCTTGAGGGTTGTTGTTTTTCTCAGTCTACTTCCATGACAAGTTTGTACTTCCTCTTGAACAATACATGAAAATGGTATTTCAAATCTTTCCTTTAAAATTTGACTCCTGCCAAGTGACTGACAAGTGATGTCATTTTCTAACCGTAATAGTTCCAAGATATTCATAGTTGAGGTTGTAATTCAGTTTGTCAGGTATTATAAATTGGATCATTCACAGAAAAAATCCTGAATGCTGGGTGGTGTAAAGAACTGGTGGAGCAACATTTTATATAAATTCTGTTTGTTGAAGTCATGCTGGGTAGAACATGATGTCATTTTTCACCAGAGTGGTGGCCACAGGACTCATAAATGATTATTTTAATCCAAATATTTTTCCTACATGATTTAGAGCTCACGCAAAGAAATATTTTTATAAGAAACTTTCTTCAGTGTTATCCAATAGAAATATGCTTTTCATTAATAGTAGCAGTAATGGCAGCAAAAGGCCTCGTCCATAGCCCGTTGAAGGCAATTGAAGGATTTCCTTTAATATGAGTAGGCTTTTGCTCAGACTCATTTTCATGAATTAATTTCATACAGAAAAAAACCTGATTCCAAACTCATTTGGCAAGAAGGCACATCAGTCTTTCAGACTTCCAGACTGTTAGAACATATTTATATGCATCCTGTAAACTAGCAGAGAAATTATTGCATTTGGCCAACAAGTGACTCAGTTTTGTTTGACTGCAAAGGTTTCTGTGTCTAATGAAATATGAAATCTTATTCAAAAATATATTATGCTATAGAGCATAACCTTTGCATTTTTGAGGCTAGAATGGGTAATCAGTTTTAATTTACACCTGCAGCAAACAAACATTCCCCTACACTCGATACACAGCCACACACGTACATACATACTCTTTGGTCTTTGGACTATTTAACAAAAATTTCCTGTGAATATGTTATGAATTATTCATGGTTTCCTCCCATTGTGATATTTAATGATAAGAATTTGAGTGCAAACCAAATATTATAGAATTGCCATTAAAAAAATGAAGTCAAGACAGATCCACTATTCAGAAAATGTCTCATGTGTCAAATAGATTTGAATGCAGCATTACCACTTAGACACAATAATTAACCTTGTCATTTGTCCAACCATTTTTGTAAAAGTCTCCAAATTTGTCTTCAGTTATTAA
Organism: Crocodylus siamensis; assembly: GCF_052110815.1. NCBI lineage: Eukaryota > Metazoa > Chordata > Crocodylia > Crocodylidae > Crocodylus > Crocodylus siamensis. The sequence continues at coordinate 24,345,153 of NC_143399.1, read as the reverse complement.
AAATAACCAGTTATTAACAATAACATCCCTAAAGGAATATTTCTAAAATACAGCCTGGAGTGTTCAAAGCGTATCTTTGCCAGCAGTGAATACACATCTAGTAATGAAGCTGGATAGCAACAAAGAAAATGGATCATATGCCTGCTTGTCATATAAAGTATCCTTTCTGTCCATATGGCAAAACAACTTTGTTTATGAAGGGGTTACACAATTTCCAGTCCATAAATCCTGATTTTGTCTGTGCCTCAAACCGCAAATCCAATAACATTGTAAATTATGTAAAACTTGGAAAATATCTTTAAACCCTTGGGCTTCACATTGGATTTTTTATACAGTGGTTCAATATGTTGACTATAAAAAGGACTGAAAGAGTTTGTTGTTGTTGTTGATTTTGTAAAATATTTTTATGAAGTCAAGCAGAATACATAAATATGACTAATCAAAGTTTATATGAAATTTATTTTTTCTTGAACATTTACCTCTTCCCATTCCATGCAATAACCCAGTAGTTTTCCATAATGAGCAAGGCCCTTCTCATTTATGTTAATAATTCTTTTGCCATCTATATCAAAAGGACCAGGATGCCCCAGCATGGTCTTTTCAGTAATGTCATACATGTGCACACGTTCACACACATGGGTTTGTGTATCAATATATATGAACAAGAGCATAGGTAATGCTAAATAATTTGTTTCATTAAATCTAACTTCAGTTGTTTTTGTTTCTCATGTAAATTTCTTATTTTCATCTCAAACAGCTTTCCGGTTTTTCTACTTACAAACCAGCAAGATATGTGTGTCCCTTAAAGCAGAGCTGGTGACTGAGGTGTAAAAAGCTGCCATTCTTAGCGTTGCAGCATTCTGAACCCACTTTGCACAGTGGTAAATAACTACACCAAGCACAGCTCCTCTTCTTGTTTCTTTGATAATGCAGGCTCCTTCTCTGTAATGCATTTTCTAGTGCTTTATTCAGATAACTTTGATGTCTTAAGTGATGGGACTTCCCCTATTTCCCTGCAAAGGTCACTATTTAGGCAAAAGAGATCTCACAGATTTCCCATTTTCCTACTTATAATGGCTTCTGCTACACAAGAAATGTTGCCTTGTACAGCACAAATGCATAGTAAAGCAGAAGGCTCTAGCTCAGCACTCAGGCTTCAATCCAGTAAACCAATGCATCATTTTAAGCATGTCACAGGCCTGTACACACTTAGCATCCAATGTCTTCTCCAACACACACATGCTTTCTCTCTGTTTATACCCTGTCTTTTTTACCTACGTTACTCCGGTAAGGGAAGAAATATGTAAAAAGCCAAGATTCATTTCTTTATACTTCTCTGCCTTAGTTGTAGACAGATGTAGCCTGCACTTACTCATAATGCCACAGAGCAACATGTTTTTTTTCTCTCTGCTATCCACCACATCAGAGATGGACAGCAGAGAGAAAATAATTTCTCTGCCAATAATCTCTCTCTTTCCCTGATGCTAAGAGCCATCAAATACTGGTATAGATGCTAGGACTCTCCTAGACGTTGCTGACTCAAATTATGCATAGTTAGGGTTTGATTCTGCTTTCATTGGGTGCATCTACATGTAAAATTAAGGCAATGCAATAAACTCCAGAGCAGTTCATACTGGCGTCAACTGCTCCCAGGTGCAGCATCTACATGTGCACCTGGGGCAGCAGCAATATGAGCTGGAGCGGAGCAAGCCCCCAGCTGGCTGGTCTGACCAGGCACAATTTACATCTCTGGTCACTGTCTACACATGCATTTCAGTATAGTAGAGTACTCCACCGTGGTACTGTCCCCAACAGTACTATCCTATGGCAGGATTAAGTAGTGTTCTGTTCCCTAATTATGGCACACATGTAGAGCTAATTAGTCCACTCTGCAATAAAGCACACATGTAGATACACCCATCGAGACTAAATTAAATTAGGATTAACACCACTGAAATCACAAGAGTTGTATAAATGTAAAATGAGTGTTAGCTGGTACCAAATTTGTAACAAGCATTCCCCAGAAGGAGTTCCTGCAAAGTTTTGCGCATAAAGTTTAAAATTCTATAGTCGTGTACCCAAGTGAATGAAAACAAGCTGGCCTTGTGAGGTAACTGTAAAAAAAGACTCGTTTCCCTGAGAAAAAAGAGGAAAACAGGAGCGTTTGCCTGAAGAGTCTCTCAGTATAGGCAAGCCTTCTAATATACAGTGGTCCCCATTAAAATCTTTACAAGTCCCCTAAATTTGTGGAATATGGCCAGTAACATGAGAAAGTTAATTAGGCAAAGCCGTAAAGATTTTAATGGTGACCACTGTGTGAGTCAATTTATATAGCTTAAGAGTTTTTCTTGAGCCACATGAGAGCTGTAATACATCAGGGCTGCCAGGATCACAGTATTTATGTCTAAGTCCCCAGAAAACAAACCCCAGATACAAGTATTTGTTTTTAGTACACCAAATCCTATGAGTTTTCTCTGTTCAGCTGTTTTTCCATTACTGTGGATAAAGCCCTGTATGGTAAGTATCTTCTCCCTGTTTTGTCACATCACAGCTACTCCACATTTGCTGAAACCAATGTGCTTGGTTTTCTAGCAACTATTTTATGATCTATTTGAACACAAAACTTTCTTATCTTAACAACTGCACACAAGATAAGTATTTCTGAGGAACATTGGTTCTTTCCCTGAATTGCCTAAACTTCTAACATATTTGTTACAATATGTTAGGTCATCCTTAACATCTGCAAATACAGACATGCATGTAGTGTAATTCCATCAAGTCAAACTCATTGATATCAGGAGAGTGGTTTGTCAAGAAATATATGAAAGATCAGAATATTCTCTGTCACTCACCAAGCCATGAACTCTTCTCATGGCTACATGATCTCAGATTGCAATGATGTTTACACCAGCTTTTTCCCTACAACTACATAACCTCACTGAAATCAGTTCTGATTTACATTAGCATTCTGTAAGTAAGATCCAAATCACAACTTTCTCTATTATTTTCTCACAAATATAGCCAATAAAGCCACAGCATAAACATTAACACGTGTTAACAAATTACTTTTATCCTTAGATTCCTTGTTAAATTAAATCCAATATTAGTTATGAGTGTAATCCATTAATTAATGTTGACCTAAATTCCCTGTGGGAACACTGAAAATCCATCTGATGTTCCTGAGTTGACATTTGTATTTGTAAGTTAACTGAAAGGTGTGTAAAATGGTATATCATCATACTTTCCTGTTACTCTAACATCTGAAAATATCCCTCTGCTAAGGATTTAAAGTAAGTTTTATTGCATGAGTGTGTATATGCTATACCTTACAAATACTGGCTCACTCTGTTGTTATCATTTCTTGCAACTCGTCTTGCACTAATATCAACTATATCCCTTTGCACAAGCTTGCTTCTGTCATTGCCAATGCCTTCCCTGCAACACTTAGCATCAGGAAATGCCTTTCTGTAACTCAGCTTATCCTTGAAAATCTTTTCTGAAACATATTTCTTCTTTGCTCCTTCCATACCTCTTAATCATTCTTTTTCTGCAATGAAGAGTTACATCAATCTTTCTGTCTCAGGATTTTAAACTGCCACCCATCACTATAGCATTTGAGTGCTTTCTGCTTACTGTAGGATCTGGGCGCTTATGAGCAGAAGTAAAATGCCAGATGGACTTCATAGTGTGTACAGCCCTTCTCTCCTTTTGGAATAAAAATCTTGTTACTTGGAGTATTTTTTTGTTGCTCCTGTTTTGGCTTTGCTAGTTGGCTGCATTATTTGCTTCAGGATTCTAGGGACTTTTATGGGAGAGGGAGAGGTTTTAAATGGATGGAGAGCCAGATCTAGATCAGCTTTATAAGCACGTCTGTTTATGCTTTAATACACCTTGCCCCAGGAGGGTATTAATGCCTAGGATCCCTGTTCAGTGAGTGGTAAGACTGGGCACCTGCAGAGCACAATCTAGAGTGTTTAGCTGTTGAGCAAGAAAGTACCAAGAGCTAATCAATAGAAAACACTAGACACGGAGGGAATATGAAGTCCCACCCCTCTCTGGAGCTTAGATGCTTGACTCAGGGCTGCCAGAGGATAGATTCACAGATTGCAAGGCTGAAAGGGAACTTGGAAGATCATCAGGTTTAGCCCCCTCCACCAAGCTGGAAAGACAAAGAAAACAGTTGTTCACCGAGCCCTTGACGTATTCCCCTGATGTAGTGGTAAGCTGCTACCAAGTCCCCTCTCAGCCTTCTCTTTTTCAGGCTGAAGAGTCCCAGGTTCCTCAGCCTTTTCTCGTATGGCTTGCCATGCAAGTTCCTGATCATATCGGTGGTCTTCTCTGGACTTTCTCAAGTTTTACCACATCGTTATTAAAGTGCAGCACCCAGAACTGGACGCAGCACTCCAGTTGGGGTCTGACCAATGCCGAGTAGAGCAGAAGAATCACTTCTTTGGTTTTGCCGGAGATGAATGGATTGATGCATGCCAGAGTATTATGTGCCCTGCTGGCAACAGCGTTGTACTGCCAGCTTATATTCATACTGTAGTCTATTATTATCCTCAGGTCCCTTTCATTTGTAATGCAGATCATTTTGGCACCACCAAGCCAGTAGGTGTATAGGGGTTGTTGGTCCCCAGGTGGAACACTTTACATTTCTCAGTTTTCAACTTCATCTGGTTTTGACTCACCCAATTTGCTAACCTGTCTAGATCCATCTGTATTTGTAGCCTATCTTCAAGTGTGACCACACTTCCCCATAACTTGATGCTTATCTAACCAGTGGCAATCCACCACCTACCTTTCACATAATAATCTAATGATTAGAGCACTCAAACAGAACGTAAGAAACTTAGTTTTTGGTCCTCTTCAGCCTTAGAGGATTCAAATTTATATCCCCCATGCTAGGTAAATGGAGTGCCCACTATCCCTCCTGCTGAATTTGAATGATTATTCTGCTAACAGTGAAATACTTATGGAGCTAGAAGAAGGGAAATCAAGAAGGAGCCTATGAGGAGAACCCTCCCCTAGGGAGGGGGAAGAGACTCCTGGGTTATGTTCCTTGTTGCAAGGATTGGTATGCAATTTATATTAGTCAATGCATAAAAGCAGGAATAACTTTGGCAGATGGAACCAGAATACAGGTCTCCTAGCTTTCAGGAAAGGTCCTCATCACTGTGCTATAGAGTCATGCTCCCTCTTGCTTATAATCTTCCTGGCACCATGAAACCTGTATTCTACCCAGTAGACCAACTTCAGTAGGAAGTTGTGTGTCCCATCATAGATCAGGCACTCTCCTAAATTAGGAGATGTGGGTATGAGCCACTTCAGATTAAGGAGGACCTAGACCCCAAGTCTTCTATTTCTTGTGTGATTGCTGTAACTGCTAGGCATTTGTCTAGAGGTGGGAGCTATCACCAGTATTCATTGACTGACAGTTGCCATGGATTCTGTGTGTCAATGTGAAATAAATGCCTTTAGAGCATAACTCCTTGGGAAATTAGATAACATGTAGGTACCTCTCCAGCTTCAATCTGGGTTGAAATAGAGTTTCAGTGGGAGTTAGACACTTAGGGTATTTAAAAATGTGCTCCTGGAGTGAGGGGGGGTTACTTTAAATACAGCATCTCCAAGACCTAATTTAGTTAAAGCTCCAGGAGCATCTTGTGTATTAGTGTCCCTACCCTGAAAAATGGTGGCAGGGGCACTTTAACTGAAGGTCATCAAACAAGCTTTAGTTAAAGTGCTCCCACAGTTATTTTTCAGCATGGAAACACTGATACTTGGCATGCTGGAGTCTGCTGGAGCAAGGTAATTAGTACATTCCAGCAGACTTGATTCATCGAGTCTGGTCTGACACACTGTAGTTACAGCCTTACTGCACGTGTATATGTATAATATCATAGAATCGAATACACGTAGAATATGCTGCAAGAAACAGATACATTGTAGAAATTCAAGAATTGTCTCAATGCACCCATTCTAAAAGAATGACTACATGTAATCAATACCTAAATCTATGACTTTCTTACAACTTTGGATCATCCCCTCTCTAGGAAGGGTCTGTATAGAAGAAATCTTCGTAAAGATCTGCTTATACATTTCCTTCATTGTTGTTCTCTAGAGGACACATGAACAGTCTTTTGAAATAGTCCATACTCTCTGCCTTTAAAATTGGCTCCCCCAGGAATTTGTGGGAAATGAAAGCCAACTACGTCTTCTTGTTCATATCTGCGCTTTTCTGTTTTTCATCATCAGCTAAAAGGAGGGGTTTCAGGGAGATGATATTGAAGCCTTTTCTAGAAAATCTGAGAAAGAACAGATGAGGAAACATTATGTGTCTGTGTATTCCTGATACCTGATTATCTCATTCTCCATGTATAGATCTGAGGAGACCATCTAGGTTCATGCATGGTCTATGGTGATTATGCAAATCCAAAAATAAAATGTATACCTCACTCAATACATTTTGAAAGTTTAGGACCATGGAGGAACTTCAGCTGAGTACCTACATTTCTGTTACACCAAAAAAAAAACAGTTTGTTTCACTTTAAGTTAATTTGTAGCTTTGAGTACATGATTACATTCTTATCATTGGTATGGCCCTTGTTAGACAAATACTCTACATCTTCCTTTAGTGTAAAAAATAATGGCGCCCAAATTAAAACTTTGTTTTATTTTTTTCATACACTGGTAAATGTAAATCAGAGAATCAGAGAAAATGAGGGTTAGACACCTAGTCTAACCCCCTGCTCAAAGCAGGACCATCCCCAACTATACCATCTCAGCCAAGCCTTTGTCTAGGCAGGTCTTAAAAATCACCAAGGATAGAGATTCCACAACCTTTCTGGGTAACCTGTTACAGTGCTTTATTACTCTCCTAGTGAGCAAGTTTTTCCTCATATCTAACCTGAACTTCTCTTGCTGCAACTTAAAACCATTGCTCCTTGTTTTGTCATCTACCACCACTGGGAACAGTTTAGCTCCATCCTCTTAGGAACCATCCTTTAGGTAGTGCAAGGTTGTTATTAAATCTCATCCCACTCCCCTCAACTGCCTCTGTCTTCTCTTCTTCAGACTAAATAAGCCCATATTCCCCAGCTCTTTAACTATTTTCATTGCCTTCCACTAGATTCTCTCCAATTTGTCAATAACCTTACTGTAGTGGGGGGCTCAAAACTGGACACACTACTCCAGATGTGGCCTCACAAGTGCCAAGTAAAGGGGGATAATCTTCTGGGAGCATTCCTATTAATGCAACCAAGTACGCTGTTAGCCATTATGGCAAGAAGGGCACATTGTCTCATATTTAGCTTATTATCCTTTTCTATAGAGCTGCTGCTTAGTCAGCCAGTCCCCAACCTGTTCTGGTGCATGGGATTGTTCCACCCTAAGTGGAAGACTTTGCATTTGTTCATGTTGAACCTCATGAGATTTTGTTTGGCCCAGTCCTCCAATTTGTCTAGGTCACTCTGAATCCTAGCCCTGCCCTCCAGTATATTAACTACTCCCCCATCTGCAATCTTTCATGAACATGCATACCTTCCCATCTTCCAGATCGCTGATACAGATACTGAACAAAACCAACCCCGGGACTGATGCCGATTCCACTCAATACCAGATGCCAAGTAGACATTGAGCCATTGATTACTACCTTTGAGCCTAACAACCAGCCAGTTTTCTATCCATCTTATAGTCCATTCATCTACCCCATACTTCCTTAGCATGCTGGCAATAATGGGAAACTATATCAAAAACCTTTCTAACGTCAAGTTATATAATATCCACTGTTCCCCCCTCATTCACAGAGCCAGTCATCTCATCATAAAAAACAATCAGGTTGGTCAGGCATAACTTGCCCTTTGTAAATCCATGCTGACTGTTTCTAATCACCTTCTGCAAGTGCTTAGAAATGGATTCCTTGAGGACCTGCTTCATGACCTTTCCAGGGACTGAGGTGAGGCTAGCTAGTCTGTAGTTCCCTGGATCCTCCTTTTCCCCTGTCTTAAAGAGATGCATTATATTTGTATTTTTCCAGTTGTGTGGGACCTCTCCTAATTGCCACACATTTTCAAAGATAATGGCCAGCAGCTTTGTAATAACAGCATCAAACTCTGTCAGCGCTCTTAAGTGCATTGTGTCTGGCCACATGGACTTGTACACATCCAGCTTTTTAAATAGTCTCTAACCTGTTCTTTGGCCAGTGCTGACTGCTCACCTTCTCCCCAAACTGTGCTGCTAGGTTCAGTAATCTGGAAGCTGACCTTGCCTTTGAAGACTGTGGTAAAAAAAGCATTGAGTACTTCAGCCTTTTCTGCATCATATGTCACTAGGTTGCCTCCCCACATTTAGTAAGGGACACACTCTTTCCTTGATCTTCCTTTTGTTGCTGACATACTTGTAGAAACCCTTCTTGTTAGGGTTAGAATCATTCCTTGCTAGCTGCAACTCCTCCTTGATTTCATCCCTGCAAGCCTGAGCGACACTCTTATACACCTCCCCAGTCATTTGTCCAAGTTTCCACTTCTTGTAAGCTTCCTTTTTGTGCTTTACCTAACTGAAGAGTTCCCTGCTAAGCCAAGCTGGTCTTTTGCCATACTTGCTAGTACTGGGATGATTTCTTCCTGTGCCCGCAGTAAGGTTTCTTTCAGGAACAACCAGCTCTTCTGGACTCCTTTTCTCCTCACACTGGCCTCCCAGGGAATCCTGCCGATCAGTTCCCTGAGTGAGTGAGTCAGTATTGTCAGGGTCCATACTGGCTGTTGCTCTCTCTCCTTCCTTTCCTCAGGATCCTGAACTCAATCATCTCATAGTCGCTGCTGCTCAAGTTGCCATCCACTACTACATTCTCCACCAGTTCTTTCCTGTGTTTGAGCAGCAGATCACTATAGCAGATACCCACTATGACAACACCCTTGTTGCTTTCCCCACTGACTGTAACCCAAAGATTTTCAACAGGCCTATCTCCAGTTTCATAATGGAGCTCTGAGCAATCACACAGCTCTTTTACATAAAGTGCAATTCTTTCTCCTCTTCTCCCCTGCCTGTCCTTTCTGAACAGTTTGTACCCATCCGTGACAGTGCTCCAGTCATGAGAGCTATCCCACCAAGTCTCTGTTATTCCACTCACGTTGTGATTTTTCTATAATTTATGATTTATAAATAAATTAATTATTAATAAATGATTTTTCTATAATTTATGTCTTGACAGATGATAATGAATGTGAAAATGCTACTCAGCCTTGTGGGGAGAATGCCAATTGCACAAACACGGTGGGAAGTTATTACTGTATGTGTACACTTGGTTTCAGATCCAGCAGTGGTCAAGAGAAATTTGTAACTAATGATGGAACTTCCTGTGTAGGTAAGTTTCTAATGTCATCCAGGTAGCTTTAAACTGTCACTCATTTCCTATTCCTTCTGGTAATTAGAGAAATCTAGTAAAAGGGATTCAGAGGGGTCTGATCTGTGGAGTTTGGAGTCAGGATATGAACTACTTTTAATTCACGCCTGATATAGGCATGGTATTCCAAATCAGGCCTGTAGCTCTCAGTAACAAAAGACTGTAACTCCTATTAACCTCAATAAACTCTTAAATGCAGTAGCTTTATAAAATATATATTTGTGTATGGGTATGTGTAATGAGTGTGAAAATGACATTCAACCTTATGCACAAACATGCAGGAAATTATTACTATTATTTTTATTATTACTATAAACATACCTATACTATATTTACTCAAATCTAAGATGAGGGGTTTTTGTCTCCCCCAGTCAAACAACACATGGTAGGGGAAGAGGCAGAGACTGCAGGGAGTGATGGGGAAGGGGCAGAGATTCTGGGGAGTATGTGGGGGAGACACAAAGACTGTAGGGAATGGATGGGGGGGCAGATCCTGGGGGGAGGTGTGGAGAAAGAGACAGACAGATTGTAGGGAACTGGGGGGGCAGGAAAGCTTCAGGGGGAAGAAGTGCAGGGGGGTCAAGGGCAAGGGGGCTATTTGAACCCCCTGCCTCCCAGTCCCCTGCCTCTCCCCCCCAGCTACTGCTGTAGCAGCTGAGGGGAGGGGAGGTGAATTTAAGACAACCCTCCAATAATTACATTCTATACCTGCAAAATTATAACAAGTTTATAAAAATTCTCTATATAAAAACTAATTATTGGAGGGTTGTTTTAAATTCAGAGTCATCTTAGGTTTGAGTAAACATGGTAGATATAAATGTAGGCTGAAGGCTGGCCTTTCATTCCATCCATCATATGGCATTATGTCCTGGCCCTGCCATCAAAGTCTGCATGCTAAGAAACAGGTTAGAAGGGAGTTAGCAAGAGCTCAGCAAAAAGCACACTCTTCTGAACTAGGGCGAGGAGAATGGCTCCTAGATTTGTCCCATCATGCTGCTGCTGCAAAGCCAGATTACGGCAAATATTACAAAATGCTCCTGATCTTCTGCTAATTCTTCCAGTCTGGTTTAAGGTAATAAGGAAAATCAGTATTTATCCTACCTTCCATACAGCCCATCAGTTTCTGCCTCTCTAGCAGTTTGATAGATCACATTTAGGATTACAGGTCAGAAAAGGGTCGCTGGGAAAATGTTATTTCTGAACAATTGTGCAGTCCTTAAGGATTGCCCTTCATTGGAAGAATTGTAACTATTTCTCTTTTTTCAATCCGCTGGTAATTTTCTTTGTGTGCTGTGATATTCCTCAGGGAATGGGAAAACAAGCAATAAATCCATTGCCTCTTTACACCTTTGTGCTGATTGTGTCTAGTTCCAAATATATCTCCTGTAAGCTTGACAGCCCTGACAATCTTTCATCTTCTTACTATTCCTAATATCAGCAGTATGGTTGCATATTAAGCTAAAAAGAGATTTAATCAAAATTTCTTTGATATTCCTCACATCCTTATATAATGTCTCCACTTTACCAGGTAGTTATGAATTGTTCTTGAATTATCTGGGATTCACACTGTTAGCACAATGAGCTGTTTCAATTCACCTGATTCTAGAAGATGTCTTGATTTTTACTAGTTATGACATTTCTTGGGCTTCATAAATCTTGTCTTCAAAGTTGTTTCACTTGATGGTGCCTACAATTTCTTTACTTTTTCACCATTTGGATGCTGTTGACTGCTAATTTCTTATTCTTAACCTTTTTTTCCTTACTCTGCAGGTTCTTTTGTCATCTTCTAGTGGGCTTTTGTGCAAATCAGTGTGGGGAGAGCTGACAGGTTTTAAAAACGTATGTTAAAATAAAAAATTTATTGTGGCATTTCATCCCATTAAATATTGGTATAAATTACACTGTCAGGTGGAAAAGGAGACATATCCTGAACACAACCCCTTACTCCTCGGTTAATTCTGCAGTTTATCAATCAAAGAAACCATAGAGGAATTTGTTCTCTTTCAGATCTGCTACTAAAGGGGAAGGTCTTAGACATGTTTTCTATATGCAGACAGTAACCCATTCCCTACTACTATGCCCATGAATAAGCCTCTGGAGCAGAAACTAACTTTACAATAGGAAATAAACAGGAAAGAAACAGTGTAGGTTACCATGTATGAGTCTAGCTGTGTAACTTGCACTAGACCAGAATGGTGGAACTTCCAAAAAACTTGAAGTATTTGTGTGTTCCTGAGATGTGTTCGGATTCTCAGCAACGTTACCTTTTTTTTAAAAAAGTGAGAAAATATAATTCTTGGATGTGATATTAAGATTGAAATGTGAAGGAAGCATGTTATCAGCACTGAGTATGGTTCTCAAGGCAGCCTGGAAGTTCTTTCTTTGTCCGTTAATTTAACAGGGCACATCTGCACAAGACACTATGTTGCCATAGCAATGAGCTATGGCGACAGTTTTGGCAAGCACAAACCCTGACACGAATGCTACTGCGCAGTAGCAACAAGTTCATTGCTACTACACAGTAGGGTCAGAAATGACCCGTGCACTACTGGGACTGCTCAGTAACAACTGTGCAGTCGGGGTACATGCTGACTTGCCCACTGGGTATTAATTCTAGAAACTGGTGGTGGAATTTTGTCTCACCCTTACCTATTTCACCAATGATCATTTTATCAGGTAGAATAGGGAAAGAAGCGATAGCAGCACGCACAGGCAGAGGAAAAGCTGGAGATTTCTGTAGAAACACAAAGTTAAGAAAATAACATCAACACAAAAGGAAAAAAGAGGGGGAGAAACCAAGTAGAGTAAGAAAGGCAGAGAAACTCAAGGTAGAAAAACTGTGGTTCTGAAGATGGGATCATTTTCCCACTGTAATGCTGAATGTAAGTTAAATGAGAAATAACTACAAATTAATTTACCATGTAAAGGTCATATTCTGCCTTTGATCTTTGGACTGTATTGAGTGTTCAGTGGATCAAAAACCACAGAACATTGTGGTTTAACACATTTCTGGATGTGTTTAAGTTCAACCCTATCCCTACAGAATGAATTGGACATCCCCACCTTACAGCTACGAAGTTGCTGTAACATTTGGGAATATGTTATCACATACCTCCCCGAGCTTATCTTACCACCTATCCTCTCTTATAGCTCTTCTGTTCAGTTTGCAGCATGGAATGCCATGGTGTCATTTGTGCATGAATATGGTATTATGCCACATTGTGTATCTCCTTTTCAAGTCCTTTTCATATCTATTCTGCATATATTGCCATCTCTCACATTGTAAAACAAATGGGAACATCTAATCCCTTGCAAATGGACTTTGCAATACCTTGGGAGCCACTAATAAGCAGTTTTTATGCTATAGACATCAAGCTGTCTTGACTGGCTGTTGGAGAATCAAAGCAATGGAGGTATGATCCAGTAATTGGCAAGACTGAATATAATAACTATTCTCGCTACTTTTATATTAATTGGAATTCCCTGGCCTGCTGTAATAAATGAGGAGTGACAATAAAGCTTCTGCTTTTTACAATGAAAGGTTATCAATCTCTTTTCACACTCACTAAATGATATTGGTGTTAGTATTTGGAAGGGGTTTCCTTTAATATTTCTGATCAGAGCTTAAAGCTAAGTACAGACAGTGAAAAAGCCTGAAGCTGATTCGCTTCAATCTTCACAGGTTAGTCTAAACTGCATAGATTGAACTGATAAGCAAGTGAACAGACATTCACCTTTGATTCCAGAAATGCAGCCACATGCATGCAGTGGCCCAGGTCAGAAGCCAGAGGATGCTAAACCACACTTCTCTGCTCAGCTGGAGCAGAAAGCTTGAGCCAAAGCTAGCCCATACACCCTGTGAGGTGGGGTTTGTAGAGTAGGCTCAAAGCATCCTGTGGGGGACTGTGAGTTAACTTGAATCTGGAGAGGATCTAAGACAGAAGTTCAATAAACTGATTTAAACTAAATCAGTTAAGTCTGATGCTACATCCATCTAGGTTTACCTTAAGACAGTTTCGGCCTTCTGAAATCAGTTTATGTGCACTGAACTTTTGTTGTGTTACAGAATTGAACCAGTCACTTATACTGGTTTGTGTGTTTCCTGCCCCTTGCCTTAAAGTTCAGCTTCAGATTTTGTTTTGAATATTTGTTGGAGGAAGCTTTCTTCATAGATCATGACAACTTTCTCCTTAAAGAGCCCAGCCCTCCAACCCCACTCTTGAATATTTTCACTCAAGACTGCCTACTTGATTTGTAATACGCTTTTGGGGCCTAATTCTGTATCCATTAAAGATAATGGGTAAAAGAACGAGGTCTAAGCTTCATGTGGAAATGACTGTCTTTCTGAAAGTGCTGACAAATGGTTCTTTCCTACATGGTCCTAATGTTTTACACTCATTTAAAATGGAATAAATATCAAAAAGGCTTGAGATGCTGCACAAAGTAAAGGAGAAATTTCAAGTGACATTATTAACCTATGTTGTTAAAAGCAATACTCTGCCACCCCTAATCTCATTGATTTAAAGTCAATATGAAAGTGGTCAAAACCACATGTTTTTTCATTGTGTTATCCCGCATTTATTTTCTCCAGCAAACACTCTCCAGAATTAGATCAGGTTGATATGACTGTATATACATTCTTAGTTGAAACCAGAAAAATGCCTGACATGGGGTGGGCAGTTATTGCTTCTAGCCCAGCTCACCTGCTTGTCACTGCAATGCTATTAGCATCCCAGAAACTGCAGGTCCTGTCAATTTCAAGGCCATGGTTAGGGGTAAATAACAATGTAAGGAGCCTTAATGAGCTTGAAACAGCTGAGAGCAGACTGTGCCTGCATGAATTAACAGGCATGGTTAAGCTGATTTAAGCAGGGTCTTCAATAAGTATGATTTGGCAAATAGTGCCCTTTGCACAATATAAATGGCTCTTCACCTTACTTGTGGACATCTTTATGGCTTATACCATACTGAAGAGTGCCCCCATCAAGCCAGCTATCCTTTTTGCCAGTCATATTATAAGTACATAATCCTGTACCTCTGTTTTGATAATCCTGCCTTTTTAAACCCCACTATAAGTAACAGCACAAAAAGAAAGATAATGCACATGAAAGCCTAATAATGATAAATTAACAATTTACCAAATTGGTTTTTTATGAATTGCATGATCATAATGATCTCAAAATAGTTGCAATAGGAACTGATAGCTAGTAACAATCAATTGGAATGCATTCAATAATTTATGTATAGTTCTCCAAAATTTTTCTATATTTATGCATAGCTCTACAATTTTTAGTATTGCTACCAAACATCTTTCAAATGCCATTTAAAACCAAACTTAATAGATTATTTTAGCCTATGCCCAGATAATACATTACTGGTTGTAATGAAGTTTGCTGGCATTCAGGCAAGGGGAGAAGTTACACATAAACCAGTTTAAGTGATCAGAAACTGGTTTAAACCTGTAACAGAACAAAATGGCCAAAACTTGTTTAAGATAAACCTGGCTGAATTTAGAAAGATTGAGGTCAAGCTGGTTAATGGAATTTCTGTCCCAGACCCCTTCCTGGTTCAAGTTAAATCCCAGTCCCCCAGCATCCCAGCATGCTTTTCAGCCCTGGGCTGGGATGTGCTATCTGCTCCAGAGACCAGGGCTTGCCCCACCCCTTCACGCTCTAGCCAGAGCAGAAGTGGGAGTGTGGCCCCCTGAGGTGAAAGGGGCAGGGAGGATTTATTCCCCCTCCCTCCCGGCTTCACCTCAAGGGGTCCTACTGGGCTGGCATCTGGCCATGCCCCCACCCATGCTCTGGCTTTATTCCCACTCCCTCCCCTCTCCCCTTGGGGACTCCAGCCACTCCAGAAGCTGGGGTAAGGCCAGAAATCAGTCTGACATGGCCCCCTGAGGTGAAGGGGGCAGGGAGGGGGTATATTCCCTGCTCTGTCCTTCCCCTCTCCCACAAGGGGACTGAGGCCAGGGTCTGCCAGCTGCAGTTACTGCCTTTGCTGCTTGCCCCCAGCCAGGCAAACCCCCAGCCATGGCCACCCCAAAATTTGGCTTAGCCCCCATAGCCACCCCTCCAGGCCCTGCTACTTCCACTTTCCCTGCACAGGCTCCAATAGCTCAGCCCACCCCGCTTCTACCCGCAGCACAGCCCCCACTCCCACCCACCAGGAAGAGGCTTGCACTCCCCAGGACACCATAACAGGGGCTGCTACCCCTGTCAGGGTCCCTCCCTGCTTACTGCTTCAGTGGTAGGGGCATAATGGGACACTAAGAGAAAGCTTGCTTCAAAAAAGAGCCATACAATTAAATGATGTGAGTGGTCTATTTAAGTGCCAGGACTAGAGTTTTTTGCCCAGTGTCCTCAAGTGAGAGCTTTGATTATGATTTAACTTTTGTGTAGCTCTGTATCATACTGTACTGCTCATTCCTTTCTCTTACATATATCAAATCTACTACAATATTACATGATTGACACTACAGCAGTCAGATCATAGAAACTGTGTAAATAGAAATGACAATATCCTGGAGATAAATGTCTATAATTTTTTAATTAAATATGGAAACAAACTATCAACATAATGCAGAAAAAAGCCATTTAGCCTCATGCTTGATCCTTAAAGCTGAACCTTTCTGCCTTTTGATGTGCATTCTTTCTTCCTCGTTATTTGAATTTCTGCTGCCTAAAGTCCACTCTGCACAAAACCACTCGTTCTCTTCACTGTATATACTCTCCCCTGAACCTACCTAACATAGTATCTTAACTGTTTTCTACCTCACACTGTTCAGTTCTTCCCTCATTTCCAGCATATCATTTTATAGAGTAATATTCCAGTCCCAAGAGTCATTCCATATGATTTACCTCCATAGTATGTCAGTTAAAATCTTTGACCTCCACTTCCAGACAACCAGTATAGTGTGGGACCCTCATCCCCTTCCTATTACATTTATTTGCATCATGCTCTAGAATTCAAAATGTATAGATTCCCATCCCATAATTCATCCATGTAATATTCATATTCACCCTTACCCAGTCAGCTCAATTGCTGAATGTACCTACCCAACTATACCCAATTCAGTTTGCTGAATGTACCAACACAACTATAACTTAATGAGATGGCTCCAACAATTTTAGAGAAATTAATTTGAAATGTGTCTAAATAGACACATCAAGCATTTTAATGAACACATGACTTAAATATTAGATTAACCAGACAATCAGACTGATCTCCTGAAGTACTAAAATCGTATGTATTTACTTTAAAACCCAGCTGCAGTTTCCTTTCTCTTCTATAACTAAATAGTAGAGGCATGACAACCTTTCTAGGGTAATGTGTAGAAAAATGAATATTGGATATTTTTAATTATGTAGAGTCCAATGTTTTGTTACCATTGAATTATTTTTTATTTTTAAAATATGCAATACTATGTGCCCAGTAATAAAAGTTATTTTTAATTCACATAAACTTATTATGCGTATGCACAAATCAGCAGCTTCTCTTTGAACAATATCTTATAAATGTTTATTGGTGACATTAAAATTTTATTTTTAAAAGATAGGCTTCACCATCATTTATCCTACCAAGCCCTAAGTGATATAATTGTTAGATATTTTGCCATTAAATTTGGCTTTTTTACATCCTTGCTTTTTTATGAAATTTTGATATGAAATTGCTTGCAGTATGCAGGGCTATTATCAACAAGGCAGCAAGGTGTTAGTCTGTAAATACTTAATAAAAAATTCAATTTCTCACGATATTTGCAGATATAGATGAGTGCAGTGAAGCAGTAACTGTTGCCTGTGGAGATCATGCGAAATGTGAAAACGTGGATGGAGGATATAACTGCTCTTGTAAGGAAGGTTATCAACCATCCACAGGAAAATTACAGTTTAAGCCAAATGATGGCACTTCCTGCCAAGGTAAATGATATTATAAAGGTTTATGTGTTATTATGGAACTACATCTTCTGAGAAACCCACCAGTGTCTCTTTATCCTCAGTTAGATTAATCATCTAGAAGTAAAAAAAAAAGGCAAGGCATTCACATCTACATTTTCTAGGTATAGAATTGTGATGTTCCTTCCATAAATATGTTTTTGCTCAACAGTATGATGAAATCTGTTCTGTATCAAAAATGCATCCTGACATTCGATGAGATTCTAGTGCATACTAGTATATGGGACTGATACTTCTCTCACATCTGCCAGTGTAAAACTTGAAGCAGTGGACCAGACTCCTCCGCTACTATAAACGGAAAAAACTCCACCGAAGTCAATCATGCTGTACCTATTTACATGTGTACATTTTTGACTTACTGTTATTTTAGTTGGGAAAAATAGTAAGTAATGGTCAGAACCAGATCTCAAAGGTCTATGCTCATGGCTGAATGCATATTATAAAAGTTTAATGACAGTAGATTTGGGGGTTGCTTCCGTGAGAACTGTTATACTGAGTGTGTTCATTATTACAAAACTTAGTTAATCTTATTTTAATTTCCACAGCAATTCCAAGGGCAAACTGTGAGTTATATGATGACTGTATAACTGAAAATAATGATAGAGCCTTAGCTAAAGTAAGTGGCTTAAGTTTATATTGATTTGCAAAGGCTTTTTTTTTTCTTTTTTGACACCATTGTTTCAATTGTTTCATAAAAAGTTTTAACAAATGATTGAGACATACACTTGAATATAGCATGTTTTAGAAGTCTTTTTAATAGATCCAGTTTATTTAAAATGGGCTGTGTATTTGAATCGTAGTGATAATTTGCCTGAAAGCCTTATACTGTTTATATCTCCAATGAAGTAATTCATGTTGCATGTAGAATTCAGAAGTGTGGTAATCTTTCAGCAATATCCAAATGGCAAGTTCTTGAAGTTACACCTTTCTACTTTTCTGCATTTAATTATGTGCTGTTATTTGTTTGCTCTGAATGAAAGTTAGGCAGATTATTTATAGAGGCAGAGTATACATGTGACAAAATAGAAAATGCAGCAATAATACACTTGGTTACCAATATTTTTCCCTTCAAAACATTGTATGTTAGGTTGCATGTGCAAGACAAGGGGAAAAAAACATTTTTCCCCAGAAGCACAGATTTCAAAAAGCAATTTAAATTAACTGGTAACAATTGGATTCTGATTTAATTGGATAAGGTACTCACAATCACGTGAATCATATGTACATGTTCAAATGTGTACATGTTCAAATTTTATGTGAATTAGATTGTTTCAAGTATCAGATTCAAATGTTTTTAACATAGAAGCTTTTTACATACCCAATTTAAGAAGCATTATATTAATGTTTAGTATGAATTATATAGAATAGAATACCTGAGTCTTAAAATTGAATAGTTTTACATTTTAATAGATGTATACAGTGAATCTGAGTCAAAGCCATGAATCCAAATCCTTCAAATTTTGTATTAATACAAAATATTAAAAATCAATGCATTAAATTTTAGCTTGTAAACTTGAGCATATCCTAGAGTTTTAGTTCGGAGTTAAGTCATAAACTGTGAGCGGCCTATTTTCCAGTTCTGCAAGGATGCCGCCAACAATGATGCCAAGCTTATGAAAAGCTGTCCCCCATCTAAAACCACAGAAATCCTTCCAAATTATCCAATCTAATTAGGGAGGGTTCCCACGTTTAGGGATAAACCCCATTAGATTTAACATAATTAAATGTGACCCTCTTCGCTGAATCAACCATGGAACTGCATTCGAAATCATAACCTAATCTCAACTTTCTTAGCTGTTATTAATGTAAACATTTTTGTAAAAAGTATTATAATCTAACTGATAATTAGTAATAATTATTATCAATAATGAATAATTTTAGTTTTGAAGTCATTTAGTTATTTTTAGCCATTGAATAATGAGGTTTAACTATATGATAAAATTCTGCTAATCTATAAATGAATAAATTGACATTATAAAAACAAACTAACAAAAACTGCTACCTCTCTTCTCCCATCTTTTAGCAAATATTGAATAGAAGAGTCTCTGTCAAGTTGACACATATTACTAAGGCTTAATTATTTTTACAAAATAAGCTGCAGAGCACCTATTAATACAGTATACAGCATTATGTTAAGAATTACAGAACTGTAATTATCGAAACAAATGAGCAAGATTTACTAATTTAGCATTATGCTTTTACTGTCTCTCTGCTTGGGGCCAAATGTGATCAATGTGAATAGTAACATTAGCCCCAGGGAGGTGCTATTGACTTCAGTACCTCTTTTGGACTGTAGGAATGTCAGAAGCTGTCCCTTGCTCACCAGTTCACAGCAATAATGAGCTTGTATTGTCATTTGTGGTTCTGCATCTTGAATTAATAGCTAAATATCTTGTGTATACTGCTTTCTTTTTTCTTTCAGATTAGAAGCATAAAAGAACCCCTGGCTGTCCTACAAGAATTCAACAGGAGCACTGTAGGACAACTTTCACCTGTAGATGTGATTTCATATGTGGAAGCATTATCTGTATCTTATCCATTGCTAAGTACTGTGAATTACACAGTTTCTGACAAGGAAGCACTTACTAATGTGACTATTAATGTAAGTGGCTTGAGCCTTACAACTGTGTTTTTCTTCTTTTATAAATAGTATAAAACTCCTCCGCTTAAAAAAATATTTTTATACTGACAGGTTTTTGTTAACACCATGAACAATTTTGTACAAAAGGATAAAATTACAGTCTGGGAAGCACTCCCTACAGATAACAAAAGAAAAAGTCTCACAAAGCTGATGCATGCTGTGGAACAAGGAACACTGCGCATGGCACAGAACTTCAAAAAGACAATGCAGCTAGATGTCAATACAAGTGACCTAGGTACAAGAAAAGAAAACCAATCTACATAATACCTTAATGCAAATTACAGTGTTTTTCAGCAAAGATTGTTAAGAGAAGAAGTGGTACTGTGCAGAATCCACAAGTATTAACTTTTATGAGATTTGCAAACCCAACCATTCATACTTTAGGGCATATCTTCATCTAGTAACAATTGCCTAGAAGTATCCACTTAAATAAAGGTAGAACAGTTTACATGGCCTAAGAATCTAACTTGGTCATGCTTTCAGCTCCATACCTCTTCCGGTTCAGCTTGCAATCATGAACAAGGTGGAGTATTTCACAGTGCTTTTAGCACTGCTCATCTTAAAAACACACATACAGATTCCAAACACAATGAAAATTTGAGCCACTACCGGAACTACTTAAACCTTTTTTGTTGTTTATAATTCAACAGAGCAATGTGAACCAGACAGGTTGCTTGCAAGCTGAACCTTGTGTTGGCAATGGCACAATGTGTTTTGAATTTCAGGAAAGTTCACATAAGGATAAGGGGAAAGGGTGTCAATTTGGCCATTATGCCATCCTGCCGTCTCCCTGTGTTGCTTATTTTCTGTATTGCATGCTTTTTATGAAAACACTGTGGGTGGTACTTTAAAAAACACTCAGTTGTTGCCTGTCTGGTCACTTTGAATCCATATGTGATACTGAGGCAATATGTTTAACCTTGGGTTGAGTATAGCAGAGTAAAACCAAGGCTGAGCATTTTTAAGAACTGCTTTTGCTGCCTTCCTTTTTGTTATGACCAGCTACACAATTTCCCTTCCAAATCCTGTCTGACTGGCCTGGTTTCCTGTACTGATGCAAAATGATCCAGTATTACCAGTCACTACCCAAAATACACCATTTTAATGAAAAAACCTCCTCTCTGTTTTCTTCTTTTGCTTCAGAAACTTTGTCTGTCCCCGTGGTAAGTGAGGAAGGGAGAGATTTCACAAAACAAGGGTTTGTTTCGAGTCCTGAAGCCCAGAAGGCCAGTTGTATTTATAATTTGTAGTTTGGCTTTAATCAGATATTTGGCCAACCTTCAAAAATAGGGGCAGCTCACTAGAGGACACTGGAGGAAGGCAAATATAATACAGAGAGGCTGCTTGCATCTAAAGAGACGATACTAAAGATGTATGAGAGCTAACTATCTACTACCACAAGTACTGGAAATGTGGAAAGCCAGTTGGGAGGAGACGTATTGGTGATAAAGTAAATTATTGGGATCGGTGGGAGAAGAGCCTCAATAAAAATGGATCATCTTCTAGCTAAACTCTGTGAATTTCCTTGTACGTAGCCAAACTAGACCCAGACTCTTAAACATTTGACATTTTTCCGCTATTAGCGCTAAAAACAACTTTTCCACAATGCTGATGTGTTTCCCACAAACTTATTTTGCGACCAAAAAATGTCTCACCCACTCTCCACTGCATTTTATGGTGCAGTGTCTTAAGCAACAAACTGTTCAAAACTTTAGCCAGGAAGAACTGTTTCCTATGTCCCGACAAACATTTTCTGACAGCTGGTATATTGAATAGCTCATATTATTTTTGTGTGCTGTGCTATAAGCAATGCAGATGGTCTAACTTAGTGATTCTAGCCCATCAGTCAAGTTTAAGGGGGTGGGGGGAGGAGCGCGGGTTTTGTTTTGGGTTTTTTAAAGGCCTGATTGACTTTTTTGTTCCTATTGTGGGTGATTGAAACTCTACACTATAACGAACCAAGTAAAGAGCTTGGTGTCCTCTAATGTAGTTTTTGTCCTAAGGGGTGATACTTGTTTGTTTGCTTTTTGACAACACACATCATTATTTCATGGTGCAATGTGCATATGGTATCACGGATGGATAACTGTAAAATATTCACTTTTCAAAAATTGGCTTTTATCAAATGTTACTATTCAGTGGAGAATTTTATCCTTTGCTTTTTATAACAGTGATTTGTGGTCCCTTTCAGAAATACATTTTTAATAAAGCAATAGCTCTTCCTAAAGTAACCTACATTATTCTTTCCAGTTCCTAATTTAATGCAAAGTAAATAAAAGACCATATTTTTTCATGGAAAGAATAAAGGTATGTGAGCAAAATGTATGCATAAGAATAACAAAGTCTGGAGGTTTAAAGCAAACATGTACTACAGTAATAACATTTCTCCTTGAAATATCTGGCACAATGGTATATTTTTAAAATTCACAATAATTATGCAATCCAATGGCACATTTATTAACCTAACTGTAAATTATGTTAGACTGTAATGGAACTGCTATTTGCACAGAATTTTTCTTCTTTTACAGCACTCAAGGTTTTTGCTTTTGATTCGCACCACGTGAAACACATTCACCCCCATGTTCACATGGGAGCAGATTATATAAAGATCTCTCCAAAGAAAAAGGAAGTACCTAACTCTAATGGTAAGAAAAGGCTATCCAATTGTAGCATGGGTTAAGAAGCACCCCGCACACAAATGCAATGACTGTGTGCTCACTGGCAAAAAACAGATGTAGAATTTATTAACTGTGAGCAGCAACATTGGGCACAGCAGGAGAGCACCAGGAAAGGCATTTTTAATGGAATCTTCAAGCCTTGCATCTAGTCCTCACTGTGGATTCCACCATTGCCTCTACTGGCATGGGAGGTAAAATATGCCTCTGATTTTTGCCAGATTTTTTTTTATGGATACAGTGCTTTTTTGCAAGTTTTACTATAGAAAAAGTTCTTCTAAGATCACACTGGCAAACCTAAAGTACATTTGCAAGCAACTTCTATGTATTTGGTAACTAAAGGAGCCTGTAAGGATGTTAAAAATGCTCCAAGCCAGGTCTGCACTATAACTAGCCATCCAAATTGACCCTAACCTGCATAGTATTAGTTGACCCGCAGGAGTGTAAACTCGCCATCCCTAACCATCCCTCGCATTGAACTTACCCCCTTCACCAAAATTAACAAGGCAGTAGATAAGTCTTGAGGCTGCTGGGACTCTACTGAACTAAATGTGGTAATGTGTAAACATATAAATAAAATACCACTCAGAAAAGATACTGTATCCAATGCCTTTGGAAACCCACAGCCGTTTTCACAATTTCCCCATTTAATTGTGATGGTATCACATGCAGGTACTAATGTTATGATGGGCATATTAAGTACCTAACCAGGTGATGTGCTGTTTATGTCAAAAGCTCCACACATGGCTGAAATGAGTCAGAGTGGAAATACAACAGCCATTTAATAGCACCTCTCTACAAAACTGCAGGACAAGAAGTAGCGTCCAGCTGAAATAATGTACTGTATTGTTTTGGAAGGATAATATGCTTATCTAAATTATCCATGAATGATAGTGTAGACTAAGTGCATGGGCAGAGGATTTGTGGGACTTGGAAGACCTGGGTTCCTACCCCTGACTCAGCCATAGAACTGCTGTGTGACCTAAGGCAAGCCATCTCACCTCTCTCTGCCCCCCTTTCTCTGCCCTATTTTAGTGTGCCTTTTACATTTATCAAGGAAACTCTGCAGGGCACAAACTTTTGTGTGTCTGTGCAATGCCTAAAACAGTGGGGCCCTAGTCTTGTTCAGGATTTTGAAATACTACTAGTTATAGTAGCATAATTACTATCAGTAATGATAATGAATTAGAATTTTATTGGAGAACCAGAATACTCAAAACTGGCAAAACAGCCTTATCATTCTTGATGTTAATCTTCTTTGCAGCTGATCCAGATCTCATTCCTAACAGCATAATAAAGACTGGTTTGAATACTGTCCCTAAAGGACGCATCCCATTAATCTCTTCAGTACCTCTTCCTGTAGCACTATGGGTTTCTTTTCCTTATATGTCTCCCTGCCAGTTACCGACCACTTGGGGAATCCTGGCTCCACTGGAGTCAGTGACTTCATCAGGACAAGAATTTTACTCATTTTAGTTTACAACACCTCATTTGGCAACACCTCACTTGCAGCCTGAGGTAGTACAGCAGTAAGCATGTGTTGTTGCAGAAAATATATCCATGTATCCTATTTGACTTTTCAGTTTGAACACACGTTTTTAATTCTAATGGAAGTTGCATTGCTTTAAATAAAGCTATATTTCATTGTCTCTAAAACATTTTATAAATATTCCACAAAGATTCCATCTGTTTTGCATATTTTATGCAATGGCAGTAATAATGTCTATTGTTTATTGTTTCCTTAATGTCTTCAATTTTGTTCTACTATAAAAAGCCCCACAAACTACTTAACACGGTCTGTTTGATTGATAGGCACTGTTGCAGTTGTGTTTCTGCGGTATAGCAATATTGGCTCTTTGCTTTCATCATCTAAAAACTGCTCGTTGAAAGACAGTTCAGAGGAGAGAGAGACAGTAAGCTCATCAGTTATAGCTGTCGCAATTAGCTCAAATCCACCTACACTCTATGAGCTTGAAAAAATCACATTTACTTTAAAGTATGTCAAGGTAAGATTTTTTTTTAATCAACTTCTGAAGAAAAAAAAGAGCATGCTAATTATTTTGTTATATGACGTAACACACCTACTGAGTTATGTGTTAAGACATAGTGCTATTACTTGCTTATATCCATTTAGTCTAATTAGAAAATAAATGACAATCTTATATTTGGCTCACTATGTGCAGTATATTAAATGCCCTGCCATTGAAAAGTGTTGTTGAAATATGTCATCAGCAGGGATCCAGGTTTTCCCTGATAAAAAAAATCATGAATTCTCTCATAAAACATCACAAATTCTCTAATTAAAACCCCCAAATCCTTGATTAAAATGAAAGGCCACTATATATATATATATATATAGGTATCAATTGAACAAAATGTTTTCTTGATATATTTACAATTTTAAAGTAATTTTGAAACCTACCAGTGCCTCAATCACTATCATTAAATAAATTCTAAATACCTATATATTTTGGTATTTGATTTTAGGTATTTTTGTCATGGAAAATCAGAGCTCACCCTGCCCCCTTAGCTCACAGAACATAGATCCAGGCCCCTCACTCCCAAGCTACAGCCCCCAGCCCTGCTGGTGCCTCTCAACCTCCACCCACAACCCCTGCCCACCACAGCCCTGCTGGAGGTGGCCCACAGCTGCCAGAACTGTGGGGCTGGGGACCCAGGGTGGCAGCCCACTGCCCTCCGCAGCAGCACCCAAGCCCTGGCTGCCACCTGCAGGAAGTTGGAGCTGCAGCAGAGCACAGCCTGGCTCCCTAACCCGCTCTCTTCCTGGTGCAGGCTTGGGTGAGGGGTGGGGTCGGCACCCCACACACAGATGTGGGGGGTCACGGGTCCCACTGCCCCCCCAGGAGTGTGCACAGTGGCAGGGAGCCAGCCCCATTCCAAGACCCCCAGACGAGCCGCCTACGGACCCATGCCGCTCCCTACTGGGGCCCCGCAGCCGCGCAGTCTGGCCTCGGGCCCCAAGCCCCACACACCTCCCAGCTGGGCAGCAGCCCGGGCCCTAGCCCTGCCCAACTCACATGTGGGAGCTGCTCCTCAGGCTGCCCGGCAGCCATGTGCATATACATGCACATGGAGCCCCCTGCCTGACTGCCCTCCTCCCAGTCCCTAGAAAGCTCTTTGCAAAAGTGCAAAATCTGCAGGTTTCTCCATGGAAATGATAAACCCACATTTTTCTTCGGTGAAGGAGGAAGTTCTCATTTTGCTCTGTTTTTCCATGGGAAATGGAAATCCCGGATCCCTGGTCATCAGTAATAATTATATAGTCGTTGAGCTGCAATGTTAGTAGAAGTTATAAATGCACATGGAGAATCCTCTGGCTTCCTACTATTTTGAATTTAGGTAACCTCTTCAACAGCTCATTAAATTATTTGAACTAGGTATGCAAAAAGGTGGAAAAATACTCTAAATCAGGTTGCACCATGTTTGAACAGATGTGATGGCAAAACCTACAGCACAGCACTGTAACATTGCCATTGGTTCTGAGCCAATAAGCATTCCTTTAAGATTGATGAGAACTTTGCTCATCGTTTGACATGCACAATTTTTCTCGTCTTCTTTTATGTGAACAATAGGCTACATAGTAAAAGAATAATCAGAGTCAGGTCAACAAAGAAGTAAAACTATTTTAACAGAACGGTGGGCAGGGGAGCAGAGTTTGAATACAGTAACCTGAATGCAGGCAGCCCCGCACCAAAGCACCGTCTCGTGCCCCAGCCAGCTACGTATGTGTCTACATATGTGTTACTGTCCACTAAAGAACACCACTGCAGGATAGTACTTGTATTTACAAGTACTGACCTGGGGCATAGTTAATTAGTTTCCTGTGGCCAAATAGGGTCACTCATGTAGATGTTAAAACTGTACCAAGGAGCTAGTTAAGCAGCTCCCCAGTAAACATCTTGTGTAGATGTGCCTACAGGTTAATAGCCTTCATAGTTAGCAGCATAATGCCTGACATGTCAATCAGTCTAAATTGACCTACAAATGTCCCATGCCTTCCTAACAATCTTATTTATGAGATATTTAGGACAAATCTCAGTTTTCTGCATTTCAATGTGTGCATATATACTCAGTTGATATAAGATTCTAACACCTTTGTAAGCAGCAGGAACGATGGTAATTGGATTAGCCTGGCTTGTTTAGTCTGGTGTTAACTGGATGAATCGAGTGTTTCAGTCCTGTGCCATATTTTAATTGCTTAGAATAAACCCTGCAGCATGTGTCTTTTGTTTCACAACCTTCTTTTAGTAAAATATAATTTTTAATGAATTGCTCTGGCTAATGTAACAAGAGTCTCTTGATGGGATATTTCTGTGCCTTTTGCCATTGGTAAAATATTTTGTTTCTGCTCCAGACTGCAGATAAAAATATTAAATGTGCATTTTGGAACTACTCAGCAGACACAATGAATGGTGACTGGTCCACAGAAGGCTGTGAGCTGACACATTCCAATGCTACTCATGCCTCATGCAAGTGTAATCATCTGACTCATTTTGCTGTTTTGATGTCTTCAGGTGGCTCTGTTGTAAGTGCTGTTTTTCACTTAGCATTTTACCAGATACTTGTTCATATCCTTATTTAATATATGTTTCCAAAGTTACTGAAGTACTTCTTTTCCTTTTGGTTCCATCATTTCGTTTTCTCATTCCAACTTCAAACTCCAAATTTATCATGCAGAATGAAAACAACCCGCCCTCCCACCACGATGTGTTTGAATTTCCTTATGTCCCATCTACAATATTACAGAGCAGTAATGCAACAAAAAAACTTGTTCCAAGCATACAGTCTACTAAAGCAAGTACTAAATGACTGAGCAGTAACAACTACACAGTCGGGCACATGTGTAGATGTGCCCACTGTGTACTTCATGCTGATAGAGGCTGCTGTTTGTTTGCTAAATAGCATCTTAAGTCTTCAGTTCAAATATAAGCCTTGTGTACTGTCTAGACATAGTTAAAAATAAAAGAAGGATATCTCTAGGCCTGTATTTAGAATCCAAACTTAGATGCATTTTATGGCTAACTGAATCCTGCCCTTATTCTGGTGTGCAGTCACGTATTTCAGAAGTTCCTTTTGCAGAATACAAGCAGCAAATGTAACTATAGTGCTGCACAGAATATATATGTACACAATCATTTAAGAAGAGCTAATGATATTTTAGACAATATCCATGTTATGTATCTCAAACCAGCTTTTGTTTGCCATTATGAATTCAAATTCTTGTTTTGACCATGCCATAAATTCAGTACAAATGAGACCCTAATGCTATTCATTTTTCACTCTTTAAATCACTGATGTAGTAATGAGTCCTTTTATATTAGTGCTTTTCAGGTTATATTAATACATTTGCTATTGCAAATATATTTGTTATGTACTAACAAATCATAATTTTAATCATACTAACACATACTAATATAAATATGTTATGTTTAAAATAACATATTGTTAATGTAAGAATATTAAAATACATGTGTATTATAAAGTATTAATATTTTCCCATATATTATATCTGTCTTAAAAATACCTAATACTTTTTAGATTATCAGAAGTGTACATTTGTTCACTGAAATCCTACAAACTGTTTTGATTAATGTTTTGTACAAAGGAAAGGGAACTGTATTATCAAATGAAGCTTTTTTGACAAAGTACAGAGCTATTCTCTTAAACATTATATTATAATTTTCCCCCAGGATGTTACAAATTATAATATTCTTACAAGAATCACTCAGCTAGGAATAATTATTTCCTTGATTTGCCTCTCCATGTGCATTTTTACCTTCTGGTTCTTCAGTGAAATTCAAAGTACTAGAACAACAATTCACAAAAATCTCTGCTGCAGCCTTTTTCTGGCAGAACTTATTTTTCTTATTGGAATTAATATGAACAATAATAAGGTGCGTAGCCTTTCCTTCTTTATTTTGCATATGTAAAGTAAATGTACAGCATAAAGTACCATTTTCCATGTAGCATGCAAGATCTTCTAGTGTTAATATGAATATTGGTGTACTGTTAACTTCCTACTATGTATGTTACTTATGGTGAAAATAAAATGGTCTTTTGAGCATACTTTATTTAAAGAAAAAGGGCCACATTCTTAGTAAGTGTAAATTTATACAGCCTAATTGATTTTGTTAATGCAGTTAGATCAGTTTACACCAACTGAGAATCTGGCCCCGATGTGTTTGGTTTTTTAACGATTCTATATCCAAGCTGTTTAAGTTTTTCCTGCAACAAATCATTTACTGTGTGAACAAGCATTTTCTGCACTTCATCTTGGTGTAGGTGGTTTATTTTAAGCCACCTACACCTAGACCGGGAAGGTGTGGGTGCAGCAGTCTGCTGATCCCAGGAACAGCTTATGTAGGCTTGCAGGAGCCTCATGAGAAACTAGTGTAAGTAACTCAGGTTGGAGAGGAGTCGGGTGGGATCACGAAGGCTGGCAGGTCTGGGGGAGAGAGGTTGGCAAGATATGGTGAGGGCAGGGAGTGACAGGTCTGTGGGATGTCAGGTTGCCCAGTCCAGGGCAGAGGGCTAACAATATCTCAGTCAGGACAGGGTGTGTAGAGGTGGGGTGGAAATAACATATGCCTGAGGCTGGGATGAGCAACTGAGTTTTACCAGCCCCAGGGCTGCTCTGTGAATGCAGGTGTTCACAACATAAGTTTAACTCTTTCCTAGAACAGTATACTCTGATCTTGATCTAAGTTAGTACAATTCCTCAAATGACCTAACTTAGATCAGGTGAGCCATTTTTTTGCCCAATTTTATCCTTCTGAATGCCTGCACAATTGGGCATTTAGACTCACCTAATCTTCGTCAAGTCAATCTAAATATAAGAGCTATATGCACCCTTAGGTGCTGCACAAAGCAACGTTGATGATTCATTTAATTGTATTCTTCTCTGGAAGTCAGTACTGAACAAAGCCCCAGCATGGTTCTAGAGCCATTGCAAGAGGTAACACCTCAGCCCTGACTTCCAGAACTGAGGTTCTGTCTGCACACTGTCACTTCAGATCCCAAAGCACATAAGCAGATGGAAGGTGGTATAGCATGCACCCTCAGCAAGTTTGTAGATGACACCTAGCTGGGTGGAGTAGTAGATACATTGGCAAATAGGACTAGGATTCAGAGAGACCTAGACAAATGGAGGGTTGGACCAAAAGAAAGTCCACGGAGTTCAATAGAGACAAGTGCAAAACCATTCATGTTCGATGGAACAATCCCATGCACAAACTGAGGACAAAGTACAGACCAGGGACTGACTGGCTAAACAGCAGCTCTGAAGACAAAGGGTTACAGTAGACAATAAAAGGAGTATGAGCCAGCAACATACCCATTTTGTGAAGAAGGCTAATGTCATACAGGTCAGCATTAGTAGGAGTGTTGCCAGCAGATTGAAGGAAGTGATTATTACCCTCTATTCAGCACTGGCAAGGCCATATCTGGAGTACTATGTTCAGTTTTGGGCCCCCATCTACAGGAAGGATGTGGACAAATTGAAGGGTCCAGCAGAGGGCAACAAAATTTGTTAGAGGGCTGGGGCACATGACTTCTGAGAGGCTGAGGGAACTGGGTTTATTTAGTCTGGAAAAGAGAAGACTGAGGGGGGTATTTAATAACCACTTTCTACTAACTGAAGGTTGGTTACAAAGAGGACGGAGCTAAACTGTTCTGCGTGGTGGCAGATGACAGAACAAGGAACAAGGGTCTTAAGTTACAGCATGGGAAATTTAGATTACATATCAGGAAAAACTTTCTCACCAGGACGGTAATAAGGTACCAGAACAGGGTATCCGGGGGCATGTCTACACAAGATGCTAACTGTGCAGTAGCCTAATAATATTGTGGAGTAGCACATGACAGCATAAACAGTGCCAATACACTACTGTGCAATATTGTTAGACTACCATGCAGTAGTGTCACTAAAAAGGCATGTGCCAGTGCTACAGCACAGTAACCTTGGTTACTGCACATTCATTTAGTAGTTGATTCTACTAAATTAAATGCACAGTAACCCCTGAGCATTAATCAAGGTGTAGAAACTCCCAGAGAGGTTGTGGAATCTCTGTCCTTAGAGGTTTTTAAGACCTGGGTAGACAAAACTTTGGCTGGGATGACCTAATTGGGCACAGTCCTGCTTTGAGCAGGAGGTTGAACTAGATGACCTCTTGAACTGCCTTCCAACCCTAATTTTCTTTGATTCCACGATTAGGGATGCTAATCCTTGTACCCTTGGAAGATTATAGTTCATCTTGATATATTCTGGGTGTGTCTACATGTTCATTACTGCACCATAGTTACTGTGCATTAACTTGCATAACCAAGTACTAAATCAGTACACAATAACTGGTGCTACTGTGCAGTAACACCAGCACACAAGTTTTTATAGATGCTAACTGTGCAGTAGACTAATACTACTGCCCAGTACTGTATTATTGTGGGTTTTGCCCAGTATGCTACTGCACAGTGTTATTAGGCAACTGCGCAGTTAGTGTCTCATGTAGACATACCCTCTGTCTACCTAAAATACCCCTGTCATTTATACAGTATTCTTTACTTCCTGTCCTAAGCCACTGGTTAGTGTTCCTGTGTGCTACACCAGAGCTGGTTGCATTTCAGGGGTAGCTGAAATAATCTCTACATACCCCTAATCTAATTCACAAAGCTGTGAAATGGCTTTTTTAGTCAATGTCTTTAGTTTATTAAGCAACCTTGTGATTTTTGATGAAACATGCTACATAATTGTAAAACAGTAAATGCTATTATTATTTTTAAATTAGTGTGAAGGTATTCTAATAAAGTATAGTTGCTTAAACTAATCTTTTTTCTATAATATGTATTGTTGAATGGTATTTTAAATTGGCTGGGAAAATATCAGCTGATATCCCTGAGACAGCACTCTGGTATTGATTCACTGAGGGGTATAATTGTGCAAGAATTGTTTCCTAAAAGAGTTTCCATAAACTTTAGAATGACATTTGAAATAACAGCAATTTGATACTGGAATAAAAAATTTTAAAAATGCACGTTGCTTAAGTCAGCACAGCATAATGACTACTTATCCCTAATTACAGGATAAATAGTGTCAATTCTGATCCTTGATTTATTTGTGTTCAAGATATTGGTTCATAGAAAAGTAAGTCTGGAAGGGACCTCATGGGGTTATCCTGCTTTAGGCAGGAGCATCCCTGATTAAACCATCTCAGCCGAGGGTCTGTCTAACCTGCTTCTGAACATTTTCAGGGATGAAGATTTCATTCTCTAGGTAGCCTATTCAAAATCTTGACCACCCTCATAGTCAGAAAGTTCTTCCTAATCTCCAAACTAATTTTCCACTGCTACGGTTGCTGTCAGGCCCTTGTCTGCAGTTCTGCAGTTTAGCCAGTCATTCCACAGTGTGTATTTGTGCATGCAATAATTCCATCCCAAATGCAGGACTTTGCACGTGTGCATAGCTTAATTAAAAAAATTAATAATTAAATATAAGTATATCGTATATATTACCAATATGTTATTAGCATATTACAAATTGCTAGAGAAGAGTAACAAATAACTTTTTGTTATTTATTTTTTTTACTAAGCCACATACTTGCAAATCATGGTTAAATTTGGACTATAATACTGTCCTGTGGGCATATCTACACAAGACGCTAAGTGCACAGTAGACTGACTGATTCTACTGCACACTAGCACATATGGCAAAAGCCATGCTATTGCACTAAAGCGCAGTAGAATTAGTCTACTGCACACTGGTGTCACTAAAAAGGTGTGTGCCAACACTACTTCACAGTAACTCTGGTTACTGTGCATTTAGTTAGTACTTGTTATTACAGGTATTAAACTTAAGGCACCATAACAATGGCGCATTAATGCACATGTAGATGTCATGCCCTGTAATGATGATTTAAAGAACTGACTGGGAGCCTATATGGTAATATTAATAAAGTAATTACTATTTATGACTTTTGGCTTTCTTTGGTTGATTTTTCTAGCTCTTCTGTTCAATCACTGCTGGATTGCTCCATTATTTTCTCCTATCTGCCTTTGCATGGATGTGCATTGAAGGCATACACCTGTACCTTATAGTTGTGGGAGTCATCTACAACAAGGGATTCTTACACAAAAACTTCTATATATTTGGCTACATGAGTCCAGCAGTAGTAGTTGGAATTTCAGCAGCTCTGGGCTATAAATACTATGGCACTACAGAAGTGTAAGTCGCTATTTATATAGCCATTTCAAGCACTAATGTGTATAAGAACACTGAGTAGTTTTCACAGGAATTGAGCACATTTCAAGCCATTCTGTGCTGTTTACTTTTCAGATGTTGGCTCAGCACAAAGAATAACTTTATATGGAGTTTTATAGGACCAGCATGTCTAATAATTCTTGTAAGTATAATTTCCTTTTTTATTGTAGTGCATAAAACTGATTATAAAAGGTGTTTAATAATCACCCACCTATTGCCAGACTAGCTTTGAGTGGTAATTATAGGGCAGAATTGACTATTTTAGACATTTTATGGTGTCTCTAAATTATTTATATGTTGCACATCTAAATACTTTACAGATCTGAGAAACAAATGTTTGCATGTTTTGCTAAGAAAACACCATTTCAGATCTGGCTGTGTCCTTGTTTTCTTTTTCTTTTCCTTTTCTTTTAACTTAAAAGGTGGAAATATTCTGTACAGCACTTTTAGTCTATAAGAAGTAGCATCTTTACATGCCAGTGGTATCTCAGTATGGCTCAGCAGGAGGTGTATACAGACACTATGCCAACAGACAGATAATCTGGTTTTTCAAATCTTGCGTTACTTAATCTTTTATCAGTGATCCGTCATCTCTGAAGATTAGGCTGTCATCTTTATGGCTTTATCATTCCCATGTACCCTGTCATCATCAAAGCTATTTTAAACTAAATTGCGACGTCAGAGAAAAGAACCCGCTATTTCATATGGGCAGACAAGTCAAGTATTGATAGCCCTATTTCAACTGTGAAGAGGGCCTTTTTAATTCTTATTGGAAGTGGTTTCAAACCTGCAAATTTGGCAGGTATTGTATGTTCCATTCTAAATCAAGCCATTTTTGGTGCCTCAAGAGCATTTCTAAGTGCTGTAAAGTTTAACAAACCATTCTAACTGTAATTGGGCATCATTGTGTGTGAGAAGATTGACAGTGATTTGACAATAGTAGGAACTATCGGGAGGGAAAGGTGCAGTGCTGAAGCCTTGTGTCTATGGTCAATTCAGTTATGATCTTCAACAGCGTCTTTATTTATTTGGTAATGAATTTGCAGATTTTGAAAAAGGGGAAGTGACAATGCCTTGGATTATTCTCTGTTCATAACTGCATCCACACAGACAACTAAATCCATGACAGAGTATGCTCCATTTTCAGTGTACTGTCCGGGGAGCTCTGTGATTTTTGAAAGTTTGGATTACTTGCTTTGGGTGATAGCAGAAGGCTTGAAATCCAGGACAGAAGTTTACAAGGCAGTTCACGCAATTGGTTCACATCCCTGTACTGCTTTGAAAGCCTCAACCCAGGCAGTTTCTGTATTTTCTGAGAAGGATGGTCAAGTCTGAGACTTGGATGGTGAGGTCAGTGCTAACGAACTGTTCTGTAGAATGGATACTGGTAACATTACTTCCATTTTTTGTTGTTCAGCCTTCCTATTCAATGTGCTAAAGTAAGGGTGTAACAAAGTTTACCCTGTTTCGAAAGCAGTGAGAACTTACAATCTATTTTTAATTAACAAGTCCTGTTTCTTTCTGTGAAGCTTTCCAAGCATGCTATCCACATAGAGCCTAATGTAAAGTCAATGGAGAAATTGCCAAGAAACAGCAAACCAAACAAACATAGAAACAAAAAACCGCTCTGAACAGCAAATGTACTTTTGTTCTGCGATAAACTGATAGACTACTGGAATCTTCAAATGTAAAACTATAAAAACTTGCAATTTCAAGCTTGCTTTTAATCCTGAGCCTAATGGACTGATGGCAGTGAGTTCACAAGCTTTTCCAAGCAAGCTGAAAGGGATTTGTACACCACATTAAAAATCTCTGGCGAACAGCTCGCCTCAAATCTAATTCTCTCTCAGAAACATTACATTTTTCGTCAACAGGAAAGCCTATGTACTGTAAATGGTACTTTCTGCTTTCATGAATGGGGCCCTGAGAGATTTGTGGTTTGGGATTATAAGTAATATGCCTTTGAGAGAACATGTAAATGATTAAGAACAGACCTAGTTTTGTGCTGATGGATTCTCTACCTCTGGCTGTATCTGTTTCAGATAGATGTGGGCTTTAAATCTACTGTAATAATAGCTAAGTATGAGAATCTCTGGTTTTTATCAGAAGTACAAACTAAGATCTTCTCTGATAGCCGGAACAGTAGCACTAAGTCCAAAGGTGTTTCTTCATTAATATGAAGGTTCATTTAGAATTCTGAAGTATAAATGAGTGTCCTTATTGATCCTAAGAACTATTATTAGTATTATTAGATTGGTGACTGTACATAAAAAGGACTAGGTCAGAAGCCTACTAGATTGAGTTACGGAAGAAAGGGCATTTTAAACCTTTGTAAATCAAGCTGCAAACTGAAGATAATTTCTGCAACTTATTTCTTCCTCCAAATTCTTGTAATCTTTAGAACCACAACCATTTGGACTAAAACTATACTGCAGATTAGATCAAAGCAGGCAAGTATGAAGAAATTATTTATAACAAGAATTTAAACTTTTTAATAGAAAATAGAGTTTATCACAGACTTTAATGGAAAAAAACACACATGCCACAACTGTGTGCTTGATTGAAGCAAATACAAAAATCAGCTTTAGTGATAAAATATATAAAAATAATAATGATAACCCTGGGACCTTTTCCCTTTTTTGTACACTCTTATAATCATAATCTGTGTGTAATAGGAAGGATGCAAAATGAAGAACATAGTTTAACTACAATGCAGTGTTGTTGTACTTTTGATAAGTAGCCTGGGAAACATAACAGGTTCAGCTTAATATAAACTAATTCTTCCAACATAAAGGTAAAGACACTACTTTTACCATTATAGTAACTGGTAAGATGTGCAGACTTGGTGTCCTCTCCAATTTCACCCTTTTGACTCCACTATTATGAAATTGGCATACCAGAATTGGAAGCAGGCTAGGAAAGTATCATAGGTAGTAGCATTCTTGTCTATATAATTCAGTTTAATAATAAGATCTTTATCAGTGTAGTCAGTATCATTTATTAAGATGTTTTGGTAATCACAAATATACATTTGATACCTGACACCAGACCCTTGAGGATCATAGTGCTATATAGTCAAGAAATTACTGGTGCATTTCTTCTCCCCTTTCTGTTGTGTGTTTTCAGGGACACTGGCATGACCTGGCTCAGATACAGGCAACAATTAGAAATTGTGGTGCTTGCAATTACAAAAATGGCTTATAAATGACTGCCTACAATTTCCAAAGTGTTCTTGTAAACTTAAAAGTATAAGCCAAGATAGTTCCCTAAGAGAGGTGTTACCATATATGCGTACTCTTTAAGTGTCCCTATACAGGAATGGAATGCTAACTGTAATGAATAATCAGCTGTAGAACAGAAATATTCTAATAATTGCAGTGATTGATTAACCATAGTGTTTTGAACTTTGCATGTATAAATGAATGGGTAAATGAATAAAATATACAGATTGGAGCTGTAAAATACAAAAACATGACATGTGAGTGATGAAAGCAGGCTGCCAGTAGATTAATGCTTTTCATTAAGAAACTGCCTGCATATTCATTAGAGTTGGTCAATTACTTAAAAAAAAATATTCATCAGATAATTTATTTGATGAATTTTACCCTTATTTGTCAAATAATTTATTCAGCAAAAATGGTAAAATTAACTGAATAGTGCATTCATCATTAGTATTTGACAGTTCTAATACTTATTCAATTCTGTAGATTTGAGGTTAATTCAGGCTTAGCAATATTGCTGTAATCAATGCAAGAAAGGTGCTAGGCAAAGCTCTTACTCTAGTGGTTTCCTTAACACATCCAGACACCTTTAATCTGGATTGTTCCTGTTGAGCATATCTTTAATATAGAAGTAGTTTTAACAAAAGTAATCCACACATAGGTATAAGAAACTGAGCATCATTTATCATACCATTATTCCAATTTTAAATACAATGTACCTCCAATTTCTTGCAAGGACTTTTAGTGGCCTTATTATTCTATATGAACTCCCTTCTCACTGAATGGCTTTAGAAGAAGGTTCTTCCACTGCATGTCTTTTGCCACTTCGGATGATCCGGAAATAAACATGGCACAGTGGACAAATCTACACGTGCATTTGCTGTGGCACCAGCTTACTCATGAGTAAATTGTTTGTGAGTAAACAATGCTGGGCAAGCACCTACACGTGCAGGGAAGCAGGAACAAATTTTCTGCCAACCTGCTTCTGCTTCCCAGGACCCTGCAATGGGCCCCTGTTGCCACTGGTGGCAGCTCCAGGCTCTGGCTGCAAAACTCGGAAGGCAGACCCAGTCACTGTCTTCTGACCAGCCACTTCCCTGGCCAGGAGCAGCTTGCCAAGTGCAGAAATAGCACACAGCAGTGCTCTCCTTGTTGTCTATGCCTCCCCATGCTATGACTGCTCTAGCCCCTGCCCCTGGAAGTGACAACTAGCACCCTGCTGAGCTCCTGCTGGCCACCACACTGGCCCTGCTGGCCCACTGCACCGAGTGCCATCTGGCCTACAACCGTCTCGCCCCTCCCAGCTCCCCCACACACAGCAACCACCTGGAAGGCCATCATGCACTGTCCCAGGTCCACCACTGTTCACCTGCTGCCTCCAACCCATCTGCCTGCCCAGACCCCAGTAGGGATGCCACCAACAGGCTCCAGGATGCCACTGCCAGAGCCATCACCCTCCTGGGCCTGCCAGGCCAGCCAGGACTGATGGTGGCAAGTCATCCAGCACACCTGAGATAACAAGAAATGGCTGGAGGCCTTCAGAATGACTTGGGTCACCTTCCAGGATGGCACACAGCTGCTTCTTCCCATGGACACTTGCCTGGCCCTTGCCCTGCTGAAGCTAGCCTGCAGTACATTGGCCACCTGTTTGGTGTGAGCAAGGCCACAACCATGGAAGCTGTCCTGGAGGTATGCAGCACCCTTCAGGACATGCTGGCAGACACTGTGCTCTGAGTGCATGACCCGCTGGCAGTGGTGGTAGGGTTCTGTGCCCTGGCATTCCTCCAGTGCATTGGAGCCCTGGACAGGACCCACACCTCTTCACCTGCCTGCCACACAGAGACCACCCCTATTACAGCCAGAGGGGCTTTCACTCTGTGGTGCTTCAGGCTGTCATAGACCACCATGGGGTCTTCACATACATGAGTGCCAGCTGCGTGGGCAGCACCTACAACACCCACGTCTTCAGGAACTCCAGCCTGCCAGGCCTAGTCAAGAGTGGGAGCTCAATGCCAGGGGTGCTGGACCTGCAGCTGGGTACCATGAAAACTCTGTACAATGTCCTTTCTGTGCTGTCCTGAGGTCAGGGGGCCATGGGGTGAGAGCGTTTAGGGGGCAGAAATCAGAGAGCAGTCAGCACCCCAGTCTCTGGCCATTCCCCTGCAGGTACGTGTACCACAGTGAGTGCAGTAGGAAAGGGACTCACTCAGAGGCAATAGCAGCCAGCACTCCCCCAGCTCAGGCAGCTTCCCCTCCAGGAGGTGGTATCCTGGCCCTGCTGCAGGTAGCTCTAGCCTGCATGCAGCTGGGGTGAGTGTTGGGGATGGGCCCGGGGGTGGAGAGGCCTGGGTGGCACCAGTCCTGAGACAGGGTCCAGGGTAGGGGCTCCTGGCTGTTGGAGATGGCACAGGACCTCCTCCCAGGCCTAAGCAGGGGCCTGCTGTGAGGTGATAGGTAATTGCCAGGGGGCAGGCAGGGCTTACATTGGGGGCTGGGCAGTGGGCAGCCCAGAGGCAACTGCCAGGGCCAGAATGCTGTCCTGCACTGAGCGGTCATTGTCCATGGTCTTCACTACCTGGGCCAAGATGGCATTTTGCTCCTGCAGTGCCTCCACCCACTTGCGCTCCAGGGCCAGGAGCTGTGCCCAGAATTCCCTGTCCACCCGCTCCCCTGCCTTCTCATACCAGTCCCACGTGTCTTAGTAGGCAACACCCTCCACCTGCCACCTGTCCTGGCAAGCTATGTCCTCCGCCCACCAAGACTAAGCATGCGGTAGCTGGTCCTCCAGTGCCATGACTGGGAGGTACAGGAGGAGGGTTCTGTCCTCTGTCCTCTGGCAGAGCCAGCATATCTGCAGGGCCCAAGCTGTGGGAGGTGGCAACCCTGAGACTACATCCCAGCTGCCAAGTGCAGCCTCCCACCCCTTTGCAGCTGCAGGCCCTGTAAAGCAAGGAGAAGCTGTTTGAAACATTTCAGAGATAAGGTGCTCTGTACCGGGGCCATGTGCTGTCTCGCCTCAGATCAGGTGTGCACAGATGCCCAGGGACCATGTTCAGTTGGGCAGGCAGGCTTGGGCCCAGGTGCCACCATCTGAGCCCCCCATCTCCACTTGCTCCCCAGGGGATGGCGGACTACTGGGTGATGGTCACAGGCAGCCTGCCTCCCCTGCCCCATTCCTGGGGCAGAAGAGGCCAGGCTTCTGGCAGCACCTGCTGCCACAGCTCCAGACCCCACTGTCCCTCTACTCCTCCTGCAGTCCAACTGTTCTGCTGAGCTTGTGCCCAGCACACAGCAGCCAGGCTCAGGGAGCACAGGACTCCTGGATGACTAGAATGAGGAGCTGCCTGTGCCCCTGCCTTCCCCACAGTGGGCTTTTCTGGGAAGAATTCATAGATTTCATAGACATTAGGGCTGGAAGGGACCTCGGGAGATCATCAAGTCCAGCTCCCTGCCCAAAGGGCAGGAAGTCAGCTGGGATCATAGGATCCCAGCAAGATAAGCATCCAATTTACTCTTGAAGGTGTTCAATGTAGGTGCTTGAACCACCTCCGATGGCAGACTGTTCCAGACCTTGGGAGCTCGGACAGTAAAGAAATTCTTCCCTATGTCCAGCCTGAAACGGTCTTGCAGGAGTTTGTGACCGTTCGACCTCATCATCCCTTGGGGCACTCTGGTGAACAAACATTCCCCCAGATCCTGGTGGTCACCCTTGGTAAATTTATAGGTGGCCATCAGATCACCCCTGAGCCTGTGCTTTTCCAGGCTAAAGAGTCCCATGGCTCTCAGCCTGTCATCGTAAGATCTGTTTTCCTGACCTCTGATCATGCATGTGGCTCTCCTCTGGACTCTCTCCAGCTTCTCCACATCCTTTTTGAATTGTGGAGCCCAAAACTGGACACAGTACTCCAGCTGCGGCCTCACCAAGGCCGAGTACAAGGGGAGAATGATGTCCCGGGATTTGCTCGAGAAGCATCTATGGATGCACGCTAGCGTTTTGGTCGCTTTACTAGCTGCAGCATCGCATGGCAGGCTCATGTTCATCTTGTGGTCAATGATGACCCCCAAGTCTCTTTCTTCTTTAGTGCTATCCAGAATAGCACTGCCGAGCCTATAAGGAAGCTGCAGGTTTTTCCTCCCAAGGTGGAGAACCTTGCATTTTTCGGTGTTAAACACCATCAGGTTCTCGTCTGCCCATTTGCTGAGCTTGTCCAGGTCAGCCTGGATCACCCGCCTATCTTCTGGCGTGGATGCTTTGCCCCAAAGTTTGGTGTCATCGGTGAACTTGGCCAGTCCACTCCTGACTCCAATGTCCACATTGTTAATGAAGATGTTGAACAGTATGGGTCCCAGGACAGAGCCTTGAGGGACCCCACTGGTCACAGGGCACCACGATGAGTGACTGCCATCAATTACAACCCTCTGGGTCCAACCACGAAGCCAATTTCCCAGCCAGTGGATCGTGGTGGAGCCAAGGCCACAACTGGGCAGTTTGGCCAAGAGGTGATCATGGGATACCAGATCAAAAGCTTTTTTGAAGTCAAGGTATATTACATCAATCTCTTCTCCCTTGTCCAGATCCTTCTCCCCCCAAGCTACCACTGTGGCCCAAGCATTCCCCTGCTGTGTGTACCCCAGGTGGTGCACAAAGAACTGTTTGCATGAACTGAGGGGTGCTGACCCACTATGCCCTGCTGATGATGATGGCCATGATGACCCACCTGTGGACCTGGCATGGGACCCTGAACTTCAACAGTGCAGGGGCAAATCTGGGCTGCCCCACAACCTCTGCCACTGCCTGGAGGACTGCCTGTAGCCACACTACAGGTCCCTTCCCTCCACAGCCGAGAAGGACATTGCCGCCATCATCAGTGCATTCCTCAACCTGTGAGAGCCCTGTGCCCACCTAGATTTGGGGCCACTGGCTGTTCAGTAATGATTTGCACAATCTCCTGCCTCCCTGAGTGCTGTGCGGTGGGGGAACCTGGGGCCAAGTGAGTGGGAGTGGGCTGGGTGAGTGATCGGGGTAGTGGTATGGAGGGCCTTGCCCTCAGTGCGGGGATTATCACGTGGCCAGGGCTGGTGTGGCTGGTAACTCCACATGGTCATGGCTGTCAGTGACAGCATGTGGCTCCAAGTTATGTCCTCAGATGGCAGGACACAGTGGATGGGTGCCTACCTGGGGAAGCCCCAGGGAGAAGCTGGCACTGCTGGCGGCTGGTGGTGTCATGGTCAGCTGCACTTCATGCCAGGGGCTAGGGCTGCAGAGTTGATCAGGTTGGCACTAGCCTGGGCTCCCCAAGCTGCCAGTGGAAGGTGTGGCCAGAAATCTTGGTGGGATGGGCTGCTGGATGCCTGAGGGGCCCTACCCCAGTGACATGTCACCATGGGTGCCAGACTGGGGTGGAGGCTCAGGAAGGCTATCTGTGCTGCTATACACAACAAAACTTCAGCCTAGGTCCCCAGGGCATGAGGATGTCCATCAGTTGCCACATAAAGGACATGGACTTAACGGGCACTCCCCAACAGACAGTTGTAGTCAGTGATGGCAACCTACTGTGTCCGCAAGGCCTTGACATTTATGTGGCACTGCCACACCAACTGGTTGTACCCATGCTCTTGCATCCAGCCTGACAGCAGCGTTCCCACTAAACTGCATGGCATGCATAGCTGCACACACCACACAGCTTACAGGGAACACTGCCTGACAGCCCCTCATAGATGTGGGTGTTGGAACACCCAAAAGGTTCAAACTGGCTCTGTACCTCTGCCTCTCCCCACAGCACCACGAGGTCACCAGTCTTCTCCATGGGCCAGCTGGGGCTCTGGGTGGATGGCATGGGCATTGGCAAGAATGAGGCCATCATAGGTCCCACACCATCTTTATGGACCTCCATGTAGCTGCCCTCATGCTGCTGGGCCTGAACAGCTGCCTGCAGTACCCAGATCAGGGGCCCAACATGGGACTGGCAGGCACAAGGCAGAATGAATGCTCCACAGGTTCCAGCCAGGCTGCTGGGGGCAGGCCACAGGTAGCTGGAGCTGGCCCTGGCAGCCAGAAACTGCCTGCAGCTGGGCCTGGGTGCTAGAAGGCCTGGCTGGAGCCTGTAGCAGCCTAGAGCAACCTGCAGGCCTAAATGACATGGGTCTGACAGCCACATACTACTGTGATGCCAGGCAGCAATGCTGGGGCACAGACAGCCTGGGACAGCTGGCCTGTCCAGGAGGACACAGTGGCCTGGAGTGCCCTCAGACTGCCTCCTGGTGTGTTCCAGGTCCCAGAATGCCTGAAGGCTTTTAAAGGTCTGAGGCAGGGGCTGCCATACAGGCAGCTCAGCCCTGGGGCAGAAGAGGCTCCCAGCCTGGAGCCCTGGGGCTAGCCTCAGGACGGCCCCCCAGTGGCAAGGCTGACCTGGGTGCAAATTTGCTCCCAGGTCATGTCTACATGTGTGTTACTGTGCAGTAACTAATCACAAGTAAATGTGATTTACTTGCAATTAGGGATTTTTACTGTGCAGTAAGCATGCACGTGTGTAGACGTGTGTGCTTGCTGCACAGTGAACTACACTACTGTGCAGTTTAGCATCTTGTGTAGACATGTCCAGTGGCAATTAAATTGGACAATACTGCCATAGCTTTGATTGAAATACATTAGTTCAAACTGTAGTATTATTCAGCACCTGATAGTACTTGCTGTGCTAAATAATCATAAGCCTGAAGGCCCCACCTTTACTCTGAACAAAAAGCAGATATTACCTCTAAGCAATAGCTCCCAATTCAGACTATTAAAGAAACAAAAAAATGAGATTGTGTCTCCTGGAGCAAGGATCATTCAGCCTTTCCCTGTATCCTTGTCCTCCCCAAGCCATCTTTAAGGTACTTGCTCCAAAGCTCTTGCAAACATTTTGGAGAAAGAGGTGGTAACCACTAATTTCCATCACAAAAGAATCCCCTCCTGTCATGTTATTACATTGAGAACAAACTCATCATACTTTGAAGGCTGAATGATCCTTGCAGAATGCCCCAGAACACAGTGGAAAAATAATCCACTAATTTGTCTAATGATTCTTTTCTCCTCTGTCCGCCCTAGAAGCCAGAAGGATTTCAGGCTACCTGCAGTGGCTTAAGAATGGTTCTTAGTCTTCCTGATAGCTTCTTTTATTTAAAGCCTAATTCTCTATAAGCCGTGTCTTCTTGCGAGTGCTCACTTACCAAATACATTCTCCATTATGGAGAAACAAATAAGCAAAGAAATGAGGAAGATAGACTAGGTGCCGGCTGCACTTGTGAACTTCCCAACGCACAATTTACAGCCAACATAATCCACCAGATTTTCCCTTAGCACCATATTTTCTTACTAGGTATGGAAAACATATCCAGTATTTTGGTGTGGGTAATGTAATATTCTGCCTTAGTCTTTTATTCCTAATAAAGTCAACATATAGATGAGTCATCTTCCTAAGTGTTTGTTCTTTTTAACGATATTAGTGCTATTTTAATTAGTCTTACTTTTAAAGTGTCCATTAAAAGGAGTCTATAGGTTTGCTTTAGACCATCTCCAGAAAGGGATAATATCACCTGTAATTTTTCTAAGCATGAATTAGGAATGTCAGTGGATGAGTGCCATGGAAAATGCTGTGAATGTTGCTATCTCAGAAACATTAGTGGGTGAATCCCATGGAAAAACTCAAGGGCACACATCTTTCAGTCCAATAAGCATTTCTTTTCACTCTTGTCTTTGGAAAACTCTATTGTCTGTCCTGAAAAATGGTTTATGGACTTGAGAGTCATTCAACTACAGGTCAAAAACAATATCATGTAACTTAGGTGATTGCCCCATGGCAGAAATAGTGATTCCACAAAATGACAGTCCCAACAAATAGTTTGCAAGTAATTCATGGGGGAAAGATGTTTGTATAAATAATGAATATAATACTTTCAAATAAGTAAAAAGCATCTAAAAAGGAAAGAAACATCCTTTTCAGGACACTTGGTAAACCTGGGGAACATAGGTGACCTTCTGCCATCTGTATATGTATACCAACAATTGTAGTTTGCCAGAGGACTCAAAGTTGCAGCTAGTAGGGACCTCTCTGCTGTCTGGGATCACATAACTTATAACATATTGATCTTCTTCACATCTGACAAAACTTTTCCCAGTTTATCCCACAATGCCCAAAATGCTAGGGGGAAATAAAGTAGGGCAGATGCCTGCAAAGCTCAGTCAGTCTCAACTGAGAATTCCCCTATGCCAGATGCCTATGCTTCAGGT
The DNA here is from genome assembly GCF_052110815.1 of Crocodylus siamensis. Classification (NCBI taxonomy): domain Eukaryota; kingdom Metazoa; phylum Chordata; order Crocodylia; family Crocodylidae; genus Crocodylus; species Crocodylus siamensis. The sequence goes on along the minus strand of NC_143399.1, from coordinate 24,300,722 downwards.
ATTGCCTCAGGCATCTTTAAATCCCCTTTGCACTGAAACTGTGCAAAGAAGACTTTTGAGGATCCTGTGACTTAGCCCAAAATGGATACTTTGCATCTGGAAAAAAGGGGCCGATTTTTTTGTCTAGTATTGTTTTGCTCTGTATTCCTCATATGTATATGTATTAAGACTGACAATTCCTTGACTAGTATATTGACCAATATAGACCTTAGTCTTAAAACCCAATCTAAATGGGCCAAACTTTATGGCAAGATGACATCACATGGCTATGAATACAGCTTTGTATCAACACAGGAGTTACCTTTGGCTGCAGGATCAAGGTTAAAGAAAGGTATTTGGAATTAAGTAACCCAGTATTTAGCTTTGTATTGAGGAACTACATTAAACCCAAAGGCACTCAGAAATTATATGCTATTTAGTCCCTCGAAAAATGCAGAAATCAATTTATTTAGTAATTGATTTAGGTTTACCAAGGAGCATTCTCTAAAATATTCAGAAAAATACTTATCAACTGTTAAATCTACATCCTGAGGTAGAAAAAAATGAAATATAGCAACACGACTTTATGTGAAAATGTATAGCTATTGAGACTGTAGTTCTGAAAGTACTAGCTCAAATTTGCACCTTTAAATAAGTGAAGCTACATAAACAGATTCATAAAATCTAGCATGTACTATTAAGGACCTTTCCTTTATTTTAATCTTTTATTTAAAAAATTTTGTTATCTTTTCCACTGCTGCATGAGACTACTATTGTATAACTAAAGTATATAAGGAGGTGTATTCATTTGGGAAATGGTAATGAGAGAAATCAGACAGGAGACAAAACCCAGACTGTTTGACTGCCAGCTTGCATGCAATTTTATGCAATTAATGTGGCATACATTTTCATTTTGAAGTTTAAACCGTTGTATTGTTAACAGGTTAACTCTATTCTACCCTGACTGAAATAACAATGCCCCACTTAATGTTGTCATTTTAGCCATCCATTAGTCAGACAGACAGACAAAAATCTTCCTCTCTCCATAGCAGAATTCAGACCATCACAGGACTCATTAATTCCAGCACTGATAATAAGAGTCATTGAAAGGAATGCTACAGATACAGCTGTTCTGAACATCAGACATTTTTTGAAGGAGCCAAATTCAATATGATATATGTAAAAAATTCAAGTATATGTCTACAAGAGCAGCAGGAGAAATTTTTCTCATTCTTTTTTGTGAGATCTGACATCAGCATATAGATGGTTTCATCAATTATTGAGACAGAGACTGAAAAAGGAAAAGGGAATGATTTGGGGGCTTCATTTTTGAAGTTTGAATGTGAAGTGCTCAGACTGAATCAGAACTAGTACGTTTGAATTTTTAGAATTACTTTCTACTTTCTTATACCAGCTCTTTGTACACTAGAGAGCTTTACAGTCTGGTACTTTAAGGGCTTTAATACCTTTTGAAAGCTAGACTGTATCTTCAGTGTTTTATACTGGTATATCATATATGAAATTACACATTCCTTTTCTCTTCTGTAAATACATTTGCACTCAAAATAGCCTCAAAGTCTCATTTTCAATACTGCAGCATTTATAAGGGGTAAAGTTGGATACTCATATATAGAACTGAGTACAAACAATTTTGGGAGAGGTGGAGGACCAGAGTTAAGTTTTTGCTCAAATGAGTACTTAATTATTTATACAAAGTAGAATACCTCCAACTGGAATAACTGAAAGAGGGGCAGCCTGTAATAGCCTATAGCCTGGTGGCTAAATGAGACTGAGGTTCTGCCAGTCAGGCAGAGCAGGACTGAACCTGAGTCTGCCATGTCTCAAATGCATGCTCTTGTCCACTGGGAATATCGGCTATTCTGCTGTGGCTGTCTTTCTCTCTCTGGATTTGACCAGAAATTTTATCCGGGACTTGAAAGGTCTCCAGAGGAGTGTTGCTTTGAAACTGGCAGATTGCTGCAAGTCTGACTTTTGATGAAATAACACCGGGGGGAAAGAAAAAAGGTTTAATCTAAAAAATTCTGAACAGTTCTAGTTCTGGGCAATTTCATTTTACCGGTTATTCTGATGCAGTTCTGTATAGCAAAGCATCATTGGAGACCTTATATACCTCTCTGTGCAATCATATTACAGAACGATGTGATCTTTTAGTTCCAAAATTTGACAACCGGCGCACAAACTGATGGAGCAAAATCTCTTTGGCCACTAACCTTTTAGTTTTGTCACCTTACTCATACTGAATCATACCCTTACTGCACAAGTGGACAGATTGATTTAATGGAGTGAACTGCTACTCAGCTAAAGTAGAAATGGCAGAATCAAGCAGTTACTTTGCATGCATTATTTTTTTGTATTTTGTAGCATTAAAAGTTCAACTCAAAATAATTATTGTTCTTCACAAAGTACAGTGTTTCATAAAATGCAAAATGCTAACAATATATTTACATAAAGATAAAACACTAAGTTACTCTACCATTTTGTAAAATACTCCTATTTTAACAGTGGAATTAAGGACCATTTTTACATTTAGCAGTTGCTAAGCAATATGCTATTAGCAGAACTCCAACAGCTTGGAGCATTTAGCATTTTAAGACCTACGTGATCATCTTTATATTATTACTCAGTTTGCAAAATACAGTTAGTAATCAACATGGAACTTTGTAATTTGCTTAGACAATAGCAGTGCTGTTTTTTCAGTACTTTTCTAGCTCTTGGCTTTGTGATAGTACCAAAATTTAAAAGAATCTAGAAAACATTGAAAATTAATATGTATAAGGTCACATTATTTCTTGCTACAGAGTATAGGGAGAATTGAAGGAAATTACACTGCAGTGACTCCAGAATAACTGACAGGAGACAAAGCAGCAATACCCTTGCTCTATCCAAACCCATAAAACCTCATAGCCTAACTGTTTTTTACAGAAACCTGCACAACCCATGCTGTCAACTTTCTCTTCTCTGTGGAAAGAGAGGGTAGGAAAACCAAGAGATAGGGAGGGTGACAGTCGCATGCAGGTTTCTAAAGGAGCCATCCTGAGTACAGGAAGACTAACAAATAGTATGGCTGCTGCTCAGATTTTTCCAAGTCACTCTGAAATAACTATGTGATGAATTTATTGGAGTTTACCCTGTACAATTTCCCTCACTATGAGGTGTTTTCCCCCAGAAGGAAATGATTGATGTCATGTTAACTATGACATACGTAATATAAAGACAATAACTAAATGATAGAGTGTGACTTAGAGCATTGTCTATTCTTACCTGTGAATCTAAAGTGACTTCACTATTACTCTAGAAATCACAGAAAACCTGGCGTCACTGGAGTCAGTGGAGTTTTACCATTGATTTCAGTGGAGGCAGGATTTCATCTTAGATTTCTAAATTTTCATGTACCAAATATTGAAGACCCCACAAAAAGGAGTTTGGTGGAAAAATCAAAATATAGCACTTCTATAACCTTAAGCAAAATGCACATAATAAGCCAACTGATTAATACCCACAAGCTACCAACAAAAGATGGAAGATTTTATGCACCTTGAGCTTTTGATGCATACCTGCTATGGAGATGCCCAGTCAACAGATATTAATCTGTTAACTAAGCCATGGAACTAACTCAGAATCCAGAAGTCCAGGATGCCTTCTGGATTTGCAGCTTCTTGGAGGAATTTCAAATGACATTGGTTCATAAAGGTAGTCAGTCTTCATCTGTAAAGAATACATTATTGGTGCTATCTTTGTAGTCTTCCTTGTTTAATGGTTTTTTACTTCAACATACTTTTATTTTCTTCTTGCTTACATACAAAGCAGAAGAATCACAAATATACCACTGCCCGTATATGTTACTTGACTGTAAGAAAGGGGAAGCTGATTATGCTTTTACAAATACTTTTTGGAATTAGAAATGCTTTGTAGATTACGTAGACAGAAAGGCAAAGTCTGTTCCTATATTATCCTTACTCATTGGCCAAATGTGTAAGGAATTAAATTACAAGAGACAGATATAAAAAACAATGAAGAAACAGCAAAAACTGGTTTTCGAAAACACCCAGTGCTCCAGGATGCTGAGCTCTGGGAGTTCCTTCTGAAATCACTGAGTCAGATGAGTCAGCTGTATTCAGCACCATGCATATTTGGGGATTGTGAAGCTTTCATATGTGTACTTGAATTTAAAGCGAGTTAAATCCAAGGTTTCCTTCATGAAATAACAAGAATTAAGTTGCCACAAACCAAGCAGCCCCTGGCTTTTATGAGTGTACATTACAATTCCCTCTTGCCCATTTTTTGCCAGGAGACCGCAGTTTCCAGACCTGATTTCACTCTAGGGAATATTACAGTTTCTCTTTTCTCCATTACAGCACATGGTGCAGAACAGCAAACCAAAACAGCAGAAGAGCCCTTTTAGGACATGCAACAGTTTTGTAAACCATTTAGCACATCAGTAACATTGATAGCAAACACTGGAGAACTTTAGCATAACACACAGACCACATACAAGCATTCAGTTTCTCCTGGGAGAATCGCTGCTGTCTCAGGAGAAGTCATGAACGTACAGATGTTCAGGATTTTTCTCCCAGATCAAAGATGGTCACTCCAGGAGAAAAATGATCTGGCAACAACCAGGCTTAAATCACTCCCAGAAGAGTTCTCTTGGCAGACTGAATGCCTGTACAATTTCTCTTCTGAGATAAGCCACAGCATAGTTCTCTAGCATCTCCACGAGACAGTGTGTTGCTCACTGGACTCTACTACTCTAGCTGAGCAGGGAGCAGAACACAACTCCTTCACAATCCCCACATTGTGCTGCAGAGAGACACAAGCAGAAAGGCAGAAAGGGATCTTGGAGTCTTTATTGACTCCAAGATGAACATGGGCTGACAATGCAAGGTCACGGTTGGAAGGGCTAACCGGACCTTGTCATGCATCCACAGGTGCATCTCAAGTAGAGTCAGGGAGGTGATCCTCCCCCTCTATGCAATGCTGGTCAGGCCACAGCTGGAGTACTGAGTCCAGTTCTGTGCGTCCCATTTCAGGAGGGATGTGGACAACATTGAAAGGGTCCAGAGGAGGGCCACCCTCATGATCCCGGGACTACAGGGCAGACCCTACATTGAAAGACTGTGGGACCTAAACCTGTTCAGCCTTCACAAGAGAAGGCTGAGGGGGGACCTGGTGACTGTATGTCAGGACATGGTGACTGTCTATAAACTCACTAGGGGGGACCAGAAGGGTTTGGGGGAGACACTGTTTCCCCTAGTGCCCCCTGGCATGACAAGGAACAATGGACACAAATTATTGGAGAGTAGGTTTAGATTAGACATCCGCAAGAACTACTTCACAGTTAGGGCAGCTAGGAGCTGGAACCAACTTCCTAGGGAGTTGGCTCCTACCCTGGGGATCTTTAAGAAGAGGCTTGATGACTACCTGGCTGGACTAATTTGAGTCCAGTCTTTTTCTCCCACCCAGGCGGGGGGTCAGACTTGAAGATCTGCAAGGTCCCTTCCGACCCTACTTCTATGATTCTATGATTCTATGATAAACTGACCCTAAACCATCTTGGTCAGCGAATCAGGGCTTTCCTGTGTACTGCTGCCATCTGTCCCAGGCAGACTGAAGGAGCCTGAAGAGTGAATTAAGACATGTACGTGGGGTCTCCTGGCTGTGCATCATCATCAGCCTGCAAGCTCTCTGCTTTTCTGGGGCTCAGAACAGCATTCACATGTCTCTTCAGGCATCTCTGCATAAGTGTTTTATACCAGGAAAACAAACCTGGGAGAATTCTCTCAGTTCATTTGAATGTGTGTATGCAACTAGCGTAAATTCCTCACTTGACTGAGGAACATGGCTCTTTTGAGGAGATGCCAAATATTTTGTTGTCACCTACCCTGGATCCCACCAACAGGCAGAGGTGCAAACTGAGAACTGTTTTAAAAACAGCTGAAAGATTTGTCAAAAGAAAAATTTGACATTTTTTATAAGACACTTTTTTGAGCATGTTCCCTTTCTTATACACAATATAAAGGAAGCCTATGCAGTTTGATGCAATTATTTTTTATGAATGGAGTGGTTGAAAATATTAGAAAACAGGACAAAAATCTCTTTAAGAATTTAATAAATCATGCATATTACTGTGTATTTCAGAAGTAAAGCTCACCCTCATTACACTGTAATACTATCTCCTATGAGACTGACTCAGTCATACTGAATAATAATTAAGTTCTGACAGCAGACTCCAGTGAGGCCAGCGTTGCCTTCTTCCCTCCCCTTGATATATACAATTTATTCCCACAAGAATAAATTGAAGAAAAAAATTATTATAATTAATGGTTATTACCTTAATGCATAGGGCCAAATCATATTACCCTGTACAATAAACAGAGTAAATAGTCTTTGTGTAAAGGAGTCCTAATAGAATCAAGAAGTAGAGCCCTTTACCATAGTGCTACATGCAAACACATCTTTAGAGGTTCCTGTAGTCTGCTCCATACCTATGCAACTGAACTCCCACAGTTCTGTAGCTTTTCCAGCCGTGATTCTCAAGGGGCAAGAAATAAGAGGCATTGGCCTATGGGCTACATTAAAGTCAATCTGTTTCATTGACTATGATGGTCTATGAGAGAGATGTAGTTAGCCATGTTAGTCTGAAATCAAGTAGAAGACATGGTAGATTTGCACCTTAGAATCTAGGCAATTTCTGAATGCATCCTCTATACATACTGTATTTTGATCACATATTGCCCTACCTTTCTGGAATTGTTTTAATAAATACAGTAGGTAGGCTATGCAGATTACAGGGTGTACATCAAGTTATTTGATCTATTTTTCACCAGCAAATATATGATAAAAATTATGCTTACATATAATTATACACAACTACTGACTTACTGATAATTAACTTTGAAAAACTGCTGGTTTAGGAGATATTGTAGATTACCATTTTAAATGTAAGTAGCTTCAGAAAATCTCCCATGATCAGTGCAAGTGTAAGGTATTCAATGAAGGATTAATTCCCTAAACTACTAATCAGCTCTATCTCCCATCTTATCAAATTGTAAATACATTATGCTGTACTAAAGTAGGCACACGCAGCTAATTAAAGCAGAACCTGCATTTAATATCAGATCCTGGTAACCACTCCCCCTCCCCCCTCCCATCATTAAAAAAAAAAAGTTCTGAGAACATATACAGCAAATGTTCACAAATGAAACTGATACCTTAAAACTGGTGCTGCACTTCTGTAGTGTAGAGAATAAAAAGGAAGAAAAGGGTGGGGGGATATACAATCTTTCTGGAGGAATGAGTGGGGGACATATTAATTCTATTCAGTCTACAGCTGTAAGCCCACAGGAACCAACCAAGGGATTACAACCAAGCATCTACAAATAGAATCTGGAAAACATCCAGCTGGAATTTAGTTCATTTATTAACATTTTTAATAGATTCTGATGTTAAATGCCGCAAACCAAAATAAGTGAAAAAAAATGAGGAAAGCAAAGACATACATATTGTAAAAAGAATGTAGTAGACATTTAAACACAGAAGCTCAATGAAGCCTATGCAAATAAGCAAAGGTTTAAAACTCTAACTGAGCATGTTTTGTAAAAACTCTCTCTCAGTTCCCTTTTCTGCATCAAACTCAAATAAGGTACCATCATCATAAAACAGGTTTTTAAAAAAAACAAGCCTCATTAAGAAATACTTTTCAGTGAAACAAACACAAAATGTAACACACAGTGCCCAGCAAGGAACTTTCCAATGAAAGTTATTTTTTAATTCCTTGGTGTAAAATGTAAAATTTGTTTATACTACTCCAAAAAAGAGACTTTAGCATATAGGATGCTATTACTCTGGGGATGTTTTGGTAGTACTGGGCAACAAAAGTCCCATCAAGATAGAGTAGATATAGTGTAATGGAAAGCCATAGGGTCTTTGGGTCTCTTTTAAGGTGTGGGAGAGAGAAAAAGGGGGAATCTCTTTTTTCCCCACAACATCTGTACTTAGGGAAAAAAAATCTGAGAAGGAAATCTAAGAGATTTACCAATAAAATCAATAAACATTTGCAGACTGCTGTTAGTGATACTGTTGAGATGTGGTAGAGTTACAGTCCTATTTGATCAGTGTTTATTACAGAGCTCGTGTTTTTTTAATATAAGTAGATCAGAGAGGATTTTTTCCCCTCAACAATGGGTTCTATAGATTATACATACACAATTCTTTTTATCCAACTTCTTTTATTTAAACATGCAACTGGTATTGAAATCCAAAAACAGATCAGGTTGAATGAAAAAGTAACATCATATTTTCCCCCAGGTTAATCTGCTGGCTTTTGGTGTGATTATTTACAAAGTATTTCGACACACTGCAATGTTAAAACCTGAAGTTAGCTGTTATGAAAATATAAGGTAAGTTTTTCTTTTCTCTTTTGCCCTTTAGTCATTTTAAATGCAATCAGAGATGAAAGTGATCACTCTAAAATAATTTGAGCCCTCTCAGGGTTTTTTCCATTTCTTAGAGAGTTATTTCTGTTATCTCTTCAAATTTCTTTTGGGCTTGATTTTACTTCTGAAACAGTCCCACTGAAAGTGGTGGGGTTGTATGAGGAGTATACAGTCACCAAACAGAATGAGTTTCAGAATCCAGCCCTTTATCAATAAGAAGGGGAAAACCAATAATTGGGTTAAAGAAATAATTTTCCAACTCATTTTTGAGTTTCCAATCCTATCCCTCCTACTCAGGTAAAAACTGATTTCAGGAGTTTTGCCTGAATCAGGACTGACAGATTTGTCCTTAAGAAAAGATGCATATAATAAATATCTGAAGAAGAAAACAAGGTGAGTTCTTAGCGATTCACTGAATTTATGAAGAAATTGTACAATGGGGTTCAGTACTTCTATGCTTTTTTTTTTCCCCAGGATTTTTACTTTGCATGCTGCTATGATTTTTCCATCAACTCACTCTCTTTAAAACTGATTTATAGGGACCTTGAAAACCATTTGTACAGGAAAAGCTGAAGTGTACTACAGGGAACATTGAAAACAACTTACTGTTTGTGTTGCTTAGAAACACTCCTGCAGTTTCAATGCATTGCACTAGATTTATAGTTAGGATTTAGCAATTGTTTGATTGATTACTTTCTCTTATTCCTCACCCTTCATAGCTTCATATGGTGAGCCGGTTTTAATGAAGTTAAGAATTATTCATTTTCCTCTGAACAATGCTAAAAATGTCTGTTGCTCAAAGGAAGTCCTGCAATGACTGGGCTAAGAATGAATAAGAAAGTAATCAGTGGTTTCATTTCCAAGACAACACACTGTAATTTGCTGGAGTCTGTGAGCAGAGCTGTACAATATGTTAGCAAAAATTACAGTCAATCAATTTATATAATATTAAGGCATCGGTATTCTGACCCTGAAAATATTTAAAGCTATTTGTGTTGTAAAAGCATTTCTTTTAAAGAGAGAAGTCTAGTTTTATGGCTGGCACCATCTTCTATATTAAACATGAGAGGAAGCCGTTAGATCTCTTTGATGTCATGCACATGTGCTGACCTAAGAGCATACTGTACATTTTTCTCCAGGTTTGGAGTGGGGGAGATATTTCATAACAGACATATGCTTTACCTTGGGGAATTACTCTAACAGTAGATTTAAAATCAAATCATATGGCACTGCAGTACACCAGAGAAAACATATCTGAAGATTAAGAAAGCCAGCGTTTTAAAGTCATGCAGCGTTAGTCTCATGCTGTTCTATCGTTACTGTGTCAGCATATTCCTGTAACAGTCCTGCAGCATACCCGAAAGGGCAAACCATGTAACTGCACGTTCGCAGGTCTTCGCAACTGAGGAAATGCCTATGAAGCATTAGTCATTCAAATAAGTGATTAAGAAAAGAAAAGAAAAGAATACATGATACCCTGATGGTTATGTTTTACCTTGCCCCAGGTCTTGCGCCCGGGGCGCTCTTGCTCTCCTGTTCCTTCTTGGTGCTACCTGGATCTTTGGGGTCCTCCATGTGGTCCAGGGATCAGTGGTCACTGCCTATCTTTTTACAATATTCAACGCATTCCAAGGGATGTTCATCTTCATATTTCTCTGTGTTTTATCTAGAAAAGTAAGTACCATCTTTCCTTTGGAAAATGTTTCATGAAAATATTAATATAGATAATCAGGAGCCCCATTCTGCATGTTGAAGTCATTAGGGGCCTGCTCCCATACAGGAAGTTACTCGTGTGTGTTTCCAGGATTTCAGGTCATACAGCACCAAGTTATAAAAAACTGAAAGCACTGAAGTCAATGGGTATTTTGCTATTGACTTCAATAGGAAAAAAAACCCAGGTTCTTGCCTTATATATTTCTCCCAGGATTCAGATCTTCAAAACAACATATTTCTGAATACAAATATTTATTACTGTCACAAAATAATTCTTCCGGTAGAAATATACCCTGGCAACTGGACTGTACACATGGTTCTCCAGCCCCATGGCTGGAGAGCTTCACAAACAAACCCTCCAGCCCCAGGGCACTAGCAGGCTGCTCCCTGGACCACCTCCACCCTTTGGGGAGCCCATTAATGATAGCCTGTCCTCTCCCTTGCCTGGAAAGGGGGCAGGTATCAAGTGACAGTTGGCAGCTGCTGAAAAGACTCATTCCTTGCACTCCTCTTGGCTGACCTGGAGGAGTGTGAAAGGGGCAGGGAGTGTTTAGCCACCATGGCAAGAATCTGGGAGCAGCCTGCCTCACCCCAGGGTTGGCCCTGGGCTGCATGCCTCCCTGGGCTGACCCAGAGCAGTGAGGAATGAAATGAAGGCAGTGCACTAGGAAGCCTTGCTGCTGCAGCACACCAGCCTGCCTTTCCCTGCTCCACTCCAGGTCAGCTGGATGGCAGGGGGAAGATGGCAAGGCTGGCACCTGGCTTGAGGAAAACCTACACCCAAGGTTCCTGCTCGCTTCGGCTTTTAAACCACAACCCCAGCCACTCAACTGAGCAGTTCCCCATGCCTGGCCCCGGTCTCTCCATCTTTTAAATTGCTGGCTCACTATTCCCCCAACCCTCCCTCTGGCAGGGGGATGCAAGGGAAAGCTGTCCTGACTGAGAGTCGGGCTTGCAAGCCTGGCTCACCAACCCTGTCATTCAGCTGAGTTGCATTTGGCTCCTGGGGCCTGGCCTGGGAGCCAAGCAGAGGGAGCTGCATGGCTAAGCCCTCACCTACTTCTCACACCAGGAGCTCTGGTATGAGAAAAAGATGGGCAGCAGCTTGGGCTGCTCTTCCCCCTCCCCTTTCATGGATGGGGTAGCAGCTGACCCCCATGCCTATTCCAGCCCAGGATGACCCCAGTCTCGGGAGGCACAGGAACCTTTCCTCAAGCTCCCAGGTGATTTTTCTCCCAGAATGGTCATTTTTGCTCCAGGACAAAAAGCTTGAACATTTGCACACTTTTGTTTTCTGCTTGGAGAATGGTGATTCTTCCTGCAGAAACTGAACAGCTGTCAAAATGCACCACAGTACAATTACACCAAGGGATCATTTAAAAGGTTAAAAAAAACTGGTCTTTGGCCTTTTCAGTTAGGATCTGGGTGGGGGCTGAGTGGCCTAACCTGTAGTATTGTATTCTGAGATAATGTAAGCTTCTTAATTTTTTCCTGAAGTCAAAAGCAGCCCTACAATATTTAACAAATGTAAAACTGAATAGATGGTACAGTGTAAAATGAATTAAGCATGCATTAACCTGCGAATAAATCTATGTCGTGTTTGAATTCGATCTTTTTTATTTCAGATCCAGGAAGAGTATTATAGGTTGTTCAAAAATGTTCCTTGCTGTTTTGGCTGCTTAAGATAAATGGAAAGAAAATATGCATGAGCAGCACAATGGAAGAAGGGAGTAACCTAGACATTGTTATTGTTATTATTACAGAAAATATAGCATTGTGAAAGTATGAAATGACCTAGTGAACACTCATAACCCTTAAGTGAATTACTGTCTCTCCAGTATAGTCCTTGTAATCATGCACAGCATTTCTACTGTACTGTGTACATTCAGGATACATATACAAATCAAGCCGGATTGCTGTAAAACAAACAGAAGACTAAGGAAAAGCAACAGAATCCCTACAGGAACCAGAGACTTTTTTTGTAGCTTAGGCTTTATTTCTAGTATTAGAAATATCTGCAGTTCATGAGAGAGAGAGAAAACTAACTGGCATAGCAGATTTTATGAATTGCTTTGCTAGTGGAAACATGCCCCCTGCATTTTTGTGGTAATAAGCTTCTTCACAACATATTGTATATGACGATCTGCAGGGACTGGGTTCCGTTACAGCATTAACAGATAAAGATCTGCTTGAACCTGGACTATGGGGGGGAAAAATTATTTAAAGGAGATTGAAAGAAGGTTTGTGGTTTAATATAATTTACTCATCATGTTCAAATATATATTTGTGTATTAATCAATTCTTTATTTTTTTAACTTTTAGGGAATTGTTATGAGGGCAGGGCTGATAAAATAACTTGGAACAGCCATTTTAGAAGTAACGTTTATTTTGCGGAGCCCATGACAAGTCTTTGATACTTACTTAACAGTTGAAAACTGTGATATACTACATCTAGCACCACGACTTCACATACTGTAGGAAAGAGATGCCGTCTCAAGTTGGCACTTCATAGAAATATTGATGACCCTGCTCTTATTGGTTAAATTAAAATAAATTACATGGTCTAAGCAATGCAAGTGTAAAATTAAGGGCACATGCTGCAGTTTCAATGTAAAATATACTGTAAATATAACAAACTCTCTGCTAATAGCTTCCTTTATTACAAGCAGCACTCTTCTGTTCTGCTCCTGATCCAGCAAACGTTCAGTCCTATTTACTTAAATTTAAGAATATAAGAAGTTCTTGAAATCAGTGGGACTGGTCTTGTAAGTTTTGCAGGATCCAGACCTAAGTTGTTGCATCAGCAAATCTAAAATTGTGATGCAATTCAGTTTCGAAGTTGTACTGTCATTTCATCTTTTTAAAGTCCTGGCCATATCAGCCCCTTCAGTTCTCATTGCTTTCTCAGGAAGTAGCCAGGACCTTTGAAAAGCATGCCAAACATTATTACCAGTGTGAGCATTGTAAATATATAGCTGTTTATAAGTTTTATTTATACCAAAAAAATCTTTTTAGCCGTGGTCAAATTTGTTTGGCTTGTATCTACTTTCCTTACCAAAAAACCTTTAGTTACAGTATGTGCCTTATTAAAGATATTGTATGTCTCTGCCAAAATAAGGAAGCTCAAGTGGTAATTTTATTTATTCCTCCCAGAAAGAGGTAATTGCTGTTGGTCACCTGTATGTAAAATATGTTAATAAACTGAAGAGCTTTTGCTTTACTATTTCACCATATTTTCTTTAGTTAATTAAAAAATAAAATAAGTTTTATAGCTTTATATTATTTTGTCTGAATGATTTTCTGGATCTGCCTTGCTAGCTGTATTTTTTTTTCAGGCTGTGGAAATACACAGACACTTATACATGTGTTTCACAGGCATGTCTATTAATCCATCGTCATTAATCTCATACAAAAGTACAGTCTGTACTAAATTTTCCTTAGCAAAGAAACACCTCTGCTAACTGCAAAATGACTTCCATAAGCTCACTGAGACTGAAAAGTTACCTTTGAAAGAGACTATCTGACAAACTGTTTGGGTTACAATAGACTTTTTAATAAAAGAACTTCTAAGACAAATTTCTGTTCTCCAATCCATGGATCAGATCTTCATTATAATATTCTACTTTCTTTTCATGCGGTGATGAGAGTATTCACCTTTTAGTACTAGATTTGCTAAGAAGGATCCAGGAAAGTAAAAAAACACCAGAATATTTTGTCAAGATACATCATGTGGCTCTTAGAACATTTGTCAAACTTCAGGAGCTTCGGGATAATATCTTGTCCCTACTAACGCACTAAAGACGAATGTAACTTTTAATGAGTATCTTTGTCTCCCTCTCAGCATAAGTCACATTTCAGTAAAAAAATCTTCCTTCACCATTCCCTCTGCAGGGAGAGCCCTTCTCTCTTTTTGCATCATGCACCAGGCCTCTCTATGACCATTTGGAAATAACACTCAGACACCCAGTGAGATAGCCAGTCTCCCATTTACTACTCCAGCCTGTTTTTCTGTTCTTCAGTCTGTAGCTGTCTGTGATATATGCCAGTTTCTGTGACAGGTACATACTGCTACTGAGGGACAGAGAGGGGAAGAACCAAGCAACAGGGGCAAGATGATCAAGTGAGCCAGCAGGATAGATAAGATAGTTCCTGGCATGATGGAACCATGAGCAAACTAATCCTGAACAAGGCCCAGCTTTCATAGAACACCATGCCTCCACTCTCACTGCCCTGAATCCCTTGAAATTAGCTAATCCCTAGTTACATCTACCTGAGAAATAGCCAATTTCCTATGGATTAATTTGTTTAATTAATTTTTTGCTATTCATTTGTTTCACTTGGGTAGCTCTTGCATGCAAAGTAATTACTGTTGTGAATATTCAGCTAACCAATGAGTTTGCCAGTAGCCTCCTGTGAGAGACTGGCTTAAATTTTACAGAGCTATTTGAAGGGCACTTCCACAATAGATTAAAAAAAATATATATATCACTCAGAAGGCACATCTACACATGCATTTGATCCAGGATCAGTTTACTCATGAGTAAACTATTCACAAGTAAACACTTGTCATCTATACATGCAGGGAAGCCAGAGCAGATTTGCTGCTAATGCAGCAGATTTCCTGCCCCTGTAATGAGTGCCTGCTGACACTAGGGGGAGCTCTAGGATCTGCCAGTGCCAGCCCTACTATTGCAGAGCTGGTGCTGAGAGATAAGGGTCTCCTAGCTCCCTGCTCCTCAGTCATGGTGAAGCAGATGCTGGTAGGTAAGGATCTCCCAGCCTCCACTCCCCAATAAGATCTTGGAGTAGAGGGCTTGGAGCTCCCTGCTGCTGGGGAAGGGGGACATAGTCTCCACCTGGGCTGTGGTGGTGGATCCCACCCCAGCAGCAAGCAGCTCCCAGGGGCAGGAAACAATCTTCTGCCCCCTAGGGGCCAGCTGACCAGGAGCAGATTTTCTCCCAGTCAGGCATCTATATAAGTTCTACTGCACCATTACTAATTGAAAGTAAATTTGCTACTTGCATTTGCAGGTAGAAAATGTACTTGTGATTAGTGGGGTTTATTGTGCAGTAAGCATGTGCATGTGTAGATGCACATGCTTACTGTGCAGTAAACTATGCTACTGTGCAGTAAAGCATCTCCTCTAGACACACCCTGAGAGACCCCAATCTTGCAAATTTAAGTGTCCATACAAGGCTTTGTAGGATACCCTTACTGAATGGAAAGTGCTTTATACTTAAAAATAGGTGTAACAACAGGATCAAACTGGGTGCATATACACATGCAGTTGATTTAAAGCAATAAACTCCAGAGCAGTTTGAGCTGAAGTAAGCTACTTCTGGGCACAGCATCTACATATGCACCAAGGACAGCAGCAATCTGAGCAAGGGCAGAGCAGTTTATGCCAGGGTCGGGGCACTGAAGTTCAGCCCTGGGCTCCAGGGTAGCAGCACTGGGCAGCAGAGGGACTGACTCGGGCATGAGGGTGCTGAAAGTGTGGAACAGTGTGACTAGGTGGCAGGCAGGAGTCTCCCAGCCCCGTAATTTACCCCCAGGGTCAGCATCTACATTTAATCATAGTATATTATCCTCAAATAAGATAGTACTGTCACTGGCAGTACTATCTTATGGTGGCATTAGTGCTATCCTACTGCTGTGCTATCATACATCTAGATGCTGATGCTTTACTCCACAACTAGTCTACATGACAGTTAAGCACACATGTAGATGTGGCCCCTGTGTTGTTTTATTCATCACTGGATATATCTGAAATGGAAAACTAAAATCATTATCAACCAACACATCTTAATCTATTAGAAATAATGAGATAAGAATAATAGAATTAGCAAAGAATCTATGGTTTGATAGGATACAAATAAATAAATCATGTACTCCTTATAGATAGCCTGCATGTCAAGTCATAAATTAGTACTTTTTTCTCTTGTACTTTTTTTATCTTCTTAGTGGCAATTTCACAACTATTATTCTGGGTTTAGAGTCATTATAAGAAAAGTCCCATTTGCTTACCTCAGATTAAATTCATGGAATGCAAGAACCAACAGAAATAGTCAAGTGAAAAAGAGCATTTGGATATTGTCCAGGACTTTCTAAAGAAGCTTGTGTTCAGGTGAGTTGAATGAAATGTACAAACTGCTTTTCCAATAAGAAATCTGCATGTCCTGTTTCTCTGGCCAACTGATAACTGGTTGTCTGATTTGGGAAGGAAAAGCCTTTTTTTAAGATCTTTTCAGACAATGAGATTCTGAAAGGTGTATGGCACCTCCAGGTGGTCCGCCAGGCAAAAACATCAGTGAAAAAGACAGATAAATGTAAGGTGTTAATATTTAATTTTGAAATCACGTGCTTGCTGGGAGAGGGTTCTATTCCAACCCTCCAAAAGAGGTGCTTATGACAATACTAACATTTGGAGGTGTGCTATAAAACAGAAGCAAATAAGAACTAGATGGAAAAGGAACTGTTTATTCTGAAAATAAATTATTCCTTTCTCATTCCTCAGTGCACTGAAAGTAAATTTCAAAGCAGCTGCAGCATTTGGGGTTAATTATCTTCACAGTGAGATTGCAAGAGCAGAGCAACACTGCAAAGCAGACTCCCCTAATCATTGCCTGCTGTGAAGAAACAAGTCCTGCCACCCCTTAAGTCCCACTTGGCAAGCATGGACATTACATTTACAGCACTCTATTAATATGAAGATATTTATTTATTTGGGACACTACATTATTTAGAAGGAAAAAGTAATTATATTTGCAGATTCCACATTCCTCCCTCCCATGTCCCACTCTGAGTGATTATTTTCTATTTTACTTATAAATATTCCCTACATAAATTCTGTAGCTGCAAAGTGTCCTGCCTGGGCACAAAGTTCTGCTGATACAGAGCCTTATTCAGGATAAAGTTCTCAATTTCACTCACAGAGATTATTCTCTCAGTAGTATGGATGTGTAATCTTCATAGGGCACATCTATATGAACATCTTACTGTGCAGCAATAAATTCTGACTCGGATCACACCAGAGTTTATTGCTCTGGGTGCTGCATTTACATGCGCACCCAGGACCGCAGCACGTTGAGCCGGGTCAAAGCAGACTGAGCTGGCAGGGAGCCCAGGGGCCAGCCTGGGACTGCTCTGACCCAGCTCAACATGCTGCGAGCGGCCGGCTGGGGCCCAGCCAGCCGGGTCAGTGTCTACTCATGAGCTGCTGCACATGAAAAAAACAAAAAAATCTTTGCAGCAAGAAAGACATATATTTACATTTACAAGTTCTAATCTGCTACAGAGTTTATTCATTTCCTGAGGCTTAATAAGGCCACGCACACAGATGCCAAGACATTTACTGAAGAACTTAATTAGGCAACTCTGCAGTAAACGTCTCATGTAGATGCACCTATAGGGTACTTAATACTCTCTTCTTTTATGGGACTGCAAGAAATAGAAAGTTTCATTATGAAACAGGTATAAGAAACCTAGAAAATCCCTAAGCACTGGCCCTCAGCCTCGAGACAGTGTGGGCAAGTCCCTGCCCTCCATTTCATATCTTCTTATCCCCAGAAGCAAGTGATTTGAATGACACAAAAAGCAAGTGCTTTTCCGAACTAGCCATAAAGAATACTGCATCATGTGCATGTGCTCATTCTGGTGCAGCAGACAGCAGAATAAGCATTGCCCCTGCTAAGCAGAAGAGTTCAGAGCACCTCTGCCTAACAGCAGTGTCCCTAATTTTTTTTTTTACTTGTAGCCCTCACTCTCCATTGTTGAAATCAGGCATCTTTTCACCCAGTTGCTGTACCCACATATATGCAGGTGGGATGTTAAAGCCTACATGGCAAAGGTTTCAAGGGAGGAGTTAAGACAGAAGAGGAGGCTAGCTAGCTTCCTGTGACACTCCTTCTGGTTTGTTTCAGACATGCACAACACACTCGCTTTGTCACACTGAAGCTCAGGCTATCAAAATGAGAATGCTACCCCCAGCAAATCAGAGCAAAACACTGCTTTTTTATATAGAATGAAGTCTGTAGGGTAGATACAAAAAGGGAATTGCTGTGTGCTGATACTCCATTTAACCATGCAAACGTGCTAGAGCATTTCACAATATGTACAGCTCTCTACCTCTCCCTATGCATAAAGGATACAAACTGTGCCGAGCTAACTTAGCCATCTACTTTCCAACTTCAGCAGAGTTGGAAGTACTTTAATCTACGCTGTTCAGACAAATTCTCCATGGTAAAGCTTTACACATTATTGCCTTGTGAAATACAATCCTATCTCTTTAAAGAGATTCAAGCAAACAGTTCCACAGTTGCTACAGTTAACAGTTCCTAGTAGCCATAAATGTTTTGAGAGATTTACAATAAGGAACAATTTTAGCAAGCAGTAGGAATTTCTGATTAGTACTGCTCAGGAATTTTTTTGATCCAACAGGCTTTCATTGGAAACTGCTGATTCATCAAAGCGAATATTTTGCTAAAACCCCTTTGTTTCGACAAATTCCTGATAAAACAGGCATGTTTCTGGCACGCTCACCTGGTAGGTGCCTGGAGAACTTAGGCTTTCCAGACCCATGGCTCTGGGACTGCTACACTGCAGATTGCCCGAGTCCGGTATATGCGGGCTTCCAGACTTTCAGATGCCTCAAGAAGCAGCACACCAAGGAGTCAGCTATCCCTGAAATCTGGCAGCCTAGCTGTGAGGCTGTCATATGATGGGACTCTGGAAGAACCAAAGACCCTGGAAGGCCCCACAGATGCTTATTGAAAATGACATGCCAGTTCCTATCCAGAATCAACGAATCTGAACAATAGAAATCCCAGGAAGTAGTTCTCTCAAAAATGCCATGATTCTGTTTCAAATGAACTCATTGCAACATTTCAATTCTGCGATTTTTTTCCCCTCATTTTCATCCTATTTAGGACCAAAAGAAAAATTCCAAAGTCTCTAAAATTACCTATCACAAGACAGAAATTTTATTTTCATGACCATCTCTGTTTGTGATATAGATTGTGATCCAGAAGCTTTTGAGATCTGTGAGAACCATTCTGTTGTTTGCAGTAGGCTGCAATGAACTCCTTATGCTGTCAAAAGAGACAGACCATATTCCTTTGTGAAGGTGTGGTTCTTACCAGATTTTCGTAGTGTAGGCTGCACTTTTCCTAAAAGTCCTTGCAAGGAGCTAGCTCTTCGCATTCATCAGTTACAGAGCAGCTGCTTTAAAGCAGCCACTTTGGAACTGTTTGTTGCATCTCCTTCTCTTTCAAATGGTATGTAGTCTTGTCTCCTACTATATTTATCATTTCAGATTTCTGAGGTGATTGCAGATTTTCACAAGTTTTGGTGTCACCAGTAAATTTTACTGAAGTGATGTGTACTCTGCCTTCTAAACACTGCTAAATGCATTAAATAAGACTAGCTATAAGACTGGATCCCAATCCTTACAGCAACTCACCAATATCTCCCTCCTACTTAATCCTTTTTATTTATCATAACTATTCATATGAACTCCTTGGTCAGTTCTTATTCCACATAAATGCAAGCCAATTTAAACTCATCTTGTGAATGAGAACTTGTGAGGCACCATGTTGAATGATTTACCAAATCCAGATTTATTATGTCTCCCTTCACCCACTACCTATGTAATCTTATGCAAGAAAAAGAGAGAGTCAGCCTTGTCTGGAAAAAAAAATCTATTCTTTATATGTTTCTTTCCTCTAATACCCAGATATTCTAGATAGTGAATTTCTTTTTTTTTTTTCTTTTTTCCCCTATTTTTGCTCCATTATTTTTACTGAAGCTGTAAGTTTGGCTTTAAAATAGCATCACATACTGCACCTTCAACTGTTCTCTGTGCTGCAAAGTAGCAGTGTGGGGGAGGCGTGTTTTGACCCCAGGATCTCCCAGAATCCAAAAAAATCTGTGCAAAAAAAAGAAAGCGGCGGTGCACATGGGAGCAGTGCAGGCTGCCCAAAACCAGAGCCTGGCTGGACAGAGCCACAGTCCAGCTGTTGTCCAGGCTCCAAGCAGCAGGATCACCACTGATGCAGCCCCAGGAGACCCCCAGAACCACAGGTAAGTGTGGTGGAGCCAGCGCAGTGCTGGCCTCAGCCTCCCTTACTCCACCCAGGGTAACCTGCCATGCGCCAGAGGGCATATGGCACAGGCACTCCGCAGGGACAAGTAGCAGCAGCACACCTTGTCCACTTGTGCGGACGCAGCCTTAATTTCAAAGCAGTTTTCATCATCTTTGATATAACTCTCTTTCTCACCTGGGATCCACAATCCCCCTACAAGAACTTTTGGGCTGTTGCTCATAGCTACAGGGACAACTTTTTTCTTTTAGTTAATGGAAAGGTCTTAATGTTGCTTTCTGGGAAGAGGAAGATGATGGCGGGGGGAGAGGAGTTGGGATGCTTGGCCACAAAATACTGATGTGGTATTCAGTGCATAATACAAACAAAGGCAAAAACATCTGCTAAACCCAAGAGGTAAAGCATCCAAAGGTAAAATGAATAATTCTGAGAGAAAATGGGTACTGTAGAGCCAACACTTGAAGAACCACTTGGCGCTCTGCCTGAAAACTGAACATGTCAAAAGAGAAGGGGAATGATGAGTTTGAGGCAGCATTTAAAGGGGAAACACGGATTTATGGATTATTGGGAAAATGAGAAAAGCATTAAATGATAGCAGTTTGCTAGGATATCTCCCCTGAAGCTAAACAAAATTGAAAAGGCATCAACCGAATCTTAAAGCAACTTTCAACGATATCCTATATTCTACCTTTTTAATGAATGATTTGTATGCAATACTTCTATGCTGAATAAGAGTATTACAAGCTATTGAGTCAGACAATACAATCCAACCAACACAGCAGGAAGAAAGTTTCCAATAATGGGGGGAAAATGAAACACCCTCCCGTCCAGCTAGGTTTCAATGAAACCACCCAGGCTGCACAGCCTGTGAGATCAGTGTATGGAACCATCATTTTCCCCCTTCAAGCATCTTGTTCTCTTTAAAAAGAAAGTATATACATTAAACTGAAAACAGATACCTTGGACATATGTTTTCTTCTGGATCTACACAACCTGCAGAGCATATCAATAGGAGATAGCTGAATTTAGAATACCATGGAATGAGGAAGACGAATACAAGTACACTCTACTTTCTGTCTTTGTGACAAATCTGAAATAGCAACCTGAAGACTTCTTTCTTTCTTTTTTCTTTCTTTTTTTAATGAGTTAACTCTGATGGCCTTTCAAGGAATCAAAGTTATCAAGACAACTGAAGAGAGAGCCTTCATAAACTGTTTATATACAAACCACAGCCAAGTATTGCCTGCAATTAAATGCAATTCTTCCAGACAATTCAAAAATGAGTATACAACTGCAAGCTTACCTTAGACCTCTCTACCCTTTATCATAGTTCAAGCAATACTTGTGGAAAGTGTTACAAGTGACAGTTGTCTGTCTTCTGTTCTTACATGAGAGCTGAACAGCTTCTGTTGAAGCAGTAGCATTTTCTCCAGCCTTTGAAATTCCAGGAGAACAAGCTGACTTCTGACTCATTTTTCTGTTACTATAGATGAGTATGACCAGAGCAGATGTGTACTTCACATGAGAGTAGTCATCTCTTTGACTTCTGCCTTCCAATAAGAAGTAGGTCAGAGGGACTCTAAAACCGAAACAGAGCGACTCTCATTCCAAACGGGCCCTGTGGTGGGGAGGAAGAAAACAAAAAACACACAAAAATCAGTCTCCTCTCTTAAGAAAAAGAATTGCCAAACCAATGCTATGTCTTTGATAGGAAACGATACCTAATGTTGGTATAAGCCTATTGGACTGGGTTCTAGTTTCGTTTACTCCGGTATGTAGTAAACTACGTGAAGAGTTTTTCAAGATTTACATGGCTGTAAAATTAGTACAAGGCTCCAATTCAACCAGCTACTAAGCATGTCCTGGAAAGTATTGAATGCCTTGTACTCCCAATGACTTCTAGAGATGCTGAGCATCTTCCAAGATCCTATCCAAAATGAGGGAGCAGAAATGGATCTATTGATAATTTGGTCCCTTTAAGGAAAAATTACCGTGAGGATCTGTACAGTTCTTCCTTAAAATGGAAGTAAAAACCAAGTAGGGGAGTCTTTAAGGGAAAGTTCTTTGCCAAAGGTCTAGCATTAAGCAAAGGCAACAAATGTTTGCCTTATTTGAATAGGTTTCTCATTCGGTGTTAAGAGGAAGCAAGTCTTTCTGCACTTTTCTACCACTGTCATGTGACAAGTACAACTGTAGACTTCTGGGATTTCACAATGCTTTACTTTAGTGGACCTAAACACCAAATTACAACTCCACATCTGTCACTTATTTGAGCAGCAACACTTTAGAGAATTGTGAACGCCATCTGGAGCCACAGTGAATACAGTCTCTGGAGGCTGGTGCTGGAGAATTTTAACCCTCCTTGTGCTGTTGGAAAAATGCCATTTTGCTGTGCCATTAAAAAAAAGGGGGGCAAGAAAAAAACCCTGGTAAATACATGCTTAACATTTTTCGTTACCAGATTAACACTTTTGAAAGACATGATCAAAATGAGAGTGAGTGGAGATGTTTGGCTGTACCCTTGCATATGCTTCAGCTTGAAACCAAAGAAAGATATGAGGCATGAAACTGCAGTGGAAGTGACAGATAAATTTGACTCATTGTATTTTGCCCTCTGAAAGACAGGAACTTGTATTCCTTAAACAAGTGCATTCTTCTACTAGACATTGGTTTCAGAGAGCTCTAGCTGATTATCCTATTTTACATGTTTTGGCTTGGCTATTTCAAAATGTTTTCGTGTGATAAACCTGCTCCTCTGACACTTATTTGTTTAAATGGGTTCAAAAGTTCTTGGCTTCCTGAGGACTCCTGGTTTTTTTGTTTTCTTTGTTTTATACCAACCAGTTAATTCTCTAAAAATCAAGCCTCAGTATCACATGATCTTAGCACAAACTGACTGAGGTTACTGTTGTCTTTGTCTTTATCACCATGTTACAGCCACCAGTGAGGAGAATGCAGGTCAGAAGGGAAATAAGAAGGGAGGGCTCTTTGTGAAATGGGAGCAACAAGGTTAGTGCACTAGGGCCAGAGCAGCAAGGGGGGCAGGAGTGCAGAGACAGCTTGTCTTTAAAAAACAGACTAACGTCAAAAACAACCGGAGTGGTGTGTAGCGTTGCCTATGTCACTGAGCTGGTATTTCATACCCTTCTTCCCTGCTTTTTTCTCTATGACAGGGCCTTGTCTTTCTACATGCTTTGCAAAGCATCCTATATAGTATGATTAACAGAGTGACACAGCAAATATTTATTAAATATTTAGTACATGTTGATCAAGAGAGGGAACAAGAGTCCATGTTTCAAATGTGAATGTTAGAACTACTTGTAAAATAAGTATGCATGTAACAGGCACCCACTCCTGTTGAGTTGAAGGAGCTTGTACTGTTGTTGCTTCTGTTTTTCTTGTCCCATGGACAAAAGGGCAGGAAGAAACGCAAAAGGTCAAAACAAATTAAAAGATGAAAAGCTTTCCTTTTGTCATCAGTCATAACTTCCAACACATCCAATTAACTGTGCGATTTGGATTTCTGTTACAGTGGAAGTATGAAGTTAATCCTGATTTACAGTAGTATAAGTGAAAGCCATTTGTCCCAGTCCATATTTACTAGAAATAGATTTATTCCACAGACTCCACTATTGTGTTCGATATTGCAACATTCAAATGCTGATAATAACCTGGAGATCAGCTAGATTAAAATAATGTAGTTCCTTCAGCTTCGTTAGAATTACACCGACCAACGAAATGATCTGGAATTCTCCACTAGATATTTTGCCATGATGCAAATGAACAGCACCACCTTGCCTTCCCTTCTTTCCTCCGATATTTCAGTTCATGGTATGATGGCAGGGTGGTCAACTGCTACCACTGGTGATTTGCTTGTTTCTTGGATAAAGAAGGAAATCCACTTTCTGTCAAGACAGTGTTAGAATCAGTCAGGAAAAAAACAAGGGAAAATTTAACACTCTTTTTTTTAACATGGAAGATAAAACAAAAAATGGTTTAACAAGAACCCTGACACATGTAGCAGTGTAATGGGGAAATGCACCAACCAGCAACACCCAGAAGCATGGGAAATACCCATAGTAGAACACAGGCATAGCTACTCCTACACCATTCCTGAACAATGCCTGTCCAACCTCCTCGTGAACACTTCCAATGCTGGAGATTAAACAACTTCTCTCTGCAACTTGTTCTTCTGTCTCACTGCAACAAAGTTCCCTGATATCCAATCTAAATTTACTTTTCTGCACCTTCAGGCCATTGGTCCATGTCCTACTCTCTGAAGCAAGAGAGAGAGATTTCTTCCCTCTTCTTCATGGCAGCCTTTCAGGTATTTGAAGACTATCATGTCTCCTCTTCAACAACTTTTCCACTGGCGACGCGTAGGGGGTGCACGCAGATACGCATGCACCCTGTGAGATTGGCGGTGCAGTCCCTGGCAAAAGCTCTGCTGGCACTTTCCTCAGTGCCAGCACTTCCCTGCAGACAGTCGCCGCTCACTGCCACCCACCTCCCCTTGCCAGTGACAATGGTGGCAGCATCTGTGGGCAGCTCCTGATTGCCACTGGCTGCTGACAACAACGGTTGGTGCTCACCACCCCCGATTCCATCGACAGCTCTGCGGCTGCCCACAGGAGCTCACCGCTAGCCACCACCATGCCCCCACCACCGACAGCGCTGCCTCTGCCTGCGAGAGCTCGCTGTGCCCAGCCTCTGGGGGCACACAACCTTTGCTCCTTCAGCCTCCCCTTGTATGACTTGCCTTCCAAGCCCTTTATCATTTTTGTTGCCCACTTCTGCACTATCTCTGGCTTCTCCATGTACTTTTTAAAATGTGGAGCCCAAAACTGCACAAAATGCTCTAGATGCAGCCTAACCAGGGCTGAGTCGAGAGGCACTATCACTTCCCCTGTCTTGCACCTGATATTTCTATTGATGCATTCCAAAATTGAATTTCCCTTTTGTGTAGCTGATTATTCTTCCTGCATAGCACCTTGTTTTTATCAGCATCCTGTTAACCACAGCCTAGCTGGCCTGCTGGCAGAAGGGCATTGTGTTGCATCCAGCAAAAAGAAGAAAGATCTGCCAGTGCTCAGCATTTGCTTTAAACGTATTTGTTTTGCCACCACACAAGGACAGGATGCTGTGTTACTGAGAATCTCTGTTATATTTCCTCTTTTTCCCTTTGACTAAGTTCAGCACTGGTAAAAGTATCAGATGGACAAACAGGAAACTGAAGGTTTCCTTTTTGTCCACAGGGCAGAAAGAACAGAAGGAACAGCAATACAAGCTTCTTTCAACTCGTCACCACTAGCAGCAAGTGCCTGTTGCCAGACAGTAGTGCATACCTAGGCCAGCATTGTCAAATTGCTGCACTACCTCAGCCTATACAGAAGCACTCCATTAAGGGATCTGACAGTTGAGGGAGATGACCCAAGCATATACCAAGTTGAAAATCAAATTATTTAAATTCTGAAGCATGAGTTTAGTCCAGGAGCCCCCCCACATTTGAAAATATTGGAGCTGAGTGCATACATTTCTAAATGACTAATAGTAAATGCCCTTCTTGAAATCCTTGATTCAGTTTCCAATCATCCAGCCTCATGCTGATAAACTCTACTGATTAGGAAGTAGGTCTCAGCACACATGGCAGAAGGTCACTGACAGATGAAAGCACAGAGGTTGTTCTGTAGCAATGGCACCTGCCTACAACTCTTTGCCACCAAGCAAAGAGCTGCTGATTTAATTTTTTTTTCTTTTTAAGAAGCCCATCCTAAAGCTGTGAGAGGCCTGGGTGAAAAATACAGTTCTTCCTCAATTTCCCTGCTCAGCTCACAGTGAACAGAAAGTGTGTGCTTGTTAGTCTTTGCTCTTTTTCTCCAGAATGAATATTGGATTAAGACTGAAGGTGAGAACACTTAAAATAGTATCAGGAAGTTCAATACTGAAGTGCTATAGCAGCTATTTTGGATAAAGAAACAGTGTGGAGTGATTGTCAAACTAGTATCTGATCTGAGATACTTTAGTATTTTTCCACATATAGAACAGGAAATAACTATGGATCGCAGTAACACCTTGCAGTTTATGAGCAAATACTGACTTTGTGACCAGTGCTACTACAATGACTGCACTACAGTGATTAGGGTCTAGATCCATCAGATAACATGGATCTACAAGTTTTATGGTGAAGTTATACATTGCACTTAGACCATATTAAGAGCACTTAATGTTCACACGTTAAAGCTGTAACTTGTGCTAAGTGTCCTCTGAGCATCTCAAAATTATGACTACGGACCTTCCTTCACAGTGGAAGTGGGCTATTATGGAAGTTCCTTTCATCTTTCAGGTTATCCGACACACCCCACTCCCCCGGCCAATTGGCAGAGGGGTGCCACCACCTGTTCGTGATCAGCAGGGACGTGAAAACCACAATTTTAAATATGGCACCATGTTTGCCTCCTGGTCAGCTAGTCAGCAACAAGCAGCAGGGCCATCATGGCCCCTCAGCCAATCAGCAAGGGACGGAAGTGTGCGAGGAAACCTGCAAGATTAAAGGAGCTGCCATGCAACTCACTTCTGCTGTAAATTTGGTAAGTCCCTAGTTATGACTTCAGGCACCTAGCATTAACTCTGGGCCATGCTACCTAGTTTGTGCTAGGGTAACTTCAGTCTGCTCCATGGAGATGAAATGAGTGATTTGAAATCCTCCAGCATACCAGGATGCATTGCTCCCAGCCTTTCCCCCCTCCCTACCCAAGTAGGAATAGAGCCCAAGTGTCCTGGCTCCTAACCATACCTCTGTTCACAAGCCCTCGAAGTGGTAAGTCAGAGCTGCAGAGGCAAAAAACAGTAGTAACCCTGAACTTGCAGTTGCTCACAGCATGTTCTAACTTTTAACTTCACTTAACGTTCCACAGATTTAGAATAGTCTAAGTGCAATATGTAAATTCACACTTAGATACTACAGTACCTTTTTTTAGATACCTGCTTATAGAATTGTTGGTTGTAGCCGTATTAGTCTAAGGACATAGGCAGGCAAAATTCTTTGGGTAGATGTGATATCTCTTATTAGACCAATTATTAAGTTGGTCTAATAAGAGATATCACATCTACCCAAAGAACCTTGCCTGTTTACAGAATGGAGTTCAAACCCCAGAGTTTTGCGCCTAGCCCTCCAAGACATTGAATTGGGAAAAGCTAGACACTTCAGAAGTTTTCTCAGACACCCCAAAACCCACACACTGAGCTGGACACACTTAGAGCTACACAACAGAAAACACTTAAGTATAGGGGTGAATCTGAACTACTGCCTCTTTCTAAAACTTAAGTGCCTAAGGCAGAGCTCTGCAGGCAGGCATCACTTGGGGGGAGGGGGGTGCACTCATGTGCATGCTCGTGTGCACATGCATGTTTGCATGCATATGTGTGCACACGTGTACATGTAATGTGTACTATGAAAGGATTGGCAACACACACACAAGCTCTGTAAAAATGTCTGTGTGTATATACACTTCTGTTAATATATATAAAAGCGTGTGTATGTGTATACATAAATATATATAAAATAGAATAATAATAAAAGAAGTGTATGTATATGTAGACACACACATATATAATGTAGTATGTGTGTATATAAATAAATGAATATAATACGGGCATTTTATAGCATGCTTGCTATATAAGCAAATGTATTAAGTCTTTGAAGAAACACAAATAGTTTAAGATTATAATTCATTGTAATATCAGAGGGAGCTGTAATTTCAAAGACATCAGGCCTCCATTTTGTGGACTATAAAAATTTAAAGGAACAAAAGCCCAATTTTAACACTGTTGCTTTGCAATCAATAACATGTACACTTTTTGTCTTATTAGAAGAGCTTGTCAGTAGCAGTCAAGCATTGTCAACTGCCTATTTGATCCATCGGTGAAACAAATCATTACAAAGGACACAGTGATCCTGCAGCAGCTTTCACTGTGATTTTAATGAGGAATGGAATTACTTCTATTTCATTTCAAGATTTAACAGAAGTTTTTGAAAGTGAATTTGTTGGATTCACTCCCTGGCTTAAAAAAGAAAGCTGGGATTTAAAATAATTAACTGTAGGAGTCCAAAGAATTAAATTTATTTTTTTAATTAATGTTATATAAATATAGGCACCCTAATGTGTTCCATACAAGGGGCCTGATTCATTCTAACATCGAGGCTCAACCAGCTTCAAGGACACAGATGGCTGCTCTTTGGCAGACTGACTGAGGGAGAATTGCTGGGGGTGAACTTCTCGGAAAGAGAGAAAAGAGAATATAAATATGTCCATGAATTTTTTGCCTCCTATTGCTCTGTGACTCCCAGTTCTTGGGAACCCCTTCCTTCTCCATGATCCCCAGTATGTAATGCTGTAGGACTCTTTTAGGATTACAGTTTGAATCAATTCCTTGGTGGGATTAAATCTGATTAGGCATCTTAAAATAAATGGAAGAATGGGATCTGGTTCTGAAGAGTTTAATACCCCTCAAAAATGGGAAGGACATATAACTTCTGCTCCAAAACACAGCTGTCAGCCAAAGAGAGCCAGTTTAAGGCTCAAGCCATTTAAAAAAACAAAACAAACCAAAACAAAACAAACCAAGCAAATTTCCGGTTTTTTAAACTAGGGAAGGAAACATCCTCCCTTCACCCCCCTTCCGCATATTTCTAATGGTGAAATGCTGGGGAACTCAACCATAGCTTTACTTCCCATGTGTCATAAACAGTGCTGGGACTGAGCAAGATCTGTAACTCACAGGTGAAGAAAATGCAATGTAAACGATCAGCTGCTGCCAAAACTATCCCAGGGATGCCTTCCCTACAGAGCTGGTTTGGGAGCATCGTCAGTGGCCTCTGGATCAGCTTCAGAGGCAGTTTTGAGCTAAATGGGACACAGGATTGTCAACGATCTGAGTAGCCTTGTGCAGTCCTGCTGTGAACCGATTATCACATCTAACAAAATAATTTGCTAGAACAACTAACACTTCTGTCTCTTGTTTCAGATGAAACTTACTCCTAGTAAGTAAAAATGTATACTAACTGTGTTCCAGAATTATGACTTTCCTGAACAGCCAGGTGTAATTCAAATACATATTTCAGACTCTTATGGGGACATGCTCATCTCTGTACAGTGGGATTGGGGAATTTTCATGCATAATTCCTATTAACACTAATAGGAGTTAGTGGGCACATAAATCCCTGTACACCAAGAGGGAACATACTCCCGAGGATAAACACCATTTTACTACCGGGTTTCATGCAGATTCATTATGATATTACCAATACCCAGGCATGTGAACAGATCCTTTTCAGGAGACATACGTCTTCCCACAGTCTTCAGAATCTTCTCAAACTAATTACTGTCTCTTCTTGCTGTCTATTTGTGAGCAGGATATTCGGGAAATTTCACATGACTAGCAGCACAGGTTAAAGAGATTCTACTAGTAGTTTAAACATACTACTTATAAGAAGGTTTTTTGTTGTTGCTTCTTTTTTAACCCCAAGAATTAAATATTCTTTATTTGCAAATATATCTTCCATTCCATCTACTAGCCCTATGACCCTGAAGAGATTTAGGATGACATTTGAGAAATGATTCATTTAACCTGCTGTCACAGTGTTTTACTGCCACCTGCTGGAAAATGCTTAGACAACTAACTAATTGAAAAAAATGTCACTGGGACCATGGCTCTCAGGCTGCCTAGGGCCATTGTCTAACAATGGCCCTTAAAAAATGCATAACAAAACCCCCAAACAAGGGATGCAACAGAAAATGGCAGTGGAAATGCTCAGATACAGGAGCAGTGAGCCCAGTCTAAATGGCTCAGCAGATGGACAGACAGACAGGATGGAACTGAAAAATTACCTGGAGATAACTTCTTTCTGATTATTGCTTGTAGCTACAGGGTTCAGAATATCTGTGTGTAAATGTTGGTTCAGTATGCATGACATTTCTCAAACAGCATGGTTCTTAATAGATAAGACTCTGAGTCCTATATTGGCAAAGTAATTTGCTTAATATGATCTTTTAAAATATAGGATCCCCACCTAAATATTTTCTTTGCATTTGCTGGAAATCGACAGAGGAGCAGGAGGAATAACTGGGAGGAAATCTCCCTCTTGGTCCTCATGGAAGTTGCATGACTGTCACTAAAGTGATGAAAATAAATGGTCTTAGAAAAGCTAACTGGGTAAGATGGAGAAAAATGATATGGGAATTAATTTTCTGCAATTTCCCATCTATCTTTCTCTGACCTCAGTTAGCATCAGTGGGTTTTAACGTGGTGTGTAAGTGTGTTGTGCCATCAGGGCCTCTTGAATTCTGTAGACAAAGATTCAGCCATTGTTCCAACTGCCTGGGTGTCAAAAGAGATGTCCTAGCACAGTACTTTTAGAGTCTAGTTTTTTTAAACCCATACAAATATGGTACCATGTCCAGTGGGCCACATTCTTCTATTAGTGTGTCAACATGAATATCTGCTTTGGCACTGTTGTAAACTCAGTGTGAAGGGGGAGTTGGGCCCAGTCTGTTTTGTTTTCAATGCTGTTCAGTGAGATTTAGACTGGCCCCGTACTTGATGCCCTGGATATGAGATGTCATATGCATATTCCATTTTCCTCTCCTGCACTGCTGCATTAATGTCGACTGTGATCTGTCCCAAATCAAACCCTGCAGTTTGTACTGTACTTGGGAATTACAAGTCCAAGTTGACATTGGTAATTGGCTTATTTGTGATCCTGTATTAGGGAGGAATCTTTTGAATTCCTCTAGCAATACAAGGGAAAATGTACTTTAAACATTTATGAGAGCTCTTTTTAATCTAATCAAGTGTGCAAAGCTGCAGTATCGTTTAATATAAATTGATTCTGAAGACCCACCTTTCCACCGAAGAACCACAAAGAAGTATCCACCCAAGTTACTTCACCTGTCCTGTATTTCCTGTGGGCTGGGATAGCATGGGTGCTCAGGTGCATGGCTGACAGCCTAGAGGTTGCAGGTTTAAGGCCATAGCAGAAGTGCTCATGATGTGGCCAATCAGTTTCCACCAAATATATGAGTTTTCCTAAATTTCTTCTCACAAGGACATGAAAAAGGAAAGGAAGCATTTCCTGCAATGCCACAAAACTCGATTTTAAATGTTGAGCTTAATAGAGTTTCACAGCTTTTTACAAACCACCATTCCACATCAGCCCATGGAAAAAGGTTTGCTAATGAATACCTAGTATGTGCTCTGAAACATTAAAGGATCTTTCAGCACCTAGCTGAAAAGTCAGTTATTGGACTTTAAATCAAAGGTGAGGTGGATTGCAATTGGAGGCTGTGCTATAGATAATATGTTTCTTGCCCAGGAAGGTGTTGCCTGTAACCATGAGAAAGAACTATGGCAGTGTGTGGGCTATAAGGCCTGGGCTAAAGCCTGCTGCAACCAAATAAAAGTGCAAATGTTTTACATGCTAACACACTTTATTCTAGCCACCATAGGTAACAGCAGTAGGGGAGCTGCATCTAATGTGTAAGAACCCAGAGTATTTATCCAGGAAGAATTTGTTCCCTGGTTGTTCATTCCTGCTCATGCCTGTGCTGTTGTGTCTTTTGCTGCTGTTAGCCAAGTTAGCAAGTGCTACTATTACACCTTCATATTGTCTAGTACAGGGGTTTTCAAACTTTTTGAATAAGTGTACCCCTAGCAGTCAGACATGGAGCAAGGGGGTGGGGGGATAAAGGCACACAGCCCGACACGGAGTGGAGGAGGGTGGTGGCAGCTGCCACTGCTTGCACGCTCTCCCCCCACTCCACCCCCCCCACATCCAGCCAGCTGGGTGGCACCTGTGCAACCCACTGAGAGGCGCTGCTGTCCTCACCCCACCCCCCAAGCCCTGTTCCTGGGAGGTGGTGGTGCGGGGTGGTGGGCAGTGGTGCTCCATCCCCGTCTGTCCTTGCATACCCCCTAAGGCCTTCCCAAGTCCCCCCAGATCTCCAGCATGGTCAGCCCTAAGTGATCTGCACATCATTGGCAACTAAAATGCAAAGCTAACTCTAAACTTAATTTTTGCATTGCTGTTGAGTACCCTCCTCTTCGGTAACCTCCACCATAGACTCAAGTTGTTCCCAGCTCCTCCTCAATTGGGGGTGACTCTTCAGGAAAGGCACTACATCTATAAGCTATGTCACCTTTCCTGGGAAATCTCCATGTAGCTGTTGAAATGGCAGGATGAACCTCCTGACTCAGCAACCCCAATCAACACAAAGCTGTACAGCCTTCACACACAATGGGGAAGATCCACCCGTGCCTGGCTCACTCTACATGTAGATCTTGCAAGTATCATCTGACCCACTGAAGTGATACAACTTCAGTATCACTGAAGACCACTGAACATAATACAACTTTAGTATTTTTAAAAAGTTAAGGTGCTCAGATTTTCAAAGTGAAAATCTAGGTCACCAGCCACAAGGGTTGTTAGCCTGTTTAGCAAGATATAAATGGAAGATTTGGAGGTGCTTGTGAGAAAAAGAAAAAATGCTACTCTAAATCGAGCACTTATCCTTTCTGTCCTCCTGTATCTCTTTAAAACAAAAGTCAATACGTATCAAAGAATAGTCTGGGAGAAAACCCCTCTGTACATCATAAGTTGTTTATTCTGCAAACCCATTACCTTTTTAAATAATAATTCTCCTGTTCAGGGCTCTGTGGTTATTTCTTGGCCCTGTTTTAAGGGGAAGGAGGGGAAAGGGGCAGTTAAAGAGTTGCTAAGCTTGTATTTCCATGTGGTTTGGGCTTTTGTTTTCATCTGTTCCTGCTTTTCTCTTCAGTCCTGTTTTCTCTCCTCCTCATTTTCATTACTTCAGCTGATTTCAGGGTTTTCCAAGTGACTAATTTGCGGAGTAAAGAGTAACAGTGTAAGACACTATTCTTTGTACAAGGACTAGAATATGGGGACATTCCTAGTCTTCAAGGATAAGTATTTAATTCAAAAATACTTTGAATAGAAACAATCCAGTATTCTCATGCAGTTTCAGTGTTACCAATTCTTATGACACTGGCTTTGTTTTCTTGAAGGAACAGTGGCTGGAAACAAGATGCTGCTGAAGAATCTTAACCTTCATTAAAAATCAAGTTTATGGCTTTTGTGGTTTCAAACTAAACTTGAAAGAATCAACTGTGTGCTCATTAAAGACACAAAAATGCAAATGTAATCCAAAGAAGCCCAAAATGGCTTATTTTTCTATCTTGTGATTTTTTTTTGTCTAATTAATATTAAGATTTGACTTTGACTTCTTATTTTTGAAAGCTTGAGGTTAGTAGTATAGCATAGTTGGAGTCATTGAGGGTGAGATGAACTGTTAGAGTTAATAGATGATAATTGTAAAGAGTATTAGTCCCTGTTAAAGTTAACATGTGCTAGTGATCCATTGCACATTAAGGGTTAATATCCTCTCTAGCGTGCACTGCTCAAACCTGCAGGCAGAGAGAAGGCAAGTAGGGGCATGCATAGGGTCTGAAATCTGCTCGGTACCTGCCCTGCTTGCCAGGCTTTTAACTGCAGTATAGACTGTATGAGGAAGAGAGGAAGAGGCCCCCTGCACCATTTGCACCCCTTCAATACTGTCTCTCACCCCATTCTCATTAAAAAACTAGGGGACTGTGATGTCAACACCTACACAGTCAAATGGGTCGCTAACTGGCTGGAGGGCCGCACTCAGAGAGTGGTAGTGGATGGGTCATTTTCAACCTGGAGGGATGTGGGCAGTAGGGTCTCCCAGGTCTCGGTCCTTGGGCCTGCACTGTTCAACATTTTCATCAGCAACTTGGATAAGGGGCAAAAAGCACCCTGTTCAAATTCGCAGACGACACTAAGATGTGGGGGGAAGTGAGCACACTAGAAGGGAGGAATAGGCTGCAATCAGACCTAGACAGGTTACAGGGGTGGGCGGATGAGAATAGGATGGGATGCAACACTCACAAGTGCAAGGTGATGCACCTGGCGAGGAACAACCAGCACCATACCTTCAGGCTGGGGAACTCCCTTCTCGTCAGCGCAGAGGCAGAAAAGGATCTTGGAGTCATCATTGATGCCAAGATGAACGTGGGCCGGCAGTGTGAGGACACAGTTGGGAAGGCCAGCCATACCCTGTCATGCATCCACAGATGCATCTCAAGCAGGTCCAAGGAGGTGATCCTCCCCCTCTATGCGGCACTGGTCAGGCCGCAGCTGGAGTACTGCATCCAGTTCTGGGCACCCCAGTTCAGGAGGGATGTAGACAACATAGAGAGGGTCCAGAGGAGGGCCACTCACATGATCGGGGGGCAGCAGGGCAGGACCTATGAGGAGAGGCCACGGGACCTGAACCCGTTCAGCCTCCACAACAGAAGGCTGAGGGGGGGTCTAGTGGCCTGTTACAAACTAGTCAGAGGGGACCAGCAGGCATTGGGGGAGTCCCTGTTCCCCCAAGCACCGCCAGGAGTGACCAGGAATAACAGTCACAAGCTGGCAGAGGGGAGATTCAGACTAGATATCACGAGGCGCTACTTCACGGTCAGGGCGGCTAGGATCTGGAACCAACTTCCAAGCAAAGTGGTGCTGGCCCCTACCCTGGGGGTCTTTAAGAGGAGGCTGGATGAACACCTTGCTGGGGTCGTTTGACCCCAGTGCTCTTTCCTGCCATGGCAGGAGGTCGGACTTGATGATCTGCTCAGATCCCTTCTGACCCTGATAACTGTGAAACTATGACATTTGGATTGCCTCACTTCCCCCTGACCACTTCCCCCAGATGAAATCACTGCCCTGCTGCCCCAATCAGCCCAAGAACTGATCCCCTCTCTGCCTGTTTCCAGACTTTCTGCAGCCTGTGCTACCCCCACATGCCTGATTCAACCCCCTCTGAGCCCTGTAGCTGACCAGCAGCTCCTCACCCCCTCCCAGCCTTCCCATCCCCATTTCAGTTTCATAAAACTTGGGCTGATAGAGGTGGCAGTCTGGGGGTGGAGGAGCTGTAGGGAGTGATCAGGGAGGTGATTTAGGAGGTGGACGGATGAATGGGGAGGCAGAGTGGGTGATTAGGGTTGCAGGGTGGTAATCTGGGCAACAGGGCGAATCAGAGTCTCTATGGAGCAATTCAAGGAGATGACATTGCAGCAGCTCCACACCCAGCCACTTACCCCCTTTTCCTACTGCTGCCTGCCCCCTGCCTCCCTTCCCCCTTTCTCCTCACTCACTGCTGCCCAGCTGTCAGCCCAGGACCATAGAGTCCTGAATGATCAGTAATCCAAGTGGTGGTAGTGCCTCTTGGGATACTGGAGGACTATGAATTGGTGGTTTTATTTCCCATGAACAGGGAAAAGCTAACTTAACTCAAGCTAGGTAGCATAACTCAAAGATAATTCTCACCCAAACTGGCATCATTCAAGGCACTTAGCACTTGTTAATAGGCCTTAATGTGTGATCAGTCAAATTTTGAAGTGTTCTTAATATAGTCAGATTGTAATGTGTAGTATCACCTTTGGTGCAATACTGGGAAACTAAAAGTGAAACTTACTATATAATATGAACCTGACCTGGCCTGTTTCAGTAGTGGAAAGTAACTTATTACCATACTTCCCACTATAGTTATCACAGAGGTTACTATTAATCCTAGAGGGGCATTTTTTTTACATTGTTAATTATTTTTTTAACATTAGTCAGAAATAGATCCTCAACAGCTGCTTTAAAAGAAAAAAAAATCCCTATTGAAAAGATAATCTCTTTCAGCAAACTGACACCTGCCTGAGACATAAAGCAGTTCTTTGGTGAATGAAGTCACTGATTACTTTAGCTCTGTATTTGTGAATGCTGTTGGGTCACCCTGAAATGGGGAGGGAAAAAAAAAAAAGCTTTACATTGCTGACCTCTGTTGAAAGCAAACTTTCAGCAGACCACTTTGACCTGTCTCCTGTCTACCTGTCAGAATGATTATTTGCTCTTTCATAGTGCCTAGAACAATTGCAGGGTAAGGGTTTATTTACTCTTTTGCATCATATTCAAATCATTTACTTTTATAATTGTGCAAAGCTGTTCAAGGAGAATAAAGGCTGAAGAAGAAACACTGAACAAAAATAAAGACAGCTAAAAGGAAGGTGGATTTTAAAACTACCCAGAACTTTAACCATTTTAGTGCATGAGACCATAAAACAATCTCCTATTAAAGACTGATGCTCACAACAGTACCAGCTACAGCATAAGGTATATTATTGTCTTAATTCAATGATTAATTACCATTAAAATTAATGGGATCTAAACACATGGACTGATATGAATGTATAGCCCTAAACACTCTTTTTCATAGAAGCAGAAAAGTTGAATTGTAAGAGGACATATTCACCCATCTCCCTGATGTATTTTTAGGTAACTAATTTATAAGATTTGGTTTCTGTGTTGCAGCACTTTAAATGTCCTGGTCTTTGCCATCTGCTGAAGGCAGCTGCCATTTTGTGTTCAGTTCAGAAGTAAGCTGTTGCAAGGGTGATAGGCATACGCTGACGGATCTGAAATTAATGAGAGCTCTGTGGTTAACCTATCCTCCCAGCCATTTTTGGAAACCATTGTTCTCTCTCATGGAAAATTTTACATTTCTTCTTCTTTGTTCTGTTGTTTTCTTAGTCTAAAATTAGATAGAACAAATACGTGATTTAGCCTGGCTTGTGTTTTTTTTCTACAAAGAGAGCACATAGCATCTGACAGTGTTCATTACAGTATACTGGCTAAAGTTTAGTCGAATCTCTTTTTTTTCACATTTCTGTGCAAATATGGGTACAGTTAGGAACTTTCCCTCCTGAACATCTAAAACCCATTAGATTTAATCAAAATTACAGGTTCACTTTGATTTCAAAGTCAGACAATCCAACACAGAACTTAGCCAGGAATACCACATGTATCTATGTAGTATTTCCATTCCTAAAGCAAGTAGAAAAAGAGATTTTTTGCAATATGTGTTCTGTGCACATACAGTGTGGGTTGACAATGCTGCTTCTTTAGTTGAGCACATTCTATCAGTGTGAATCAGAAAGTTTTAGCAAATGTGTTCTATTCGTTCACAAAGGCTTGTATATGAAAATATCTTTTAGACTCTTTCAGGAACATTGTATGTCCTCAAATGATTTGGAATCTGTTTAACCCTTCCACTGTTGCTTACGGGCAGCACAGAAAATAAGAAGGAAAACCTCAGCATACATATAATATATATGCCATTGAGATCACAGGGACCTCATGTGAAGATATGGAAGAGAAGATAAGTTCTTCCCCTAAAGAAAATGATCAATCCACGCAATGTTTAGGACATGGGTGGGCAAAACGCAGCCCATGGGCCACATCTGGCCCATCAGGCACTTTGATCTGGCTCATGGGCACCCACCAAAGAACAGTACCCCGCCCAGCCTTTCTGCCCAGGAGAGTGGGAGCGAGGCACCCAGGTATATACACCCCCACAATATTGTGCCTTGCTCTCACCCTTGCAGGCAGAAGGGCCTTGTCCAACCAGTGGCAGCTTCTGGGTGGGGCTGCTGCTGCCACTGCTGCAGCTGCCCCCGGGGAACCTGGCTGGCTTTCCTGGCATCCTGCTCACTCCAGGCAGCAGGTAGGGAAGTGGCGGGAGCTGGAGGAGCTGCAGCTAGGCAGGGGCAGGGAGTGTGGGGCTGGGGCTGGTGCACAGCATGGAGCCTGCACCCAGGGGGCGGTGGGAGTGTGGAGCTCAACTGAGTAAGGTGTGGGTGGGAGGGATGGTGAGGAAGGGTGTGGACCCCCCACACACTCCCCCACCTGGCACGTATCCCCCACTGCTGACAGCCCCCAGCAGCAGGTGGGAGTACTCAGGATGCTCATGCCCCAAGCAGGAGCTGGTGCCCAGAGGTGAACGGCTCCAAGCAGCACTGTGTGTGAGGGCTCGGAGCACAGCCTGCCTGGCCTGCCTCTGTCCAGCCCTGTGCTGGAGCCGGCTGCCTTCTCTGCCCCTGATACACAGGTCCCAGAGCTCTGCTGGAAGTGGAGGGGAGCCCCGCCTCTCCTTCCCCATGGAGTCCCAGAGCCTGCGTGGCAGGGGGAAGGGAAGACAGCTGGCTCCAGCATGGGGCTTCCTCAGTGCCATGTGAGTGCAGGAGCTGCACGTGTATCACACAGAGCCCCTATGATAGAGACAGGCCAGGCAGGCTGCACTTCTCACTCCCAGTGCCAGTGCAGTGGCAGCGGGGGCTGCACGCCATGTGGGGGAGTGTGGGGGGCACTCCCTACACCCCCCACACCATCCATCACACCCCCACAAATCTTACACACCCACACCCTACCCCAACTCCCCACATATACACACAATCCCCCATATACATACATAGACACAACATACCCTATGCCCCCCACACACACAGCCACACTCCCCTCACAAACCCCACCATGCACACACCCCCAAAGCTCCACCATATACAAACCCACACCCCACCACACACATACACCCCACACCGCACCATATACACAACCCCTCTCCAACCATACTGCACACACCCACACACAGCATACAAGAGTAAGTCTTTATTTCTGAGTTATTATGCAAGCCCCTCTATATACACTGTGCAAAAACAAATAATGAAAAATAGTCTTTGTAATAAAATTAAAATATGTTATAGTAAGTGTTTGACTTTTAGCGTATGATTTGGTTTTTTTCTGGTTCCAAGATGTCAACCCTCCCCTCCTGAAAGGATCTTTGGGTTGGTAAAGATCAGGGGTTAGGGGGCAGGACTTCCAGTCCCAATTTGGCAACCAGGAAGCAGGGCAACTGTCAAGGGGCAGAGCTACCCATACGGCCCTCAACAGCTCACCAAAACTCATTAAGCAGACATAGCAGAAATAATTGCCCCCCTCTGGTTTAGGAGAATTTGTGCAGGTTCGAATGGAGTCTGCAGGGGGAGTTGGGATTGGAGCAGCAGCTGTGTGGGAGTCTTTTTTCTTCCCCTTCCCGACAGGGAAAACTGTTGAAAAGGAGGAGGTGGGGGAGGTCTGTGATCCCTCTGCCAGATCCTAGGCTTTTCTGTATACATAGCTAGGTCTTTTCAAGAGATGCTATGTGCACATGGTGGGCTTGTGTTAGAGGAAAAGGCAGGTACTCAACAAGTATAATTGGGGTAGGAGATTTAAAATGCAAGCATCTGCAAGTTAAAGCTGGTTAAATTGTGACCCATGCCACATGCACTTTGGCGCGCAGCAAGTTTCCCCAGGTAGGGGAGGGGAGGCTGGGGCCAGCACTGGACTGGCCCCAGCAGCCTCACCTAGGGGTCTTGGGGCCTCCTGGGGCTGCAGAGGCAGCAATTCTGCCACCTGGAGCCTGGGTGGCAGCAGAGCATGGCTCTAGGCGACCCAGCTCTGCGTTTCAGCAGTGCATGCTGGCTGAGCGTTTATTGCACTGGGGTTTTTTTCCACAGGTTGTTTTGTTTTTGTTTTGGGGTGGGGGGGTTGTTTTTTGACCCCTGGTTATCATGGGGTCATAAAAGCCTGTGGGAAAAAAACCTGGTGCAGTGCATGCTCGGGCAGTATGCCCCTGCAGTGCAGAGAACACGAGACTGTGGTATGTGGTACTGCAAACCTGTTTGCAGCGCCACATACTGCATGACCACACTCATCTGGATGTACCCTTAAAGGGGAACCACTCACAGCGCATTCTAACTTTAATACCACATAATATTCCACCGGTTTAGCATAATCTAAGTGCAACGTGTAACTTCACCCTTATGCTAGTTTAAAACTGAAACGTGTGTAGGCTAAACCTTGAAACATGTGTCTAGGCTCCTGGAGAGATGAATTTTGAAGTTGCAACTTATTTATCTCATAGTAACATAAATGGAATTTACCATGTACATGGGCAGATCTAGGATTTTGAAAAGGGTGGCACAGATAGTGCGGTGCATCATCATGTATAACACAATTATTCTTCTCTCCAAATTAAATAAAGAAGCTAGAAACTTTGCTAATAGAATAAAGGCCTATGTCTATATTATTCCGTTTAAGATAAAAGCAAAAACAAATATATTTTATTGCTATGTACATTATTTTGCTATACCAGTCATTTTTATTAAAAAACTAAACAAACTAGGCAAAAATATTTTTTTGTCAGTTCTATAGCCATTATAATTAAATGTAAATCTCTTTCAGGTTCATAAAACATAATCAAGCCTTCCTGAACATCTTGGCATTGTATGCAATACTTCACTTAAAGTTATTTAACTTGCAGATGCTTGAGTTAATGGTTTTAGCCAGAGTTAAAAACAGTTTGCAGGACTGTGAAACAGGAGCTTCCAAGAGAAACTGAGACACAGCAATATTTTGGAACAAAGAAGAGCTTGCTTCATATACCATTAAAGAAGAGGGTACCTGTGGAATAACGTGTTTATAAAGAATCAGGTAGACAATAATACAGTAATGCCAACTCTCATGAAATTATCGCAAGAGCCACAATTTCTAAGTAAAATGCCATCTGACTCATGATCTCATGATAGAACTCTCAAATCTTGGGATTTTTTTTTTTTTTTTTTTGCCAAATGTAGACCAGCGCCCTTCAGGTAAGTCTATGGAAGGGAAGGGAAGGGGGAAGAGGGAAGGAGTAGTGGGGGCAGATTGAGGCCCCCACAGTGAGGGATTGGGGCAGGGGCTGTGGTGAATGGGGCCCTGGGGCCAGGGTGGGTCATGCAACAGTGCTGCAGACAGCTCATCCAGAGGCATGGGGGGCACAGCTCCCCACCACTGCACCCACCTCCGGGGCATGTGCCCCCAGATTTGTGTGTGGGGCAGAGGAGTGCTACCCGCTGTGGGCTGGGGCTCTCCACCCTGCTGCCTTTGCCCTGGGAGTCGCGCAATGCCATGTTATGCCTCCTACTGTCAGGCAGGCAAGGGACATGCAGTATAGCCAGTGCACAGCTCCTGGGTCAAAGTGCAAAGGGCACAGAGCTCCTGCCTGCAGCAGGCAGTCTGCCTCTGCCCCATGCACAAATCCAGGGGGC
Source organism: Crocodylus siamensis (assembly GCF_052110815.1). Classification (NCBI taxonomy): domain Eukaryota; kingdom Metazoa; phylum Chordata; order Crocodylia; family Crocodylidae; genus Crocodylus; species Crocodylus siamensis. Next base: position 24,259,443 of record NC_143399.1, on the reverse strand, counting down.
ACATGCCCCCGATGCCTCCCCTGGGGAGGAACCTCTAGAGGAACCTCCCACAGCTCTGTCACAAAACCCGCCCTGGCCCCAGGGCCCCATTCACCCCAGCCCCTGCCCCACTCCCTCCCTCACCATGGGGGCCTTGATTTGCACCCTCCTTCCTACCCCTGCCCCTCCACAGACTTACGTGCTGGGCACTGTCTGTGTCTAGAAAGTGCTAAATACATAACAGTCTAGCAGAGGTCATCCCAATTGTAACAACAAGTAGGAATTTTTATTTGTTTTTCTAAAGCATTATCACTTGTAGTAATATGCTTTTTTGTATAAATCTCTGATCTATTAGAAGTTAAATAAGTGATTAATGGCATTTATAAACCAATGGTTAATATATCTGTATTGGTTTATACTTCAAAAATAGCATTTCATGATTTACATACCAAACCTCTTGATTTTG